>NC_083682.1:16349166-17037083 GCF_033118175.1 Dama dama
CAACCCTTGCTGTGAGAACAGTCCTGAGCTGCGATGGGCATCTCAGATCTTCACTGCAGAGAGGAGGTGGGGGTCAGGGGGTGGGTGTGTAGGGGGGCATGCCATCAGCAGCAAAGGCAGCATCTAAGATGCTTAGATCTGTATGTGTCCTCAGGAGCCTGGTCCAAGGCACTTCTGCGCATCCTCAGCCCCACAGGACCGTGAAAGGCTAATAAAGCATCTTAATTTGGATTTAATAGGGTATCTACTGTGTGCTAAAAACAGCCAATTGCTATTTATTAATGACATAATTATTAGAACCTAACACCTGGGCAGTGGAGGCTACATGAAGAGTGAGGAAGTTCCCCAGAATACTGTTTTAATAATTATGTTATTTAATTATTTACACATTTGAATTAAAATTCAAAAAGAGCCAGATTATACCTTAACATAATACAGTAACGTGGAACTGGATCCAAAGAGCGTGACGGAGGGGGTTTCCACCTTTCTTTCCATTCTAACCTGACCATTTCTCGATTGTTCTGGTTCGATAGGGATCAGTTTTCTAGATTCAGACCTCAGAAGTCAGCAGAGATGTCACGTGCATCTATGTGGAAATAAGCTGATGGCCTCTTTAAGGGTCCATGAACGTTTTGCAAATCTCAGACTCACCCCAGACCTCAACTGTGTGATCCCAGCTGCCAACAAGATACTCCTGCCAGTCTACTGGTCCCTTATCATCCCCATGAGCTTGTCTAATACAGAATCAAACTAATGTTCTGCCCCAAAGAAGTTATTCATATAATGTAAAGGTATGAGCCATCCAGCTGCTGTTGAACAAAATGGCCTTCATGTCAGACTCCAGGCTCCTGAATCCACCACCTGGGATCCCCAGGCGCCACGGCTTGACCTTGGCGTTGCTCTCAAACCCACCCTTTTCTTTCCACCCTTACAGAGCCCACGGTTTAACCCAGGCCTTGAACATCACTTGTAGAAATTGATTTCTCAACCTGAATTTCTGTGTATTTGCTCTCTGACACCTTGTTACAAGCTTATTTTGCTTAAAGCATATTACTATGTATATATATTTACTATATACATATATATAGTATTTCCTCTTTTAAACAATTTCAAATGCTTGCCATTGCCTATAGGATGGAGTTAAAACCCAGGAAGTGGGCTAATCCTTGAGTGGGTTAAAATTTATCTACCATTCATTTTGTGTTGACATACATATTTGCCAAGCACTGTACATACATGCTCAGTCATGTCCAACTCTTTGTGACCCTATGGACTGTAGCCCACCAGGCTCCAATGTCCACAGGATTTCCTAGGCAAGAATACTGGAATGGGTTGCCATTTCTCCTCCAGGGGATCTTCCCGACCCAGGGATCAAACCCGTGTCTACTCATGTCTCCTGCATTGCAGGCACTTCTTTCCAGCTGAGCCACCAGGGAAGTCCTCACCTAATACTAAAACTCACTTATTGCACACTTCACATAGCTTGGGACTTCTGTAAGTGCAGTTCACAAACTTACCCCTAAATCCTGAGGAGAACCCTGTGAAGTACATGCATTTGGCTTCATGACATGAAGATGTGAAGCACAGAAAGGTGGGGTGACGGGGCCAAGACTGCCCAGCTTGAGTGCAGTAGATCCAGGATCTGGACCACTGCTCTCCATTGCCTCTGGCAGTGGGTAGACTGCCTCCTTACATGCACCCTGGATTCCTGCCTTCCCATCTGTGCCCGTGTACTTCTGTCCCACCTGCAGCAGCTTGACTCCCTTCACCTTCTTGACTGTTTCCCCATTGTCGATCCCTACACTAGACTCTGTGGCCCAGGAAAAACTGTCCCATACCCTCACTGGTTGTGATTCTCCCACACTAGCTCACGGAACTTAATGTCTGTACTGTGGTGTCCAGTCGCACACAAGCCTGTGATGCACTGGGATGTTTATAGGCACTGTTTCCCCCAATAGATTGTAAGTTCATGGAGGATCAACAAAACATGTGCATTTCTGCACATCATGCACACACCTAACCCACAGTTATGTATGCAGTAGGTGTTCACTCAATAGTTTTTGTTTTTTTTTTCAATGTGGACCAATTTTAAAGTCTTTACTAAATTTGTGACAATATTGCTTCTGTTTTATGTTTTGATTTTTTGGCTGTAAGGCATGTGGGACCTTAACTCCCCGAGCAGGGATCAAACCCGCACCCCCTGCATTGGAAGGCAAAATCTTAACCACTAGACCGTCAGGGAAGTTTCTTACTCAGTGTTTGGTGAGTGACTTTTGGCCCTGTCTCCTTCAGTGGCTATTCTGCCATTAACAATGATGCTTGGCCATCAAAATTCTTAGTAATAGCATTTTTCTAACATCACCTCCTTTGCCTGGAATGCCTTTCTTCCTCAGAACTGATTAATGTTTACTTATCTCCTGGGACTTGTCTGAGGTGTCTCATATCCAAGGAGCCCTCCATGACATCCATCTCCAGGCTGGCTAGGGTGTCTCTCTCTGCATTTCCTCACCACCTTATCATATACATTAAAGGGATTTGTTTCTGATCTGGTTTTTGCATCTCTAGACTGTGGACTCCTTGAGGACAAGCACTGTGTCTTTTCATTGGCATATCCTTGGGGCTGAGCACAACACTGGTCTATGGAAGTGCTCCATGAATATTGATGGATGAATGAGTGAAAAAATGTGTGAATGAATGAATGAAAGCAATGCAATCCTAGTATGTTTCTTTTTTTTTTCATTTACTTTTATTCCTAATATGTTTCTAACAGCCTGCTTGATTAGCCAAGGTAAGATGCAGGATGTATCCATGGAAACAAAATAAAATTGTAAGTAGCCCTATCTCCATTGGCCAAAATCTTCTTATGAACATGTATTAGCCACAATCACAGTGCATCCTTGTTGATTTAGTTTAATTTTAAATACTGACAGCATGTTAGCAGTTGCCACCTAGACAATGATACTTGTAAACTCCTTGCATCTTAGGCACTGTGCCAGTTAGGGTCGATAATTGGGATCGCACCTCTGGTCAGACCACCTCACCTCTCTGCCCTGCATGGTCTGCCTTTCAAGTTCATCTCAGGGCAGTCTGCCATCTTCAAGCTCTACTCTGAGGCAGGTTTGAAAGGCCAGTGAGCATTTCACCAACTTCAGCTGCATGAGTTGGACGAGTTCCAGTTGTGAGAGGAGGGAGACAATTCTAGATGATTCTTCCAAGCATGAGGTGTGATGGTCTCATTTGATATACTCACTCTGCTGACAGCTCTGGCCCAAACTGCCTCCTCTTCTACTCAGGGACTTTCCATTGTTCTCTAGTGTATGATTAGCAGATTAGCTATCATGTAAGAAGCCAGGAAAATGAACTCCCAGCAAGCCCTTCCAAAGCAAGAGTAATTCATTACCCAGCCTGATTTCCACTTAAAATGTACTTTGAGCACACTTCCAACTACAAACCCTAAATCACCCTGTGTTCACAAAGTCCATCATTTTTTATTTTATTGCATGGCGTTGGCGTGACATAATCCCTTGCAGAGCATCTCAGAGTGCTTTACAGATCAATAAATTACTTACCTGCAGAGTTGAAGCGATGTCTGCAAGGCCAGCACCGTCATTCTGCAGCAGCCTGTCCTCTAAGAAACAGGCAAGGCTGTGCGATTGCCAAGTGGGGGCAGGATCAGGGCTGGGGCTTCAAGAATTACAAGTCTCAGTTAAAACTGTGTGTATAAAACGCATCAGATTTAAATGACTTAGAGAGCTTAGAAATTGGGATCCTTCAGATGGTCAGCAAATCAAGTGTTCAGTCATTAACTCATCAAGTTTCTTTCTTTTCTGGAAGTTTCAATTTAGCTTTTATAATGATACAGCCATAAATCACAATGATATGTCTTAGAAGTTTCAGATCTCAGAGGCTGGGGTCATTCCCTAGCCCTGGCTACATCCACCTTCACACTGCTTCTACCTGAAGCTCCATGTGGATTTAAGTCTAAAAATGATGAATTGATGCTTGCTTTATGCAAGGAGCTGTATTGGAGACAGCAGAAAATAAAATGATGAGCAAGGCTCTTGTGCAGTGTCTTCCAGTATAATCATGTATAGTCAAAGAAAAATTTGACACATGTTATGTAAACCAGCTAATTTTAATACTGTGGAGGAAGCTACATGGTCTCCAGGATGGAGAGGGAGTGCTCTTGGACATGGCCTAGAAGACCTCCTGGAAGGGATGCTGGCTCAACCAGGCCTTGAATGATTCCAGTCAGTCTAGACAGTTGGAGAAAGGTGCTGGGGACCAAAATCAGAACCAAGGGCTTGAGGCTCAGGAAACAAAGTCCGGTGTATGCTTGTTAATGAGCATTCCTGGTTGGGTGGGGCTTAGAGATGGATGGCAAGTCAGTTTTCAGGAGAAGGAGGGAAAATGGCAAAGAACAGCTATCTGCAGACACCCCCGTTTCTGGAGGAGAAAATCCAGCATAACCAGGAGTGAGTGATGAATAGTTCCAGAAGAGAAAAGGCAAGTGCAGAAAGTTCCAACCAGTCTTATTTTTGAGTGAGGGTTGCATTGGGGTCTTAGCCTTGTCTGGGAAGTAAGGGTGATGGTCAGCTTGCCTGGGGTCTCCTGCAGGCCAGGTGACACTGTGTCTTGGGGGATCATGGGTTCTGGAAAGACACCTGGGGGTGGCTCAGAGGTGTGCTGATTGAAGGAGGAAAACTGATGTGAAGACACCTATGAGAATCGGACAGAGAGGCCAGGCAAACTTGAAGCACTAGTGTGTCAGAACCAATGTTGGTAGAACTGAAAGGACACGTGTTAATCGCATGGTTTTGAGGTTGTTGTAAACATGTAGCTAGTTGGGGAAATGGTTCCCTTGAACAACTGTTATAATTCCATCCTATAAATATTTGTTGTATTTTTACTATGAAAATACATATTAAAAGTGTTTGTGGCTCAGTTGTGTCCAATTTTTTGCAACCCCATGAACTATGGGCAGGCGGGCTCCTTTGTCCATGGAATTCTTCAGGCAAGAACACTAGAATGGGTTGCCATTCCCTTCTTCAGGGTACCTCCTAACCCAGGGATCAAACCTATGTCTCCTGCATTGCAGGTAGATTCCTTACCATCTGAGCCATGTTCCCAGGCTCTCCGACATTGCCTTTAAATAGGAGGAAATAGAAGGTGAAGTCAAGGTGAGATGTTTCTCTCATGCGTAATGTGATCCCTCTAGTTCCTCCTCATTAACTGTAGCCCCTGCGTTTCTGTCCCTGGGTTATTCTGCCCACTCCCCTTTGAAGACAACAAAGAAATACTTCAGCAAAATTTTAATTTTCCTTCTGCCTGTTTCGTCTCCACAGTATCTCCCAAAATTGTGGAGATTTCTTCAGATATCTCCATTAACGAAGGCAACAACATCAGCCTCACCTGCATAGCAACGGGTAGACCGGAGCCCACGGTTACCTGGAGACACATCTCCCCCAAAGGTAAGAGAAGCAGCTTGGTCCATCATGTCATGCGAGGTAGTGGGAGAATCGTTGTCTCTGGCAGGAGGTTATGGTGCTAGTGGCTTGGTCACAAGGATCCCACATTCTTGGTGGTCTGGTAACAATATACTCGTAGCTCTGCTGAGAATATCGGTGTTCTCAATGCAAGACTGGCATAACTGCTAAGATTCCAGAAATCACACTGGGGGATTGATGCAATCCCTGGGAGATCAACCTCCCTTGTTTCTGGGTGAAATGATGGTAGGATGTCCTGGCTGACTTTTCTGGTCACATTGGATGGTAGAGTGCTCAGTTCGGTATTGGTGGCGTTGTTCAGCTGGCTGTGGTAAGAGAGAAAACACAGACACACAATGATGGATGAGAGCTTGGCATGGCCATGTTCCTAAAATGAACATTTCCAGGTCTGTACTGCTTCAACATTGCCAAGAATCTGGTCGCTAGGCCTTCAGTCCTTGTGTGGTTTTGTTGTCGTTCTACTCTGATTAATCCTAGATAACAAATATCACTTAATGTGTGACCAAATTGCAAAACTCACTTTGTCTAAATGTCTAGATGTTTTGTAGACCAGACTAAGTCTTGTTTTGTGCTCGCATAGATTGAATCTGAAACTTTAACAATTTAAGGCAAGATGCCATTTATTAAGGGCTTCGCCAGTGGCTCAGCAGTGAAGAATCCACCTGTAATGCAGGAGGTGCAGGAGATGAGGATTCAACCCCTGGGTCGGGAAGATCCCCTGGAGGAGGGCATGGCTACCCACTCCAGTATTCTTGCCTGGAGAATCCCATGGACAGAGAAGCCTGGCAGGCTACAATCCATCGGGTCACAAAGAGTCAGACATAACTTAAGTGACTGAGCATGGGCATCATTTATTATAAAGCTAGCTTTTATGCAACGTACATTACATGGTTTCATTGGTTCTTAAATATCAACTGAGTGTTTGGGGATATAGTGATAAGCCAGAGCAGGCAAGTCTCTGCTCTCATGAGCTCACATCCCCATGATACAAATAACCAGTAGTATTAATAATAATAATAAGTGGTGATAAGGATGGGAAAATAGAACAGGATATGTTGACAGAAGGACAAGAGGTTTGGTCAGGAAAGGCATTTGACATGGTGACATTTGAGCCGAGACCTGAATAAAAATCCTTAAATTTCATTGCTTGTATATGGCTAGCCTAAAATACATTTATGTAAGTATGTAGGTATACATGAGTGTGTTTGTAGGTAGGCATGTGTGTATGTAAGTGCACTGTTGACTCAATGAAGGTTTAAGATGCTAAAGGACAGATACCCACTATTGTAAAATAGATAAACAAGGGCCTACTATAAAGCTCAAGGAACTGTACTTAATATCTTGTGATAACCTATAATGGAAAAGAATCTGATATATATATGTATATATATGTGTCCTCTACTGAAGTTATGGGGGTGACCTTTCACACCAGCACTGTAGTTGGTCACAGAATTTGGGCTGTGACCCCAGGCCAGATATCTCTCTTCCTGCTGGAGCTGAGGACTGTCTGGCCCACCCCAGGCCAGGTGTCCTCTGTTCCTGAAGAAGGCGGGGCATTGCAGGGTCCGCTACACCTGGGATTCAATACAATCAGTTGAAGAAGACTGCATGGGCCCCAGATAGCAAATTCCCTCTCTTGGGGTGACAAGTTGCCCTAAGGACATTTTCACAGAAGGGGTGAGATTTTCAGTGTGTTTAGCTGAAACCCTGAGAACTCTCCGTAGCCACCATACTTGAAGGCACCACTGTGAGCGAGGGAATCAGAGAGATGCTTAGGTTTCTGCCAGTCTCTTAACTGGAGCTGACCTTACAGGTGGACTGGCCCACAATCTGGGAAGAGGTTCCACTGGGCATGAGATCGCTAGTGATGAAAAGTGGTCCTGGGGCACATCCCAGGGAAGGGTGTCCAGGTGGACAGACTTTCTGGTTCAATGTGCGTGCTGTTCATCCCTGTAAATGTCGGGTCCTCGCTCTCGCTGGACACTGGGACGGTCCGTGCCCTGAGAATCCACAGAGCATTCATCATCTCAGCATCATGGACTTTGCTTCTGTCAGGAGGCACCTCTCCCTCCATCCTGCAAGTCCCCCTCTGACTCCTGTTTGATGTCTTTTCTCATCCCTCCTCTGAGTCTGCAGCTCTTTGTCCTTTTCTAGGTTCCTTTTCTGCCTTTCCTTTTCTTTCCTTTCTTCCCTTCTCCTCCGTATGTCTCCTCTTTTTGTCCTGCCCTTTCATGCTTTCTCTTTTTGTTCTCTGCTTTCCTCTCTCTCACAGCCTCCTACACGTTCCCCTTCCATCTCATTTCATCCCACATTGTCATCTCCTTTTCTCTCTCTTCCCCTCATAATCACTTTTGTCTCCCCGCTGTGTTGGCACCCTCTCCGATCTTCCTGCTGAGGTTCGCACCGCTGTGCGCTAGCATCCTTCCCCCACCCCGGTCATCCAGCTGCCTCATTTCCCCAGGGGACTTTACCTGAGCCCCAGCCAGAGGCATCCATTTTCCTGGGGTTTTAGCTGCTATGGAAACAGAAGATGGATCAAGATGGAGAGGAGCAGGATAATCAGAATCTACCTGTGGATCAGAGTAATTTAGACGCGCAGCTTTTCCCAGATCCCTGGTCGGGATTAGCTACCCAGATTCAAGCTGACGAGAGACACGCCACGTGATAACTAATCACCTCGGAGCTCACGGGGTGCTGCTTTCTCAGTGACTGATTATTTGGAGATGAGAGCTCTCATTGGGCTGCAGCCAAGCCCGAACTGAAGCTGGAGACCCTTAGCGGCCAGAGCTTCATCTCACCCCACTAAGTGTCTGCAAAATGCAGCTTATTTTATATACATGTGGACAGGATGGGGGTTCCTTGGAAGAAAAGATGCCCTGCACCTGAGCAAAGGCTCCAAAGACAGAGCCTCTGTCATCCCTGGTGCCACTCTGTATGGGCAGGTCATGACTCAATCAAGGGCATTATTATACTCACACCCATTAAAGCCCTGAAGGAGGGCGGACCCAGGCCGGACACGGTGGGCAACCTTGATGGCTTCACTACATCTTCTTTCCTGCACGATCTGTTTGTTCTGCACATTTCTGAAAACTCCTAGTTTCCTCTATCACAACTCATATGGTGCTCCCTGCAATAAGCTGACATTGGTTTATAACATTATATAAGTTCCATGCATAAAAGATTATATTTTGACTTCTGTATACACTGCAGTGAGCTTACCACCAAAAGGCTGGCTTCCATCCATCTCCATACAGTTGACCCCCTGCTCCCATTTCACTACCTGCCCCCACCCCACTTCCCCTCCTGTAACCTTTATTCTGTTCTCTGTATCTATGTGTTTTGGTTTAGTTTGTGTGTGTGTGTGTGTGTGTGTATATATATATATACATATATATATATATATATATATATATATATTCCCCATATAACTGAGATCATATGATATTTGTCTTTCTCTCTCTCACTTATTTCACTTAACATAAGGTCCCAGATTTCACTGCCTTTATGTGGAAACAAAATAAAGAAGTGTTAACCGCCATTGTATAATAGTGGCTTATGTATCCAGATATACAGAAGCTGGGAATGATCTCATGGTGGGGAGAGGGTGGCAGGGTCTTTCTCAGAAGCTGTCTGCTTGGCACGTTACATCAGGAGGCAAAAGTCTCAGTTGTCCCTTTCCAGAATAGAGGGAAACTAAGAATTCTCAGGCCACCTCTTGACATTGCCGTAGAATGTGAGAAGTAACATTTCACCTGTTAGTACTGGTTGTATGTCTTTTTGGCTCCCTTTATGAACTTAGAGCTCCCAGGAGTTCAAGAAGAAGGTGTACTAGCTTTATAGAGATATACCCGCCCTCACTGTACATACCTCTTTTGAAGGGTCCAGGTGTTGACTTGGTGTTTTCAGGACAAAAAGCCCATCTTACTTTCTCCTACAGAAATGCCACCTGGAGCTACACAAATGTCGCAATGGCCCCTTGCTGAATCCCCCATTTTAACCTGCTGCTCCAGGCACTGGAGGACCAGCAGTGGTCCCCAGAGTCCCTCAGACACAGCCCCCACTTGTGATTCTGTGTCTTGTCTTCTCTTTGCCTTCTCGAGATGTTCAAGAACTTACCTCAGCACAGCCCTTTCTTATCCAAAAGAATACCTTTAATGCTGTCTATTCCCCCGAGTCTTCTAAGTAAATGGATATCCCATCTCTTCCAGTGTGTCCTAAGAGATGCTTTTTAAGACCTCACAATTCATAGGAAAGTATTCTCAAAGCCCAGTTTTATGTCTCCAGCTTCCACTGGACTGTCAGAGCTTCAGAGAGGAAGCTGAGATTTCTGTATTTCCACCTCTCTGGGAGCCCTCCATGAAGCCCATTTGAAGGCTGAGTCCAGCTACTGTACCTATGGGGTCTGGGCTCACTGACCATCCTAAAAAAAGCAGTCCTTCTGGGTACACCTACCTCAGCCTTTATCCTGTCAAATACAACACTGAAAATGACTATGTCACCAAGGCTATTGGGAGGAAGCTTGCAACTTGGGTATTGGCAGGGGGCTCAGGAGGGTCCAGCAATCAGTCCACAGAGATGTCCAGATTCTGGCTCATGAGTTCTTTGAGACCAGGACCTGTGTCTCTCTTTTCTCAGATCTTCCACCTCCTAACTCAATACCCAGCACCCAGAAAGCATCTAAGAAATATGTGATTCCATAAACAACCTTTGTGCTTGCTGCTACCCCCAAGGGCATGACCGTTCTCCTACCTAATTCAAAGATTCCATCTGCATCCTTGAGGAATTCTCTTCCACTTTGATATTGTGGTCCATATCTGATGTGTTTCCTGCTGAGACTCTGCTGGTGAGTCTCCAGGAGATTTTCTCTGGTCTTTTTTCTCAGGAGATTTTCTCAAGTCTTTCTGGAAGTCCCTCTGGTGGGGCAGCTGCTGTGGCAGCTGGATGTCTCCTCGAAGGAGTGACTCCTTTTTGAGTTCTCTTTTGCAAGGACTGAGATGGCTCCCAAACATCTTTGGAGGTGGATCTTGGGTGGGCTGCCTCCTGTCCTCATCACTGCCTCACTGCAGTCACTTTTGCAATGTCTGTTTCTCTGACACGTAACTCAGCAGGCCCTTCCGGGCACCTGAGCCTTTTGTACACTTGCTCATCATCCCAACTCGCCTGTGCCTAAACCCACGACAACTTCCAACGGTTTCGTAAATCAATCCTGGGTGTTCCCAAAGAGAGTGAATTCAGTAGTCCATGAAAATGTACTGTTCCTCGTGGGTTAAATAATAATAATAATAATACAAAGAAAGAAATCAGTACAACAAAAAGGAAATATTATTTAAAACTTCTCCCCCCATCCCTCAGTGTGTGAACTGAGGTGGTGTAGAGGGGGAATGTTTCTTCTCGCAGCCCCACAAAGACCCCAGGGGTGCGGGGGGCGCAGAGTTAGAGGCAGACTCTCCATCCATTGAGCTGCACACCAAGCCCATCTCTTCCACATTGCAGGGCGGATGCTTCTGCAAGCGTTCCACACCCTCACCGGTGGGGGTGGGCAACCTGCCTCCGCTGCCCAGCCCCTTCCCCCACCTCCCTGAGCTCCCCTGCTGGACTTGAGGACCCAGGGGGCGGTCAGCTGTCCAGGCCCATCCTTGTTTCTCAGAGCCTTCCAAGGCACCAGCTGGTGAGGACAGGGTGACCTGCGGATGGGAGGGCTTCTCCAATGTTCTGAGCCCTCCCTGGCCCGCCCCCCCGCCACCAGGCCCTCCCCTGGCTCCGTGCCCACCCGTTTCTCATTTGTCAGCATTGACAGGCCTCCCTCCCCAGCTGAGCAGGACACGGATGTACTAATTGGCGTTGCAGGTATCACAGCTTGAGTTCAACCAAAGCTGGCAGGTGCCGCAACTCTGGTGACAGCTCTGCGGAAGGGTGTCAGGAGGGGAGCTCCGGTGTGCCAGCGGCTGACGCGGCACCCTGGCAGTAATGAGCAGCCTGTCAGCACCCGCGTCAGGGGCCCCGCGTGGCATGGGGATCATTAGGACGGCCAACAAGAAAAGAAGTCTCCGGCAAAGAGACGCCGGGGATGGGAGGGCAGAGGACAAAGTGGCACTAAAGGCTTCACCTCGCCCACCAATGTTCACCACCCCGAAGGTGGGGGCCGAAAAAAAAAAAAGACGCAGGAAAGACAAAGATCTTCATGAAAGGTCCCTATCTACGCCCACCCTGGACAACTTCGTGGAACCTTGTCCTGGTGGCTGCCCTGAAATTAGCGGTACAGGTGATACATCTTTTCTGCCGTAAGCCGGGTGGGGGTGTGGGGGGCGCGGACCTCAATGACCTCTCCAGTCACTGCCTGGGGTGTGAAGCCAGGGATTAGCCTCCGTTCCCGAGAAACAGGGGCCTGAAGGAGAGGCGGCCTGGGCATCTGTGTTCTTTGGCTCTGTGTCAGGGAGGCTCCCTGGCAAGGGGGCCTGCTGAGCTGTGAGGGACCCGCCTGTCTTCTGCTGGAAGGCTGGAATGGGGGCGAGGCAGTGAGCAGAAGGCTTCTTCCCTGAGGTGTTGCTTCCCACAGGTGCGCCGGGGTGACGAGCAGTGTGTCTGCTCTCTCCATCTGCTTCCTGAGGACAGGTGAGAATGGTCCAGCCGCTCCTTTCTTCTGAGCCGTGCGCAATGTCTGGCCCTTGTCTGAGGCTCTGACCACCTGCCGTGACTCCTTGTCCTGGCTGGAGGTGACTTGCCCGAAATGGGTGACTTTGAAGGCAGGTCCAGCTGCATTTGCATTCCCTTCGACAGCTGAGGGCCTGGGTCCCGCTGGGGCAGTGAGAACCCTCTCTGAAGATGCGCTCCTTTCTTGGGATTTTGTTCCTGCTTCTCGGCACGGCACCTGGAACTTTCAGGATCTGGTCATAGACTCCAAGCGTCCCCCCGGCTCGTGCTGTGGGTCACACTGGGGCTTGAGGTTCACCTCCTCCTAGGACTCACCCTGCTCTCCTTACACATCTCCCTGTAGCTTCTCGATCGAGTCCTACTCTTTTCTTAAGACCAGACTCAAATGCTACCTGTTTGAGAGCCTCTGGTGACTTTCCTCTGGTAGAGCACCTCAGTCCTTCCCCCCGAGACCCCACAGCACTCTGCATGGTGGCGATGCTCGCCATTGCCCCAGGGCTCTGGAGGACTCCCCGACCCCTTGTCCATGGGATCGGGGAGCAGCGGCAGGTCTCCCGCAGTTTTTTTACCTCCAGTGCTGAGTGCAGGACCTGATAGTAGCAGGCACTGTAGGGGATCATGGAAGGACCAAGTGTCCATGGTGCAGATGGAGTATGTTTCTTCCCTTTTAAAGTTGAGTCTGGTGCATAATTTAAATCAAAATCAACTTTAGCAAGGAAAGGGTAAGATCCAGGAATGTCGTATCTGCATCATCACGTTTCACAAACCAATCAAAGGAGTTCGTGTAAGAAATGCCTCTCCTCCCTCCCCTCCCTGCCCACCCCCCACCCCCCTGCCCCGGGAACCGGCTCCCTAGTAGACCCAGGATTGAGCCTCAGACACTTCATCTGCAGAACAGAGCTGACCAGGCCCTGCCAAGGTGGAAGTGGCTTGACAGTCATGCTTCCCAATGCAGGGTGCCCAGCTGACAACATACAGCAGGCGCCTCACCCTGGCGGCTTCCATCGCCCAGGCCAGTCCTTCCTCTCCTCTCCCACCCAGAAGACAAGAACAAAAAGGAGGAAATTAAAATTCCTTCCTCTGAAAAGGTTAAGTCCTTACAAAAGGACTCAAGCTCAGTCAATTGCCAGAAAGGATAGATCGTCAAAGGTGCTTCCTCAGCACCTCCCTCACTCCCGTGATTTTCTAATTAACGTAGGTGCTTGATTAAAATTCCCAGAGTACCCCAAGTAGCCATCCCAGGAGGGAACACATAATTGCTATTGCAAAAGATATTACAGCGCTCATTGATGGCGGGAGAAAAAAAATAATTGCATAATAATGGAAAGTGGTGGATCTCCTGTCCCGCGGAGCAGGGGTGCATACGGTATTAGGTCCAACCTGTACAGAGAAAGCAGTTCATTATGATGGAGATAAACCAGCGGCCCATCCTCAGGTATGGGGCGAAACGACCCACAAACTTGTTAAGTAAATGGTTTAAACACAGATCAAGGTGGCAAAGAAGGAAGTGGAGGGAGACATTTATAGATCACTCTCTTAACTCTGTAATTTGCTTTAACTGTAACATTATGGCTACATAGATACATTTAGGGTAAAATTTGCCAATGTCAATAAGGGTTTTGTAAGTTTAATATTTATGATCTGATTTAAAGTAATATTAGAGCTGTGCAGCTTCCTACTTCAAAGAAGAGGGAAATCATAAAAAGACTAGTGGGGAAATTAATGAGTTCAATGTGCCTCAATTGAGAACATATGAAATCAAGTCTCCGTCTGGAAACCGAGGGCAGGAGTGCACACCACAGACGCTGTTTGTGGTTTTACCCAATTATTTCAAAACCCTTGAAAAATGTTGTAGAATGAGACGTCGGCTGAATGCAGGCACTGCTAAACAGCATCCTCCCCCACGCTCTCCTGAGTCTTGGGCTATTTATGCGGGCACTTGGTGACCGTTACCATGCAGAACTGTTTTGATGAAACGAAAAAGGAAACAGAAAAGTAGAGAGATTGTATTGTCTTCCTCACAGATGCTAAGCCGCCCTGGCTCGGTTATTACAAAGGCCGGTTAAAACGGCAGCCCCTCTAGGCCAGGAGACCCCATCTCTAAGGGGCACACCTGATAGGCAGCTCTTTGGGGGGTACAGAAGGGCCTCTGCAGGGCATCACCCTCCATTACAGCCCTGAAACCTCCTCTCTGAGGAATCCCCATAGACCAGATGAGGGCTTCAGGAATCCCATGGCCAGGACTCACCAGGAGCTGCCAGGAGAGCTTGGAGACGTTTGCAATCAGATTGTCCTGGCCACGAGGACTTTGCTCTGATGCTTTGACTTTACACCTGCTTTTCCATCCTGCATCTTATCTTGACCTGTGATGACTGCCTTTTCCTTAGAGTCTGAATGGCAGGGTCTCTATTATCCAACAACAATAACTAAGACTCTGAGGATATTCAAAAATGTGCTATCCACTCTTCTAAACATGCAGCATAGTCGTATGAATTCTTCTCAACAGCAGTGTGAGGCAGGTCCTCTGATGAGCCGCTTTACTGATGAGGGAGCTGAGGCTTGGGACACAGACAACCCAGGACACAGAGCTCCAAGTGGCGGAGCTGAAACCGCCCCCCTCCACGGCCGCAGCGTCTCCAGAAGGCATGTGCTTAATGCCCTCCGGGGTGACCCTGGACCAGCAGCATGGGCATCCCCTGGGTCCTACCCCAGACCTCAGATGGGATGCAGAAATCTGCATTTTGGTAAATCCCCGGGGAATTGTGGTGCACACTTGAGAGTCACCACTGTGTGCTGTTTGCTCTGTGCTAGGCACTCTGCTTTACAAACCTTAATATCACTTAACTCCTACAGATGCCCTTATAAGTAGGCGTCGTTTCCATTTTGGCAATGAAGAAATAGAGAGCTGATAGGAAAATTGGCCCACAGATATTATAAAGGTGAAGTTCAAATCCAAACCTTTTTGACTCCATGATTCATATTCTTTTTTTAAAAATCTTTTTAAATTTTTTAATGAAGTATTGGTTTTCTGCTGTATAGCAACGTGAATCAGCCACAGTTATACATATATCCCCTCCCTCTTGAGCCTCCCTCCCTTCCCCCCGTCCCACCCCTCTAGGTCATCACAGACTGCCAGACTAGGCTCCCTGTGTTATACTTCTCACCAGCTATCTACTTTACACACAGCAGTGTTTATATGTTGATGCTATTTTCTCCATTCGTCATATTCTCTGCCTCCTCCACTGTGTCCACAAGTCCATTGTCTACATCTGCATCTCCATCCTTTGCTGCAAATAGGATCATCAGTCCTGTTTTTCTAGATTCCATGTGCATGTGTTAATATACGATGTTTGTTTTTCTCCAAGATTCATTTTCTTTTCCCCGTGTCGCTTCTGACCCGTGGCTTCTCCCGTCTCTGGGACATGGCCACTCTCTTTCAGGCCTCCTTCCTGCCCAGAGTCTGTGGTCCTTGGGTTTCCAGGTGTCCACAGTCTTCCTACAAGTTCAGCCGTACTCTTGTCTAGACCCTGGGCTCCAGGCTGGGCTCCGTGCTGGGCCAGGACGCTCCACCCTCCCCAGACTCTCAGGCTCCTTCCAGTGGATCTTTGCAGCATCACCTCCGAGAGCAGCGGACGCAGCCCCAGCACACGCGGTGACCACTCATTTCTCACGGGAGGCATCATCCTCCCCAAAGCCGCTTCTGTGAGCTTCAGGCTGTCTTCCCTCCCCCGCCGCCCGGACCATGGAGCACGCGTGGCAGTGCGGCAGCTGCTCCCTGACTCAATATATTTCTTCCTCATGTTAAATACTATCATTCACTCGCACAATGGTATGTCTTCGGCTTTGATTGTTATTATTAGGTTGTTTTACACTTTAACGGCTTTAGATATGAAAAGAAATTGCTGGATGCCAGGCTATGTTTTTCATTATCTGACTCCATTCAGTGTCGCTCCGTGTCCTTGTGGCATTTGGCACACTTTATCTTCCTAGGGGTGTAAAATGCCTTTCCTGCTGGAACCAGGACAGTGAGAGAGCAATGAGCAGAATACCAATTCCTGTTCTTCCAGATCCAGGGGCCAGCCTCCCTCGGGGCTGGGCTGCACACGCTCTCCAGATGTCCCACGCTTGCCTGGGCATTTGGGGTCAGGACTAGGTAGCCCTTCCTCGCCTAAGAGCGCCATCCTACCCTTTACTTTAACAGAGGATGATTCTTCTACATTAACCCTCCCCCCCAGCCCCCAAAACAAATTGGTCTTCTCTTCTCTTAGCAAGAGTTAAAAGGAATGACATTAGGCTTAATCATTATTTGGACAGATCTGGATTCCTGTTTAATGGGTCTGCAGCCCAGGAGGCCTCATGCTCCTTCCTAATGTCCCGCATCACTGCTTTGCCCTTTACGGGATGGTTCACCAGGGTCACAGTGGTTGACGATATTCAACCAATCATCTGCGTGATCGAGAAAGACGGATGGCTTCTTCCCTCCATTGATTTATTTCCTCTGTCGCCCATCATCTCCAAAAAGGATTAAATCAGAGAAGGTGACATGGATTTTTGTGCCCAGAAAAACTTCTGAACAAAACAACCCTGGTTGTTTCCACATTGATTCAACTATTTACTCAATAATTGCTGTTGAGCACCTCCTTCCCTGCAGCTGTCTCAGGCCGTGCAGATCCATGGCAGGACAAAGCAGATGGAATCCCTGGTCTCACAGAGCTTATATTCTATTAGGAGAGACAGAAAGTAAATGCAAGGATAAGTGAACCTGGGAGTGTATGATATTGAAATTACTGTGAAAAAAAATTAACCAGGATAAGAGGCAGAGAGATTGTCAAGCATCAGTTTGGGGTTTGCAGCCTTCCATAGAGTAGATATGGATGGACTTATTAAGAAGATACCCTATAGAAGTTAGGGGAGGAGGTATTTGGAACTTTGCTGGCAGGGCTGGCTTTTGAGTCCCAGGCCCTCCATCACGACACATCCAGGATGCTCCAGAATCATCATGGAGACCACCCGGCTATGGAAGACTTACCCAGTACCTGCTCGCCTCTCAATGGACTCTAAGCTTTAGGAGGGTGAGGAGCCTGCTTCTCCTTGTTTCCCACCATGCACCAGTGCACAGCGTGCTGCCCATTCAATCTGACAGTCGGTAAATATTTGTTGAGTGAGAGAGTGAGTAAAATAAGCATGGGCTTGGACTTCCCTGTAGTCCAGAGGTTAACACTCTGTACTCCCAATGCAGGGGCCTTGGGTTCGATCCCTGGTCAGGGAACTAGAAAATCTTTCATGTGGCAGCTAAGACTTGACACAGCCAAATTAATACATAATTAAAAAAAAATAAAAAGGTAAACATCGACTTGCAGTGTGAGTAGTTGTGCAAGTATGCTGGAATGTTACAAGGTTCAAGTCAGAAATGGTGGTCCTTTCATCAGTGACTTCAGGTTCCATAGAATGACATGTTTGGGCCCCTAACAGTGGTAGCAAAGGGCTGAGATGAGGGACAGGTCCATGGGGAAGCAGGATCCAGGTACCTGGTGGCATGAGTATCTGACAGATCACCAAAGGGAACACTGAAATCAGTCCAGGTAGTGGCCCAGGAGAGTGACAAGTAGGGCTGCGATCCAGGAGTGAAAGCTCTCAAAGCATCATGGGGAGTTTGGGATATCAGTCCTTGGCAGCAGGAAGTGGGGAGTGTATAGATGCAACATTGTCAGAGGCAAGAGCTGGAAGATCAAGTTTGTCAATAAGAATGTAAAAGAGGAAAGATTTTCAAGTTACCTTGGCGGGTTAGGAAAATCATCACCCCAACCTCTGATGCTGAAACCAACAGTTTCTTGAGGGCTTCCCAGGAGGTGCCAACCTCAGGAAATACCTGGGTTTTGGTTAATAAAGGCATTCTGGGGGGTGCTCATCCCAGAACCTGAGGTCTGGGGCAGCGTTTTGCTTAGGAAGTGGGTGTTCCAGAAGCAGAGCCATCAAACATGGAAGGTGGGGGGACGTGAGGGATGAGACCTGCAGAGCATCGAAGGTAGGGAGGTGATTCCTCCCTGCATGCCCCCACCCAGGAAAGGGGTGTGAGGCTGATGGGGTTTAGCCCCCGTGGTCACCAAGGGAAGACAGGAAAGCACATTTCACAGGCTTCAGCTGTAGCCTCCATCTTTTTGTCTTCCTGAGCCTTCAGGTGGGTCGTGACAGTAGGTAGCTGCTGGCAAGACCAAGCCTTCTTGTAGGCTTCAAGGCCTACAAGGAACCCAAGGAACCCTAGGAACCCATGGCCCCTGCATTGGGAGTGCGGAGTGTTAACCACTGGACCACAGGGGAGTTCAAACCCATGAGTATTTTACTCACTCACTCATTCAACAATTCTTTATCGACTGTCTTGAGATTGAATGGGCAGCATGCTGTGTACTGATGCATATGGTGGTCAGCAGGAGAGGCAGGCTCCTCGCCCTCCTAAAGCTTAGAGACCATTGAGAGGCGAGCAGGTACTGAAGCGTCTATAGCCTCTTCAGAGCGAAGAGGCTGACCTTCAGGAAGCTACTGAAAGGTCAAGGTCAAGGATCATGAGATGGCATGAGTGGAGAATAAATATGGAATGTGGAGATATGTAGGGAACCAAATTGCCAGAACTAGTCAGGGGTTTGATGTAGGTATTAAGCTGAGAAAGACCCCCACGTTTCTGATTTGAGCTCCTTTATTGCCCGTTTCTTTATAGCTGAGATTCTCATGAGTTCTCTCACGTGGCTTCATTGTTGTTGTTCAGTCACTAAGTTGTGTCCAACTCTTTTCAACCCCATGGACTGCAGCACACCATGCTCCTCTGTCCTCCACTATCTCCCGGAATTTGCTCAGATTTATGTCCGTTGAGTCAGTGATACTATCTAACCATCTCAGCCTCTGCTGCTCCCTTCTTTTTTGCCTTCAGTCTTTCCCAACATCAGCATCTTTTCCAGTGAGTCAGCTCTTCGTATCAGGTGGCCAAAGTATCAGAGCTTCAGCTTTAGCACCAGTCCTTCCAATGAATATTCAGGGTTTATTTCCTTTATGTTTGACCGGTTTGATCTCCTTGCTGTCCAAGGGACTCTCAGGAGCCTTCTCTAGCACCATAATTCAAAATCATCAGTTCTTCACGGCTCAGCCTTCTTTATGGTCCAACTCTCAATATCCGTACATGACTACTGGAAAAACCACAGCTTTGACTATATGGACCTTTGTTGGCAAATATGACTCATGTGGCTAGGTAGGATATCAGGAAACAGCTGGTGCCTAATTTATTTCTGCCTGTCGATCCATGTGGGTTAGTTCCCTTTTCTCCCAAAGTGATCGTTGCAACCCCAGGCTTATTTATTTATTTATTTATTTATCTTTAGAGAATCAGGAATTATTAGACTGAACAGAAATGATAAAGTACAACAGAGATATGATAAATAGGCAGAAATGAATCATCTTTTATTCATCAGATATTTTTTGAGTACTGAATACATGGCAGTGTGTGGCAGTGAACACGGCATTCAGAGCCCTTGCCCCGTGGGACTGCAGTGTGGGAGTGGGGAATAGTCAATAAATAAATATGTGAGCTGATGTCAGGGAGACAGTACTGTGGAGAAAAAGAAGACAGAGGCAAGCGAAAAATGATAGTGGTGCTCCTTTGGTTAGAGTGTTGAGAGAAAGCCTGAGCACACACTGATGCTGAAACTTGGCCTCTGTGCACTGATGCGAAATTGAATCTCAGAGACAGAGGTTGGGGTGAAGTAGAGAAGGAAGAGCGTTATTGCTCTGCCAGGCCAAGGGGGCCACAGGAGTCTAATACTCTCCAAACTGGGTGTCCCAACCCTAGGGTGGGGGGAGGGATTTGGTGAGGGGTTTGATAGCAGCGCTTAACGGGCAGCCTTACTGATGAGAATCAAGGTATTTGCAGGACCTGAATTCCTTCAATCCAGAGGTCATCTGGCCTCAGGTGGTCTCATACTGTGCCTTTCTCTCTGGAATGAAGAATGCTTCCTCAAGGAGTTAGCATCTCCCATTTGTTGGTGGTTTTAGTCGTGCAGACCAACTCAGAGATACTGTTCTGTGTATCCCTGGAGGGGGAACCAGGATCCTACTCCAAGGCTGCACTATTGTTCCTTGACTGCTCCTTCCTTGTCTCCCTATTCCGCTCCCTTCCCAGATTAGCAAGTGTTTGAACCTACCCTTTGGAACTCAAGGAAGATGGGGCCGGGGGGCGGGGGCTGAATGAAGCCTATTTCCTGCAAACAAAAAAAAAGAGGGACACAGAAAAGCTTTTGCCCCATAAGAGCCCCACTGGGTCCTACTGGGTTTCAAGACCTTGGGAGCTGAGTGAAGTAAGGCAGTGAATAGGTCAGAGGAAGAAGGGGTGTTCCAGGCAGAGGGACCTGTGAGTTCCAAGGCCCTGAGCTGCACAGACCTTTGGTGTCTGCGAGGAACAGCCAGAATGTAGATGCAAGGAAGTGACATGGACGCTGTGAAGAAAGCCAAGAGTCAGGTCATGTACTGCCTCGAAAACCAAGCTTAAAACTTTGGCATTTGTCCCAGCAAGTGTCAAGCAGGATCATGAACTGATTGAATAAATGTTGTTAAAGGGTTACATTTACTGTTTGAAAGGAAAGACTGGGGTAAAGGGGCAGGGGTATAAGCGTGGCAACTGTGGTACCAGTTAGGATGCTGTTGCTTAAGTCCCTGACGAAGTGATGAAGGGTGGGCTGTGTTGGTGTTGTCAAAGATGGGAAGACTTTATCCAATCTAGGATGTATTCTGCAAGCTGACAAGGTTTGCTGACTTCTTAGATAGGGTTTGTGAGAACGAGTTAGGAATCAAGGGGTATTCTAAGATTTGTGATCTGTACCAGCTGGTGGCTACTTCTGTCAATTCCTGCCATGAGGAACTCCACAAGGAGCAGGCGTGCAGAGGAAAAAGGAGCATGGCACTTTAGGTATGCACATGGAAATGCCGAGTAGATAGCTGGCTCTGCAAGGGTCAGGTGCTGGAAAAATAAATCCAGGAGTCATCAGCATGCAGATGGTGTGCAGAGCCACATGTCTGGCCATCACCACGTATTGGGTGAAGGTGGACGGAGGAGAGAAGTGTGGACAGGGCCCTGGGGTATTCCAAAATTGTGGTGTTAGAAGAGGAGTATCTAGCAAAGGCAATTGTGAGGAAGTGGGTGGAGAGTGGTGAAGGAAATCTGAAAGGTGCAGACAATGCCTTATGGAAGAAGGGAACAATTAGTATCACATGCATTGCTTAAAAGTCAAGGGAGATGAGGCCTGAGAAATGACAGAGTGTACTCACACGAGACATTGGTGAGAGAGGTTCTGCCCAAAGATGGTAGATTAAGATTAGCTGGAGAGCTTGCCTGGTGGGCCAGTGGTTAAGAATCCGCCTGCCAATGCAGGGGACGTGGGTTCCATCCTTGGTCCACTAAGAGTCCACATAGCATGGAACTAAGCCTGTGCACCACAACTAGAGAAAGCCTCCATGCAGCAACAAAGACCCAGCACAGTCAATAAATAAATAAAAAGGCTAATTGGAAAGGGAGAGAATGGGTTGAAGAAATGGACAAGACTTTTAGAGAAGTTTCGCAATAAGGTTTTGTAGAATATGGGATTGACGGGGAATGTGAAGTCAAAGCGACTTTTCCCCGAAGTGTGGTCTGCATCCTGGTGACCCTTGGCCACTCCCTAGCTGTACTGCTGGGTAATTGCTAGCCTTCAAGTTCTCAGCTGTTTCTTCTTCAGGTGAAAAAAAGAAATTAGCTATGACTTGTCTCTTTTTGCGGAGCAGCTTATACATTTTGTTTCTTTGTGAGGCTTTCCAATGCTCTTGGGAAACTTAAGCCAAAGTCACCATGTTGCTAAAACAACTGACCATCTCTGACCTTGAGAAGCGTCACCTGGAGGGGAGACCTGCTAGGAGGTCTGGTGAGGGTTCCCTGCTGGTGGTGGTGGTTTGGTCACTCAGTCATGTCTGACCTTGGTGACGCCGTGGACTGTAGCCCACCAGGCTCCTCTGTCCATGGGGTTTCCCAGGCAAGAATACTGAACTGGGTTGCCATTTCCTACTCCAAGGAATCTTCCCGACCCAGGGATCGAAACTGCGTCTGCTGTGTCTCCTGCACTGGCAGGAAGATTCTTTACTACTGAGCCACCGGGGAAGCTGAGTGTTCCCTGGTGACTGACAGTTGAAGCATTTACTTCTTGGAGTGTGCAGCCTCCCACAAGGAGGGACCTGGGGATGTAGGATGATTTCTGCTCACCCCCAACCCCTCCCCAGGGACCACAGAGAAGTTCTCAGAGTCCTCAATATTCTACCCTCCTTGACCAGACATGAACCTGAAGCAGGATGTCTGAATTCATCTTTTCTTTAAAATCAGAACAGGAACCAAGTTACCCAGGGGAAGCCTACATATGGCAGCCCACATAAGCCCACTTTTGACCACAATCATTATCCAAGTGAAGCCTCCACCACCAAGAAAGCTCCCTGTGGATGGAAGGAGAAGGTCAACTAATACCAGGAAGTGTGGACAAATACAGCCCAAATCCAGTTCTGGAGGGCAATACTGTCTGGGGAAAAATACCTCAGCCTTTACAGCTGTGTACTTTGGAAATTCTGCAAATGCCCCTGATGTTTGAGTGCGGCTGAGCCCGGGGTCATGTACCCGCGGGGCAGAGGAAGCAGACGGCCTCAAGTGTTCAGCCTAGAAAAATACTAGAGACGGGGAAGAGCTCACCCACCCGAAGAAAGCTGCCTGTTGCTCTGACAGGTGGCAGCAGCGTCTTCTCTACCCAGTCCTCCCTTGCAGGCAATGCCTGAGTCTCCATCCACAGTTTCTCCTCCGGGTCCAGAAAGACCCGCTCTCCCTGTCCTCCTTACCCTAGGGGCACTCCTTGCCTTTCAGAGGGGAAACCCTGACTCAGTGGAGCCCACTGTGTAAGATGGAAGGATTGGAGCAGATGGGTTTCATCTCTGTGTACCTCTTTCTCTCTATCAAGAGCCCCACGACGCTTGAGAATCCAGGGCAATTCAGCAAGTGTGACTGCAGTGTTTTCTTCAACATTATTTTGCTCCCTCTGGCTTTGTCGCCAAGTGTCCGCACTGACCAGCCCCGGTTCTTGCTCTTAAGAGGCCACGTTTCTCCATGTGTTGATGCGTTTCTTCTCTTTATCAAGGCACTTTCCTAGGCCTCTTGATTTCAGTCACTCAGGTGTTGTCATGGCAATGACATCCTCAGAAGAGTGGTGCTGCTCATGTTGTCATGGTTATAAGGACCTCTTGATGAGAGCCCCACTTCATTGTCATCACGCGGCCAGCAGCGAGGAACACCAGGATCTCTTGGCAAGCTTGAATTCTTAGGCTAGAAGCTAGTGGTTCTGTGCCTGAAAATGCAAGGGGCAGTAATTAGGAAAATGACAGCAGTCTAAAATGGTCAGATTCGATCTGCATGAAAAAGGAGACTTAAAGAAGGACCATCCTCACCTCCTTCTCCTCCTCCTCCTCTTCATCATCATCCCAACAGCTAATATTTTTATTGTAGTTTGGCTGTTTTCCAGGCACTTTTCTAAATGTTTTACCTATGTGAACTTTTGCTTTCTCTTGACAGCCTTTTGGTGCAAGTGTTATTAATGTTCTCTTGTAGGTGGAGGAACTCAGACCCAGAGCATTCACTTAAGTAACTTGCTCAAAGACACACACGAGGCTAGGAGGTGGCCGAGACTTAACCAGCCACATTGGTTGCAGAGGCCTCACACAGAACGCATTAATCCACTGCTTGCCATTATTCCTGACAGCAAAAATCAGGATGAATCAGTCTAGCTACTGAAGGAGGAATCAACATTGATCATCTTTTTTCCCACTGGAATTTGAGTAGTTTGTAACAATTTTAATTTTTGAAATAGTTCCATATTTTCCTTTGATTCTCTGACATGCTTGTAAGTTTAATATCGCTGTTAACTTTGGGGGGCTATGCTGGGTCTTCATTGCAGCACCCGGGCTTCTTCTAGTTGTGGTGCACAGCTTGGCTGCTCCGCAGCTGTGGGGTCTTAGCTCCCTAACCAGGGATGAACCCACGTCTCCCTCATTGCAAGGCTGATTCCTAACCACTGGACCACCAGGGAAGTCCCTGCTGTTAATTTGATTTTACAGATGAGAAAACCCAAGTTTGGAGAATCTATGGTTTCCCAAAGAAACTTGTCTGCTAAATTGTGAGACTAGTGGTGAATACATGACCATCTACAGACTCAGAATCAAGGCTTTTGTTCTGCCCCTATGCCCATCCTACCAAGGGATGTGGCCCAAAGACAGGCTCTGGGGAGAGGATTGGCCGAAACATCTCGAGGGAGAGTTGCCCGCAGTCACCTCTGTCGGTGACAGACGGGATGAATGGCAGGTCAGCCTGTCACTCAGGTGGACATCTGCCCTCTCCCGCCCCCTCCTTCTGTGTGTAATGACTCCATGGGTTCAGCAATGGCTTCTTCCATCCATCATAGTGCAGGTGGCAGAGGGCAGCCTGCCCGCCATCCTGACTACTGCCACTGACTTAGCTCCTGTGAGCAAGCAGTGTAGCCTACATGGGAGAATCCCAATACAAGCTTAATCATAGCTCCATGTTTATGCTGATTTTCAGAAAATGACAATTAGACACAAGTAAGTTACTTAGAAACCAGCCTCTGATAAGGGACAGCTATTATAGCAGAATGCATAGACCCCTAAGAGCTGGTAGGTCTTTTTCAAGTAAAGGGGCTTGGAGGGAGATGTGCTGGGTAGAGGTGGCCATGAGGTTCATAAAGGTGATAAAAACAATAGCAGCAAAGGCTTACGGTGCTCTTACTACTGTATGTTAGCGCTTTCCCTCTGCTGACTCATTCAATCTTTGGAACAAAGCTGTGAGTTGAGATTCTGCTGTTATCCATATTTGACACATGAGGAAATAGGCGCAGAGTCGCTCAATAACCTGCTGAATGTCAGGTACCTGCTAAGAGGTAGACCTGGAACCCAACCTGCCTTGTGAGTGTGTCTGTAGACGCTGGCACATGGTCTGTCGTGGCTCGGACTGGGTTCCGGGAACGGGTCCTGAGCTTAGAGGCTTGAGAAGGTGAATTTTCACCACTCGAGCTCTGAATATACCACTTTCTGTGCAGAGTTCCCTTGGTCACATTGCCCATCCTCTGAGCCTTGGTCATCTCACCTGGAAAGTGAGTGCCCCCTCTTAGGATGGCCATCCTGAGCTTCTTGTAAGGATGGTGTGAGTGACCATGTAAAGGCACATCCTATGTTTGGCCCAGAAAGAACGCCCTGTAAGCATTTGTCTTGGGAGTGGCGGCATCATGGTGGTGTAGACATCAGCATTACCAGGCATAACTCCCCTGTCCTTGGCCCTAGCACCTTATCTTATTTTGAAAGGTGAGCAGGCTGCTCAGAACATCCGCAGGATGTGACAGAGGTCATGTGTGGCAGGTGAGGTGTGGACGCCCAGTCCGGAGCCTTTCCAAGCTTCCTATGTCATGTAGCACAGAGTTGTTCCCACACTGTTTGTACATGGCCTTTTGGTAGAAGGGCCACCATTTCCTTTGGGAAGCGCTTTCCAGAGCCTCTTCTAATGTCCCCGGTGGCCACTGGAGGTTCCTAGCATATGCCCCTTAAGTGGAGACAGTGAATGCCTGACTGGTAATAAGGATCTCCTTACCATCCTATCTTTCTTCTGCAGAAAAATCAAATTCCCAGTTAGCAGCATCTGGGTAGCACTGACATATATACACTACCATGTGGAAAACGGATAGCTAGTGGGAGGTGGCTGAATAAACAGGGAGCTCAGCTCGGTGCTCTGTGGCGACTTAGAGAGATGGGGTGGGGTGGGAGTCAGGCAG
The DNA here is from genome assembly GCF_033118175.1 of Dama dama. Classification (NCBI taxonomy): domain Eukaryota; kingdom Metazoa; phylum Chordata; class Mammalia; order Artiodactyla; family Cervidae; genus Dama; species Dama dama. The sequence goes on from NC_083682.1 coordinate 16,375,202, forward strand.
GGGGTGCGAGAGGGAAGGGATACGTGGATGCTTGTGGCTGATTCATGTTTTTGTATGGCAGGAACCAGCACAACATTGTAAGGCAGTTATCCTTCACTTAAATTAAAAAAAAAAAACAGAGTTTCAGATGAAAAAATACAGCAGAAAGTGACTAGAGATTTAACCAGAAGTAATACATTTTTTTTTAGGTTTTAATAACCGAAAGCACAAGTAGAAAATTCCTATTTTACTCTCAAAGGACAATTATCAGGACTGTAATGAATCATGATTGAGTTGGATGGGTTCTGCTCTTGTCATTTCCGTGTAAGCGGTGTTCTAGCTACATGACATGTGTGTGGAGTTGTGGGCTCAGAGTCCAGTCTGCAGGAACGGGGGACCTGACAAAGACCCCGACCTCCAGTTCCACTTCCAAAAAATGGAGCCTAGAAACGGGGTCTGTGCTGCCCACGGGACTTGGTCATGGCAAGGTGCTCTGCAGATGTCCAGGTGCGATGCTTAACCGTCCGCTCTGGGGAAGTTTCCACCTGCCTTTTAAGATAAAACTCTCTTCTCCGCCTGGCCAGCTGTTAGGGCAGCCAGCGGGCAAGGTGCAGCTTGTCTGCCGCCTCGTGGACACCGCAGCCGCCAGGAGAGTTGAAGGCCAAATGGGGGAGGGCCAGGAGGCTCACAGTGGCGTCTCCGTCAAGATGCAAGTTAGACACAAAAGGAAACTGGAAGCTTCCTGTTGAGCTGTCATCGCCCTCTCTGCGCCTCGCCTGGGAGAGTTCTCCAGCTGGGAGCGAGGAGCATGCAGCCCTGGGGAGCTGTCCCCATCTTGTGGACTATAAACTTCCCGCTGCGAGGAGGATAAAGGGAGGAGGCGCTTGCCAAGTGCACCAAGGGAGAAATGTAAGTGATTCAACATCTGAAGACAGGCCTCACGTTGGGGAGCGTGTTTGTGCGTGCTCAGTCAGTCGTGTCTGACTCTGTGCGACCTCATGGACTGTAGCCCGCCAGGCTCCTCTGTTCATGGGATTCTCCAGGCAAGAACACTGGAGTAGGTTGCCATTTCTTTCTCCAGGGGATTTTCCTGACCTAGGGCTCGAACCCGCATCTCCTATGTCTCCTGCATTGACAGGCAGGTTCTTTACCACTGAGCCACCTGGGAAGCCCTGGGTGGGGAAGAACAGGAGGAGACAGTAAAGAGTGTGATGGGAAGTTGGCAGCAGATGGATCATCTTGTCTTCACTGAAGAGTTTCCATGTGAATCAGAGCAACCTTCCAGAGCATTCCATCAGACACCTGTTTTCATGGAAAGCTTGGCTATCTGTGTCCCTACCCAGGAAGGGAAATCCTTCCATGCATAGATGCCCATCTGGCAGCCCAGGGCACACAGGATGAGAGCAGGGGTCAGGGATGCAGGGACTTGAAAAGTGCGGCTGTGGGGACCCTAGATTTGACTCTTTGCTCTGCCAGTTACTAAATGGGTGACCCTCCTGAAGCCAATGGATTGCCTCTTCTATAAAACAGGGTCAGAGCATGGAGTTTAGTAATCCCACATTCTGGGTGCTTGGTCAACAGGAAAACATTTTGTGTGTGGTCCTTTATTAATAACCAGTTCTGCATGAATCATGCATATTCTCTGGAGTGATGCCAGGAAAGTCATGAAGGCGGGGAGAGGGGAACATGACCCCGGCACAGGGCAGTCTTCTAAGACAAAGATGCCTTTATGTTTTTGCAAGACAAACTGGAAAAGCAAATGATGCAGCCGCTGTTTGTGACCGTTGTTATAACAACAGTGATTCTCCTGTGTTCCCGTTATCTAAGTCGTACATTTATCGATGTGACATAATTAATTTCAGAGTTCTCCTAAAGCATTTCACAAATGCTACCTAGATTGTTGCCCAGATGAGGAGAGTTGCATCTGGAAATTGTTTGAAAGGAGCAGAACAATGGGCCACAACCTCGTGAAAGAGAAATTACAGAAATCAAAAGGGGAATTGTAGGGCAATAGGAAGATGGGGGTTGGGGCTGGTTTTAGGATGCAGCTGGGATCTTCGGCTTCCCCTGGACTCAGGATCTGCAGACCAGGGCTGGTTCTCTGTGTCCTATTTCACTACAGCAGAGATGAGGCTGGTAGGTGGGCCGCATCCCACGTGCTGGCTGCTTTTGAACCTGTGAGCTCAGAAAGAATTTTACATTTTTAAATGGCTGAATTTAAAATGAAAGGAGAGGACTAGTTCATGACAAGTGCATGCTATTTGAAATTACAATATTTTATGAGGACATAGAACAAAGTATCATAAGAACAACCACAGCCCTTTGCATATGGTGTCTTCCCTCGTCCTGTGTCAGAGCTGAATAGTTTCCATGAGGTCCTCTGTCCTGCAAAGTCTGAAATATTCATTATCTGCTTCTTAGGAAAGAAGTTTGTCAGCATCTGCAATATGTGAAGAATAACTTTTTAAAAAATGTTTTTAGTTTACAGTGGTGTGTTAGTTTCAGGTGTACAACAGGGATTTAGATTTACATATATATATTCACATGTATTATAAATATATATAATCTTTTTTTTACATTCTCTTCCCTTATAGGTTATTACAAGATACTGAGTATAGTTCCTTGTGCTATATAGTAGGTCCTTGTTGGTTATCTATTTTTTATGCACAATAGTGTGCATCTGCTAATCCCAATCTCCCTATTTATCCCCACTTCCGCTTTGGTAACCATAGGTTTGTTTTCTTTGTGAGTCTATTTCTGTTTTGTAAGTAGATTCCTTTGTATCATTTCTTTAGAGGACACATATAAGTGATATCATGTGATATTTGTCTTCCTCTGTCTAGCTTGCTTCTCTTACTGTGAGCCTCTCCAGGTCCATTCATGTTGATGAAGACTGACTCTTGACAGTTCTAATTGCTGCTATTAAAATTCTTAATTTTATCCCTGAACCTCCCTTGGTTCCCTTTCCCACCCTTCTGTGAACTTGCAATTACGGCAGTTTTCATCCATATTCACAGTGGTCCTTCCAAGGGTGGTCCTTCCAAGGGGGCCCATGCCTTCCTCACGGCCCCCCACTGGCTCCCAGATGTCATGCTGTACCTGACAGCTCTGTCTTACCTTGGTCTTGACCTCTGCCGTCACAAGGCACTTATTTTCCTGGCCCCAGAGGAGTGCTTCCCCGATTCTCACACTATTCTGTCTTCCACTCCCTTTGCCTTCTTTCAAGCCACCTTTGCCTGGAAGGATCACAGCAATCCAGCCCTCACCCGGGTTTTTGATCTTATAAGCTTCAAACATGATTGCTCCTCAGTTGTTGATTCTGATTTTCCCCTTGGGGAAGCTGTTCAGATGTTGTTGCTGTTTCTCTTGTTCCCGTGGTAGCGTCTGATTCTGCCTTCACTCCTGGTCTTAGTACTGGGTATCGTCTCCTGGGAGGAGCAGGTTTGCCTTAAATCATCACCTTCTGACCACCCCTCATGAGTGCAGACACCTTAGCTCCTCTGGTTTCACATCGTTATCTGGCCACCACCAGCACTGCCCCCTGCCTCCTGTTTTTGTCTAAAATCTGTCTCTCGCACTTTTATTTGTGAAGCGGAGGCGACTCGTCTTATGAGTCCTTATGGTCATACAGATCCTACTCAGTTTATGACTTTCCTTTTGAAATTCTCAGGCATCTGCTAGATGAATGGTCTTTCAGAATCCCATCATTGTGATTTCATAGTTTCAAAAATACTTTCCACATTATTATAATAATAATTTGACCAAAGAGAGAAAAGGATCAATCTGTCCAAGAGATTTCTTTTCTATTGAGATGCATGTTGAAATCCTGTCACTCACTTTCAAAGGTGAATCCCAGTCTTTACATCAAAAAAATGAATGAGTGGTTCTTGCTAACTGTTGAAAGTACAGATGTCATCTCTATTCTTCCCAACTTTCCTACTGCTCAAAATGTTTAATATATGCCTGCAAGAATTATATTGTCATAAACTTAACCTTGAGAAATAGGTTTTCAGTTTTCAAAGTTGGGAAAAATAAGATATTGAGTTTAAAAAGCTAGGCCTTTGGTGATGAATACCCAGCAAATGGGCCTTATCGTAGACTAATTCTCACCCTAGGACAAAACCAGATTTGTTCATTCATTTGTTCATTCCTGTGATTTGTAGAGTTCCCTGTGATCTTAAGACTCTGTTTTAGCAGAAGTCAGAGTCATGGTATTCCCCCTCTGTCAATGGGATAAATTCTGGAACAAAGCCTGGATCCTAAAGTCAACCCATAGGGCTTCCTGCAGTTGGGCAGACATTTCTGCTTCCATCTTCATTAAACATCATTATAGCCATCTTTGGTGATTCTGGAAGATGCTGGAGTCTGATGGTGACATCAGTGGGAAGCAGGGTGTATAAATGAACACCCATCAAGCTGTCACAGTTCTGTAGTTGTGTGTATGTGTATGTGTGCATGTGGGTGTGCACGTGTGTGTCTGTCTTTATGTCCTGTGCATTTCTAGCCTCCACATTGTTCCTCCTCTTGTGTTGTAATCACATTGAATGGAAAAGTGCGGAGGTTTTACAATTAGGTAATGCCTAGAATGTGGCACTTTGGGTAGCACTGAAATAGGAGGGAAACTATCAAGATGAAATTCTTTGTCTTTTCTCCATGTTTGTTTCTTTTTTTCCTTTCCCTATCTACCACTAAAGAGTTTGATGCCCTGGGAGCTTCCCTTGGGCTTTTTGTCAGTTCGCCGAGGTAATCTATCTTGAGACATGTGGAGCTCAGAGGCCATCTCCACCAGAAGCATCCATGGTTAAACAGCTGACAGTCAGGTGTGGGATGTGTTTTTCAAGACAGCTCCCCAGAACACTCTATGGGCCTGCTTATTAGTTCATCATTGGGGTTATTAAAAGTGAGTCCCCTGGGAAGGCTTGCAACTAATTAAATGTTCACCTTGGCATAGACAGTCTATTTGAACAATATGGTGCTGTTGACAAAGACCAGAATTTTAGTGAACCCCTCATATATCAGCAAGGCTGCATTTGCTCTCATGAAGGCGCCTGTTTAAAAACTGAGCCATCACACTTTTTGACTAAAGGAGCGTGTATAAGTAGTCTAGTCAAAAAAATTCAATGGCTTTATAAGTATAAATGTATAGTTATATATATATGTGTATGTGTGTGTGTGTGTGTGTGTGTGTGTGTGTATACACACACATATGTGGGGGTTTCCCAGGTGGCTCAGACTGCTAAGAATCTGCCTGCAATGTGGGAGACTCAGGTTCAATTCCTGGATCAGGAAGATCCCCTAGAGAAGGGAATGGCTACCCACTCTAGTATTCTTGCCTGGAGAATTCTATGGACATAAGACCCTGGCAGGCTACAATCCATGGAGTCACAAAAGAGTTGGACACAACTGAGAGCCTAAACAACAATAACAACATTACTCATCTAATTCATGATACTTTGATCCAAATGGCTCCCTACAAATGTAAAAGTCATGCTTGAAGAATGATTTTCTTGTCATTGAAATTGTTAAGAAAACATCTCCAAGAAACTTGTTTGCAGCTTTTATTCTTTGCCAACCCTGTGCGAAGTGCTCTCCATCTGTGGTCACATTTAATGTTCATTACAGCCCAGTGAGGTAGGTACCATTATAATCTCCATTTTACAGGTAAGAAGCTCTGCTGAAGCTCGGAGAGCTCAGGACCCTTCCAAGTCACATGGCAATAACAGCTGTGGTTAGTTTTCATTAACTTGTATGGTATCTATAGAAACTGATTTCACATAGAAAGAAGACAGCACAATAGAAAGAGAATAGATGTGGAATTAGACAGACCTGTGTTTGTGTGATTAACCTTTTGCAGCCTATTTCTTCATTTATTAATTGGGAATAATATGGGCACCTCTAACTACGACTGCATAAGTATTTTGTGTCATTTATAGGCACCAAGGAGCATTAGTTAACAGAAGCAATGATCACTAGTATTATTATGAAGACACATGGGGAAGACCATCTGTACGTGTTACCAACTTAGAAATGGACAGAGCAATGATGAGAATTTGAACTGAAATTAGAGAAAAAAGAAGCCTGGTACTGTGATGGGAAGGCAAAAGACAGCAGGACTGGCTTTGTGGGCTGTGCTGGTCTTGAAACATGCCCACAGATTCTTTGAGCCCCTCCTATGAGATGGAATCCCAGCCCTTTCCTGGATTGCTGCCGGCTTTCCTGACTCCCCTACTAATGAATGGAAGGAGGTAGAAGCCAGGCTGGTGACATGCAAGGCCAGGTTCCCAAAGCCTGTGCTGCCTTCTTGTGGCACACAGGTTGGAGAGCCATCGGCCACCATAAGAGAAGCACAGTTACCCTGAGGATGCTGCGGTTGAGACTATATGGACAGACACCAAGGAATGCTGGATTCCCAGGCTTGGCTGTTGGAGTCAGTGAGCAAACCTTGGAGAGGACCTCAGCCCAGCCCAGCCTCAACCTCATGCAAAACCTTTGCCAGACCTCCCACATGAGCCCAGAAAACTCCAGCATCAGTAGAAAAACAATTTAAGCACCTTGGAAATACTGCCTGTTCAGTTGTAGATCACAGCAACAAAGCAAATATCTCAATTAAGCAAGCCACAAAGTTTTAGGTTTCCCAGTGCCTATAAAAGCTATGTTTCCATGACACTGTGGTCTAGCAAGTGTGCGGTAGCATTATGTCTAAAAGTCAATGTATATACCTTAATTTAAAAGCACTTTATTGCTAAAAAATACTAACCATCATCCGAGCTATCAGCAAACTGCAGTTGTAACATCAAAGATTACCAATCACATAACAAATACAATAATCATGAAAAAGTTTGAACTACTACAAGAATTACCAAAATTTGACACAGAGACACAGAATGAGCAAATGCTGTTGGAAAAATGGAACCCATAGACTTGCTCAACACAGAAACTTTCAATTTGTAAAAAAAAAAAAAAAAATGCGGTACCCGTGAAGCACAATAAAGGAAGTGCGCTATAAAACGGCTTATTCCTATATGACTATTGCTGTTGTACGCCTGTGTCTTGAGATGGACTTTCCTCAGCAGTAAGTTACTGAAATGTGGGCACATTGTATACAAGAAGATTACAAAATTCCTCACTTAGCTACCGCCTTATTTTTCTGTTTCTTCCTTTGGTTTCTCCTTCCTGCTGCACTTTTTCCTTCTGGCCAAGCACATGTGCTGTGTGCGCTCCATCGTTCCGTGATTTCTGACTCTTTGCGGCCCTTTGGACTGTAGCCCACCAGGTTCCTCTGTCCTTGGGATTTCCCAGGCAAGCATACTGGAGTGGCTTGCCATTTCCTTCTCCAGGAGATCTTCCTGATCCAGGGATCGTACCCACGCCTCCTGTATCTCCTGCATTGCAGGAGGATTTTTTTTACCCACTGAGCCATCAGGGAAGGTAGACCTAATGATCTTGGTCCCCTGGGGGCCTTTCTGGTGCCTGAAGGTGAGAATCTGGTCTCCCAAGTGTTCCTCCCAGATTTCAGTCATTTTTGGTGAGCCTGGTGTTTTCATTTAATGACAGGGAGCTTCCAAAATCTCCGAGGGTTAATTCAAGCCTCTGTGTGCATTCTGAGAACTGCCTCACTGCTTTGCCTTTGGGCCACAGTGCCCATAAAATGGAGGAAATTTGGAGAAGACCGTAGGTAAAGGTCCTGAGTTCCCCAACCCAGACATTCCTGTCCTCACCCCTCATAAATCCCATTAGGCTTGGTAAGACTTAGGCTGAGGGGTCCTCTATCAACCCAGTGTCATTCCCTCCTCCTTAAATCCACGGGCAGAGGCCCAGGCCACCTTGCCTGTTGTTCTCTGTAAATCAGAAGCAGGGCAGTAGGAAGCTGGGGGATCTCTGTGTCCTCACGGCCAGAGGAAACCGGGTTGCCGAGAGAGCCCTGGAACACTTGAGCGGAGGAGCCTCACTCGGTCCTCCTCTGTCAGCCAGTCCCAGGCCTGGGCTCCAAGTCAATTAACTGAACCGTTTCAACAGGCTTGAATTCTGTTAGCAGCTCAACCATCCCCTTGTTTACTGTTGAAATAATTACTACTTTGCCATAATATTAGCTCTGAGCCGTGACTCCATTACCATTATCACTGGAATATTACCCATTTATTATCTCCCAGCAACCCTGGAAGATGAATACTGGGCTTCGGAGACCCATCGCTGTTGGGCGGACAGGATCTGGGTGTGCATTGCTTAACGAGGTAAACTGCGCCGGCCAGCTCTGACTTGGCTGCGGTGCTTACACGCCATCACTCTTAACCTGTAAATCCGCCACAGTTTTTGATGTGAATCGGCGAGGAGGGGCAGCACCATTTGAGGAAGGGACGCAGCCTGGGGGAGATGAGGGGGAAGGTATGAGAGAGCTCTGTCCTGTTCCTGGGTGTGTTCGGGGCTGGCCAGGGAGCCTAAGGGGCGTGATTGTACCCCCGGAAACAGGAGGAGGAAGCGGGCAGTGTTCACACAGCCTCTGATCCTTGGGGCACAAGTCCTAAGAAGATGCTACGATGATGTGATGGTTTCGACATAATCAGAACACCTCCCCTCTCCCCAGCTCAGGAGACGTGTGTCCACAGAAAGCATTTTCTCATCATTCTTGGTGTTTCGTTGTTTCTGTTCTGCATCCTTGGCATGACCACCGCCTCTCATCCCCGGCAGACCAGGAGAAGCAGAAGATAGAGCTGGGAGTTGACAGTGTCTTTTTTCCTGAGGGTGGGAGAGGCTCCTGGAAACAGACAGCCCTCCCTGCTTTGCTGAGCACATGGGAGCCCCGAGTGTGGGAGCACAGAGCTCTTTGCGAGGAGAAAACACAGCTGGAGATGTTCCGGGGGACCAGGGGGCTGAGCAGCAGATGAAAGAGTCTGCAGCCCTCTCCTGTCAATGCCTCCCCTGCTTCTCAGACTTTTAAGGTGCACAGAGACCACCTGGGGATCTTGTGAAAATGCACCCTCAGGTTCAGGAGGTCAGGTGGGGCTGGAAATTCAGCATTTCTAACCAGCGGGGCTGAGGCTGCGGGGTCCACAGATGCACCGCAGGGGACGTGAGGCCCACAGGGGAGGGGAGTGGCTCCTGGCGTAGGGGGAGCCATGTCTCAGGAATGACGGCGCCGGCTCAGCCCAATTCAAACCTGGGCAGGTGGGGTTGTGTGGCTTTTGCTCCATCACATGCTGGCGGCTTCCATACAGGCCGGGGGTGAGCAAGGCCTGAAAACTTCTCAGAAATAATATTCCAGAAGCAAAGGAGAGCAGGAAGCCTGCCAGAAATTAGTGTCTTCGTTTTTTTCTAGGATATTTTGATGTAGACCATTTTTCAAAGTCTGTATTGAATTTGTTACAGTATCGCTTCTGTTTTATATTTTGGTTTGTGGTCTGGGAGGCATGTGGGATCTTAGTTCCCTGACCAGGAATCGAACCTGCACCTCCTGCATTGGAAGGCGAAGTTTTAACCCCTGGACCCCTAGGGAAGTCCCCTCTTTCAGTTTTTCAGGTTGAGAACATTGTATTCCTAAAGTGTCCTAGGATTGCTTTTATAGTATAAATTGTCAAAGAAGCAAAAGGACTTGAATATAACTTCGGACTCTTGAACTCTCGATGCAATCCTGTTCTTCAAAGAGAATTACACTTTCTGCCACATCACTTGTGAGTTTCCCAAAATAACCTCTTTTCTTGATCTTGAAAACCTTCTCTCCACACAAGCTAAATAAACTTCAGACTTCAATGATTCCATTTATCAAGCCCAGGTAATTAGGGTTGAACTTAACAAAATTGTTCCAGAAACTTCTGCAGTATTAAAGAGTGGAGCTAATGTGCTTCTCTAAAACCTATCTCAGTTTACCTCCTGTCTGTCTTTGGGTAATGCCGAGTTTTAGTGAGAGAGGAGAGGGAGAGGGAGAAATCTTTGTGATTTAGTAAGTAATTTCAGGAACAACGGGGACTGGCAGACAGGATAAATTGGGAATATATCTTACTGTGTACCAAAGCTTTTCATTGTATTCATCAGAAAACTTATTATTTTTATCTCAGGATATACATCAGAAGTATAATTTCAGGGTGTGCATGTGTGTGTGTGTTTCATTCTTATTCTTTATAAGACTAGAATAACAATAATAATTTTCCTTTTAAATGTAATTATAATTAAAGAAAAAGAACAGATAATTTTCTATTGTCTCCAAAACTGTTCCAGCAGTGGTTGGATAACATGTGTATGGTTTGAGAGCATAAGTCCTCCCTTGGTTCATTTGCCTGCCCATTCACTCATTCAAATATCCATACATTTGTCCATCCATCCATCGAGATGATTATTTAGCATCTACTAGGTTCCCCTAACCGATTCTAGTATTCTTGCCTGGAGAATCTCATGGACAGAAGAACCTGGCGGGCTATAGTCCATGGGATGCAAAGTCGGACACAACTAAAGTAACTCAGCACGCATGCAGAGTCCCCTAAAGCTGGAAAAAAAAATAGAGTGGAAAAATAAAAATAAATGAGACATGATCACTATCCTCAGGGGTTTCACAGTTTAGCAGGAGAAGCAGATACATAATTTGTTGCTTGGGATACCATTTGCTTCCAATCATTTCTCCTTCCCCCAGTCTTGAAAACAGTTTACTTTATTGAGATTACCTATTCTCTTTTTGGTGAAACATAGACAAATGGTTATGTAGAATCTAGAAGAATGATATTGAAATAGTGACTATCACAACCTTATTGGGAGTGAGGTTTCCAACACAGTTGCATCACTAGCTCTTTGTCTTGACTTCCCCAGCCTCAGAATTGGGCTAACTGGCATGATGATTCCATCTCAAGAGCATTTTTCTAGACTCCAGTGGAGGGTTGCCTCATTCCAAACCTGGCTGGGGCCTTCAGCTCACCTATGTAGAGCAGCTGTTCCTGTCTACTACGTGTTTGAGAGAAAATGCCATCCTGCTGAAAATGCTTGGCCACTGGCCATATTCAACCGGGGGAGGCACTGCTGAAGAAGAGCTGTTCAAAAGAACTTGAGAGACAGTGGATGACATTTGACAGAGAAAAATCCAAACTCTGAGAGATCTATCATGGTAAAAGACACTTTGGCTGGCGTACCAAGCTGGTGAACTGAAGCAGTTAATCAAGAATGCTGGGGAAGCGGAGACCCTAATTGTTTCTGTTAGATGTGCTAAGACATTGTCCTTATAAAAAATCCAACTGTAAATCAAGTGCATATATTCATATATATTGTTGTTTTGTTGTTCAGTTGATAAGTCAAGTCCAATTCTTTGTGACTCCATGGACTGCAACACGTCTGGCTTCCCTGTCTTTTACTATCTTCCATGCATGCTAAGTTGCTTCTGTTGTGTCTGGCTCTTTGTGACCCTGTAGACCATAGCCCACCAGGCTCCTCTGTCCATGGGATTCTCCAAGCAAGAACACTGGAGTGGGTTGCCATGCCCTCCTCCAGGGGATCTTTTCAACCCAGGGATTGAACCCAAGTCTCTTGCATCTCCAGCATTGGCAGATGGGTTCTTTACCACTAGAACCACCTGGGATGCCCTCTGTCTCCCAGTTTGCTCAAATTCATGTCCATTGAGTCAGTGATGCTATCTAACCATCCCATCCTCTGCCACCCTCTTCTTCTTTTGCTTTCAATTTATATAAGTAGATGCACTTTGGGCAATAATGCACATACACATAATAATGTTATATATTATATATACATACACTATATATGTGTGTATACATATACAATTATGTTTTTATTTTTGATACATGAACATATATCTTACCTGGTTTCTAATGAATCATGTGGTTAGTGTTTTGGTACATATTTAACCATATTTATTGAGCAGCTAACACGTGCTAGACACAGTACTATGTAATTAAGTTTAATCTTGTTTACTCTTCATCCCCTCCTAGCAATATAATTTGGTGGTGTCTAGTTACATGAGCCAAATTAACTAAGGGACTGTTTTTGGCTGTTGATCGAGCAGGGACATGAAGTCAGAGTGATTCAAACTGGTAAATCTAGTGTCCTTATAGTTACCTCTGTTCTGGAGCCTTCACCTCTTACCATGACCTATCCCGTTTTTCTCTATAAAATGAAGCAAATATTAAAAAAAAAAAAAAAAAAATGAAGCAAATGATGAGTAATCTCTGTTCTCAATACTTGAAATATCTGTGGCATAGATAAACATTTGGGGGGGGGGGCTGCCTTAAAAGAGATCATGAAAAGCAGCATTCTTTGGCTCATATTTGTCTGTAAGTCTCTTATTCGTCAGCATGCCCTCCTGTCCTATGCTCTGATTTCAAGTGCATCCATCAAGCCCAATTGCCCATAAACAGCAGAAATGCTCTGTTACGAAGCCGTGTTTGGGAGGGAAGATGTAAACTACCCTTTGTTGTGATAGTCTCAGTGTGTGTGCTCTGTTCCCTCACTTAGAGGAAATTGCTGTGGGTAAAACATGTATTTTGCGCTCAGATGCCATCCCAGTCTTTGTTCAAGTGCACTCTGCCGAGGCACAGTACAGGGTGGTAGTTTGAAACCATCTCCTTGGTTTCTCTCATCATATTTGTTTGTCTCTCCACTGATGGTCAGAATTCAGAAGCCCTCGGTGGGTCTCTCTGTCCTTCAGCCCCACCTCAACCAACCAAGCCTTCAGCATCCTGGGGACCCTCTGGAAGTCATGCCTTCTCTGTTTGCTTCATCACATTTACTGATCCACTCTCAAGGGAGGCAGGAACCACATTAACAATTAAAGTACCTACAAGACGGCAGCCAGAGCTTCCTTTTGGCTTCCCAGGAAATAGGGGATCATCCTGGGTAAATTCATTAAGCTTCTAAATTTGTAAAGACAAACGGTAAAATTTAAAAGGGCTTCTCATGTGTCACAGTGGTAAAGAATGTGCCTGCCGATGCAGGAGACGTGGGTTTGATCCCTAGGTCGGGAAGATCCCCTGGAGGAGGAAATGGCAGCCCACTCCAGTATTCTTGTCTGGAGAATCCTGTGGGCAGAGGTGCCTGGCAGGGCTAAACAGTTCATGACATCACAAAGAATTGGAGGACTTAGCGACTAAACAACAACAAAATTTTAACAAATTCTGCTTGCTAAAAAAAAAAAAAGAAAAGAAAAGATGAGTTGGTCAGTGGGAGAAAGAAAGAATGGCAAAGAAAGAAGAGGAAGGTGTCAGGCATCTCACTTGCCTTTCCTCTACCCTGGTTATCAAAAGAGCAAAGAAACCCCCGCCCCACTTTCTCCACCCAGATGCACAGGTCTGAGGTTTTCACGTGGCCCAACCAGGTACCCTGCTTGAAAGGAAGGCAGGAACAGCCGCGGAGTAACTGAGATTCCTGAGATCACTCCACAAATTAAAACCTTTTATCAGCCTCTAATAGCTGTGCAAACTAATTATATTTTGGCCAAACCTTGCCAAAGACTCCCCCGAGGTATTATTATAAAATTTCGAGCTTGGAAATGCGTCCCCATTCTGTCAACATCAGGATGTTTCAGCTATAGGAATGGAGCTCCAGATCATTTTAGCTTCCATGATGTGCTTTGCATACGCGTGGCATTTGCAGGCTGGCGGGGCGGGAGGACGGCAGAGAGGGTACAGCTGTATTTGAAAGCACACAGGAGTGTGTTGCCCGCCTGCCATCACATTTCAGACGTAGGGGCTGAGGTTTGAGAAGGATCCTTTTTTTTTTCTCTCCCAAATTTTAAGGAGCTGCTGTAGGGAATCTTAGCTCACTCAACATCTCTGTTGAAACAGCTTCTAACTTAGCAGGGAGGGTATGTTATCTACCGTCTCAGGGCCCCAGTTCTTCACATGTAGTCCCCAGGATGACACTGTTCGAATCCTTGGCTAGGACTCAGAGCAAAGTCTGGAGGGACAGGGGGAACTTTCTCCAAGAGCTTGATAAGAAGTTGTTAGAGTCTCGGAGGATTTAGGTTTACAGATAATAAAGGTTCACACCCCATGTGGTTGAAATGAAGTTTTCAGCTACAAGTGGTTGTTTACCAAACACAAAGGGACAGTGTAACATTGTTAGAGGTACATGGAGGCACTCCTTATGCCCGTGAGGGCTGGCAGGTTCCTCCCCCATCCTTCTGGATAATTCTCTGCAGCACATGTTCCTATCCTCAAGCACAGAGTCCCATGAAACAGTCAGCGTCAAAGGTGACTGGAGAAGCCAGCTTCTTTGTTCGGGAGCTGGTGTTCATTTCCCTTGCTGGCTTCATTTAGCCTGAAAGCAGGAAAACGAGTGAGATGACTTTGCAGTGTACTTGGGCAACGTAGGACAGTGTGTACTGACCACTGCCAGAACTGACCATCTGCCTAACTTTTTGACCAGCCATGGGCCACTGGTGCAGCCAGGGAGCCTGGAGCGTGCTGCCCAGCAGTCAGGGGGAGAGTTTTGGGGGGCTGGCACTTCATGCTGCAGCCCCTCCAGCCATGCAGTGTGGCCCAGAGCCCTGCCAAGCCCAGACCAGAGGCAGGGGATTGGGGTTCAAGGAGGCTGCCAGGGTCTAGACCCTCCCCCACCAAAGGGTCCCGAGTTCCTTTTTGTCTCTGCCATCTGCCATCCCCATCTCCAGGGCTCCCAGGATGGGTTCATCCGATTCTTGAATTCTTTCCAGTTGTCTCTAATTACACTGCAGGTCCGTAAATCATCCCAGGCTGGGGCTGACAGGGGGTGACACGGGCGCCCTGCCACTCGAAGCCAAGGGGCTCCCAGCCCCACCTGCCACAGGTGCCTTCCAGGCAGCCACCCGTCACTGCTTGGGGCAGACTGGAAGGACAACCCATCACGCGTGCCCCGGGGACCTCCCTGTTCCTGGATCAGCCCTGAATATGGGTTCTTGCCCTGAAGCTGCCTCCGGCAATGCAGTCAAGGCTGGAAGAGCTTAGGCTTTGTGTGTGGGGTGGAGGTGGTGATCCCTGTGTCCCTACTGAAGGCAGCTGAGCAGAAAGGTGACGTTATTTCACCTGGAATTTTACCAAGGTGGGACAGTGCTTCTCAAATTTCATTAACTACTGCAATAGATTGATTCCTCAGTTCTCAGGTAGGTCTACAAATCTGCGTTTTAAACACACACACCAGGTGCCTCATGGCACTCCACCTGAAGGTCCGCTGGGCATCAGTTCCACCCTCCCTCTCTCTGGCGGTGGGACTAAATGACCCTCTGGGTCTGTGGGGTGCTGAGGTGCTCATTCCAACCTCGCCATTCCAGTAAGGACTCAGATCCCTCTGATGAGAGCCACACTCAGCGTCTCTGGCACAAGCACCTCAAGCCCAGCCCAGGTGCCATGTCGCTCCGAGTGCTGCAAGCTGCAATGCTCAGGCCCTGGAGGGAGCCCGGCGCCCCCAGCCCCTGGCTTCTAGGGCACAGATTGCTGGCTAATGGGGCGGAGCTAGCCGGAGTGCCTTCTATTAATGGAGCAGAATATAAACAGAATAAAGCCTTCATTTCCCAGGCTGTGGTTTCATTATTAATATACTTTACAGTTCACGGGTTGTAGTCCGCGCCCGTGTTTTCTCAGCTGGTATAATCTGCGGCTCCGAGTGAGAACAGTCATAAAATTTTCATTTCCAGTTGAATGTGCGTCCAATTCGCCGTGAAATGTTCTATCTGTCGTGAATATTAAGTGCATTGAAGCAGTGGCTGCCAGATTAGGTGGGGAGGCTCCTGGGCCCCTCCCAGGCCGGGCAGAGGATGAGGCTCCCTGGGCCGGGCAGGGACTGTCCCCGGGAAGCCCCTGGAAGAGGGGAAATGGACACTGAGGCGGCTGAGGGTCAAGGGAACAGAGCTGGATAGCTGGGGGCCAGGGAAAAGCCAGCCATCAGGCAGGAGGTCAAAGGGGTTGGAGTTCAAGTGCAGGGGAACGGGGGCAGGGTCGTGCAGGCAGGGAGGCCGGTGGGCAGGTGGGATGGTAGAAAGCAGCTGCCTTGAGAGGGGCAGGTGGGATAGGGGCAGGACAGACGGGGTTGGCAGTTAGGGAAGCATTGCTGTTGCCTGCATGGCCTTCAGACCTGGGGCAGGTGACAGCGGTAGGGGCTTGGTCCTGGGAATCAGTGTCACCAGCTGCCCGCTGCCCAGAGGGGAATTATTTGCCTCCTGGCACTAACCTCATCCTTCTTTCTCTCTCACTGCCTATGCTTGGCCACCTGCCGGTTCTGGCTTCCAGGTGCCTCCCTCCTCCCCTGATGCCTGGGGAGCCTGCAGTCAGGGTGAAGAGTCCTCACCCTTCCCTCTGGGAGCAGCAGCCGCCCGCCACAGGGCAGCTGAGATGGGACCGGAGGCCTCCTGGGCTCGGCTCTGCTCCTCTTGGTCCTCTAGCCGCCCCCCTCCCAGGTTCTTCCCTCCCCAGGGCTGGCGCCTGTCCTTGAGGGTTTTCTGTGCTCCCCGTTGCCCTAGGCTGGAGGACGGAGCTGGAGCAAGTGGATGTTGTGGCCTCAGGCCCACAGCTTCATTAGCGGTGGCAGGAGAATGGCGGGCTGTGCCCTCGGGAGAACCCGGGAAGCATCTCCTGGCGCTGCCGGTGCTGGAGGCTGGTCCAGGCCCGGGGCCCAGCCTGTACCGCCCCCCAGACAGGCAGGAGAGTCCCAGCCAGCCAGCAGGGAGAGAAACAGAGGTGTGCATGTGTGAGTGTGTGTGCGTGCATGTCTGTGTATATACACAGTCAGACATCCAGAGCCAGGAGGCGAGCGCACCCTTGGCTGTTTACATGGAGAGCTCCCACCCGCCCAGGGTTGAGCACTGCCCTCCCTGCCCGTGCAGGACCACAGCCCAGCTGCAGGCATCCCGGATATCCTCTTGGTTCCAGAGCAGAACCCAAGGTGGAGCCAAAAGAAAACGTGCATGTTCTGTTGGGGAGGTGTCCCCCAGCCCCCCAGTTCAGTGTTCTGCCCCCTCACTTAGTTTACGGTCATTTCTCTTCGGATAGTATTCAAATCATCTCCTGTTTCTCGAATACATGCCAACTAGGAGACAGAAGGGCTTCCCTGGTAGCTCAGCTGTAAAGACTGCCTGCAATACATGAGACCCCAGTTCAATTCCTGGGTCAGAAAGATCCCCTGGAGAAGGGATGAGCTACCCACTCCAGTATTCTTGGGCTTTGCTGGTGGCTCAGATGGTAAAGACTCTGCCTGCAGTTCAGGAGACCTGGGTTTGATCCCTGGGCTGGGAAGATTCCCTGGGGGATGTCATGGCAACCCACTCTAATATTCTTGCCTGGAGAATCACCATGGAGAAAGAAGCCTGCTAGGTTACAGTCCATGGGGTCGCAAAGAGTCAGACACAACTGAGCGACTAAGCACAGCATAGGAGATATAAGTTGGGGAGAAAAACTTGAAAACAACCTGAGCAAGGAAGGTAAAGCAATCAAAGATGAGTAGCACACCATCAAAATCCTAAATGTACCCAGTCTCAATCCTGGGACCGAGAGCCTGTCCTTTCTTACACTGACTGCACACCTACGCCTCTTAATTGCCAACAAGCACCTTGGGAACAAACTCAGAATTGCTTACAGTGGGGCATACACAATCTAAGTGAGTAATGTGATCAAAGATGATGAAAACACCCAGAAAACCTTGCCCGAGCCTCACTGGGCCCTTGTCCTCCAGGGCCCTGCAGGGATTGCAGGCCAGACCTGCCACAGCCAAGTCTCTGCAGATGCCCCTCCGTCTACCCAGGATACCACTTCATCACCCCACGCCCAGCCGACCCCCAAACCTCTCACTCACTCTGCAGTCCTTCCAGAGTCAGTTTACACTGGGCCCCTTGGGGACCCCCTTGGCACCTCCAAAGCACAGTTCCTCTCCTGGGTGTCACCTGGACATGCACCCCCTCCCTTCCAGGGCTCATTGCACCCTCTCTCTTCCAGGGCTCATCGCATAGGGCTCATTGTCTGCATGTCCAGCTCTCTGGAGAGACAGTGAGGTTTTCAAGCAGGGAGTGTGGAACCCGAATCCAGAGCCTGGGAGCCTGGGCTTTGAAATTAGACAAACATGGATTTTTAACCCAAGAGCAGCCCCTTCTGTGCTGTGAAACTCTGACTGAATACATGGAACAATTTCCTCTTCTCTAAAATGGGGCTAAGTAGCTTCCTTAGGGGCTTCCCAGGTGTTACTAGTCACCTGCCAATGCAGGAGACATAAAAGACCCAAGTTTGATCCCTGGGTCGGGAGGATCCCCTGGAGGAGGATATGGAAACCCACTCCAGTGTTCTTGCCTGAAGAGTCCCATGGACAGAGGAGCCTGGCAGGCTATGGTCCAGGGGGTCGCAAAGAGTTGGACGCGACTGAAGTGACTGACCAGAGTACAGTTTCCTTAAAGGCAGGTGGTAACGTATCTGTGGGATAATAGATGTCACAGGAAACTTAGAACAATATTGAACGTAAAATAGTGCTTTAGTGAAGGCTGGTTTCCTTTCCTTTAAGAAATATCTCTTCTTTCCAAAAACTGTTTATTGATTAAGGAAGATTCATGCAGTAAAATGCAAAATGAATGAATGTTTTAGACTCAAATTCTATGAGGGATTCAGAAGGAAAAGATCATCAAGATCAAGTGGTGGGGAAGGTCTGCCAAGAAGAGTTGACCCTCCAAGTGACCCTTGATTTAGACAGAGTGTGTTTTTCTTCCGAATCTAAGAGGTTGGCTCTCTGCACATTTGTACGTTTCTCTCTCTCTCTCCCTTTTTTCTCTCCCTTCGATTCTCTGACCCTTTCCCTTTATTGGAGCTGAAAATTTAGCTCATGCTTTCTACCTTGTGGAGTTTTATCCCGTGTACTTCTTTAACCTTAAATTAAAATCGTTAACCTCTCAGAAAGATCTTAACTCCTGGGATCTTCTGAGAGCATCGTCTTCTCCCTGTCAGCCCTGGAGAGACGGGCCTGAGACGACACTGAATGGTCACAGTCCAGAGCGTCTACACACGGCAGAAAATGGAGAAATTAGCAGGAACTGCTGTTCGACTAAGCATGCCTTCCGCATCCTTAATTCTGCCCCTTGTTGCTCAGAACTCCCGCCCTTCAACTGCATTCAAAATGAATCCCCCAGAGGCCCTTTCTCAGGGAAGGACAGGGGGAAAAAACTGTACATCCTTCTCCTGGCTTGTCACTGCGGAGTTGAGATAATAATAGTCTTTTTCTGATCCCCTGAACTTTCCCATCTGCTTCATAAAACAATGGCAATTTTTCCCTGGCTCTGTCTTCCCCTCTCTCTCTTTTATTTTTATCCTCCTACACTATAATTTAAAACTGTGGCAGTGCTATAGCCCTTGAGTTTTTTTTCCCTTTCTTCTCCCCTTGCTTTAATACATGACTGTTATTTAAAATGGCCTTTCATCCGAGCATGGGAAGCTGCCTGGCCTGGACTCTGGCCTTGTGCTTTTGTGGAGGGAGGGTAGGGCCAGCCTGGCCCCTGGCTTAGCCCAGGACCTGCTTCCATGAAAGTCAGGAGAGTTGTTTGTGTGTTTGTTCCATTCCCTTCTCCCAAGGCATTTTTTAGGAAGATGTCAGAAACCTAGGTCCCAGAAATGCCCCCACCTCTGAAATGGCCATCCTAGCAAGCTGGTGACCCTCAGCGGTCCACGGGACACCAGGTCCAAACAAAGCAATTCCAGCTGCATGCAGCAAGTGCGGCATGCCCACGGACGCCAGGAGAGACATGTGTCAGCCGCCAAGCGCGGGGACTTTCAGCTGTTGCTATGCAAGCTTCTCCATGGGTCTTCTGCCAATCACACCCCTCCATGCCCCCTGCCTTAGCTGGATGGACACGCACAGGAAAGGGTGATGCCAGGGCTTGCTTTCCCAGGGGAAATGTCATCTATTTTAGGTGTCTCCAAGGAGGGTGTCTCACCCCAGTATTTCCCAGCCAGAGCTACAGCACCCCCTGCTTCTGGGTTTGGACCTCCGAGCAGGAGTCACTCTGCTGTAAAATTCCTCACACGCGGCCTATCTCTGTGTCAGTTCATTACGCTGATGCACCTGTACCTCGAAAAGTGATTTTGGCCTTGTCGTTTCTCTCCAGAGTCTCCTCTGAGCTGGCATGGGCAAAGCAATCATATTGTAAATGATCTTCATGAGGGAAGATGCCATTGCAATAAAACACAGGGACAGAACAAGGCTGAAGGCTAGAATATAGAGCGTGTGTAGGGGGGTTAGAGGGAGGCCCGTCCCAGGCTCGTGGAGATGATCACTTGGCTCTTTGGAACATGCAGCCATGTCACCAGCTGGAGACGATATCTCCGGGGAGGACAGGGAGTGCCTGGCCCCAGCTGGTCTGCTGGGGAGGCCACAGAGCCGCTGGAAACGGACACGGTCTGCATCCTCGCCCGTGAGCTGTCTCCTTAGCTGTGGTATCCAGACAGATGGGTGGTGGGAGGAGGTTCCCGGACGTCCGGTCTCTTGGTTCAGGTTTGGGGGCTTGTTCTTTTGGATTAGGTGTCACGGCTTCTGTCCCTTCCTCTCCTCTGGAAAACTCCCTTCTCTTAAACATTGGGGATCATCTTTAAAGCCACAGAGATATAAAGTTGAGAGGGAGGCTGGCATCCAGGAGCCTGGATTCTTAGTGAAGGAGATTTCCAGCCCTGAAGTAGTGACACAGGTCAAGGCCAGAGCCACCTGCCCCCCTCCTTTAACTTGATGAAGAGTAACTATAATCAGTATCTTTACCTTCCTCTGATGGGCTTCCCTGGTGGTGCAGATGGTAAAGACTCTGCCTGCAATGTAGGAGACCCGGGTTTGATCCCTGGGTTGGGAAGATCCCCTGAAGAAGGGAATGGCTACCCACCCCAGTATTCTTGCCTAGAGAATTGCATGGACAGAAGAGTCTGGTGGACTATAGTCCATGGGGTCATAAAGAGTCAGACATGACTGAGAGATTAACATTTTACACTTACCTAACTCTGACAGTCTCCAGGGATGTCAGAATATTTTAAATTTGCCTGCCATCATTCCAATTTCATAGCCATTGCTGACCTACAGTGTGATTAAGAATATAGTATTTTTATTGAAGTACGGTTGATTTACTATGTTGTGTTAACTTCTGCTGTACGGCAAAGTGATGCAGTTATACATATATATGCATTCTTTTTTGAAGTTTTATGGATAGTTAATATAGTTCCATGTGCTATATGGTAAGACCTTGTTGTCTATCCATCTTAGATGTAACGGCTTACATCTGCTCCTGTCTGCCTCCCACTCCATTCCTCTCTGCACCTCGGCCCCCTGGTCTGTTCCCTGTATCCCTGAGTCTGTTTCTATTTTTGTAGGTAGGTTCCTCTGTGTCATATTTCAGATTTCACATGTAAGTGATGTTGTGATTCTTTTCTTTTTCTCTTTGACTTATTTTACTAGGTCTGACCATCTCCAGTTGCATCCATGTTGCTGCAAATGGCATCATTTCTTTTTTTATGGCTGAGTAGTATTCCATTGTATAGATGTACCTTGTTGACCTACAGTATAATTATAAGTATAGTTTTGGGTTAAGGTTTCCTACAACTTTCATTTGTCACATTTTTATCACATTCTTTGCTCCTCATCCCTTCCTGCACCTCCATCTAGGATTGATTATTTATTTAAATGTGTTTATTTTTTTCCTGCTCCAAAATCACTGCTGATGGTGACTGCAGCCATGAAATTTAAAGATGCTTACTCCTTGGAAGGAAAGTTATGACCAACCTAGACAGCATATTAAAAAGCAGAGACATTACTTTGCCAACAAAGGTCCGTCTAGTCAAGGCTATGGTTTTTCCAGTGGTCATGTATGGATGTGAGAGTTGGACTGTGAAGAATGCTGAGTGCCGAAAAATTGGTGCTTTTGAACTGTGGTGTTGGAGAAGACTCTTGAAAGTCCCTTGGAGTGCAAGGAGATCCAACCAGTCCATCCTAAAGGAGATCAGTCCTGGGTGTTCATTGGAAGGACTGATGCTGAAGCTGAAACTCCAATACTTTGGCCACCTCATGCAAAGAGTTGACTTATTGGAAAAGAGCCTGATGCTAGGAGGGATTGGGGGTAGTAGGAGAAGGGGACAACAGAGCATGAGATGGCTGGATGGTATCACCAACTCGATGGACATGAGTTTGAGTAAACTCCGGGAGTTGGTGATGGACAGGGAGGCCTGGTGTGCTGCAATTCATGGGGTCGCAAAGAGTTGGACACGACTGAGCAACTGAACTGAACTGATTTTTTTTCTGCTTAAAGTACTGTGTTTAGGGTTTCTTCTAGTATGATCTGTTTGTGACTGCTAGTTTTGTTTCGTAAAAATGACTTATTTTGCCCTGATTCCTGAACGGAACTCTTTCGGGTTATGAAAGTTTGAGTTGAGAGGTGTTTCTCTTCAGCCTCGTTAGATCTTGACTTCCAACATCATTGTTGGGGGTCAGACTTCCGTCTTAATTTTGCTTCCATGGGTGTCATCTATCTTGCTCCCCCATCTCCAAAAATCCTCAGTTCTTTCAAGGCCTTTTCTTTGTTTTTGTTCACTTTTCTGTCTGCTGTGTTTAGGCATAGATGTCTATTTTTATGTGGCTTTGGATTTGTTCGTATTCTTGAATTTGTGGATAATATTTCTGCTAGTTAGTTCATGGAAAATTCTCACCCATGACCTCTTTTCTCCTGTCCCTTTCTCCCTTTCTCTTCTCCTCTGGAATTCCTTTCTGAATGTGCCAGAATGTTCCTTCAATCTGTGATCCTTACTTATCTTTTATATTTCTCTGGCTTTGTGTCTTTCTGTTCTATTTACTGGTAATTTCTTCTGACTTATCCTACAGTTAATTGATTCTCTCTTTAGCTAAGTCACATCGTTCCATTTTTTATTTTGAGAAGTCTTACTGTGTTTTCCTCAAATATGCTATGTACTCTTCACAGTTTCATTTTCCATGAAGAATTTTCAAGTTTGACATCTATAGTTTTATAAAAGTAAACACAGCTATTTTACCAGTCTCTGTTTCATAATTTTTTACCTACTGTATCTACGAGCCTTTGTTTTGTCATGTACCTTATGCTTCTCTTGCTCTTAATATCTTATTTCTTCTGTGCTTACTTATGTTTTGCTGCATGATGGACATTGTGTTTAAAAAAAAAGTTTGAAACAATTTAAGCACTAGAATTAAAATATTTAACTTCAGAGATGCTTTGGGTTTGTGTCTGCAAGATGGTTAGGGGACTCTGTTCAGAATCACTTTAAGCTAAGGTCTTCTTATTCTCTGGGTCGCCAGGTAATTCAAACCATGATGCACTTTCTTGTAAAGATGTTCGGCTTCCAGGTCACCCTCATCTTGGAGAGGAGACCTCCTGAAGCCTCAACTTACAGTAGGAGTGTTTTCCTACTAGGCACCCCCACTTCAGAAGTGTCTGGAGTTTTAATTTCTGTTCCCCTGGCCTCTAGAGGTTGTCAGACATAGCAAATGCCTTCAGATTAGGGCCCCGGTGTTTCTTGCTACCTGTTTTCCTTTTAATTTAAGGTCTGAATTCCCTACCAGGAAGGAATCTCTTTCGTGTCTTTAAGAAGGATGTAAAATGTGTCTTACTTATCTCTTTCAGTGATTTTCAATAGGAGGACTGGCTGAATAACCCAATTTGACCTTTTCAGAAATAAAAGGGTCAGTATTTTCTTAACCCACCACCCGTATCACCCTTCCATCACATACTGAAACTTGTTCACGTGATGATGACTGATGATGACTGACGTGGATTCCTCTCCAATATTCAAGCGCTGTTTGACTTTATATGAAATTGTTATCTTTTGGGGTCTCAGTATCTTCAGGCATGAAATGGGGGGTTCACTGCCTCCCTCACGGGGTTGTTGCAAAGCTAAGGATGATCAGAATACCTGGTTTTCATTGACTTGATGGTGTCTATGAAGTGCTTTGCGATACGGCGAGTCTGCTATGTATTTACTAGGCTTGGGATTTGCTTGCTTCTCAGTCAAATGAAGAGAGTGTTTAATCGGTTGTGGGGTGGGGGGGCTGCTGCCGCTGGCCCATCCTCCCTGGAGAACAGAGTCTTCCTGAGGGAAGGGAAGAAGCCCAGCATCAGTTCAGGCCAGTGCAGAGGGAACTCCAGGGTCTCGAGGCTTCGTGATCCTCCCAGCGGACAGTCTTGGCAGGTGTGTTCCTCCTGGACCCTCACCCCTCCCACGAAGCCCCCCAGCATCCCTCCTCCACCTGTCCTGTCCTCCCAGCTTGGCTGGGGCTGGTCAGACAATGCAGTGCTACTTGGCAGACTTCTTTTCCTCATCTTTATTTTAACATTTGTTTCCCTGTCTTATGAAAAATTGAAAATTTATCTACAGTCAGTCCTTTGCCTGCCTCCTTACTGGCTACACCCCTGCTCCTCACTCCTTCCCATTTATTTCTGAAAGGCATCATGTAACAGGTGTGTAATTTGATGAGCTAGATGCAGCTGGAGGCAGAACAGAAGCTGGGCCAGGGCTGCCTGGTAGTGGTCCTAGGGGACCCAGACCATCCACTGCCAACACCTGAGAGCACAGTGCCTGGAAAGGGGGTGGCATGGATGCATGAGAAATGGGGGGGGGGGCCGGGCAGTAGTAAAAGAAACCCTCTGCAAAGATCAATGGTGTTGTGTGAGGAAGCTGGAAGGGGGGTCCTGATGGTAGCATCTGGAGCCCGGATGTGGGTGGGTGGATATGGCTGTGAGCAAGTTCCCTGCTGGGTGAAAGAAAGAGGGAAGATGCTTTCTAGCACCTGTGGATGCTCTGATAATGATGGATGAGAGTCATGGTTGGATACACGGATACCTGGGTCTTTTCGTGACTGGCATATTGCTGGGTAAGCAAGGGATGTGTGTGTGTACACCCCTCTTTCTGAAATTGTGTTCAGACTTATACTGATGGCCTCCATGAGACTAATAGGTATTTCTGTAGGGAGGAAAAATGTACCGTGTTCAAATCAGTTTAAAAAACTGTATGTGTTCTAGTTCCCATTTGGAGATCCGTGGTGTGTAAGAACTGATCAAAGATTCTAAAGAGCCCTGCATTTTACCATTAAAATCCATTTTAACCCAAAGTTTCTCCAAACTTGTTCAAAACGGAAGTCTTTCTTTTTAAACAGTGATTATAGTAACATCTTGCGGGGCACTTAGGACTGGGGCAGGGGGTGGGTGGGAATATTAATGCAGAAGCAATAGCCCTCTCTGTTTTTTCCTCTGTGGTTTGGAGATTTTCTATCCAACAGCAACTTATTTCTAGAAGAATACCTGTGACCTAAATTCTCCTCCTGGAAACCCCGTGTGCTGGGAGCTTCCTGTCTGGCCATGCATCGAGGGTCTGCTCTGTGTCCCGTGTAGCATGTCTAACCCTGACAACGAGCCTGCTGGGTTGATAGATAGCACTGTTCCCATTTCAAGGATGAGAAAACTGAGCCATTCTTGTGTCTGAGGCCAGTGTCTAAGCCAGGATTTGACTTAAGGTCAGGCCACCTCTAACACAATGGCTTTCTATTATTAATCCAGCCACACCAATTCTGAAAATACAGCCCATGGACTAAACAAAACCATTTAGAAAGCAAATCCACATATTTATCTTTCTCAAGTTCCATACAAAACAACATTGGGTGTTAGCTTCAAAGAAAAATCCTGAAAACTGTCTAGCCCTATTTTTCTCATTCATTTGCAAACAAGTATTTTTTGTGTGCTATACCTGTTATTTCTATGTTTTCTCTTCCACTCGTGTCTAGAACCGTGGTCCTGTTTTCTCACCTGTCCCCTCGTCCCTTAGAACAGTACCTCATGTCAGTATCAATTTAACACACTCCTTGTGAACAGGCTTCGTCTCCGCTCTCCTAAGCTCCCCACATATCCTGTTGCGTTTCTTTGCAGCCCTGCCCATGGCAAGCTCCCGAGGAGCTTCTAGCATCCGCCTTCCCTTAGCCAGTCCTTCATTGCGCTGACTTTCACTTTTCCTCTCCATGTAGTTTTCATCTCCTGCCTTGGCTTTTCTTATAGAGAGCATCCTTTTCTTTTCTTTTCTTTCTCCGACTCACTCCTCATCCCTCTGCCCTTTTGGGCGGCATCCTCTGTCTGTCTCCTGACCTCTGCCTGGGGAGACAGAGCAGCTAGGTTCCTGGAGATGCCAGTGCTGGTGGGCAGGAGGGAGCCGGGGTTCTGCAGGTGGGTCAGCATCTTCTGTCCTGCTTGGATCCTCCAAGTCTGGGGCTTCCAACCTCAGAGCCATTAACATTCGGGCTGGGCTGTCCTCCATGGTGGGGGTGTCCTGTGGGCTGCGGGATGTCCAGCAGCATCCCTGACTTCTGGCCACTAGACACCCACAGCTCCCACCTCCCAGCTCTGACAACAATGAACAGACGTCAGACGGGGTGAACTTGAGCTTGTCTTTGTTGGTGTTATTTTGGTCCCTTTGGCTCTGCCCTGACTTCCTTTCCTCCTCCCTTCCTTCATCTTTTTATCCATGTTCTCTTTAGCCTGACTTCACTATAAGCCAGGCTTCTCTGTCACGCGACCACGTGGCACTCTTGAGCCCCATCTGCTGAACGCAGCCTTGACCACAGCCCCTCAGCGCTCCTTGCTTTAGGGCTCTGCTGGGGCCCCGGCCGCTCCTACAAAGGTCACGGTGTCGCCCAGCTGGCTGCTCCAGGAAATGCAGCTTCCTGGTTCCCAGGTGGTTAAGGCCTGTTTGATTAGCTGTAAAACAAAATCCAGCAAATGCCAAGAGGCAAATCTTAATTCACCTTTCAGAAGGGAGCTGGCTGCCCAGTCAAAGACGGAGGTGAGGTGGGGTGAGGAGTACCCCAGCTTATTAAAGCAGCAACCGGTGAGCAGCCAGAGAATGGGTTCTGAAGATACACCTGCTGAGTCACCTTCAGCTTTTGGCTGTGATTCTGGCGGGAAGAGGATTCGGGCACAGGCCACCCTCCCAGCTCAACTCTGCCTTCCTGGGCTGGTGCCTCCTCCACCCGGAGCAGCAGCTCCTGTCCTATTTTAATGCCACTTTGTGACTTACATTCAAAGCTCACGTCCTCGACCAACAAGCAGGTCTCTACCATGCTTCTCTCGCAAACACATCTCACTCCCAAATCTGCTGGGGGAGAAAAAAGAAAAGTAAAGAAAATCAAAGAATTAAAAAAAAAAAAAAACAGACATACCCAATGAACCCTTTGGTAGATGGGGGAAAAAAAAAGACACCCATCTTCTGATCTTTCCTCCTGCATTGCTTGTGCACAGCCTCCAGCCATTCTGGAAGAGAACGTGGACTATTCAGTTGCGATCACGTGTGAGGCTGGTTTCGGATTATCACTCCTTGTACCATGTTCTCCTGCCGTGAAGCACTAAGGTTTCACTCTGGCTGTTGTCTTGATGGCCGAACATCTTATGTGCAGCCAGACCCCATGGTCATTATTATGACAGCATCAGGATCGGATAGGGCTCATGGTCTGCTGGTCACAGCAGAGGCACTGTAAAGGACAATTGACCAGATGTAGAATAGCACACTTGGCTCAGGCCGCCGCATAGCTGGGCCTCAGGAACACACGTGCTTCTTACCCGAGGGGGTCAGTTCTACCTTTGAGTTCCTCTCTACCTTGGCTTTGGTGCATCTCTTTCCCTTTCTGCACAATCATGACTCCCTGGATTGTTTTTACCCCTGGTGGTTCTTCTGTTTTATTTTCCTTCCTGCTGCACCACTTGTGGGATCATAGTTCCTCGACCAAGGATTGAACCCACACCTCCTGCATTGGAAGCACAGATCTTAACCACTGGGCCACCAGGGAAGTCCCCTCCAGGTGCTTGTCAAATAAGGATGCTTTCTGAATCCAGCCTGGCTCCCTCCCACTGCGCTGGTTTTTCTCCTGGGCCTGTGGGGACAGGCATAGCGTGATCTCAGGCAAGTGGTATAACTGGGACCTGTGTGCATCCACACAAAGCCCCCCAGGAGGCCTTCCGTGACTACAGGAGAGGCTGAGGTAGGCTCACCAGCCACCAACTCTGAAACCCACAGCTCACCTGTGACGCCTGCTGATTCCCACCCGGTGATAACCTGGCGAGCATCCCGGGGCCTCAGCTCCCACAAACAGGATGTGTGTGTCTGTCTGGCTGACTTTCTGCAAAAGCATCTGTCACTCCCCAACGTTTCCTTTCTCATTGCAGCAAAGTATTTAAACAGTACCCACTGAACCCCATCTGTCGCCGAGCCCCATCGCTGTCAGGGCCCGGCCTCCCCAGGTCTGTGAAGAAACTCACTGCAAAGGCTCCGTGCCAAACAACAGGGCAAATTAAATCAAAGCTCGTGCTGCACCCAGGGGGACCATGCACATCAGCTTTGACTTACTGCACAGAGCACGCTTACAAGAGAGAAAGCAGTGGCTTTTGTCACTGCGAGGGGCCATGAAAAATGAATTAGGGCCTCTGCTGAGAGAGGGCATGGAGGAGAATCTTTCATTCCGAGACACTGTCCTCTCTCACCTTGCAAGAAGGAAATAATGAAAGAAGAACTTGTGGTGGGTCTGAGTCTCCCCCAGGTTTGACCGTGCCCTTAAACACTGCCGGTGCAGAAGGGAAGTGAGAGGCTCGGGAGGAGGACCTGGTGGGGACCATGGTAATAGCTGAGGTTGCGCAAGGCTCCCCGAGGGCAAGAACCTGAGCAGATGCAACAGATCGCAGGTGGTACCCTTTGGGGGAGGGGGTCCAGAACACAGGGTCTGGTGCTCAGTCTAGATCAGCCCAGACCACGGACCCTGGGGAATGGGCCAGGGCATCTCCAGCCCCTCAAGACGGGTCACTTACTGTGCTAACTCTTCTTCACGCTGATCTCTCTTAATCCGCACATTCCCACAGGACAGAGATCACTTTTGGCCCATTTTACAGATGAGGAACCTCCAAAAATTTAAAGCCATTGCTCGCAGCCATCTAGTTGGTGTGCAGCGGGGCTGAGAGTCCAACCTACATCTGCCTGACTTCAAAGTCCATTGCCTTCCCTTATAAAGGAATCTGTCCTCCGTCTCCGGGCTGCCTGTGAGACACAGCTCATTTATTTCCCTATAATGAAGGAGGGGCCTTCCATTTCCTAACAGATTGCTCACCTGCCATACTAATGGAACTGGCACTCACCGTGGGTTTGTCCGCAGCATTTTACCCACCAGACACATTTGTACTTGGTGACCGGGTAGTATGTGTGGACAAGTGCTCAGGGTTTTCTGATGCAGCCTTTCACAGGCAGAGATCTGGGCTTGGACAGCATCTTCCAGAAGAGGAGGAACCCAGGGACCAGCTCTGGTTAGATCCCGGGCCGGACGGCTAGCTTTATGTGCCCAGGGTGGGGTTGCATGTGTGTGTTAGCTGGGCTGGCAGAGGGGATGTTGGACAGAGTCACAAATTCTTACTGTTCTAACCTCACCTCAGTTGCTCACCATCTTCTGTCCCTGTGTATCCACCTGTGGGTTCTCACACTCTGCCATCGGGCATTTTCCTCAAGTTAAGGGTTGGACTTGCGTAAAACCTACTGGGCTTGGGCTTAGATGGCCATAGGTTTTATGATTTTCCTCTGGAGGAGGGCTGGGTGTCGCCAAATGTTTGGGCAGGGCTTGGACTGCTGACCCATTTCGAACAGACTTTCCACCTGAGTAGTATGGTTTCAAAAGTCTTGAGTAGAATCAGTTAATGAAAGGATTTGTCAGGAGGAGCATAGGAGAAGTTCCCCAAGGAAATGTGGGGTATTTTGTGTCTGAGCCACTGGGGAAGGGAGGACCACAGTTTGGGGAATTCGGTGATTCTGCTTACATGGAACTCATCTCAACCCTTAACTTAAAGTAAAACTGGGTTTATACAGTCTTTCTTTCCTCAGTTACCAGGGGCCTCTACAGATGAATCAAATCTTCAGTCTGCAAGGGATTTTAAAATCACACAGCCTAATCTCTTACTCCTTTATTTATTTATTTAAAAAAGAGAAAGCCAAGTTCAGAAAAGTTTCAGTGAATTTCTCAAACTCACACAGTTAATTAGTAGCAGAAGCAAGACTGTATTCTAGGAAGCTGGACTTTATAGTAATACTTTTCCTAAACCATCATGCTGTCTCTTTGTATCCCCATGCAGATCTTTAATTTTGTTTGTTCCTTTTTAAGAAAATTCTCCAGTTTTACTTTGGATAAAGATGCTTCAAAATGCAGGTGACATAATTAGGGGCCAGAGAAGCTAGAAGACGAATAAAAGGTAGTCATACAAATCTTTGAGATGGCGATCAATTGTGCGGAGCAGAAAATTTGATACAAATCTGTGTCCTCAGATTTGACTTGTCTAGTTTGTACAGCTAGATTATAAAGTATTTTTAAAAGCAGTTTTATTCACAGTCTGCCCAAATTGACTTGTTTTGGCTGAAGAGCTGCAGCAGAAGAGGGTCACCAGATGGGACAGCCCTTCGTCCCCAGAGCGTGGCCTGAAGCACAGCTGAGTTTTTAGGGGCTGGCAGTGGGACACGGAGGACCTCCTGTTCAAATGTGCCCCATACCCTGCAGTCATCAGCCACAGTCTGCTCTGGAAAGAGGTTCATAAGACCTGACATTTTTCTCCTGCGCATCGCTGGTAGATCCATGTTCTTCAGGAGAGGGAGGTAAGGGCCATAGCAGCTCACATGGGCAGGTGTCACAGGTACTTTATGCTTAGGAGTCAGGATTTGGGTTCATTCGCTCCATCTCCTCATTTTAGTTGCTTGGCCTTGTGCTGTGCTGAATCACTTCAGTTTTGTCTGACTTCTTGCGACCCCACTGCCTGTAGCCTGCCAGACTCCTCTGTCCATGGGCTTCTCCAGGCAAGAATACTAGAGTGGGTTGCCATTTCCTCCTCCAGGGGATCTTCCTGGTTCAGGGATCAAACCTGCATCTCTCAGGTCTCCTGCATTGGCAGGAGGGTTCTTTATTACGAGTGCCACCTGGGAAGCTTGGTCTTAGGCATGTCTGTTCGCTGGATGTGAAGGTGAGACATTTTGCTCATGTCATTAGTTGGTCTGCACTAAACCAGGTCACAGCTTCCCAGGTGACACTAGTGATGGAGAACCCAGCTGCCAATGCAGGAGACATAAGAGCTATGGGTTTGATCCCTGAATCAGAAAGATACCCTGGAGGAGGAAATTTCAGCTCACTCCAGTATTCTTGCCTGGAGAATCCCATGAACAGAGGAGCCTGGGGGGCTACAGTCTATGGGGTCACAAAGAGGTGGATACAACTGAAGTGACTTAGCCCAGCATAGCGCAAGATAGGTCGCCTGCCTTACCTGAAGACAAAAGTGGACATTCCATAGAGAGAACTATTCTTTTTTAGAATATGTATTTATCTATTTTGTTTGGCCAGGTCTTAGCTGCGGTACGCAGGATCTTTGATCTTGATTTGTGGCGTGCGAACTCTTAGTTGCAGCATGTGGGATCTAGTCCCCTGACCAAGACTTGAACCCTGGGCCCCCTGCATTGGGAGCGGGGAGTCTTAGCCATTGGATGGCCAGGGAAGTCCCAAGAGAACTGTTCTTTAACCAAGGGTGTCTGGGTAGCTTCACTGACCTGTCAGAACTTCCAAACAAACGGTCGAGAACTGTCCAGTTCATCATATATCTCTGAGCCTCTCTCACTTTCCTAAAGTCGAGCTGGTGATGGTACCCAGCCCCCCGTGGCTGGGGAGGCTGCAGAAGGATGAAGTGGGAGGCGCCGGCTGAGACACGTGTTGGAATCCGGGTGTCAGTGCTCCTGCACCCACAAATGCACCATTCCGCGTCACAGCTGGGGGAAAGCAGCTGCTCCTCCCTTCCGTGCAGTTATAATACTTCAACAAGTGGGGAAGATGAGCAGGGCAGATGCCAGGCCAGAGGGGAGGCTGGGACCTTTTCTGTGTTTGGGCAGAGCTGGTTAAAGGCAGAAGTGGTAGTTCGACTGCCCACGTTCGTGACCTCGTTTAGACGAGGCATCTCTGAAATGCCATTTAGATGGAAGATCTGATCCGCAGAGGCCACACAGGCACGATAGGAGACGGAAGGCTTGCGCTTCGTTGTCTGGAGAATAGATGGGTTGCAGGCTTCCGGAGAATAGGAGCTGCCAGTCAAGCAGTTTTAATAGAGCAGGGAGGATAGATTTCAATAAAAGAAATGAGTATAAATATTGTGAGTGGAGGAAGGAGACAGCAGCGTGATCATGTTTGACTAGTCACAGTGGGGAAACTTCAGGAACTCAAAACGGAAGGCTCTGACTGAGAGCTGAGGCAAGTGACTGGGCTGATTCCGGGAATCCAGGGCTGCTCCGGGAACACCTTAATGAGGCTCCAACTGGATAGGGGGACCCCAAATCAGTGTGTCTCAGCCCAAATTGAGCCCTCCCAGGCATATGGAGTGGGCACTCAGGAGTACACAGCATCAATGGAGCCCCACCTGCAGACTGTCTGCGGATGGAACCTCATGGGCTAGGGGGTTCAGAAATCATGTCCTCCAGGGGTGCCTGCAGGCAGCCTCTCCCCCACCCCCATTGCACCAGAGCTTTCTTCCTTAGCAGTGTCCTGCTTTGCCCCAAATGTGCAAAGCTGCCCAGGCCCCTGCCTCCTCCTGTGTGTGCCAGGTCTGAAGCCCCAGGAGATTTGGGATCTGTTTGGCTGTGCCAAGGTGCCGGTGCCTCTTGTCCGACTCTGCCTTGCCTCTGGCCGATGCCCAAGTGGCCAACGCCCAGCCTGCACTGCGCCTACCTCTCCCATCTGGAGCCAGCGCCCCGCCATCCTCGCCCGGCCTCCGTCTGGACATCTCCTAGTGGCCACCCTCCTTGGGGGCTTAACCTGTAATCACAGTCTCCCTGGAGGCGTCCCGTCTGTCCTAGCCTTGTCTGTCACATTTCTCTGCCCCTCCTATCCCCAGCAGGTCATATCCAGGTTCATGCAAATTTTGTGGGCGCCAAAGCTAATTCAAAGAATGTGGTTTTTTGTATTTTTTTTTAATTATTTACTTTAATTGGAAGACAATTACTTTACCGTATTGTGATGTTTTTGCCATATGTTGACATGAATTGGCCACAAGCACGCATGTGTCCCCTCTCTCCTGAACCGCCCCTCCCACCTCGCTCCCAACCCAGGTTGTCATAGAGCACCAACTTTGGGTTCCCTGCCTCATGCATCAGACTCCCACTGGCTATCTATGTTATATATGTGGAAGCGCAGAGTCTTAACCACTGTACTTAACCACTGTCTGTTAAGTGTGCAATAGCATTATATCTAAAGCACAATGTACAAATCTTAATTAAAAATACTTTATGGCTAAAAACTGCTAACCATGATGCAAGCCTGCCACAGATTGTAGTAATAACCTCAAAGATCACTGATTGCTGTAGCACATATAATAATAATAATAAAATTTGAAATATCATGAGATAATGGGAAACAGAGACACAAAGTGAGCAAATGCTGTTGGAAAAACAGTGTTAATAGACTTCCAGGGTGGCCACAAACCTTCAGTTTGCAAAATGACAATGTGCGTGAAGGGCAAGAAAGTGAAGCACGATAAAAACAAGGTGTGCCTATGTGATCACGTGGTAATTTCATTAAGCTTTTGGATACATAGTCACTCCTAGTCCTTCCCTTGAATAGACTTGGATGTACAGATATTTATACGCATATATGAATATTTCCATAGGCTAGGTTCCTGCAATAGAATTGCTTGGTCAGGAGACATGTTTATTTAAAAACGTTATGTTGCCAGCTCTATTACTCCCAAAAAGGCTGTGTCAATTAGCAATCTCACGAGCTCCCCGAAGTGCCCGTGTTCATAACCCTTGGCTGTTCATACAGATATTCTCAATAGTTTACATTCTGCCAAAGTGATGGGCAAGGAAATGGCACCTCGTTCCAATTTGCATATCCCTGTTACTGGAGAAGTTACAGCATATTTATTTCCATATTTCATATGTTTGCTGGGTATTTATATTTCTTCAGTGAATTGCTTGTCCACGTTTTTCATCCGTTTTTGTATTGCATTGTTTATCATTTTTAAAATGGATGTGTGGAAGTATCTGTATGTTACATAGGTTAACCCTTAGTTATAAATGTCGCAGATAGCCCTCCCTGTCTGTCTCTTGCCTTTTTCCTTCATTTGATAGTGTCATTTGTCATTCAACAGTTTCAGATAGGAATAAAATCTGTCAATCTCTCCTTAAGGTTTATCAATCCCTGCTTTGCTTATGTGGCTTTCACACACACAAATTCTGTTGTGTATTTGGTAAGCTATCCTAAATCCCTTAAAAAAATAGAGGCAAGACATAAAGAAATGAATGAATTAAAGTGAGAAGAGTTCTTCCCAGGCACGTGGAAGGTAGCCGCGTCTTATATTTACGTAGCACTGTCACTTCCCAAGTGTTTTCGGCTTTAGGATCTCCTTAATCAGGTCCACAGTGCCTCCAGCAGACAGAGCTGCGTCCACAAGTGGCGCTCACTGGATTTACCACTCTTTGCTCTGCTATCACCCCAGGAGGGATGTGCAAACCAAACTCCTTTAGGTGGGCAACCTGGAACCACAGCTTTGCCCCACAGTACCAGACTGACCTCAGGAACCCCTGGCAGGTCACGAGGAAGTGGCTGCCATTGTCGGGGACAAGACGACCTGAGAGGTACTTCAAAGTGCCCACTAACTGGGAAGTCGGGGACCCCTCCTGGCATGACTTGCCCTGGCATTCACGCTTTCCCACTGTTTCACTCCAGAGACAGCAGGCGAGGTGGCAGGAGGCTTATAGATGCTCCTCTGAGCCAGCAGCTAAGAGGCGGGAGAGACTTCCCTTCCTCACTTCAGTCCTAGCAGCCCTGCACTGATAACCTGAGTAAAATCCTAGGATGGGAAGATAAGGAGGTCACAAGGAGGGGAGGAGGTAGGCCCAGGGCATGGAAGACCTGAGGCTAGGGTGAGCACACCAGTTCCACCCAGACCAGCCCTGGAGACAAATGCATGCGTGATAAGTAGCTTCAGTCATGTCCGACTCTGTGACGTTATGGACTATAGCCCACCAGGCTCCTCTGTCCATGGGATTCTCCAGGCAAAGATACTGCAGTGGGTTGCCATGCCCTCCTCCAGGAGACCTTCCCAACCCAGGGAATGCACCCACATCCCTTATGACTCTGGCACTGGCAGGCAGATTCTTTACCACTAACGCCATCTGGGAAACATGGAGACAGGCGCCTGATTATAACTTCCATGGTCATGTTTGCAGTGTCATCTCTAGGACACTGGAATCAGCTCTCATCTCCTGGGACTATCCTGAGGATTAAATAAAAGTATACATCTGAGGCATTTTAAGAATGGTCAGTGCTCAAGAAAAGTCGGATATTTTAAATAGTTCCATCCCCTGGTGCGGTTGAAAGGACACGGCTTTTGTAGACAAACTTAGGTTTGGCCCTGAGCTCTGATGTGGGATCATGGGTGAATGACCCGACTCCTCTGAGAAGCTGACGTCCCTCCCAGGCCTGGTTCTGATGTGGCTCCAGAAATGACTCAGACTCTCAGCTGCCTCCTGAACCCTAACTGGTGGCTTGGGTGTATTCATTACCAGTTAGGATTCTTTGCAGGAAACCTGCACTAATTCTGAGTATCACAAGCTAAAGAGAATAGAGTGTCAAGCATATGGGCCCACAGAATTAATAGGAAGCTTAGCAGGAAGCAAAAAGTAAGAGAGCTGAGAAAGAGAGAAAGAAAAAGCATGTGGATGATTATTGTGATGATGGCAACCACGGACATAGTCTGTATATCAGACACAATGCATTTAACATAATCACTTATTCAGTTCTAACAATTGGAATCAGGTACATAGTAATAATATCCCCATTTCACAAATGAGGAGACTGAGGCAAGGGTGCAGCAGAAAGCCTAAAGGAACACTCCCAGCAAAGTGGCAGAACTATACTCCCATCAGGGTCGGGGCTTTGGCTATAGCTCTTCACTTCCCCCACCCCAGAACACTGTCTCTACCTACCCTGGCTTCAAGTTCGTGGAAAACAGAATCTTATGCCAGAACTGCATCTGCTAAGTCTCATTCCAAATTGGGAAAGGCTGTATATTGTCACTCTGCTTATTTAACTTATATGCATCATGTGAAATGCCGGGCTGAATGAAGCACAAGCTGGAATCAAGATTGCCAGGAAAAATATCAATAACCTCAGATATGTAGATGACACCACTCTTATGGCAGAAAATGAAGAGGAACTAAAGAGTCTCTTGGTGAAAGTGAAAGAAGAGAGTAAAAAAGCTGGCTTAAAACGCAACATTCAAAAAACAAAGACCATGACATCCAGTCCCATGACTTCATGGCAAATAGATGAGGAAACAATGGAAACAGTGACAGATTTTATTTTCTTGGGCTCCAAAATCACTGCAGATGGTGACTGCAGTCATGAAATTAAAAGATGCTTGCTCCTTGGAAGAAAAGCTATGACAAACCTAGACAGCATATTAAAAAGCAGAGATATTACTTTGCCGACAAAGGTCCATCTAGTCAAAGCTATGGGTTTTCCAGTAGTCATGTATGGATGTGAGAGTTGTTGGGCCATAAAGAAAGCTGAGGGCTGAAGAATTGATGCTTTTGAACTGTGGTGTTGGAGAAGACTCTTGAGAGTCCCTTGAACAGCAAGGAGATCAAACCAGTCCATCCTAAAGGAAATCAGTCCTGAATATTCATTGGAAGAACTGATGCTGAAGCTGAAGCTCCAATACTTTGGCCACCTGATGTGAAGAACTGACTCATTAGAAAAGATCCTAATGCTGGAAAAGATTGAAGGCAGGAGGAAAAGGGGACGATGAGGATGAGATGGTTGGATGGCATCACTGACTCAATGGGCATGAGTTTGAGCAAGCTCCAGGAGTTGGTGATTGACAGAGAAGCCTGGCGTGCTGCAGTCCATGGGGTCACAAAGACTCAGACACGACTGAGAAATGAATTGAACTGAACTGAAGTCCTTCTTCAGGGTGCAAAAGAAGGAAGGAGGAGGATGAATGCTAGAGAGAAGAGAAGCAGAGACAGGAGGTCTCCTGGCCAGAGCTGGTTGCTCTACCTGATGACCAACACTCTCCCTGGTGACCTGGTCTCAGGGACAATGTCATAGATTCACCTAAAACAGCTACATCAGGTGCACAATTCATCACCTGGTTCCTTCATATTTCTTGTCTGCATTGGAGCCCACATCTCTGGCTGGGTTACCCAGACTCCCAGAAACCAGAGAATCCCTGGGGCTACTCCAGCCACAGGGCAGGCAGACTGACGTCTCTCTGGTTGTCTACACAGTGCATGGACTCCTGGTCACAGCCACAGAATGGTGTGCATCCAGGTTAAGGCCACGCTGCAGCTCAAGGGATAGCTATCATCCCCCACAACCTGAGATGAGGGTGAAAAAGAGTCCCATTCTCCATCTAAAGACTATTTCATGTGGAGATCACTCTGTGGAACTGAACGGAAGCCACACATAATGAAGAAAGAGGCCTTTAATCTCTTCCTCTGAGATGCTGGCATGATCTCAGTTTTAAAGATAGAGAAGTTGAAGCCTAAAAGGATTATGTGATTTAAAGGCAGTTTTACAGCTATTTAGAGATGGTGGTGGAACGAGAATCCAGTGTCCTAGACCTTTCTAAAGGAAGACTCCTGAATTTCTGATTGTTGTTGCTCATGTGAATCTAAGGTGCTCAAAACCATGTGGGGTCGGATGGGAAAAGCTACAGGAAGGGAAGCTGTTGGGGACTGTGGATGGATTAAGGCCACTTGTTTGGAACAACACATGCAGTGGTTGAATGACTTAGTCAACATCCGAACCAGAGGAACCCATTAATAGATTTTGACTGCAAGTATTTCATTTAAGATCAAATAATCTTTTTGGAGAGTAGAAACATTAGGGGCTGGTAGACCTCTTCAGGGAAGGGTGGTATATCAACTATGATGAGAACATTCAACTGGGATACTCAGGTAACAGAAAAGGAAAGATAAGATAGGCGAGTCCCACTGTTTCCCCCACTCACGTGCTAGCACCTTGTCAAAGGGACCAGCAGTCTCTCATGTGTATAGACTGGATTCCCTCCTCCAGGAGTATCTGCATCAAAGCGGTTCTCCTGGCAGGAGCTCATTTAGTCTCACAGCAAAGATTCAAAAGATGAAAGACTAGATGTACAATCCAGGAGCACAAAATCAATTAATTTGAAAAAGGCAGTGTAATATATTATAGCTGGTTACTTGGAGACTGCTGCTGAAATACTGAGAAGATCATTGGGGGCCATGTTATTACTTAGATCTATACATGTCTCACCCTTTGGTTACACCACTCTCCTTAAATCTACTGGAATTTACTTCATCTCACTCACACTCTTTACTCACATCCAGCAAGTTTCAAATATATACATCCAGCCCTCATTTTAGGCATTTTCTTGAAGCAATCTTTCATCCTGAATTTGCCCTGATGCCTATTTTTTCTTTACTGGGAAACTCATGGGGCATCCCATCTGATCTACAAGCTTCTGTGTGGAATCCGAGTGGGTGTTTTCTTTAAGATTTAGGAAAGAAAAGGATCTGAAGGGAAGGTTGCCAGCATGTCACCAGGAACACTCTACATCCCTCTCTTCTCAAGTGGGTACACGGCTCTTAAAAGGCAGAGACTGGATCTTCAAGTCTCAGCATAAGAGACACCACCTATTATTACCAAACTGTGAACTTCATAAATATGTGTTGAGTGCTGTCATTGTGCAAAGTCCTTTGCCAGTGTGAGTTGGACACGCATGGCTAGCACAGACCCCAGCTGACATCCACATGGGCGTCAGAGTTCATTCCAGTGAGGTGCTTTATATGGTAAGCTTTTGGAATCCTATATTTTTCTTTAAAATCACAGGTCTAAATAGGTCTGTGTGGCTTAAAAGACACAAAAGGTCTATATTTTTTCTACCCATCTCACACTGTCTTAATTACCATAACACTATAATGATTTTGAAATCCAGTATTTAAAAAAAAAATAAAAAGGGAAGTATATATTCAGTACTTCCTTTGTGCCAGGGACTGTACCAGTTAAATGCACATTACTGTTGGTTTTTAAAATGTTCATTTATTTTTGGGTGCACTAGATCTTCATGGCTTTGTGCAGGCTTTTCTCTAGTTGTGGCGAGTGGCATCTACTTTCTAGTTGCAGTGCATGGGCTCGCATTGCGGTGGCTTCTCTTGCTGCAGAGCATCGTCTCTAGGGTGAATGGGCTTCAGCAATTAAGGCTCCTGGGCTTAGTTGACCCAAGGCTTCTGGAATCTTCCCGGACCAGGGAACGAACCCATGTCCTCTGCATTGGCAGGCAGGTTCGTAACCACTGGACCACCAGAGAAGTCCTATTATTGTATTTTAATCTGTACCGTAAACATGCAAAGTCAATAGTGTCTTCACTTTTCAAATGAGGAATTCTGACTCTATGAATAGTTTAATAAAAAATTAGCAACACACACGTAATAACCAAACAGCTTCTGTATCATGTTTCATTGTTGTTTTAGAAGATTGGCAGAGGATTTTGTCATGAGAGCAGAGCCTGCCCGTATGTTCAGGGTTGTATGATGGTGGTAATTCCTAATTCGAGTGTGCACGTGCATGTTTGGGATGGAGGGACTAATTTAGGATAAACATGCACCATTTTTAAAGGTGTTCTGGGCTAATCCTAGTTTAAAAGAAAATGTCCAGTTTGCTGAGAGGACAGTAATATTGATAATGACATCTCTAGCAGAAAAGAAATAGTAGTGAATCTGGGCCAGGGTCTGAGGAAGGTCAGAGAAAGTTGACTGTCTATCTCCCTGAGTGACCTGACGTGATTATCCAGACCTGGTCACTCATGACCGCTCAGCCTCAGACATAATCAAAGGATCACCCGAATCTCCATCCTCCTAATACCTTTATCCCTTGCATTCCAGAGCCAAAGCTGCATGAAAGAGAGAGGGGAAAATAAAATTGAATCTGAAGGCAGAGTCCATCTGTCCAGTTTAATTGAATGTAGGAAGGGCGGCTATGTGAGGCAAAGGGAGAAAATGCAGGAGAACAGACGGGCTACTGTTCCGAAGCAGGGACGCCGAACAAGAAATAAAATGAGGAAAAACTACTATTTTGTGTGCTTGAGAAATTGTCTTGCATTTAGACTTAACTCCACTGCAGACCTAGGGATTGGGAGGAAAGAAGAGAGAAGACAGTGCTGGGGATTTGTTTTGTTTTTAAATTAATGACCAAAGATAACTAAATTTTCCCTTTGTGTGGTTCAGATGGTAAAGAATCTGCCTGCAATGCAGGAGACCTGGGTTCGATCCCTGGGTCAGGAAAATCCTCTGGAGAAGGGAATGGAAACCCAGTCCAGTATTCTTGCCTGGGGAGTTCCAAGGACAGAGGAGCTTGGTGGTCTACAGTCCATGGGGTCGCAAAAAGTTGGACATGATGCAGTGACAAACTTTCACTTTCACTTTGTGTTTCAATGGACACAGGGTGAGACCAGCTCTGAGGACAGGCTGGCCTGTTTCCTGGGCTCGGGCATGGTTGCATCATCTGTTCCCATGAAAATCCTGCAGATATTTCAGCAGAGTGCAGCACTTCTCTGTGTAGATGTGTGTTAATAAAATACTTAGTGGCAGCAAGCCCATCTAATATGGCAGATGGCTAGATAGGTCTTATATAGTTCAATCTGTGCAACGATCCTGCAGAATAGGGATGTTACGGGCCCGGATTTATACCCCAAATTGCACAGCTCATAAATGATATAGCCTGAGTTGGAATCACGATTCCTGACTTTCAATTTAGCCTTCTCTGCGTTACACGATGCTGTACTGAAATTACCAGGATACGGATGCCGAGCCAGGAAGGTGAGAAAGCACGGTCTTGTGATTTGGGGGTCCTCGCGAGTCAACAATTTACAAGTGTTCCTGAAATCCCATCGCTCGGGAGCTCACCCTGGAAACACATCTGAGAGATGTGTGATTTACTTCTTCAAATGACTTGTTGGTTTGGTTTTGTTTTTTTTTAAATCAACTTGGCTGAACTATAATTGCATACAATGAAATTCAAACATTTTAAGGTTGATGGCTTTCGACAAATTGTATACAGTCATGTTAACTACCACCTTAATCAAGGTATGAAGACTTCTTGTTGACTAAGAAGGTCCCCTCACGCCCCTGTGCCATCATTCTCCCTCCCTAGCACCCAGCCCTGGGCAACCACTGATGTGATCACTGTACCTATGGATGGATGTCGTATTTATGAAATCATGCACTATGCAGTCATCGGGATGATGCTTCCTTCACTTAGCATAATGCCTGTGAGATGTGTCTGAGGTGTTGCGCATAGTACTCTGTGTGGAAGGACACTGCGATCATTCTAGTTTTAGGTTATTAGGAATAAAACTATTCAGAGCATGTGTACACATACTCCCCCCAGTAAACATACTTGGAAATGTTTTCCAAGAGAGACAGCATAGTAGTCCATAAAGGAAGCCTCGGAACATTTAAAGTAATTGAAAAATAAAAAAACAATTGAAATCATACAAAGTATATTGACTGACCACAATGAACTGAAATCAGCAATCGATAACAGAAATAAATTTGAGCAAGTCACATGTATGTAACATTAAACTACACACTCCTAAACAACCAATAGGTCAAAGAGAAATTAAAATATACACCAAGGATTGGAATTACTCTGTCTCATGTTAAGCGTATATTATTAATAAATTTTACATGATATAATGACAGTTTACAGAAGCTGTTGAGCCATTTTACCATAGAAAATATGAGCCTTCCATTTATTCACAGACTAGTCCTTTGGCAGTAGGTATTTATTTTGGTGTTACAATTAGTTAATCCATTGATTAAATAAAAGAACATAAAATATAGTAAAAGTTTCAGTTGTCAGCATTATTGAGATATAACTAATGTAGCTTACAATCCACTCATTTAGACATGTACAAATTAATATTTCCATATGTTCACAGAGTTGTACAAGTGTCAATTTTTTGATATGCAACACAATTGTAGAAAAATTTCATCACCCTCCAAAAGAAACTTGTATCTTTCAAATGTCATCTTCACCTCCCCTCCATCTGGTACTTGCCCTCAGCCCTACGTAAACACTAATCTATTTTCTGTTTCTATAGAATTGCCTATTTGTTTTGTTTTTTTTCCTAATGTTATTTTTGACTATGTTGGGTCTTCATTGCTGCACACGGGCTTTCTCTAGTTGCAGGTAGGAGGGCCTGCTCTCCAGTCGTGGCGGACGGGCTTCTCATTGCAGTGGTTTCTCTTGCTGGGGAGCACAGACTCTAGGGCAGTTGTGGGCACAGGTTTAGTTACCCCACGACATGTGGGATCCACTCAGACTAGGGATCGAACCCATGTCTCCTGCATTGGCAGGCAGATTCTTACCCACTGGACCACCAAGGAACTCCTTGTTTGGTATACTTAAAATAAATGGCATCTTTTGTGATTTCCTTCATTGGCTTAGCAGGATGTTCTCAAAGGTTCATTTATGTTGTAATGTTTATCAGTACTACATCCCTTTTTGTGATCAAAGCATTCCATTGTATAGGTATTAACGGATATGCCAAATTTTGTTTCTTCACTTATCAGTTTGTGTGCACTTGGATTATTTCTGAAAAGTGAAAGTGTTAGTCATGCACTCACGTCCGACTCTTTGCGACCCCGTGGACGGTAGCCTGCCAGGCTCCTCTGTCCATGGGATTCTTCAGGCAAGAATACTAGAGTGGGTTGCCATTCCCTTCTCTAAGGGATCTTCCCAACTCAGGGATCGAACCTCGATCTCCTGTATTGCAGGTGGATTCTTCACTGTCTGAGCCACTAGGGAAGCCCAATTTATTTTTAGGTGTCTCAAATAGCCTCTTTATACAGAAAGTGAACTTGAAAGCGTTAGTCACTCAGTCTTATCTGAATGCGACCCCATGGACTAGCCTGTCAGGTTCATCTGACTGCTTTGGGACTATTGTAAATGACACTGCCATAAACATTCACGTGCCAGTTTCTATGTGGATATATTCATTTCTGCTGGATGTGTACTTAGGAGTGGGATTTCTGAATCATGTGGTAGCTCTGTTTCACCTTTAGAGACACTTCTAGACTATTTCCCAAAGTGCTGTACTGTTTTATATCCTCACCACAGTGTATGAAGTTTCCAATTTTTCTGTATCCACACCAACACTTATTATCCATCTCTAATCACAGCCATCCTAGTATGTGTGAAGTCTTGTCTCATTGTGGTTATGATTTACATTTTTCTAATGGCTAATGATGTGACTATCTTTTGATGTGCTCCTTGGACATTTATATACCTAATCTGGAGAAATAGCTGTTCAGAACCTTTGTCCATTTCTAATTGAGTTGTATATTTTTAGTGAGTCATAAGAGTTTTTAAAAAAATATTTTCTATTAATATATATATATATGTATATATATATCAGTATCTTATCAAATTTATGATTTGCAGACATGGTCTCCCTGAGGGTTCACTTTTCACTTTCTTGATGGTATTCTTTGATACAAGGTCTTTAAATTTTTATGGAGTTTAGTTTTTATATTCTTCTCCCTTTTATTGTTTGTGCCTTTGGTGTCATATCTAGGAAACCATTGGGCTTCCAAGGCGGCACTAATGGTAAAGAACCCACCTGCTAATGCAGGAGATGTAAGAGACGAGGGTTCGATCCCTGGGTCAGGAAGATCCCCTGGAGGCGGGCATAGCAACCCACTCCAGTATTCTTGCCTGGAGAATCCCATGGACAGAGGAGCCTGGCGGGCTACAGCCCATGGGGTCACAAAGAGTCAGACATGGCTGAAGCAACTGAGCATGCATGCATGCTGGGAAACCATTGCCTAATCCAGGATCATGAAAATTTACTCCTATGTTTTTTATAAAAGTTTCAGTTCTGATATTGTTCATTTTGAGTTCATTTTTGCATGTGGTCTGTGGTAGAGTACAACTTTATCCTTTGCATGTTGATATCCAGTCTTCCCTGCACTGTTTGTTGAAAACAAAATCTGTTATTTTGGTCAGTGACTTGGTTTTGGCACTATAGTAAAAGATAAACTTATCATGAACTCGGGGGTTTGCTTCTGGACTCTGAATTTTATTCCATTGATCTATCTAGTTATCCTTATGTCAGTATCACACTGCCTTGATCATTGTGACTTTGCAGTACATTTTGAAATTTGGAAATATAAATCCACCAAATTTGATTTCCTTTTTTCCAGATTGTTTTGGCTCTTCTAAGACCCCA
Source organism: Dama dama (assembly GCF_033118175.1). Lineage (NCBI taxonomy): Eukaryota > Metazoa > Chordata > Mammalia > Artiodactyla > Cervidae > Dama > Dama dama. The sequence goes on from NC_083682.1 coordinate 16,419,417, forward strand.
GAATGACCATATGAACTTTATTATCAGCTTGTTAATTTTAGCAAAAATTTAAACTTGGATTTTGGTAGCAATTATACTGATCTGAAGGTCAATTTGGGGGTCAATTTGAATGTTAACATACTGAATCTGAAGGTCAATTTGAATGTTAACATTAAGCCTTCAAGTTCACACACACGGAAAGACTTCTCAATGATTTAGATTTCCTTTAATAACTTTTAACAATGTTTTGTTGAAACTAATTACCAAGTATTTTATTCTTTTTAATACTGTTACAAATGGAATTCATTTTTTGTAATTTCATTTTCAAATTGTTCATGAAAATGTACAGACTTAGAATTATTTGTTATATATTGATCTTGTATTCTTAATATTGCTGAATTCATTTATTAGGTCTAATAGTTTTGAATGGATTCCGTAGGCTTTTTCTGTATCTAAGATCATGTCATCTGTGAACAGAGTTTTACATCTTCCTTCCCAAGAGGTCTTTTATTTCATTTTCTTGACTAATAGTCCGGCTAAAGCTGGCAGTACAATGTGAATAGAGATAGTTGATAATAGACATTCTTCTCTTGTTCCTGATATTGGGGACGAAGGGAAGCATTCAATTTTCCACCATTAAGTTTGATGCTAGCTGTGGGTTTTTGTCAATCCACATTATCAAGTGGAGGAATTTTTTTTTTTCTATTCCTAGTTTGTTGAGCACTTTTTATCAGGAAAGAGCATTGAATTCTGGCAAACACTATTTTGATCTATTGAAATGACCATGTGTTTTGTACTTTACTCTGTAGACACAGTACATTACCTTAATTGAATCAATCTTGCATTCCTGGTATAAGTTCTATTTGGTCATAGCGTGTCATCATTTTCGCCTGCTCCTGGATTTTGTTTGCTAGTATTTTTGTTGAGGATTTCTACATCTATATTCATAAGAGATGCTGGTGTATGATTTTATTTTATTGTGAAATCCTTGTCTGATTTTGAAATCAGGGTAATACTGGCCTCATGCAATGAGTTGTGTATTTTCTTCTATTTTTTTTTTCTTTTTAGAGAATTTGTGAGGAATTTATTAGTTCTTCTTAAAATGCTTGGTACAATTCACAGTGAAGCCATATGGACCTGAGCTTCCTTTGTGAATAAATTTTAGCTACTAATTTAATAGATGTATTTGCTGTAGGTCTAGTCAGAATTTTTAACTCTCCTTGAGTTGGCTTTAATAGTTTATATCTTTCTATAAATTTGTCCATTTCACCTCAGTTGCCTAGTTTACTGCATATACTTATTCATACTATTGCTTTATATTTTGTTTTCTGGAAGGTTGGCTGGTATCTCCTCTTTCATTCCTGATTTTAATAACTTGAATTCTTTATTTTTATTAGTTACTCTTTCTAAAGTCTTGTCAAAGAACCAACGTTTGGCTTGGTTGATTTTCTCTATTGCTTTCTGTGGTCTGTTTCATTCATTTACTCTTTACCCTTATTTTCATCCTTGTGCTTGCTTTAGGCTTAGTTTCCTCTTGTTTTTCCAGTGTCTAAAGGTGGCAGTTTAGGTTATTGATTTCAGATCTTTCTTTCTAATCTTAATGTAGACATTTCCAACTATAAATGTCTAAGTACTGTTACCTGTATCCCATAAGTTTTGATATATTTGAATTCATTTTAATTTATCTCAAAGTATTTTCTAATTTCCCTGTGACCCACTGGTTTTTTAGAAGTGAGTTGTTTGTTGTTTACCTATGTGTGAATTTCCCAAATTTCTTGCTGTTACTGATTTCTGATTTCAACTCATTGTGATCAGAACAACATACTTTGTATAGTTTCAATCATTTTAAATTTACTGAGGCTTCGTTTATGGACTAGCATGTGGTCTCTCAGAAAACATTTCATGTGCCAAGGATGTTTATTGGTTAGGACATTCAATGCCACTCTTTTAAAAAATGTGTTCTGCTCTAGTGAGTATTGTTATTTCATTGTGGTTTTAATTTATGTTTTTCTGCTGAATAATGATATTGAATATCTTTTCATGTGTTTATGGGCCATTTGTATATCCTCTTTTATGAAATGTCTTTTCAAGTTTTTGCCAATTTTAAGTAAAAAGATGTGTTGCTATTATCAAATTATATGAATATTTTGTATTTTGGATGTAATTCCTTTGCTGAATATATAGGTATTGCAAAGTTTTATTTTCCCCATTCTTTAGCTTACATTTTCATTTTCTTCAGATGTCTTTTGAAGAGCTAAAGGTTTTACTTTGATGTCACTGAAATTACCAACTTTTACTAACATGGTTAGCTTTTTCTTACTTATGCAGATTTTGTGACCAGCCAAAGATCTTTGTCCTACCTCAAGGTCATGAAGATGTCTTCCTATGTTTTCTTCAAGACACTGTATCATTTTACCTTTTGTGTTTAGATGTACTGTCCGTTTATTTTTTCTTATATGATGTAATGGAAGGATTGAGATTATTTTTCTGATTCAGATATCCAGTTTTCCAGAACATTTGTTAAAGAGGCAATCCTTTCATGCATTGAATTGCAGTAGTGACTTTTCCAAAATTATATGGTCATATATGTGTGGGTATTTTTGAACTAACTATTCTCATCCATCGATCTAGATGTCAGTGCTTATGTTTATACCACAATACCTTATAACTTTATAGTAAGCCCTACATAAGATAATGTAACTCCTCTAAGTTCAGTCCTCTTTTTAAAATGTTTTGTCTATTTTTCTTTTTCATGTATTTTGCTTTTTCTTATATATTTTAGTTTTTCAATTTCTTTTAAAAAATTCCTGATATTTTTGTTGCTGTTGTTATTGTTTTATTGGTAGGTATTTGTTCTGAAAGAATTAATATAGCAGACCCAAGACAGTTACCTTTAAAGAGAACTGCCTGCAAGATTGACTCCTAGGGGTGGTGTCTGGGAACATTCCCTATAAAATGTGAACAGTGAAGTGAAAGTGTTAGTTGTTCATTCATGTCTGACTCTTTGTGATCCCATGGACCATAGCCCACCAGGCTCCTCTGTCCATGGTATTCTCCAGGCAAGAATACTGGAGTGGGTAGCCATTCCCTTCTCCAGGAGATCTTCCCAATCTAGGGATCACACCTGGGTCTCCTGCATTGCAAGAAAATTCTTTTACCATCTGAGCTACCAGTTATATAGAACTTTCCCTAACTGATGATAAGAGAGGCCCACTGTGCCTAGACTGTACAGTTTGGTTTATGCTGCACGCCTGGTTTCTTCCTGAAAGTCTGGAATTTGGGTACACACTAGGCACGTGAACAGCGCCCAGTTAAAACCTTGGGCATTGAGTCTCTCTTGAGCTTCCTTAGGCAGAAACATCACCCATGTTGCTGCATATTCGCTACTGAAGGCAGCCTGTGCTCTGTGTGACCCCTCACGGGAGGGAGAGAGCACTCCGAAGCCTCGTATGGACTCCTTCTGACTCCACCTGTGTCTTCATAAGGATGATTCAGTGGTTTCTCCGCACTGTGCCTCTGTAATCAATACCAGCCATGAGCGCAACTCATGCTGAATCCTGTGAGTTCTTTCAGGGAATCATTCAGGGCAAGAGTGGTCTTAGAGACCTCGGACTAATTATTCTGTTCCAATCTGTTGGCGCTAGTATATAGAAATACACTTTATTTTGGCATGTTGACCTTTTGGTGTGTAACCTTGATAAATTCACCTAAATTCTAGCAGGTTTTTTGTAGATTCCTCATATTTCTGTGGGCAGTTGCTATCTGTGAGTAAAGCTAGTTTTCTTTTCTTATCTGCAACTGATTTTAATTTGTTTCCTATTTTTTTTTTTTTTTTTGGCTCTGGTTGGATCTTATATTGAATGGAGGTGGTAAGGGTTTGCATTCTTGCCTGATTTCTTATTGATGGCAGAAGACATTAATTCTCTCATTATCATCAGTTACACTTTCAACTGATTTATGACTTAACTTTACAATGGTTTGGTACTTTTCTAAGAGAATATTTCTCCCAAACAGGAGATAGGACCACAACATATACTGTGTAGGTACTGACCAGAAATTGAAGGAAAAGACCTTTATGGATGAGGGTAAAAATAATTGAAAGCTATGCTTGTCATATCTAAAGAACTCAGTTCAGTCGCTCAGTCATGTCTGACTCTGCGACCCCATGAACCTCAGCACACCAGGCCTCCCTGTCCATCACCAACTCCTGGAGTTTACCCAGGCTCATGTCCATTGAGTCGGTGATGCCATCCAACGATCTCATTCTCTGTCGTTCCCTTCTCCTGCCTTCAATCTTTCGCAGCATCAGGGTCTTTTCAAATGAGTCAGTTCTCCGCATCAGGTGGCCAAAGTATTGGAGTTTCAGCTTCAACACCAGTCCTTCCAATGAATACCCAGGAATGATCTCCTTTAGGATGAACTGATTGGATCTCCTTGCAGTCCAAGGAACTCTCAAGAGTCTTCTCCAACACCACAGTTCAAAAGCAATTCAATTGAAGAAGTTCAAAAGAAGTTCAATTCTTCGGTGCTCAGCTTTCTTTATAGTCCATCTCTCACATTCATACATGACTACCAGAAAAACCAGACTTGACTAGACAGACGTTTGTTGACAAAGTAATGTCTCTGCTTTTTAATATGCTGTCTAGGTTGGTCATAACTTTCCTTCCAAGGAGTAAGCGTCTTTTAGTTTCATGGCTGCAGTCACCATCTGCAGTGATTTTGGAGCCCAGAAAAATAAAGTCATTCACTGTTTCCACTGTTTCCCCATCTATTTGCCATGAAGTGATGGGACCGGATGCCATGATCTTAGTTTTCTGAATGTTGAGCTTTAAGCAAACTTTTTTACTTTCCTCTTTCACTTTCATCAGGAGGCTCTTTAGTTCTTCTTCACTTTCTGCCATAAGAGTGGTGTCATCTGCATGTCTTAACATCTTTTGTGAATTTTTTTCCTCTAGCTTGCCTTTCTTCTTCTTTATATCTCTTAGTTCCTGAACTAATGCCTCACATGGTAGATTCTCAGAAAAATAAAGCTTATAGAATACTTGAATCAAAAGTTAATCACTACAAGTGATTATTAATAATTTTGTTAGATGCCTTAATTGTATTTGGCAATATAATATCAAAAGTATTGCTTTTTAAGGATGTATTCTAAAGAATTTCCAAGGGAAATAATTTTAAAATATCTGGGATTTATTTTAAAATACTCCAACAAGCAAGAGCAGTAACTAAAATGATATTATATTGGTAATTATAAAAGCTGAGTGCTGCATGTATCATACTAAAACGTCTTGTAAAGAGATCAGTCGTGTTAAAGCTTTGTGACCGACAGGTAAATTCTGGTCTGGGGAATTTTATTTTCTGAATTCCAAGACATGACAAGTATATTTGCCAATTAATTTTTTTGTAACACATGATTGAGAACTGAGAGCTTCCTTGGTGACTCAGCTGGTAAAGAATCTGTCTGCAATGCGGGAGACCTGAGTTTGACCCCTGGATTGGGAAGATTCCCTTGGAAGAGGAGATGGCAACCCACTCCAGTGGGAATCCCATGGACAGCGCAGTCTGTGGTCTACAGTCCATGAGGTTGCAAAGAGTCAGACACGACTGAGTGACTAAGCAGAGCACACAGCATTGAGAACTGTAAAAAATATCGGCACTCATCAATCATCAAGCTGTCCCTGAAAGAAAAGAGAAAGCCTGGTAGAAAGAGTAGTCTCCTTTCCAATGCTTCCCTCACTAGCCTACTAGAGTCTGGGCTCTAATCCCATCACTGCACTGAGCTACTCAGGCCCCCGTGGGCCTTCTGCTTGCTGAATCTAATAGACTCCTCGTCCTCTCACTCCAGATGTCTGCTTCCTTGTCTGCTGTGTCTTTCAGATTCCTGTCCTTGGGCTTGGCCCCAGTGCCATTTAGCTCCTGGAACCAGCTAAATGGTTAGTGGTGGAAACTAACAGTGGTATCCCCACTCACCGATGCTTGAGTCAGGGATTTGGGAGGGGAGTGGGGGCAGCCTGTGTCTGTCCTATGACACATGGGGCCTCACCTGGCAAGGCCTGAAGGCTGGGTCAATGCTTGGGGCATGGAAGCATCTCCAGGCACCCTCACCCACCTGTGTAGCTGCTTATGTTGATGGTTGGCTGAGATCTCAGCTAGGCCATCAGCCAGGCATAGGCACACAGTCTCTCCGGGGCTCATTTGGCTCCTTCACAGTGGGATGACTAGGTTCCTAGAGAGCAAGTGAAGGTAGGATATATCCGACGCAAGTGAGGCTGGGACACAGCCCCACCCACCCCCCAACACGAGGAGAAGGCATCACAGACCCCACTTCCCAGCAAGAGGTTGTCCATGTCAGCGTGCCCGGGAGACACTGTCAAGAGATCTTTGGGAACATGGTCTCCTTGGCCCCATCACCCTCCTCCATGCTTCTCCCCCCTCTTTGAAATTTCCTTCTAAACCTCTCTCTACTCTCAGCTTAAGGACAGTAATCTCCTGGATGGGTCTGGCCTGGATCCTTTCCTCTTTTCACTTTGAACTTTCTCCTTTCATCTTGGTCTAGGCCACAGCCACAACTACCTCCACTTTGTATCAATAGCTGCAGTAAACAACATAGCAAGCAGGTCTGTAGAGCGCAGACTCCACTCCTGAGCCTTAAATCCAAAGCGCTATTTACAGACAACCCCACTTTAATGCCCTATAGACACCTTAAACTCATTTTATACAGATGGAATTCATTATGTGTGTCCTGTGTTATTACAGGGAATGGCACCCCTGTCCTGTTGCCCCAGATAGAAAATTGTTATCTTAGATTCCTTCTTTTTACTGCACGTATCTTTTCGATCAATTTCCAAGTCTTTTAGAAGGATTCCGCATCCTTCTAAATATCTTTTCAAAACCTGATTTCTCTCCATTCCCACTGCCCCTGCCTGGTTGAGCCACATATGACCTCTTACCAGGATCACTGCACTGTTTCTCCTAGTCTTTTATCCCTAACGTCCACACAGAATGTTCCTCGTTCTTTCCACTGGTACACTTTAAACTCCAAGATCAGCAGACTTCTTACGAAAATCTCTTAAAGTGCCACACTCTTTTCTGCCTCTGAGCCTTTACTGAACCCTTTTTCCTTTTGTCTCCCAGCCTCTTTGTTCGTGGTTGGCCTTTAAAATCTCAGTGTCAGTGTCACCTCTTCCAGGAAGCTCTCCCTGATAAGCAGCCCCCTTCACTGGCAAATCAACAACGGCAAGAACTTGGTACGCTTGTGGATGGATGCAGTGCTCTGCAATGATTCCTCTGTGGCCCTCCAATTTAAAATAACTCCACGTGTGGTCATGGCTGTATTGCATAACTCTCTGCAGACTGTAAGCCTCTTCCCATGAGAACTCTCCTCTCCTAATCTCTTATTTATTAATTCTGTCCACAAACAATGATAGCATCTCTTGCTGCTGTTGTAGGGGCCAGATGCCATGGTAAACAGGACTCCATTCATAGCTTGGCTATAGCTCATGGTAGTAGGTTTTCAGAACAATCTGCGTTTATAGCTTGGCTGTAGCTCATGGTAGGTTTTCAGAAAATCTGTGTTTACTGTTTGAATAAATGATGAACAGTTGTGGGTGCTCACCAGCATTTTGCCACGGCTGCTGAGAAGGAAGGCACCTCCCTGAATCTCCACTGGGGTTGTTATGGAAATCCTCCTGTGCACATAGGGCCAGGACTGTGATTTGCCAGTTTACATAAAGCAAGTCAGTAAACCTCAAGTATGCTGTGGAAGCTCCCTTGGTTTAAAGGCTGTTGACATCCATGTCCCGGAGGAAAAACAGCAACATCACATCACAGAAGCCCATGCCTCACCGACAGACACGTGCTGTCTGCATCAACATTCCCAGCTCTTTTCCTTTCCAGTCTGCACCTGCCGGCCTGCCCAACAGCACATCTCCAGGCCTGTTCTCCCAGGTCTCCTTTGGTGAATTCTCTTGGGAACTGTCTCCTCTTGAGTCAGGTCATGTAGTCCACTCCCAGATTTGAAAGCCACAAATACCTGTTCTTTACCATTCTATTCCCAGGTGGTGCAGTGGATAAAGAACCCACCTGCCAATGCAGGAGATGTAAGAGACTCGGTTCGATCCCTGGGTTGGGAAGATCCCCTGGAGGAGGGCCTGACAACACACTCCAGTATCCTTGCCTGCAGAATCCCATGGACAGAGGAGCCTGGTGGGCTGCAGTCCATGGGGTCAGAAGGAGTCGGACATGACTGAGTGCACCACGCACAGTACACCAGTCTATGGAATCAGCTACCATTGCCCTCTGGGCGGCAGGGACTCTGGGGGAAATCATGCTCTAGGCGAACATCATTTATTTCACTTTAAGCAGCTTTTATCTTTTGGCGGGAGGCTCGATCGCATTGTAGACATTTTTATAATCAGTGTAAACCTTCATTTACTTTTATTTGACCTGTGCTGCTTTAAAAGCACCGCATCACCACTGAGTTTCCCTTGCTTAGTGACTGAGCTCTGTTCGTAGTTACGAAGGATCGACTTTGGGTGTGATGGTCCAGAGCCACAGAATGGCCACTTTTGCGTGGTTAAATGTGCTGTCAGACCAGTCAATCCACACACATTTACCAGGGCATCATCACAGGTCCGAAGGGTGCAGGGGCTTCCTTACGGGGAGGAACACTGCTACTTTCTCAGTAGGTTATCCGTTTTAACTAAATGCCTGACAGTGTCAGATGAATAGATTCTGTGCATGCCGAAGCACACTGCACTGCCTCCAAGAGAAAATAGTAAAATATACATGTTATATTATTTTCACACTTCTAACTATTCTGTATTTTCAAAATTCTACTTATGTGAGTAATGTGCACGTGTGTACATGTGTGTGTGTGTGTGTGTGTGTGTGCACGCCTGCCTACTCAGTTGCTAAGTTGTGTCTGACTCTTTTGTGACCCCATGGACTATAGCCCACCAGGCTCCTCTGTCCATGGGACTTTCCAGGCAAGAATAATGAAGTGGGTTGCCATTTCCTTCTCCAGAGAATCTTCTCAACCCAGGGACTGAACCCGCATCTCCCGCGTCTCCTGCATTGGCAGGCGGATCCTTTGTCACTAATGCCCCCTGGAAGCCCTATGCAAGTAATACTGAACCATCTGTCCAATTTCAACTGGGGCTGTTCATTGTGCCCTAATGGATGACTGGGATCCTTCCCCACCTGTGAGCATGGGCCGTGGGGGAGAACGAGAACCTTCTTTTAATCACAGAACACCAATCTGTTCCTTGTAGACAAATAGAAACACAGGGGGCCTGATGCCCAGAAATAGCCTGTGAGGCCTGATTCTGAAGCAGGAACCATGAGACCCGAAACACAGCTAGACAGCACCTGCTCACCCACATAAAGGTCAAGCCTGGGCACTTTTTCCTTTTCAGTTTGGAATCAGGGTTAATCACATAATTTAGGAAGCACTTGGGAACAAAGTCCTTTGAATTCTCACAGTTACAGTTAATATTAAAAATTAACCTCACATGTGGTGAAAAGAACAGGAGAACTGAGAATGCTTTCAAGTTAAAAAAAAAAAAAAAACCTGTGATATTAATAACACAGAAGAAATTTATTTTTATTAACTCATGCTTCTAAAATTTCAACCAGTGTGATTCAGGCTCCCATCTTATCATACTGTGATGTTGTTCTGCCAAAAGTAACTCCGTATCGATATTTTAGAAATGCCGCAGGGCTTTTATGTAACTAGTTGCTATTTTACCTCAAAAAAAAAAAATAAATAAATAATGCTTCCTGTTTTTACTTTTACTTATCTGGAATAAGTAGCTATTGACATCGGCTGAAGTCAGTATAAAGATTTATTTACCCCAATGCAAATATTGACCAATAGGGAGCCTGGCTTGGTGTTTATATTGAAGGACAATAAACTGTGATATTGACTGGGCTGGGGCATCAATATTTGCATTGTTGTAAACATTTAAAAAATCTCCATGAAATATTCTTCAGAAATCCTCTTGTCATCAGAGGAGCTGAGCTAGGGCTGTTTGGGGACGAGCTGTGTCTAGAAGCAAGCAGGTAACTTGAAAGAGCTATAAATTGTTCTGGTTTCCATGTTTACACAAAGACACATTTTTTATGGTGATGGATAGTGGTGATTATTAGGAGCTTTCAGGTGACAACACCCACCCCCACCCCAAATAAAAGATTTTTGTCTAAAACACCTCCTTGTGCAGAAATAGTCTCCATGATCAGCTTATGTCTTAAAAAATCTCATGTCTTCCAAAGAATATCTGCTCCTAATAGAGTGAAACATTAATTCCAACTAGACTAATTCATACCTGGGGATATTTAGACTCCACTGGCGTGAAGTTTTCCTTTGTGTTTACAGTGGAAAGAAGATGATTTAAAACAAATTTGTAGGTAGGGGAGGTAAGATGATTAATTGCCTACTTAGTCAGTTGAGCAAAATCTATACAAAATCTTATCAGTGCCTATGAATACCTGTGTGCTCCTGTGAGTTCTTAAATACAAGTGGTGTGTGTGTGTGTTAGAGTATGTGTAACTTTTACCTAATTGCATACACATGTGGTTGCATACTTTTGACAACATGCCTTGACATTCTGGTATGGAATTGGAAGAAATGAGACATGGGCAGTTCCTACTAGAGAGGATACAAATACACTTTCTAGTTAATCCATGCTACCGCATGTGTGCTCAGTCATGTCCAACTCTTTGCAGCTCCACAGATGGAATTTCCCAGGCAAGAATACTAGGGTTGCCATTTCCTCCTCCAGGGGATCTTCCCAACTCAGGGATACAACCTGCTTCTCCTGCATTGGCAGGCAGATCTTTACCACGGAGCCACCTGGGAAGCCCAGTTAATCCATAACTCCTAATTATTTCCAAGTTGGCAAAGCTGTAACCTCCCTTGGCTAGCCCAGTAATCCTAGGTGAGTGTCTCCAGGTAATGAGCCCTCTGTTGGAGAAGCAGGGATTGAATGTCCCATCACAGGGTTTGAGGTCCAGTGTCTTTGTAAAGAAAGGCAGCTCCTATAGCACCCTGATCAGAGGAGATCAAAGAGCTTGGGAAAATGTGCCAAGAAGGATGCCTGTTAATGTGTGAGCATGAATTTGGATGGAAAATTTGGAATTTCAAGATACATGCATCATGGTTACATTCCTAGAGGATGTGAGATACAAAAAAGAAGAAAAAAAGTGCTGTATATGCCTTGTGATGCCTAACTTTCTCCTCTAGGCAGCTCTCTCTGTTACAGAGCCCAATTCTCAGTCTCTCAGCCGTAACCCCAGTCCATCCCTGCCCTCGGCCTCCCCAGCTCCAGGACTGCACCCCTCCCCACGCTGACTCCTTCCCTGCTGCCCATCAGGGGAAGGCAAGGTGTGTAGGGGCTGCGGGCTTTCCTCCAGGGCCCCAAGAGCCTGCCCTGAATGCCCAGCCACAAAAATGCCACAGTCATCTGACTCAGAGACACCAGGACCCAAGCACTCAGGAGTCTGAGCTCCTGGTTTTGCCACCTGCACATGATGATGAAGCACAGCTTAAAGATGGATGCAGGCTGGCTCCCCTGGGCAGCTGGAGGGGAGGGCAGAGTTTGGGGTGGGGCTACCCCCCCCACCCAGGACAGCAGGAGAAGCAAGTGAAGGATCAAAGTTCCCATCTGTGCTATCCCCTCCAGCCTGCCTGCATCTAGGTCTTCCACCCTACCCCTCGCAGGACTGGACCCTGACTTCCGTCTGCTTCATGGCTTCCCCTGGGCATGAACTGGGTGCTATCCTGGGTGGTCATGCCCCACAGTCCCCACCCTCCACCCTGTGATCACAGGAACATCAGAAGGCACTTTCTGGGACCCTCCTTCTATCTCTCTCTCCTCATCCTTCTGAGCCTTTTTATAAATTGCCATGTGAAAGTGAAGTTGCTTAGTCATGTCCAGCTCTTTGCGACCCCATGGACTGTAGCCTACGAGGTTCCTCCATCCATGGAATTTTCCAGACAAGAGTGCTGGAGTGGGTTGCCATTTCCTACATGTAAATTGCCATGTACATCTTTAAAAAAAAGTGGAGCAAAATCCCTCAGCTGGCTGAGTCTGTCCCTCTCCATCGCAGCCCTGAGCCAGCTGGCACCTCCCTGGCCCCGTCTCTCCTTCCTCCACTCCAGGCTGTGACCTCACTTCCTGCTGCCAGATGCAGCCAGGTGTGGCCACCGCATGACCTGGCTGGCCTTGCTCTGTGATACAACATCACCCACCCTGCTCAGCTCTGCTGCTCCTTGAGCAGCATCCCCAGGGCTCCCCTGGGACCAAATTCACAAAACAAGTTTCGCTCTCAGGTCCAGTGGCCGCTCAGAAATGATTTATTCTTCGCAGCACACTCCTTTCTCAGGAAGAAATGAATCTTCCCTTCTCTGCTCCGGCCCTGTTTGCTGCCAGTCCTCGAGCTGTCGGCCCCTGGCCCGGCCTTGACAGATGAGTCTCGCTGCACTGGGGTCTTTGCAATTCCAGGCACAGCCTACCCTCTTGCAGATGGTCCTTTTGTGAATGCCCCTCCTCCAGCTTACCCTGCTGCATCCTGAGACCAGTGGAGCTGAACACAGCATGGGCCCCAGGTAGGCGGCGCTGGCGGACACCTGCAATCTCAGCATCGTCCCCTGCGAGGAGGACCCATCACCCCAACAGCTGACCCCAGAGGCTTGGCCATTGGCTAGCAATGGACCACTAATCAGTACCTTCACTGTGAGTGTCTGGGTTCTGTGAATTAATAGCTTCTCGTAGCTCTGCAGCATTCTACACTGTACAGAATATGTCCATATATTTAAAACATTTAAGCGCATCTATAGAATGTAGGGTAGATATTCACACCCTCCCCTCTTGTTTCAGAGGGAACATAAGGGACTCTGCCCAGATAGCCCAGTGACAGTTCAGCTAAAGCAGCCAGGGGACTGACAGTGGGACACCCCTGTCTGTTGCAGCTGCTGCTCTGGAATCCATCACAGGAGAAGCAGTTTAAATGCCTGGTTGTTCTTTTCAAAAGGGGTTGTGTTTCTGGCCCTTTCTTGGATGAGGGTATTGTCTGAAAGGCTGGAAGAAGATCAGAAGGAAGGAGGCATAGGAGTAACCCAGAAGTGCCTCCAAGGACGCCAAGAGGGAGAACACAGAATCACAGACTAACCACCCCCCACCATCCTGCCGCTACCCCTGCCCCCTCAGTGGGCAGCTTGGTCCCACGTCCTCTTGTCTCTCTGCTGTGTTACTGCAGCTGGAACTTTTCCTGCTTCATCACCACGCCTGAAGAAACTCTGCACTCAAGGCTCTCTGCTGGGGGCACTGTCCCTGGGGTGTGTTTGAGTATGTGAGGGCATGTTTGGTCCTCAGAATGACCGGAGGGTCTGATGGCACCAAGAGGAAGGGAGAGCCTGAAACACTACACATTGGCACTGTGGTGGGGGGGTCCAGCCACCACCCCTCAGCCCCCGGACAGTGTCACCACCTGTGGACACAGCACATTTAGGAGGCCCTGCAGTTGGTCCCTGGACTCGCTGAGAACCTGGAGGACCATGCTTCTCTGCTTCTTCTCTGTGCCTGTCTGCTCATCCTTCCTTCGAGATGTTTTTCTTCTTGGGTGCTGTGAAGAAGCACCTTTTGAAATGACCCCACCATAGGAATCCTCTCCCTGATTTGTGAACAAAGACTTCCTCCTTTAAATTCTTCCTCGTGTGTGGGAACAGTCGCTCAGTCATGTCCGACTCTTTGCGACCCCAGGGACTGTAGCCTGCCAGGCTCCTCTGTCCATGGGATTCTCCAGGCAAGAATACTGGAGTGGGTTGCCATTTCCTTCTCCAGGGGATCTTCCCAACCCAGGGATCAAACCCGTGTCTACTGCATTGCAGGCAGATTCTTTACCACTGAGCCACCCAGTGGGAAACCCAAGTTCCACTTTAGTGTGTATTTATTCTTCAAAATATTCTCTGGACCCCTCAGGCACTTGACGACAGAGACGATCCTGTCTAAGCCTCTTGGATTGTTCTTCGGAGTCAGATCTGTCTCCCCAGTTTTAAGCCCTGGAGGCAAGGCCAGTCTCCATTCTGCGAGGTGTAGGGCCAAGTGCTGGTCTCATGCACAAATAACATACAGTCACAGTGGTCATCATCAGAGTCATGAGTTTTGGTAAGCGGAATATCCTAGGCTTTCCGAACACTTCGTTTTCATAACAAATAGAATGAATAATGCAAGAGACATGGAGCTCTCAGTTCAGAAGTTCTGTTTGGGGACATTTCTCCCGATGACTGGGAGGAGCCTTCTTTGATGTAGTGCTAGATGGCGTGTCAGGCCAGGTGTGCGTGCCACCCAGCAGAGGGAACCTCAGCCCGTGTATATGTCACACTGAGAGTGCATATGAGGTTGACGTTCTCTAAGTTCCGGGGCGGTTGGGGGGGATCTGGTTTGTAAGAAAAAATGAAACACCAGAAAGGATTGAAAACAGAATCTGAGAGACTGAATGACCCCTAGAGAATATCATTATAGAAAGTCAAGTGCTAATGAATCAGGATCTTGGGATTCCATGAATGTTCCCCAACATGGAACATCTGAGAAATAGATTTACAGGGAAATAAATGGCAAGTTAAGTATTCTGCTAAATAAAGAAAGAAAATGTGCTAACATATATGCATGTGTGGGCATGCAGGCGAGTTTGTCTTAAGAACTGACAAATGTATGAGCTTACTATCTGGGGTCTGTGTATGCCCAGGAGCGTTGACATGAATAAAAAGAAAATGACAATGTTCTGGGGATGTCTTTGGAGTCTTATACATCTATTTTGAAAAATATTGAAGAAAAATGTAGGCAGTTTATCCAATAAACACTTCTGTGGTTGATGGGGACAATGTATGTCATCCCTGGAGACCAGACTGTTGAAAAGTAAAATTTCAGTTACTTTATATGCTTTGTGGAGTATAATCTCCTCTTTTTTTTTTTTTTTTTTTTTCAGAAAACCGTTAGCACTGTGTGTGTGCACAGAGCCTAGAATCAGTATTTCTCTGGGAACTGAAGCAGACAGTTTCCCAACCAGTGGAGAGGGAGCTACCTGGGGAAGGACCCAAGATAGGGGTGGAGAATGTGACCTTCAGTGGAATCCAGAACCAAGACTCCTAAGGTCAAGAGGGGTGTGAGCATCTTAAGAATCCACAAGCTATTTGAAGGAATGTCAAGTTTCTCAGCGCACAGACCATCCAGATTTACTTAAAGGACAAGTCAATTTTAAGAAGCTGCAAAACTTGAGGACAGCCAAGATTCTGACATGCGATGAAGTTTGTTTGGCACCTATGTTATTCCACACACTTTGTGAGCTACTAAAGTTATCTGCACTTTGTAGTGTGCATGTCTGTGAGTTTTAACATATGCTCAGATTCAAGCACCCACCACCCCCAGAACTGGACATAGTACGTGACATAAATCATCTTGCCCTTTTGTAATCAAGCTCTTACCCTTCTCCCAACCTCTGCTGTTCAGATGACATGAATTCTGCTCATCTGTTTTCAAGTTCACTGATTCTTGACTCTTGTTGTTTTCATTCCACTGTTGAGCTTATCCAGCGAATATCTGAAATTCAGTTCTAAATAGTTTCAATTTTTTATTGTTTATGGCTTCTGGGTCTCTGTGGAAATTCTCTATTTTCATATTCCTTTTGAGAGTGCTACCTTTTACTTCATGGGACACAGTTATGCTAGCTGCTTTAAAGTCTTTGATCATTGTAACATCTAGGTCTTCTCTGGGTGGGCTTCTGTTAACGGTCTTTTCCCTAGTGAATTGTTTAGCTTTTCCTTGTTCTTTGTGTGATTATGAATGGATTGTGTCCTGCCCATTTTGAATATTATGTTAGTAGACTCTCAATCTGGTTAAAATCCTTTGAGAATACACTGGCAGGTAGAATCGACCCAGTCTTAGCAGCCAACTAGACCAGTCAGGCTCACACCACAGTCCTGGCCCTCCCGCTCCTGTGGCTCCAAAGTTAGTTCTGATTTCAAAGTGTTGGCAGTGTCAGAAGATTGTTGTGCATTGGCCAGCCAGGACCCTGAGTGGAGGCATGAACCATAGTTTAGTTCTCGAAGCCCTTGGTATACTGTCCTCGGTGAGTCCCACACACGGTCAGTGGTGAGCCTGAGATTGCTCACAAGCTTCATGTGAGCCCCCTTCTCTCTGAGATTTCCCCCACAGGCTGGCTCCGTGGGTCCCCCTTCCTTGCCTGCAGCCTGGAAAGCAGAAGTCTTAGCTCCTGTGAATGTCCCTCACTTCTTGTGACGGCAAGTCAAACTGCAGGGCAAAGCGGGGAAAGAGAGGAGAAAACTATAACTGAGATTCCTTCTGTTCTTCTGAACACAGTTCCCTTAGTACCCCAGGTCACAGAGAAGATCTTGGTTGTTTTGCTGTTTTGTCTTCAGTTTTAGGCGGCCTCTGAGCCTACTACCATTGCTGCTGGACTTTAGCCTCAGGACCAAGGTTTATCACAGGGCAAGGAGAGGGGGGAAAAAGAACAAAACCAATAACAGAACTAAAAAGTAATATCTCTCCATCTTGAAAGTTTTCCCTTTCCTTTTCTCAGACCAGAAAGCGAGGGTTTATCATGATGTTTTTTCCGTTAGCATCCTCTACGCAGTTTTAGATTCTGGCTGCTCTGAGTCAAGCCAAGAAAGAGGAAGAAAAATACCAAGAAATTTACCACTGTGGTGTTCTTCATACAAGTTTCAATTCTCCCGTTCATCTACCTTCTATTCTTTACTTTTCAGAGTCCTCGGGTTTTTTTTTTAATGTTTCTTGTCTAGTTGTAATGAGCAGGGGAGATCAGGTAAAGTGTGTTTGTGTGCGTATATGCTAAGTCACTTCAGTCATGTCTGATTCTTTTGTGACCGCATGGACTGTAGCCCACCAGGCTCCTCTGTCCATAGGATTCTCCAGGCAAGAATACTGGAGTGGGTTGCCATGCCCACTCCAGGGGATCTTCCCAATCCAGGAATCAAATCCAATTTGATGTGATTCGAGTCTCTTAAGTCTCCTGCATTGGCAGGCTGATTCTTTACCTCTAGTACCACCTGGGAAGTCCCAGGTAAAGTATGTTTACTCCATCTTAACTGGAACTATGAATGCTGTCATCAGAATTGATGATACTGACAATAACTAATTAAATCAGTTCAGCTTTTTATTATCACTGTGCTTGTGTGACTTTAAACAATATCTATGAACAGACATTCCCACCGCCCTGCCTTTGATAAACCATCAATGTAGGAAAATGGAAACTGGGAATAATAGGAAATGGGGCTGCAGAGTCAGGTATGTATGTCCTCCCCTTAAATTATAGGGGAGGCACCGGGTTTAAAAAGATGGAGTCTAGAATTTCCATGGCAGAGCAAGGATACAAAAAAAGAACCAAATACACCTGTAACCTCCAGTGGACAGGACTGGTCTGTAGGGGCATCCACTCCCCCAGACCCAGGATGTCAATGGTGGAAGGTGAATCTCCAAGAAAAGCAGAGGATGACAGAGATTGTGCAGAGCAGGTCCAGCGTGCAGATGGAAGGGTCTGAAAGAGTGTGGAGGTGAGGCGGAGGAAGTAGTCTAGGGAACGATGTGGCGTGGGAAAAACGGGGAACAGGAGGCTACTGGAGAGGTCAGACACGTCCATCAGGAGACATGCCCGTCAGGGGCTAGGGGACTGCAGCTCACGGCCAAGTCCCATCTACCAAGTCCCATCACGGCTAAGTCCCATTTTCTGTGTGTCCCTCAAGAATGTCTTATTATGTTTTTAAATAGCTGAATGTCCATCAAAAGAAGAGGAATAGTTTGTGACGCAATAAGATGCTGTGACATGAAAATGTTGTTGTGCATAATCCACTTTGCTGGGACCCACTCCTTCTGGCTCTTTCTTGTGGCTGCATTGGATTGGCAGTGCCTGAGTTCAGAAGTCCCTGCACAGGCAGTATGACCATATTTGCCACATGGTCAAAAAAAGTGTGCTGACCTATTCTAGAGGCTCAGTGATGAGGGCCTCACAGAGAAGGGAGGGTCCTTGGGCTGATGCTGGGGTCTTCAAGGCATCACAGGACACTCAGGTGAGGTCTGGGAGTCAGCTATAGCTACAGGCTTCATACAAGCCTGGCTATGGCCAAGTCCTCCCACGGGGCTGACAGTGGCTTTGAGCTTTGATGAGAACAGAGCAGTTGTGGGAGCGAGCTTCTGATTTACCTGAACTACTGAGTGACTGTCTTCGACAGATACCTTTCGTTCTCCCTGCTTTCTCTATTTAACGTGTTATTTTATCATCTGCTTATGCTCCGTCTCTGTCTCTCTCTGCCCGCTTTCTTCACCAGTTGCTGACTTCACTGGTTGATCCACGAGCTCCCGTCCACCCCTCCCCTGTACCATGGAAGGTGCCAGCAGTCGGGTCTCAGATGTGGTAGTTAGTCTGCTGAAGAAGAGAATTAGAACAGAAATAAAGAATAACTTGTTCTCCCTCAGTTACTGTTGTTAGATTTTTCACTTCAAGGACCAATGTCATCAAACAAAAGCATTCCTCTATCCCGTGTCTTGGGGTTGTGGGAAAGGAAAAGAGTGACTAGGTTGGAAGGGAACCAGGGGGCTGGGAGTTAACGCCATCTAAGCAGAGCAGCTGAAGAGAGGCAGAGAGGGAAAGAACTCAGCGCCCTCAGGGCAAGCAGAGCTCAGGGCTCCAGAGAAGGGAAGGGCCAGGGAGGTCACGTGCATCTCTGTGCACTGTAGGTGTCAACCCCCTTGAAGCAGGTGCTGAGGTTTTTCAGGGAGGTTTTGATGCTCCAGCATGGTTTTTCCCTATTAGGTCAAGTTCAAGTTCAAGTCCTTGCTTGTGTCCACATCCCTGTTGCCAGCTTCCATTCCTTGCCTAGAGCTCTTATCTTAGCGCCTGTTAGTGTTTCTGCTGCGGAGGCTGCCGGTGGCTCTGCAGAGGCCTGTTTTGTGTGGACGGCAGCACTTTTTCCCTGCCTGCCCATTCCAGGAAGGTAGAGAGCCTAATCACGTTCTCTGCAATCATTCCACTGCTAATTGCGTATAGACAGAGCTGAATCACCAAGCTGATTCCACTCGGGAAAAAATGCAGCCCAATTGATGATGCCATAAGAAGACTCTCTGCGACACTTCTGATTAGACACTTCTGAAACCTGCTGCATCCTAACTCATTCGGAGGAAGCAGGGGCCTGAGCTCCAAGAGCTTTTAATGAGGGGTATTTGTGGAGATGGACAACCAAGCTCTTTTCTTATTCACTCCAGGTCTCGCTTGATGAAGGCTTTTTAGTTCCCCCTTAGGAAATGTGCAATAAAATTATTTAACCTTAGGAGATTAGGACACATCAAGGACACTCTTTATGTGTCCAGTTCTGTATCAAAAGAAATATTAAACTTAAAAGATATCTGCTGGTTTCTTAAAAGTCACCAAAGAAGGTTTGAATAGTTCATTACAAGAGCCAGACTAGCCACCAGAATTATAGTCAGTTACTTCATTCATTCAGTCTTGACCATATGATCATTCGGCAACTTCTGTGTGTTCAATGCCGCCATACATATTGGGGCTAAAGATAAATAAAATCCCCTTCTGTCTTATAAATTCGAGTGGGGTAAACACATGCAATTATATAACAATGCACTGTGATTGGTACAACACTAGAGGCAAATAAATAAATAAATAAACTGTAGAGAGGAGGTAAGGAATTTTGATTGCAAGAAAGGGTTCCCAAAGGAGTGATTATCTAAGATGGTTTTGAAGGCAAAAAAGAAGAGGATGCAAAGCACAGATAAACAACTCAGTCTGTAGGAACTTCATGGTGCATCTAGTGGGTGGGGGGAGAAAGGAGCTGGGAACAGAATCTAAAGACATGGATGAGAGCCAGCTCAGAGAGAGGAGCGGAGCAGGACAAGGTGCTAAGGGTGGGGGAGGTGAGGTTTGTTTTGTTTTGGTTTTGCGATCGTTTGGGGATCAATACTAAATATGATAACCCGGAGGAAAGGGTAACAGTGGAGAAGGGATTGTAATAATCCAGAGTAGGTAACTGGCATTGAGTTAACACAGTTAACAGTATGAGAGAAAGAAGAAAATAGATTTGAAAACTATAAAGGAGGTAAAAACAACTAGATTTGTTGATGGAAGAGAGGGAATGAGTGAAAAAGTAGTAATTAAATGTGACTCTATTTTATCCTGGGAGAATGGGGAAGAAGCCCCACCACCAGCAGAGATTAGCAGACGCAGGGTAAGTGCAGGTTTGAGGGGTGAATGATGGCTCAGCCTGGGGTGTCTGGGAGACACATGAGGGGTGTTATCCTGGCAGTTCCAGGAACAAAGGTCAGCAGATTGTCCTGGGATGCTGACATGGACATGGACATTGGGAGTAGAACTGGTCATTTAAACTGTAGACACGGGATTCAGAGTATAGATTGACCAAGGGGAAGAGATAGAGGAGAGCTGAGGAGGGGACTTTATAAGATGCCATCAAATTGCCAAATTGCTCCTAGAATCTGTTCTTCCTGACTCTTTTAGATCCTTCTGTGAAGGATCTAAAAAGAATTTGCTCAGTATCTCTCATACAGTTCTCAGACCCAACCTAGGAAGAAGGAATAAAAGCATTTCCACATGTCACTAACAAGGGAACTGGGGCTCAGCAGTTTACTCAAGGCTGCATAATTCCTAAAAGAAAGAGCCATAATGAGGGCTCAAAAGCACTGAGTTTGTCCTGACAAATCATAGTTGTCTTGTTTTCTTACATTGTGTTCCATCCGCACGCAGGTGTGCATGCCTATGTTTAGATTTTGTGTGAGATGAAGAGAGATGGAAGGAAACCTTAGCAGTAGAACCGATGAAAGAGTAAATAAGCTCCTCTTTTTCCTCCACCTCTCTTCACTTCTACGTGATGGGACTGAAGGCCCACCTGTGTGTGGAGTTCCACTCGGAGCCGAGGAGGGAGGCGGTCCCAGACAGCCAGGCAGGGTTGTGCACGCATCTCAGCCAGTGATTCAGTAGCAGGTAGATTTGGTGGTGGGTAGATTTTGAGAACTACTTGCAAAGATGATTATATTATGTTAAATATATTCAAAAGTGATAGTGAAAGTCGCTCAGTCGTGTCCAACTCTTTGCGACCCCATGGGCCACATAGTCCGTGGAATTCTTCAGGTGAGAATACTGGAGTGGGTAGCCGATCCCTTTTCCAGGGGATCTTCCCAACCCAGGGATCAAACCCAGGTCTTCCGCATTGCAGGCAGCTTCTTTACCAGCTGAGGCACCAGGGAAGCCCAAGAATACTGGAGTGGGTAGCCTACCCCTTCTCCAGTGGATCTTCCCAACCCAGGAATTGAGTTGGGGTCTCTGGCATTGCAGGCAGATTCTTTACCAGCTGAGCTACAAAGTGAAAGTGAAGTCGCTTAGTCGTGTCCAGCTCTTTGCGACCCCGTGTACTGTAGCCTACCAAGCTCCTCTGACCATGGGATTCTCCAGGCAAGAATACTGGAGTGGGTTGCCATTTCCTTCTCCAGGGGATCTTCCTGACCCAGGGATCAAACCTGGTTTCCCTCATTGGAGGCAGACGCTTTAACCTCTGAGCCCCTAGGGAAGCCCCAGGGAAGCCCCAGGGAAGCCCTAAATATGTTCAAAGCCTATAATCAAATCTAGTGTAAACAAAGATTTTCACCATGCCTCCCTTTCTCACTGGACCCAAATAATCCTACATCCTCAGGCTTTCTCCCACCCTTGTGGGTAGCCTGTGTCCCTATCTCCTCTCTGGGCCAACCGGAAATGCAGGCTGGCATTTCCAGCTCCAACATTGTTGACACTTGCAGCTTCCTCTCAGGATCTGATCTGAATTTATTCACTAGATTATTTTAACTATAAATCTGACCCCATCCCGGGCTTTCTTCTCTCTCCCTTCCCCCAGGCGGGATGTTTTCACAGCCTGTTTGCTTGGTACATCACCAGTGCTCCCTCCGTGTCCAGCAGGCCTCTCATTGGCCTCCAGTGGTCGTGGGTCTCAGGGAAGGAACAGAACCCTGCCCACTACACTTCTTTCCTCCTAAGTCTGGGTGGGAGGAGAACTCCTCTTGTTTAGTGAACAAAGCACTGCTCAGATCTGCATGCCTGTTCTTCAAAAGGATGATTTATAAGTTACTTCACTTTCCATCCTCTACAAAATATTTAACATATACACAAGGCTGTGCTTTACTCCTAGAGTTATTCCTTCTTCTGATCATCAGTTATATTTTAAGAAGTTTTTTCATTTTTCTTTGTAAGACTGGAGGTTGATAGAGACTTGGTTCCGTGCAGTCACTGTTAGATGAACCATAGGACCATAGAGGGGTCAATATGAATCTTTCTGGGTTCTGTACTCCTTTTAGACCTCTTTTCAGAAAGAAATAGAATCTTTTGTTAAAAACACACACACACACACAGAGGCATACGTGCATGATGTCATTTCCGTAGCTTCAGAAACCCGTAGGGTTGGAGTTCTAGTTTTCAGATAAAAAATTCTGCTCTTAATCCAGAAATCATCTTCATGGCTAAAGCACAGACAGCCCTGCTTTCTCAAGGCAACTCAGGATGAGGCGGCTGCAGTGACCCCCTGCAAGTGGACTTCTGACCATTTGTGTGCATAATAGAGCCTGGAACCTTAACCCATTAAGAATCTTTTTTAAAAAAATCCATTAAATTAATCTGGACAAGGATTTTCAAAGCAACTTCAAATCCCACAGCCCTCATTCCTGGCTTATATCTCTAGGGATTTAGAAAAAGAGAAAGCAAAGAGCCGACGTTCGAGGTAATATGACACTGCGGAGTTCTATATTTATCCTCTATCAATGTCTTTCAGATCAAATTGGCTGAGTTTACAAATCAAAAGCTGATTCCTTCACTTATTTTTTTTATTTTTTATTTTTTTAGCAGCCATCAGCTGCACCATTGCAAACATCCAGGTTCCAGACATCAAGCTGCAAACTCTAAACCTCCAGCTGTGCATTTTCTAACTTTGAAACCATCCCCCGTAATAGACGGTCTGCATGCAAACCTGAGCTGGGGTTCCTCGTGAAAAGGCAGGCAGCAGAGGGGCACACAACTCCAAGAGCCCAACCAGTTGCTGGAGCCGGGTCTGCAAAAACAGCTTGTTGTTAAAGGAAGGGATGAGCCTCAGAGATATATGGGACCTGGTGCGGTGGAGTGCGAAGGGGTCACTTTCACATAATTGTGTTTTGTTTGCAGCTCCTTCTCAATACAAATGTAAAGATGATTCCTAGAAAATGTCCCACTTTAAAAATTAAGGGAATTCCCTTTTCTTTTTATATATCCATAAAATATATTTCATGTATGCATATTCATATGTTTTCACAACCATACATTTGGTTTCAGCTGTCACATGAGTTCTTAATATATGTTTTGCTGTTACCTTTATCTCTAGATAGGTAGGTATGCAGATAGATTGATAGATATATAGATGATAGATATGTAGTTAGATGGAGGGTACATAGATAAGTAGATCAATAGGTTGAGAGATAGTTATGCAATTTACAGTTGAATCAGTTTATGTAAATTTAATTGGATTTCTTATTACTGCTTTATGATGGAATCAGTTTAAGAGGTTAATTTGAAGGTTTGGGGGACTCTGTTGTCTGAATGGGGATGCTGTGGGAAATGAGATGTTTCCAAGTCTCAGAGAAGTCCACCGGCAGTAGTGACGACTCTAGCCTGGCAGGCAGGCATGGGCGGGGACTGCAGCTCCTTCTCCCCAGTAACCAATGCGGGTGCGTTTAGGGAGGGTTCCTCTCCTGTAATGGGAACCAGAGACTCTGGAAAACTCATCCCACCCCAGTCCCCAGCACTGGCCCCTGTGTTTGATGCATAACGTTCTGTGTTTGATGCGTAACGTTTGATGCGTAACGTTTGATGCATAACGTTCTGTGTTTGAAGCTGTACCTCAGCACAAGAGCAGGAAAAATTCAGAACTTTTCCCTGAAGAGATCTTTGACATTCACGCATTCTTAGAGAGATTGTTAGACTCTCCTTTCTACCAGCCAAGCTATCTGCATCCAAAGGAAAGGTCAAGAAAAATACATACGTGTGTATATGTGTGTGTGTGTGTGTGTGTGTGTGCACATGCGCATGCTCAGTCATGTCTGACTCTTTGTGACCCCAAGGACTGAGCCCCGCCAGGTGCCTCTGTCCATGGGATTTTCCAGGCAAGAGTATTGAAGTGGGTTGCCATTTCCTCCTCCAGGGGATCTTTCCAACCCAGGAAGATTGAACCCATGTCTCCTGGGTCTCCTGTATTAGCAGGCAGGTTCTTTACCACTGAGCCACCTGGGAAGCCTCTAATGTGTGCATATGTGTGTGTATGTATGTATGAATATATATATATATATATATATATATACACACACACACACACACACACATATGTTGGTGGGGTGGGGGCGCTTCCCATGTGGCTATGTTAGTAATCTCCAACATGGTAATTGCCAGTGCAAGAGATGTAAGAGATGGGGATTTGGTCCCTAGGTTGGGAAAATGCCCTGGAGAAGGAAATGGCAACCTACAGGCAAGTATTCTTGCCTGGAGAATCCCATGGACAGAGGAGCCTGGCAGGCTACAGTCCATAGGGTGGAAAAGAGTAAGACACGCCTGAAGTGACTTAGCATGCATCTACGTGTATATATGTATGTTCTTGTATTCTTAGCTGTGAAATTAGAGATACTTCTCAAGACCCCAGCTGGTCTCACATGGGCTATACAGCTGCACCTGCCTTCTTAGAAGAAAGGATCCCCAGGAATTGAAACCCTTGTAAATCAATCAATCAAGACTTTGATTTTCTAAATCAAAATCTCCTAATTTAAGAGAACAGAGTAGAACTTTCTGGTCCCAGGATCTGTGGTAAATCGTTTGTAAAGTTATTATGATTCAGTCCCCCTGGAAAAGCAGAGATCTGATTATTCTTTCATTTTCACATTGAGATGCTCCTGTATCAAGGATCTGGAGTACTATAGTATGCTCATATAAGTTGTGGGTCAGTAAGGGTAATCATGAGAGCTGCCGGTTGTTCCGAGGTTACCATATGCTGGGTACTTTACTATACTTATCGAATACTCACAACCACCCTGTACATTGGTGTCATTTTCCCATTTTAAAGAAGAGGAATCAGAAGAATGCAGAGTGAGTCATCAGCTAGGATGACTGTAGGGGCCAATGTGCAGACATGGGAACTCACCCCTGCCCACTGTGTGGCTGAAGGCCAGTGGGGCTAAGAGCTGAGATCAACACTTCAACCATTTTGCTCCAGCTGAATACCAGTTCTTCGGAAGCTCTCCTGTGTTAATTGTTCAGCAGTAACAAACATTGTATTAATATTTAGAAATGACTTTTGACAGTGGACATCTCGCCCTGTCACAGCAGATGTGGCTTTTGTCTGGAGCCCACGGGCCCCCAGCCTGATCCCACAACCCCAGGATTCCCCCAGCACCAGGTTAAGATTGCCCTGAGGGCCCATCTCCATGCCGAGAAACCCCAGCTTTACCTCTTGTTAGTTCTCGGAGGCCCCCTCCATGCAGCCCCCCACCACTGCCTCTTCAGGCTGAGGTAGAGTGAGGGTCTGCTATAAGGGTTTTTGGCTGAGGCCTGGGAGCCCCAGGCTGCTCTGAGTTCTCGGCAGGAGTGGTGGAAGGGGATGAGGAGGGCTTCCTTGCTCCATCGGCAGCTGCTGACTCTGGATCTCACAACACCCTCACCCACCTCTAATGTCTTCCCTGAACACATCTTCTCTAGTTTCGCCCTCACCACTTCCTCTCTCAAACCTCAAACGAGTCCTCTGGCTTTCGAGGGCTGCTGTTGAAGATACTAACCATGCTTCTATCACCATGTGTTTGTGGACCAGACCTCCCAGCACCTGAGCAAAACCATGGCTTCCTCCATCAATGCACAATTCTTCCAGCACTGCCCAGCTCAAAATCAAGACACCTTGGAGGGACACCGTCTTACCTGTCCCCAGCTCTCCCCAAAGCCTAGTCTGCATTGAACAGGAACTTCCTGATGCAAATCAAAAGGGAGGAGGGAACCAGAGTCTAGAGGACTAGTTTAGGACTAGACGAATCTTCGCTGGTGGGTTTTCCCTGGTGGCTCAGCTGGTGAAGAATCTGCCTGCAGGAGACCTGGGATCAATCCCTGGGTTGGGAAGATCCCCTTGAGAAGGGAACCGCTACCTACTCCAGTATTCTGGCCTGGAGAATTCCAGGTTCTGTGTAGTCCATGGGGTTGCAAACAGTCAGACACGACTGAGTGACTTTCACTTTCAGACAAACCTAGAAGATGAGTCTAGGACTCGACAAGTCTAAGACTAGACTAGTCACAGAAGTTGAAATAATTTTTTAAACGATTCCAAATATGGAATTCTAGAATTCTGTGCTCTTTTTTTCTCTTAGTTTCTGAGGTCCAGTGATTTTTTTATTTCAACTCATATTTATGCCATAAAAATATTAAGCAAGGAGACAGCTGTGCCTTCTCCTCTCCAATAGCTACAGCTGTTCTCCTTGACAAGTGTTTCTCGGGTGAGATAAAAATGATAACTGTGGCTATTATTATTTTCAGTTATACAGATTTCAAAGCCCAATCTATGAACTCAGAAATTTGGGGTTTCTTTTCCAAAGGAGTGTTACTTACCCAGGGCAGTTTTCATCCTTCCATGGCTTATAAACTTCTGAGCTAAGTCCTCCGAAGAGTATGAAGCTTCTCTGAGCTTCAGGAAATGAAATTATCATGTTTCCAATTTGCTTCCTTCCCCTGCTTGGATTGTCAGAGTCCGCTTAATGAAATAGTTCTGTTCCTGAAAAGTTGGTTGCAAAACAAATTCTGTTAGATAAATCACATTTCCTCATTGATCTCCATTTTTAAATTAAGGATGCATCCCCCAAGGAAATAATCAGCCCCAAGATTAAATATAAATTATACTAAACACTCGATACAACTTTTAAAATCACGTATTTGAAGAAAGGCTATTGTTAGAACACTAGTGGTGATGATATTTTTTAAAGTCAGGAAATACAAATATTTTGCCAGGAATAATTACCAAAGGTGGTGCTGTTTGGGAACAGAGTGAATAGATAAGGATGATATGATCCGTATATACATTAGAATATTGTTCAGCCATAAAAAGGAGCAAAATTGAGTCATTTGTAGAGATGTGGATGGACCTAGATCCTGCCATACAGAGTGAAGTCAGTCAGAAAGAAAAAAGTAGGTATCGTATATTAATGCATGTAGGTGGAAACTAGAAAAATGGTACAGATGAACCTACTTTTAGGACAGAAATAGAAACGCAAATGTTGAGAACAGACTTATAGACAGTGGGGGGAGGGGAGGGTGGGATGAGTTGGGAAAGTAGTGTTGACACATACACACTGCCATGTGTAAAATAAATAGCTAGTGGAAGCCTGCCGTACAGATCAGGGAACTCAGCATGCGGCTCTGTGATGACCTCGAGGGGTGGGGTAGGAGAAGGGTGGGAGGGAGGCTCCAGAGGGAGAGGATATATGTATACTTAAAGCTGACTCCTGGGTCAGGAAGATCCCCTGGTGAAGGGACAGGCTATCCATTCCGGTATTCTTGGGCTTCACTGGTGGCTCAGATGGTAAAGAATCCACCACCTGTGATGTGGGAGACCCAGGTTCGATCCCTGGGTTGGGAAGGTCCCCTGAAGGAGCGTATGGCAACCCGCTCTAGTATTCTTGCCTGGAGAATCCCCATGGACAGAGGAGCCTGGTGGGCTACAGTCCATGGGGTCACAAAGAGTCGGACAGGACCGCGCGACGAGGCACAGCACAGCATAGCTGATTCACGTGTGTACAGTGGAAACCAACGCAACATTATAAAACAATTATTCTCCAGTTAAAATAAAATTAATAACATAGAAGCAATAAATAAAAAGAAAAAAGAGGTTGACAAACTTCCGATTATGTAAACTACATTCTGAGTGCCTTGAAAGCCAGAAATGCCCAAGACTTGGCCCCTGCTGTTAAAGAACTTCAATTACATGGGAAATAAAACCAGTGAACAAGACATAAACCCACCCTTAGAAAACACTCATCGCTGCGGGATTAATAGGTGTGGGGTCATCCTGTGACCTAGTGTGCTGTCTCTGTCCACACATGTGATCCTGGACTCCTTTAAGCTTCAGTTTCCCACATAACAAAATACAGGATTGACCTAAATCCCTAATTCCCAACGTTGAGTATACATGAGAATTTTTAAGACTCCTCATCCCAGGAGATTCTGATTTCGTAGGTATGACTGGCAACTAAACTTCTCTATTCAAACAATGATTCTATACAGTTCTACTGACCTCAGCCTCTGTCCTGCCTCTGTGGGTCTGTTTTCTTTTTGTCTTTCTTCCAATATTTTTATAAGTTATCCATTCGAGCAACAAAGCACTGATCATTTCATAGCTAGAGCACAGATGCTACTAAAAGAAAACTTTCCTCGAATCATTAACTCTATAAATCCAGATTTCAGTTAAGTGTTTTTTTTTTTTTTTCCTTTTCTGTTTGCTTGTTTAAGTAGTACTGATAGTTACCTCATTTCTGGTGATTCAGAGTTTTATTTGTTTTGTATGTATATGTATGTATGTTTAGTCACTAAGTCATCTCTGAGTCTTTTCGACCCCATGGACTGTAGCCTGTCAGGCTCCTCTGTCCATTGGATTTCCAGGTAAGAATACCAGAGTGGGTTTGCCATTTCCTTCTCCAGGGGATTTTCCTGGACCAGGGATTGAATCTGTGTCCTCTTCATTGGCAGACAGGTTCTTTACCACTGAGCCACCTCGGAAACCCATATATGTATATATACTAGCTTTCTCTCTGGTTTTGATATTTTTGCTTCTAATTAAGAAAAGTATTTGGGGAGAAAGATGAAAAATATGACAATGAAGGCTAAAATGTATAAAGCATTTTAAGCTATACATATTAATTTTCATATGCCTTACCCAATTTAATCAGGAAGTGTAGGGACTTCTGCTTTATTGATTACGCCAAAGTCTTTGACTGTGTAGATCACAACAAACTGTGGACAATTCTTCAAGAGATGGGAATACCAGACCACCTATCCTGCCTCCTGAGAAATCTGTATGTAGGTCAAGAAGCAACAGTTAGAACTGGACATAGAGCAACAGACTGGTTCCAAATTGGATAAGGAGTTCATCAAGGCTGTATATTGTCTCCCTGCTTATTTAACTTACATGCAGAGTGCATCATGCAAAATGCTGAGTTAGATGAAGCACAAGCTGGAATCAAGATTGCTGGGAGAAATATCAATAACCTCAGATACACAGATGACACCACCCTTATGGCAGAAATTGAAGAGGAATTGAAGAGACTCTTGATGAAAGTGAAAGAGGAGAGTGAAAAACTGGTTTAAAACACAACATTAAAAAAACCAAGAGCATGGCATCCAGTCCTGTCACTTCATGGCAAATAGATGGGGACACAATGGAAATAGTGACAGATTTTATTTTCTTAGGCTCCAAAATCACTGCAAATGGTGACTTCAGCCATGAAATTAAAGGACACTTGCTCCTTGGAAGAAAAGCTATGGCTAACCTGGACAGCATATTAAAAAGCAGAGATATTACTTTGCTGACAAAGGTCTGTCTTGTCAAGGCTATATTTATTCCAGTAGCCATGTATGGATGTGAGAGTTGGACTATAAAGAAAACTGAGCACCAAAGGATTGATGCTTTCAAACTGTGGTGTTGGAGAAGACTCTTGAGAGTCCCTTGGACTGCGAGGAGATCCAACCAGTCCATCCTAAAGGAAATGAATCCTGCATATTCATTGGAAGGATTGATGCTGAAGACAAAACTCCAATACTTTGGCCACCTGATGCGAAGAAGTGACTCATTGGAAAAAACCCTGATGCTGGGAAAGATTGAAGGCAGGAAGAGAAGGGGAACGACAGAAGATGAGATGGTTGGTTGGCATCACTGACGCGATGGACATGAGTTTGAGCAAGCTCCAGGAGTTGGTAATGGACAGGGAAGCCTGGCGTGCTACAGTACTTGGGGTCGCAAAGAGTCGGACACAACTGAGCAACTGAACTAAACTGAACTGTAGGGACTTTGCTGACAATCCAGTGGTTAAGACTTTGCCTTCCAGTGCAGAGTCGTCCAATGCATGGGGTGTGGGCTCAGTCACTGGTCAGGGAGTTGAGATCCCGCTTGCGTCGAGGCCAAAAAAGCAAAACATGCAAGGGAAACAATATTGTAACAAATTCAGTGACTGTACTTTTTCTCTAATTCTACATTTGTTCTGGAGAACACAGGTTAGTAAAATTAAGCTTCCTTGGTTTTTGAAGGAAGACATTAGTGTAATTCTCTTCTTCTAGTAGTACAGATGTAGATCAGTAGGAAATGTACACTTTGCCCAAATCTTAAACTATCAAACTTCCTTCCCTACATAAAATTGCCTGATATTAATATTGTAAATTTCACATACAGTAGCGCAATGTTCTCACAAAAAACATGAGAATTTTTTTTTTTTTTTTACTATGATTGCCCTATTATTTACATCCTTGCATTTCACCCTATGGCAATATCCCCCTCTCTGCCTCAACTTCTCCGTTTGGATGTTCCTATAACAAGTTTCATTGGAGTTTGGTTCCTGTAAGTCTTACTGTGGTCACACAAGAACCTGTTTGATTGGTAGCATTAAACCAGATGCGTGCTCTGTGGTTGGACAGAACAAGGGACCTGGGAACCCTGCGCCTTTTCGTTTCCTTGCTTTGATGGTGTCATCACAGCCTCCCAGGAGATCTGAGGTCCTACCAGCCACTGTCCTGACGCTTGAGCTCAGTCCAGAAACAGCTGTCCAGAGCTAATTTATCTCCTAATGCTACGGCACTGTTAATTTATAAATTACACTGGTAATTCGAGCTATTATTAATTTCAGATGGTGTAGGGCAAGCCTAATTAAAATATGACACCAATTGCCACACATATGTACCAAGGACCACCATTTAAAATTAATGGGAATATTAAGTGTGACACTAGTGTCCGCGATGCTCTGCACAGTAATTACAGCATCTAGCGGGGAAGATCTGACAAATGTAGGCTCACGGTGGGTACAAATAAACAACGGCAATGTAAAAGGAAGCACAAGCTCTTCATTTAAGCCTCTCCTCCTCATTTCCTCCACCCTTCATCAGTTCAAGGTTAGTGCTCTTTCCCCTAAAGATGCTTAGGGAGCAGTGAGACAATTAAGGGCACTGTGCTTACTGGTGGGGACCATGTGTCTCTATGGGCTAATGTTGACTGTCTTCTCAGATTCTGGACTTTGGGGCCCTGCTTGCTACTTTCAGCATGTTCTTGGCTCTTCCTGTGAATTGATTGACTCTTGCTTGCCTGCTGTGACGGATGCTATCCGCAGGTGGTACAGGCAGGGGAGCTCCTGTCCGTGTATACTACCGGTTCCATAGGCAGAAAGACAGCTGGGGGATGCTCAGGATGGACTAGGTCTGGATGATGACAGACTTATCAAGACCCAGGAGTGCCGGCCACTCTGGGCAGGCAGTGGTCCTTCTGTGTGCGAGAGCTATTGTCTTCTGTGTCATTGTCATCACCCCTGCTATTACCGTTATAAAAATGGTGATCTTAGCAACGTCACAGAACAAATATAAGCATTGTTTACATGTCGTTATTGTTGTTCAGGCACCCAGTCGTGTCTGACTCTTTGCGACCCCATGGACTGCAGCACACCAGGCCTCCCTGTCCATCACCAACTCCCGGAGTTTGCCCAAGCTCATATCCATTGCATCAGTGATGCCATCCAGCCATCTCATCCTCTGATGCCCTCTTCTCCTTATTTACATACCACACACATAATTCTTTGTATGACATCAGTTTCTTTTAATTGTCATATTTATTTTCTGCATCACAGATACAGGCAGCATTATGGAGAGGTTTTATGCCCTGGGGGAAGGACTGTGCCTCTTTCCTTCCTCTCAGAATGGGCCCCCCACACTGTGTTAACAGAGCCCTGATCCTCTGAGTCTGGACCTCCAGGCAAATCATAGGGTAACTCTATAGTGCTTTCAAAGAGGGTTTGAAAAGCCACAAGTGTGTAGTGCTTTCAAAGTGGGCTTCAAAGCACTTTCTTGTAATCGGTTTATCATTTGTTCCTCCAGACATCCCGGTGTGCTCTGTGGTGACCTAGAGGGGTGGGATGGGGGTCCCTATCTCAGACCCAGAGCCTGACTGCTTTGTGAGATTCGGGGAGGGTGAACATTGACATTATTCATCACTTATTGAGGACCAGTAATTCTCCAGACTCTGTGCTTGGTCCAGGTAGGAACACAAACATTGTACCTGGTCCACTGGGGAACCGAGGACAAGCTAATGATATAAGAGGTAGAAGGGAGGCAGGCGGGAGAGCTGGAGTCCATCCTGAGAATCTGGACTGAGCATAAGCACAATGCTCTGCAGACATAACCACTGCACACTTGGTTTGCTAAGTTTGTGCCTTTGTTGTTTTTCTTCCTATTTCCTCACCCCTTCTCCTGCAGCTGTGGGCTTTGTGAGTGAAGACGAATATTTGGAAATCCAGGGCATCACCCGGGAGCAGTCGGGGGACTACGAGTGCAGTGCCTCCAACGACGTGGCGGCCCCAGTGGTGCGGAGAGTCAAGGTCACCGTGAACTGTAAGTGGTCTCAGGAGCCCCCACCCAGCACCTTCGGGAGGCGCTGCCTTCCTGGCCACAGAGAGAGCTCGACCACACTGCCAGCCCTGACTCGGGGCGGGAAATGGTGCAGCCTCGCTGGCCATTTTCTGCTTTCAAGAGCAACGATTCTAAGCTCTTAAAGAAAATAAATGGGAGCTGAAAATAATTTTATATAATCCAAAACTTGACTTAGAGTCCTAAAAGATCATTACATCGCATCCAATGCATAATTTATACAAGCTTGTCTTTGAGTCCCAATTTTTACTCATAATGTCACCAAGCTTCTCATTCTCTGGACAGTCATCTCCTTAATAGGGAGCAAAAATAAAAAGCATGTGTATGGAAGAAGTGTTATAATTTATGTTTATGTATACTTATGTTATCTCATCCTCTTCTAATTATGTTGATGGACATGGTATACATTCACAATTGAACTATAAGTAGATAAACATACACATATCTGATGTGAGAGGGTATATCTCATACCTGATTTTTGCTAATAGAGGTACTGAACCCCAAAAACTGGAGGCCACTTCTCTGGACCCCTCCTCTTCCTTCACCATCCAAATTCTCTCTGACATCGATGCTGCTCAATGTCCTCGCTCCCTCATGCATTTTCTCTAGGTTCTTCATTAGGTACCCTGACTCGGGTCTCTAGGACATTTGGAAAGTTTTCCCAGATGTAACTAATTTCAGATGCTCTTAGGACAGAATAGAACCCAAGAGTTACACCAGCAGACAAGAAGAGTTTCTCCTTCCAAACTTGGGTGGGGTTGGACATAGAGGAAGAATACCTTGGTTTGATATTTACTCCTTCACTTTAATATGTTGGTTTCTATTACAATTTGAGCCTAATTAACACAAAGCACTTGACGAATCAAGGAAACAGGTGAAGTAATCATGACATTTTTGTACCCTACCACAATTTCCTTTTAAAGTGACATAATTTACAGTTAATAAAGATTAACCTAAAGAGTAAGGAGATGTAAGAGAAGGGAAAACCTATGTAGAGAAATAAGAGAAATCTATTGGTAAATCAGCACATGAAGTTTATAGCCTGATGCGGTCAGATGCGGGTCCAGGATTTGGCTTCGAAGTGCTAAAGCAAAGATAGGAAACATCATTTGGTTTGAGGTTTATGTCCATAAGATAAAAGTGAATTTGTTACTTGGGAGAAGCAATGCTTTTTTCTGGTGTTGAGACTTGAAAAATAATTTCACTTTAAGGTCCCTATAAATAGAGCACAACAAGCATCACTTGCAACCATCATGCAGTGGTTGGCTGTGGCTCTTTTTCATAATGCATTTCAGTGCAACTGTCGGCATTGACAAGGGTGGTTTGGCAAAGACTTGGAATGAAAGCAGGCCGAATACTTACGTAAAGTTGTTCTGGCTGGATTCAAGTGTCCAGGGTAGAACACCTCCAAGAATGATGGATCTGTATATCCCCCAGGCAATTCTCTGTGACTATTATTTCTTGCAACTGAGTTTTTGATGGAAATTGAATAGTTCAAGCTTATATACTCTGGCAAAAACCTGGTGTGCAGAAAATCTATAGGGCTAGATTAAAGGTACTGTCAAGCCATGGGCATATGGTGGATGGGGTTGGCTATATCGTATGAAAGTGGAAAAGTTTAAACAGGAAATAGGCCTAAATGCCTGCTCATTCCACTGGTGTCCAGAGAGGAGCAGAGACGGTGCATGCGAGCCTTTCCTTGGTGATATGGGATGGCTTCATTCTCCAGCACTTCGTGGAGACCAGAGTTAGAGTGGGGCCTGGAAAACAGATCAAGGGAGGCATTTGAGGTGCTGTCGAATGTCCTCTCTTTGTAGATCCTCCATACATTTCAGAAGCTAAGGGGACCGGCGTGCCTGTGGGACAGAAGGGGACCCTGCAGTGCGAAGCCTCCGCGGTTCCCTCGGCAGAATTCCAGTGGTACAAGGATGACAAAAGGTAAGACTCCCTCCCCCTCTCCCTCCCCCAAGAAGAAGGAAGCTCTTCCAGGTCCCTGGTTCCACACAGACGCAAATGGATTCCTGCAAAGTCCTCTCTTGAATGCCTCCTGCCTGTGAAGGAGAAACAGTACCCAGACCAGTCTCTTCTTGATGTGAATGAACTTCAGCTGTGTTTGTAATGCCACCATGCAGAACTATCACTCGCCAATCAACGAGCCTAAGGAAAACTATTTCTTTAGGAAAATGGACTGTCAAAGGAAAGACCACCAGGAGCCCTGGAAAGCCTGTGAATTTTTTATAGACTTGGGAAATAATATGTTCTGCCTGCAGCTATTTTTAACGCATTCTCAGGCTTGCATGAAGGCGTCAGGAGTGCTCCCGGCGCTGAGTTAGCTGTGGCTGAGGACTCTGGTTCCATTCCAGACACACTCAGTGGTGCAGGAACGTGCCCGTGACCCGACTTGGCCTCGCTGTGCGCAGAGCCTATACTCTCGCGGCGGGAGAAAAGACAAGGGCCTCCCCGTTCCCTCCTATTGTCGCAGCCGCCGTCCGGATGTTTGCCCTGATTCACTGAAGTTTGTCACCGCGAGGAGTTATCACATGGCGCGTTAGCAAAGGGTTCAGCAGCTCCGAAAGCCAGGCAATTACTGCCATCAAAGAGCTATTTTAAGGTGGATGATCAGCAATTGATGGGCAAGAGCTGTCTACGGTCAGAACACAACTTGGTGAGAACAGGGAGGGGGCAATGCAGAGTCCTGAGGTGTATGTGGGGTGTAGCTGGGGGAAGGAGTCGGAGAGCCTGAGAAGCTGAGGAAAAAGCAAAAAAAAAAGGCAACTTTGGAAAGGAAAGAGGGTGAGCAGCTCCGGGCCAAGACGCAGATTGAGAGCAACCCAGCTGCTGCCCACAGGAGTCAACATCCCCAGTGCCTGAAGTCCTTTACTTAAGAGGCCAGTGTTCAAGGCAATGCTTGGTGCAGTAGCCAAGATGTGGAAGCAACCTGTGTGCCCGCTGACAGATGAATGGATAAAGAAGATACGGTGCATATATACAATGGAATATTACTCAGTCATAGAACAGAATAATGCTGTTTACAGCAACTTGGATGGACCTGGAGATTATCATAGTGAGTGAGGTGAAACAAAAAGACAAATACCATATACCATCACTTATGTATGGAATCTAAAATATGGCAAATGAATTTATTTACAAGATAGAAACAAACTCACAGACATAGAAATCAAACGTGCTTACCACAGCAGGCAGGGAGGTAGAGAGATACACTAGGAGTTTGGGATTCACAGATACACACTACTGTTATATATATATATATATATATATATATATATATATATATATATATATAAGAGATAATCAACAAGGGGAGGACCTGCTGTATAATAGTACAGGGACTATAGTCAACATTTGAATAACCTATAAGGGGAGAGAATCTGCAAAAGAGTATATATGTGTGTGTATATATTATACACACACACACACACACACACACACACATATATATATATATATATGAATGTATAACTGACTCACTTTGCAGTATACTTGAAGTTAACATGACACTGTAAATCAACTATTCTTCAATAAAATATAAATTTAGGGACTTCCCTGGTGGTCCAGTGGTTAGGACTCTGCTCCCCTTGCAGGGCACGTAGAGTTGACCCCTAGTCTGGGAATTAAGATCCCACATGCCACAACGGGCAGCCAAAAATTTTTTTAATTAATTTTTTAAAAAAAGGCCAGTGAGCACCAAGAGCCCCTCTAGTCTTTGCATTAACCTCTGAACTTTGTTTACAACCAAGTCACTAAGTCAGAGGCTCGTTATAATCCTTCCAAGTGAGAAGCACTACTTTTTTGTTCTGAAGCACTGATTCTGGCAGCAACTTGGGTGCACTGTATTCATCTAGCCCATTTTGTTGATGCGTACACTGAGAAACAATGATTAAAAGCAGACTCAGAAAGAGATTAGAAGAAACAACTGGCTTTTCTCCTTTTGCCCAAGAATTCATAATCAAGCAGAAGGGAATAGTGTTTTCCCAATAAATAAATGTGGGTTTCTTTCTTCAAAATCCTGCTTGTTTTCTCCATCTATTTTATCTTTTCTTTTATACTAAGAAGAAAACTGAAGCATGAAAGTCCAATATCAGAAAACATAGCAAAAAGCCAAAAATCTGTTGAGCTCCAGGGTAAATTCCTGAACTTTCAGTGGGTTAGATCTTCAAGGAAGTTAATCAGCTACATCCTGTCTTTCTAATCTTTGATGGGATGAAAAATGCAAGCTAAATGTGGAGGAAACAAAATCTTAAAAGATGTGGAGGAAAGATTAGCCCTCAGGCAAAAGTGGCCAACGGTGGGCACACAGAGGGTGAGCTCAGCTCTGCACGGCCACTGTGCCCCAGGGACGGGGCTGCAGGCTTCACCCAGGACGACAGAGCCCGACTGGCAGCATCTCCGTGGGCAGGGGGCTTTCGGAGCCCTGGGCTCAGGCGGCTCTGAGTCCTCTGTCTGAGCCCTTCTCGAGGCAGCTCCTTTTCTCTCCTTTAGTTCATTCCACTCAGTTTTTCTATTTGTTCTTCATTTATTTATCCCCCACCCCATGTTCTCCCATTGAATGGAGGTGTCTGTCCTCCGGGCACCAGGCTCTTGAAGAGCATCTCTGCTCTGAAGTCTTGTCGCTGCCTGTCCTTCCTGGACCACTGGCATGTCACTCCTCCAGGGAGGTCTCCCAGGGAAGATGGCCCCCCACGAGGGGGAAGGCCAGCTCTAACCTAACTGATATCCCTGGGGAGATGAGCAGATTTCTGAGACCAGTCAAAGGAGTCCTTCTGATGGGGACAGGCGGTTTTCTCAGAATTTAGGGTAGCAGTCTCTCTTGACTGCGTTCTAGCCACTCAGCGCCCACCACCACCGTATGTGCCATGGATCTAAAGGGAGAGGAAAGGGAACCCTGTCCTTAATAAGGACTACTCATCTGTAGGGACTCGAGTTGTTGAAAAGCATGAAGAAGCTGAAGCCTGGTAGTGATACTGAACCGGCCTCTGTACCCCGGCACCGAATTGAATCTCAAGAGACAGAGTTTTCGGTGAAGAAGAAGAGAATAGCTTTAATGCTTTGGCAGGAAAGGGGGACCACAGTGGGTCCATGCCCTCAAAACTTTGTGTCCCAACCTGGAGGGGATAATGGGGAGTTTTATAGTAATGGTTCAGAGAGGAGGGTGGGATCAGCTAGTGGACATTCTTCTGATTGGCTGATGGTGAGATAATCAGGGGTCAGCGTCATTAACCTTTTGTACTTGTGGGCAGTTTATAGTTAACTTTTCCCACATGGTGGTGGTTTCAACATCTGCTAAACAACTCAAAGATATCATGTGTATCCCTTAAAGGGGAGAGGAGGGCATGGCAACCCACTCCAGTATTCTTGCCTGGAGAATCCCATGACCAGAGGAGCCTGGCAGGCTACAGTTCACGGGGTCATGGAGTTAGACACAACTGAAGCAACTTAGCACGCATTGTATCCCTTATCAGCCTCCCCAGTGGCCTTGAAGGGGAACCAAGACCCTGTCCCAAGGCTGTTCCATTGCTTCTTGGCTGCTTCTCCCCGTCTGGCATGCCCTCCCTTCCCTAATTAGCAAGTGTTTGAACCTGCCCTTTGCAACTCAGGGAAGGTCTAGGAGGCTGAATGAAACCTATTTCCTACAAACTAGAAAACTGGGGATACAGAAAAGCTTTCTGCACCAGAGCTCCACAGGGTCCTGCTCCGTTTCAGCACACCTGTCTCAGCACAGCTGTCTCAGTTTCAGACACCTCCATTCTCCCATTGCACGGAGGCGTCTGTCCTCTGTGGCACGGTGTAGTGTGTGACCACACACAGCATCACCCCAGAAGCTGCAAAATGCTGCCGAATACCACTGGCCGCCCTGCTCTGCTTTTAGCTAAAGACATTTCAGAGCTGTCAGCAGAGCCTGCTTTCTGGGCAAGTGTCTCTCCCCACTGCAGAGCTGAAATCTAATTCACAGCTTGGTCCCCATGTGACGACTTCCTCCCCAGCCCAGGGATGGCGTCAGAATGGCAAGAGGGATCAATAAGCTTGAGGAACTCAGAGAAGACTCCGGCAGGTGGGCTGCAGAGCCTCCTACGGACAGCATCCCCTGCAGGACAGCAACAGAACAAGCCGGAGATAGAACAGTGGCTTCTGGCTGCACAGCCAGACACCTCATTCCTTTCGGACTGTGCTCATATTATAACCAAGTACGTGGACCCGGGCTGGTTCACCGTCCCTCGCGTGGGAGAGAGAAAAGCCGCTAGATGAACATCTACAGGATGGAAAGCAACACACGTTCCCCCAGCCCTGCTCTGACTTCCCTGGAGACAGACGCTGGGTTGGGACAGAGGCCTGAATCCTGCTCTTCTCATCACAGCGGTCACACATCTTGGCGATAGAGAGAACTGTCCATTCGTCCTGCAGAGTGGACACCTTCAGATAATGATACAGCAGCTGATGTCGCTGCCAAAACTGTCCTGTGGCCCAGGGACAGGAAGGAGTTTGCAGTGTCTCACTCCACAGAAATATATTATTTTGCATAACATTTTATGGTTTACAAAGCATTTTCTCATCATTATCCTGCTGGGCTTTATTTTCTATTTCTGCCCGGAATATTGTCTTTCTCGATTGGATGACTCCAATACCAGCCATTTGCCTCAGTTTCTGCCCTGCGAACCCATTCCAACATGTGTCCACCTTGACATATTGTCCTGTCCACATGTCCTGCTCTAGCCATACCCTACACAGGCAGCTGAGCTTTGGGGATCAATCCCTGAGATCCTCCATTTAGAAGGATGGTTGTCCCCACTGGTGGTTATCTTTCCTGTAGCATAGACAGCTTCTGGGCAAGGAAGACAAAGTATTTCAGGGAAACGAACAGTTTGGCTTAAAGCCTGTTCTCCGAAATAGGATATCCCAGCGGTTTTTACAGAGAAGAGCGCTGGTCTCATGATTTCCATGCAGACATGCAGGTTCAATAGGAATTGCTCGTAACAGCCTCCAAAGGAGAATGTGGCCCCACCAACCACCGAAGCAGTTTTTCCTTTCCCTCTCTGTCTGCCCTGTAATAGTGTCCGCACTTCTAACAAGTGTACCTGGCTGTCCTCCCCACCTCTCTCCCTGGCTTTTATAAGTGGCCCCCAGCTATTGTTCTGAGCCCTTGAGACATGTTGAACTCCAAGTCTGGGTAAGACAGCCAGGGAGCTGGTCCTGGCCACCTGAGGCCACACTCTCGGGCTTCTGTAATCCCTCCCAGGATGAGATGCTCTAATCCAATGGACAGATCACCCCTCCTAGGCCCATCAGGGTCCCCTAATGTAAAAACAGCCCCTGATTCTTTTATCCTGATCACGGCCAAAGATAAATTACTATCTGTAAAATGTCTCAAGTCCTTAAGGGACAGTTTTACTACCAGGTGCATGAAAAGCTTTGCTCTTTCAAACCCATCGGCTTTTTCTCCTGTTTGAAGACTAGGTTCTTCATTTTCATGGTTGCCATCATCATCTTCATCAATAACATCAATTCTCCAGCACCTACTGCTCAGATCCTGTGGGGCTGAATGGCACACAGGTGGCGCATTGTATTTGTTGAAGGCACCTGCCTTCAGAGAACATCAATAACTGCATAGAGAGATGAAGATCTGCATTGTGCGAAGCATGTCTCCAGGCACACACATAAAACAGAGAAATGTAATTACGTGCGTCATGGTGATGAACTTGTTGTGTAGTTGAGTGGAAAAAAAAGGGGGATTATAGTGATGCCAGAAAGGGGGAAGAGGGAAGATCACTAATTCCAGAGTGTTTCTTCTTCCTTGTAAGGAAAAATACTTATAACCATCCCCTTTTTCCTCTCTTTTCGGTCTCTTGTTTGTCTCAGGCTGGTTGAAGGAAAGAAGGGGGTCAAAGTGGAAAACAGACCTTTCCTCTCAAAACTCATCTTCTTCAATGTCTCTGAACACGACTATGGGAACTACACGTGTGTGGCCTCCAACAAGCTGGGTCACACCAATGCCAGCATCACACTGTTCGGTGAGACGGAGCCCCAAGCTAGACAGCAAGGAGCACAGTGGTGGGGGGGGACGGGGAGTAGGGAAAGATGGGGGGCAAGGAAGAGAGTCAGTAGTTAGGCGGAGGTGGGAGAGAAGGACAGGGATGAGGAGGGAGGGGGAGAGAGCGAAACAGCACGGGTGTGAAAGTGAACACCGGGTTTCATTCTATACTAGAAGTCCTGACACTGCAGGAAAGGGTTTGGGGGATACTGAAGTGACATTGAACTTTCCCCCGAGTATCTCCTTAACTGACTGTGGGGATGGCAATCGGATCTAGTCGTCAAGAACCCAGAGAGGAACATACACTACTTCCATACTTCTTCCCTGGATGAGTGTGAAATGTTACCATTTCTGAAATGTTTTCTGGTCCTCAGGATATAAGAGAAACTTCATTGTATTAATAAAAGTAGACTCATGGGCCTTGGGATCCTGAGTAATGTTAGTGTCAGATGGAGAATTAACATAGCCAATGGGTGTGTCCCTGGTTCTCCATCTGTGTCCCAGGGTGTTGGGCTGCATTGAGATATTATCTGTCCAACTGAGCCACCATCTCGACAGAAGTCGCATAGTCATTCATGCATTAATTCATTCAGTCACTATTTATTGAAGGACTAATGTGGGCAAGGCAAGATGTGGTGCCTTCACGGCACCCTCGGCAACTGGAAGGGTGCCAGAATCAAGGGAAGGAGGCAAGGAAACAAACTTAGATCCCCGGGTCTCATGCTTCTGTGGGGAGAACAGTCACACAGACCTGAGCCTGGATGCCCGAGAGCCATTCTGCATCTCTGACGGGCTCCCTCCCCAGGAAGAAGCAGGCTGTCCACACAGCCCATGGGGCTCATTTCTGGTTGCTTTGTGGGGCGTTGGGGGTGGGGGAAGGCACATCCTTCCAGGCCCCAGCAAGTACCTTAGCTTGGCATCCTTCAATTTGTTCTCCCATCTCCCATGTTAACAAGCAGTCTCGAGTGTACTGGGGAGGGAAAGGTAAGGAAGCTAGCAGATCATTGGCAGGAGCCTAAACCCCTTTATTCTGAGAATTCCCAGATAATCCCAGAGCTCCATAAAGCACCCCTCATCCCCTGCCCACCCTGCCATATCTCCTCCATGGCACCACGGACCCCGATCAGATCCAGACAGCCCACCTGTGCTCTTCCCCTGTTCCATTCAGATTTCCAAATTGCATTCCATCCCCCCTTTTACCCAACACATAAAATAAACCCCAGCTTTATCCTCCAGGGCTGGGAGGGAGTAGGCTGCCCTTGATCCCAGGACTGGCAGACCGGAATGGGCAGAGCTGTGATTAGACTGATTGATGTGTCTGACGCCTCCCACCCAGGGACAGTCATCAGGGCCGCTCACGTTTGTCAGCCTTTTGGCTTTTTGGCAGGTGTCTGTCTGCATGAACAGAAGGACCATGATTAGGAAGGGGCGGCCCCGCCTCCCCTTGCCTCCCAGATCCAAGGCTCTCCCCGCCCTCCTCCCACAGCCTTCCTCTTCCCTGTAAACAGTCTCCCTCCTCCTTTGACCCCTTTGCTCCTCCGAATCAGATGCATGAAATGGTTTTGCAACTGACTTTATCACTGCTGTCTAATTCCCTGGCCTCGTCCCCTGAAGCCATCTAAGATGAGAAGAGAGAGAAAAAGCAAACTTTAAGAGTGAAATACCGGCATTTGTGACAAGCAATGCAGTGAAGCATGCGGCATAAATCTGCTCCTTTCCACAGACCCGTGTTTGGCAATTAAGACCTCTGCCCGCATCCCCGGCAGTCTGTCAACATCCCCTGCACCCCGTGTGTCACGTGGGACGGCCCTACAGTGGCCAGCTTTCTGGAGTCCAGGGGACTCTCTAAAAACATGTATGGAAAAGTGATAGTATGGATTCAAGTGAGTTTAGAAAGACTCAGATCAAAGATGAACTGGGCCCATGTGGGGATGTTCTTTAACACAGGAGGGCTCAGAGCCCTTGCATGCTAAATCTCTAAGAGGGAGAAACAGTTTGGAGCATTTCCAAATTTAATCAAAGAGCAACCAGGTTTTTAGCCTCATTTAAGAGAGCGTTTCTGAGAAGCCCGTCACAGCATCACCACCCGGGTGACGTCTAGATCCATGGGGCTACAGAATCCCATTAACATGCCACGCCTGCATTTCCACCCCCTTGGCTCACACTGCAGCTGGTCCACACAGCCCAGCCCTTCAACTCTTTATCAACACCCACTATCAATAAGGCCTCTTGACAAATATAAACGTGTTAGCGAGTTTTCTATGCCCTTTCCCGTGATCAGACCCATCAAGCCGACTTGCGCAAGTTAGAAAGCAGCCTTTGCTTTATGCAAATACACAACCTTTGTGATGAAACTCCTTCTCCTGTAGCATCCGAGAGCTAGCTAAATTAGCATCATTTTGCCACCAACCTGCTCGGAAGCTGCACGCATGACCTGACGTTGAAAAGTGAGGGATGCTGGTGCTGGTTAGATTCCTTCAGGGTCAATACCTTTGAGGTACTACAGCCAAATGGGGTAGGGGTGGTCCTTCCTAGCAGGAACCCTACCAGTAGGATTCTGAGAACCTGGTCCCTGAGGCTCCAGAGGCATCAGGGGACCAGGAGAATTCAGCCCCTGGGATCCTGAATCACAGAGATTCCTGGGAGGGGGGGCCCTAGCTCCTGCTGTGGTGCTGGGAGGCCAGAAATCTCTGCACTTGGTCTCCCCAAGTGAACCAGTGGAGCTGTGGATGAGACAGAGATCTCATCTGGAAAGAGGCTTTGGTCCTCTGCTACTAAGTCAGCACCCCAGCTCAGCACACGCCCAGAGTCCGTGCTCCTGCGGGGGCTGAGAACGCATGGCCAGCCCCTCGCCTTCCAACCTCAGCATCCTGTGTGCACGCACCCAGCCCTTCACCGTTCCTCATCTGCATCTTGCCCCACCACCTCTGGTTTTTGTGTGTTCCTTTATTTCTCCATCCCTCCAGAAATGTTTGTGAAAAGTGGTATACAAACTATATATGATGGATATATAGCTACTGTATATAATATGTGTGTTTGTTTTCATTTTTCTCTCCTGTGTGTCCCTCACCCGATATAGAGCTAAGTGAGCCTACAAGCTCATCTTTGTTGCAAGGTCAGTATCCCCCTGTCCCCCTGCTTTATGGGTTCTCCCCTCCCCGCTTTCTCCCAGAGCCCCTCCCCCTGCCCTCCTGTGTGTTCCCCAAGGCTCCTGTCTGTCCAGCAGCTAGTGGATGGCGGCAGGCGCGAAGTGGGTTACTGGGAGCCGATGAAACTCCAAGGACCCCCTTACTCTCTGCTCACATTGCCCACCTCCCCTGAAGGGCTGGGAAGGGAGAGGAAAAGAAATAACCCTATCCTCTCAAAGTCTGGAGGTCTGCATGGAGACAAAAGGCTCAGAGAGCGAGGCTTGGGGCAACAGGCAGAGAAGTCCACCCACTGAATTCTTCTC
Source organism: Dama dama (assembly GCF_033118175.1). Lineage (NCBI taxonomy): Eukaryota > Metazoa > Chordata > Mammalia > Artiodactyla > Cervidae > Dama > Dama dama. The sequence goes on from NC_083682.1 coordinate 16,463,648, forward strand.
ATAGGAGCCTCAGTGACAGCCCACCCCCCACCAGCCACAGAAGCAAACCCCCAGGGCACGGAGTTTCGGAGGGTCCCTAAGCTGTCACAGAGCATTCATGGGGAGTGTCTTCAGGGAGGAAGGTGGGCAGGTGCCCCTGCAAGGTCCTTGGAGTGGACGCCGCTGAGCTCCTGTCCAGAACCTGACTTCCACGGGTGCTGTGCACTTGGGCAGGTCAGGAAGTATCATTCAGACTCAATTTCCTCTTCTGGACCATAGAATTGACCACCCGCCTTACAATGTGAGAATTGTTCTAGCCTTCACCTGAGAACACATAGTAAAAAGGCTTTGAAAACCACCAGGTGCGTCTTGAACCATTGGAGCTCAGTCTCTGGTTACAGGGACCCCCCCACCCGGCATATCACGATCCAGGGGTTCATGAACTCATTTCTCAAGCCCTCTCCCTAACTTCTTCCCACCTCTTCCATGCCAGCCCTCCCCAGCCTATGATACCTGCATCTCTCGCCTCTTTTTACTCAGCCCCTCAAATTTTCTCAAGGTCCCTAGTCTAGTTAAAGTGATTCATTTAGGCCATGACTAAATGCTCAGAAGTGGACCCAGGCTGAGTGGTAGAATTGGACGAATGCCGCATGTGCTACCTTTTCATGCTGAGGACAGTGCCGACCCTTGGAGAGCCCCGCAGGAAAGCGGCTGTGACCACAGTGAAGAGAGGGTCTTTCCCCACTTCCCACCATCCTTCTCATCCCACCTAGCACCCCCCTCATCTTGTTCATCCATTCACATCTGGCCATGCAAGCAATCATCAGAGGATGGCATTAGACTTGGGGAGGGGGAAATGGAAGAAGTGAATTATATGGGAAATTATTTGACAGAAGAGGAGAAAACTTTTATGGTGAGAAGATTCAGGGATGCAGTATTCACCTTAGTGATACAGAGTGCCATGGTGATGAACCACAAACAGGAAAATGAAACAGAAATAGAAAGAAAGGGAAGTCAATGGAAGGCTCCAGGTTCAATAGTAATTCAACGTATGCTTATTGAACCCCTGGCCAAGGCATATGCACAGATCTCGAAGAACGTTGGAAAAGTAGCAAAGGACATAAATGGTGAAAAGGACGTGTGAGAGGCTGGAGGTAGGGCAGAGGACAACTTGCAAGGGACTTTGAGTGACTTAGAGTGACTCAGCTCATTGTGATCACTGATGTCTGTATTCTCAGCTGGAAAGGGAGCTTTTAAAACAGGGATTGGTTGCTAAGGAGTTAGAACTCCACTGCAGGTGCACCCCAGGGATGGAGGGAGCACATCCCACATTGGAGCCAACAGTAACAAAACTGACCAGAAGCAAACAAATCCCTGCCTAGTTCTGAGCAGGGGACTAGGAGCAGAGGCTCCACCTGCTGACTCAGAGCTGAGCATCCTCACCCCCGCTCTGTGCTCTGTGATCTGCTGTGAATGTGGGGCAGGGTCTCCATGCCAGCTCTCTTCTCTATGCTGCTCCCACCCCATCACCCTTCTCGTTGGGTGCAGGGCAATGTGTCAAGGCCAGTGTTGTAGATGGTAGAATCCTGGAACATTCCAAGACTTGGATTAGTGTGGTCTTCAGTGTAGCTGTCAGACTCTTGTACACCAAGGGCTGTATTAGAGAAAACAGACCATGCTCTTGGGGCCTTTATCTTATGCATTGCTCTCTGTGTGTGTATATGTTGCTTTTTCCTCCTCCATGGCTAGCCTACCCAGGAACAGAGCGCTACCTCATTTCTCTGGAATACACCCAGGTTATGCTCCTCTCATTTAGAAGGATTTCCACCCATGAGGAACACTTAGCTTTAAAAGACATTCCAAGCTATTTTGTTACTCAGTTTCCAAATGGTCCAGAAGGATCCAGAAAAGAGAATTTCGTTCCTTCTCAGCATTTTCTGCCACCCAGACGTATTTCTCTGCTCCCCCTCTCGCAAACACAGTGGACCGCATGTCCGCCTCTTGTATTAATATGTAGTGCTGCCGGACTCCCGCAGGACTCCCACCAGTCCTTAGACTGGTGGACCCACCACCGTCCCTCACGCCCTCCCTCATAGGCAAGTGTGCCGGGGACGCACTCAGCGGCTCGGTGACTGTTCATTTCCCATCCCTGGTCCATTGTCTTTTATCTCCTGGGCGAGGAGTCAGATTTGATGGTATCAGTGGTCTGGGGAAGGTCGGCTGATTCATGCTGGCCAAACCTCGCAGTGACCCTCAAATCATCTTAATAGAGAATGGGGGAGCAAGTCAACTCTGTGCTTCAGAAAAAACAGTTGCAGTGGGAGAGAGGATCTATTCTTCCCTGCTGAGGATGAGAGAGAGCTCATTAAACCCAGTCTCCCAGCAGTTAGTATTTCTATGGCACATGTGTCTAAATACAGAAGGTACCGAACTAAAATCCCCTCGCCCTATTTCTGGAGTGTTTGCGTATCCTGTGTATCCATTCTGGTGTGAATCCAGCCCTCTTCTGCTCACTAGTACAGACAGCAGCCCTGTGCTCACCTAAGAACTTGGATTCAGCTGGGTTTGGTGGCAGAAAGATAGTGTTTTGGATTGATCCTTGACTTCTCTGAGTCGCCACTTTGATTTTTGATTATTGATCTGCCCACAGCCTTTTCCGGAGTAGATTCTTGGGGCAGCTAATGTCCGGTTGGATCAAGAGTTGTATCATGTCTCAGGTGCCTTTAAAGAGCAGACTGAGAGTTTGAATACATGGGGACGCACTCAGGTGATTTGGGGCAAATGTTCTGGTTGAGTCTAGATGGAGTCATCTCTAGGTTATCCTTCCTTCTATATGCAAGGATCTTTGCACGGAAAATCCTATCACTTTGATGCAGAAGGCTTTAATCTCATTTTCTTTTTCTCAGTTTTATTTTCCCTTATTTCAAGTATAATGGATGAGTAAAATTGTAAGATATTTATTTATTTATTTTTCATTTATTTTTATTAGTTGGAGGCTAATTACTTTACAATATTGTACTGGTTTCATACACACTGTGGAGGCCTTCCCAGGCGATGCTAGCAGTAAAGAACCCTCCCCAATACAGGAGACATAAGAGATGAAGGTTCAACCCCTGGGTTGGGAAGATCCCCTGGAGAAGAAAATGGCACCCCACTCCAGTATTCTTGCCTGGGAAATCCCACGGACCGAAGAGCCTGGTGGGAAACAGTCTATGGGGTCACAAAGAGTCGGACACGACTGGAGTGACTTAGCACGCACACATACACATACGCTGTGGAAGGATTTCCCATCCTCTGTATCCAGGGTGAACGCATGCAGAGGCCCCCAGCTAACGAGGAAAGATGAGAGGTCAGCCTGCTTCTGGCCAGTCAGCAGGATAGGCTCTATGCATTGTCCCAAGAACCTGGACTGGTGAATGGAGGTCTTTCCTGGTCCAGCCAGCAGAGGGGAGCTGATGCCCAGCATTTCCCAGGGCAGGTCCCAGCAGCAGGGATGCAGGTCTTACTGCCTTAGATCACCCCAGAGAGAGGAAGCCCTCGGGGCCAGCTGGTTACAGTCTGACTCATCAAGAGAGGTCAGATATCAAAGGTCTGCCCTCCTCCAGTACACAGAACCTCGCTCACTAATATCTCAAAGATGCATAGATGAATGCCAGTTAACTTTACAGATCAAACAGAGCATGGGCTCCTGCATTCATATTACTGCAGGAGGGCCTAGGCTTTAGTTTTATAATAAAGCCTGCAGACTTCAGGGCTTCCCTGGTGACTCAGAGGATAAAGAATCCACCTTCAATGCAGGAGACCCAGGTTCAACCCCTGGGTTGGGAAGATCCTGGAGGAGGGCACAGCAACCCACTCCAGTATTCTTGCTTGGAAAATCCCATGGACAGAGGAGCCTGGCAGGCTGTAGTCCATGGGATCGCAAAGAGTCAAACACAGCAGAGTGACTAACACTTCCACTTCTACTTCTGCGGACTTAACTAATTAGAGGATAGTCTAGTGGCTAAAGAAAAAAGGTTGTTCTACAGAGAAGTGTTTATTGGCTTGGGGGCTCAGGCTCCAGGGTACCAGCTTCCCCAGCCAAGACATGGCGGGGATGTTGGATCTCTGAGTCAGAGATCCAATGTGAGCATCCTGCCCCAAGCCCCATGCAACCTATGCCAACTGACTTCCCAGCATAGCGGAGGGGCACGTGTCCAAGGGCTGGGCTGTGGCCAGGACAGTATGGGGTCTGGGCTGGTTCAGCCTCCTTCCCCCAAACCATCGGAGGGTAAATTAAATGTCTCTGGCTGCTTTCTGCCTTAACAGTGGCTTGTTTTTCATTTCTTTTAGAAGTGAAAACCACAACTCTGCCCCCTGGGAAAGGTTGGTATGTTTACTTTCCAGGCAGCTGCTGCCTTGGGCTGGGGGGCGCAAGACTTATCGCCTTCTTGCAAGATGCATTCTCTTCTGCGCTAACCCCAGGAGGCAGCCCGGTGGGGACCGCCTGACCTCGGGCCGGCCCTGTGTCAATTCAGATTAACTATCCCCAAGGACATCGATTCTCCCCGGGTGCCTCCCCTGCAAAGTCTAACTTGTCTTTGCTGGCAGCACTAATGGGGACCTGTCAGTGCCCAGAATAGCTCCACGTCTGGGCCCTTCTGTAGCAGGCCCGCCTCTTTCTTTGCACACGATGCTCTGATGCGATGATCTTCTTGGACCTTGGCCTTGCATGCTGGCCTCTGCTTACCTCATTCTCTCTTTTTCTAACTTGGAGCTGGAAGGGAAGTGGCAGGAGGAAGGGGTCAGGGGAAGGAAGGGGGCGGTTCTTGGGTGAGTCACTTAGCTACGAATAAAAATTCATCCTATTCGGGGGCTTTCATTCTGTCCAGATATTTCCGATGGATAATTGACACTCGTCACAGCTCTCCGGGACCCTGACGGTCCTGGTAATTAGTCTCTTCAGGCCTCCAGAGCTCGCTAATGAGACTGAGGCAATAAGGCCTTCCAGGCTGAGGGGAGGCGCTGCTGGATGGAGCACACAGACCTCCTATGTGGCCGCATCGCCGAGCAGATGGGCCGAGCTGTTACTCTGGCCAGCTCGGGTTCTGAGAGGGCCTCGCGGCCGGAGCCTGGGATCCACACCTGCCTGGAGAGCAGGCCCTCCTCTCGTGGGCATCCTCCTGTACCGATCAGTGTGGGCGGGCCTGGGGTCCCCAGCTTGACCGGTACCCGGGCCAGGCAGGCCCTGCAGCCCCACTCTCTGCTCTCTTCCTCTCTGGAGATGTGAGCGGCCCGCAAAGCCACAGCTCTGAATCCAGGAAAAGAAAACTGTCTTTGGAGACAGAAAGCAAGCGACCCTGGGGACATCACTTAAGGTCTCCAAGAGTGAGTTTCCACACATTAGAGCAGGAGATAACAGCCTTCATCTCCTACACGAGGGACTTCAAGGGGCCAGAACCCATTTCCAGGTACAAACACTCCACCTGGAATCCTAACCAATATGGCCTTACCTCTGGGTATATCTTCCCTCAACCATGTGAATTTTCAGTGACTTGTATTGGGAATTGTTAGAAAAGTGGGGGAAGGGTGTTTGAAAGACGGCAAAGTAGGAGAAGAATGTTTTGCTTTGTTTTCAGTTTGGTTTGTACTTTTCTTTTTCAAGTAGAACCTTAAGAAAAAGAAAAATACAGACACAAAGTAGGTATAGACATGTCAGCATGGATCACTGTTCTGGCCCCTTCCTTCCTTCAACTAATGTTTGTTAAGTACCTGCCAAGGGCCCAGCTGGGCACAGATCCTGCCTTTATGGAACTCAGAGCATGGAGGAGGAGACATGTGAGACACATGAAGGGAACTGTAGAATGGGTGTGTATTTTAATAGTGGGATGTGTATGGTATGGTAGAAGGAAACAAAGCAAGTCAAAGAGGGCTGCCTGGAAGAGGTGGCTGAGGCCAGAACAGAACCTGGAACAAGAAGCAGGAGTGAGTCTAGTGAAGCGCATTTCAGGCAGAAGATGTGATATTGGGAAGAAAAGAGAACAGGCTGGAAGGTGCACACGTATGTGTGTTGCTGGTATTGTGTGGAGTAGGAGCAGGGAGGGCCCGAGGCACACGTGTCCAAGAGTGAGGCTAAGGATTCAGAGGGCAAGTCTCTGAGTGTCCTACGGAGCAGCTGAGAGGTTTCCCAAAGGCCAAAGGTATCTAATCCACTAGTGGTCTGGTCAGCTTAGAGTCACAGAAACATCGGCCTGGGGTTGGCATAAGGAGTCAACCCAGAAAGTCCAGGGTGGGTAGTGGACAGCTGGTGCTTGGACTCTGGGAGGATGTGAGGAGACCCCCGCCTCAGGTTTCTGCAGGAACCACCGCTGTTTCCTTCTCCAGGGCAGCTGTGTCCAGAGAGATGCTGGGTGGGGAGCAGGAAGGGGTGGGGAGGCGAGGTCCTGCTGGACGTGGTGGTGTCCAGGGGAGTGCCAGCCCCACGGACACGCCTGGAAGAGGAGGGCAGCTATGGAACTTCATACTCCGAGTGCCCTCCCCGCCGCCTCACACCCAGCCGGCATTTCCTCTCCTCTCTGGAAGGCGTTCTCTGATTCGGGGGATCAGGGCCCTCCCCACAGGCTTCCTGAGTGCATCCCCGTAGGCAGCAGAGCACCCAGGAGCCCCAGGGGGGCAGGAAGTGTAGGAACACAACACGCACCCCAGATACCTGCCACACTGCGGCCACTGCCAGGGGCCCGGCATGTTTGCCAACTCCCAGCCGCCTCCCGCAGCGCGCTGCAGACTCCGTGGCCAGCAGACAAGGCTTCTGACTTTTCTTGCCTGGCCAGGTCCCTGCTGGGCTGTCTGCCTGGCATGCGCATCCTCCATCCACCTCCCTGGAGATGTGTGGTCCCTGTAGCCCAGAGGAGTGGAGGGTGGCAGGGACAGAGAGCGTCTCCATGCAGGAAGTGGCATCATCCCCTTTCTCCTACCAGGCGCTGGAACAGGAGGGCCATGCTGGGGTGAGTGGGAAGTGAGTTTCAAAGCTGTGTGAGCCAGTGTTCAGGAGAGAGAGGAGGTGAGAAAGGAAGGGAGCCCTGTGTGAATAGATACCTGTGTGTCCGGACGCGTGAGCCAAGTGAGCAGAACACACTTGGAATCACAGGCAGCGTGCCAGGGGGAGGGGCGTGCAGCCACCAACCCTCCCATCACACTTGGAACCTGGCTCCCAGGGACCCAGAACAAACTCCCCATCTCAGAGCTGGCCTCGGGCAAAGATACACTTCCCCTGCCAAGAATCTTGGGGTGTCCCAGAGTGGAAGAGCATCCCCTCTGGGGGCGGCTTCTCTCCTGAGATTCCAAGGACTGCTGTAGAGTCAGTAGTGATTGAACATAAGAGCTGGGGTTTCTGGTGATGATTTGTATAGAAACAGGAGTTAGATTTTAGAAGATGCAACCAATTTGTGATCAATGGTCAAGGATAAGCAAATCTGAAATTGAATTACAAGTCATCCAGAGCTTTGCAGCTTTGCAGGGGTGCCCCTTTGTCATGGGTATGCGGTGGACTGGGAGAAAGAGGATGTTAAGCTTTGTGTCACCCAGACATTCACCTCCCTGGTGGGGAGCAGAGGAGTCATCTCTTGTCCTTCTCCTCAGGAGAACTTGCACTGCCAAGGAGTTCTGGCCTCAGGAGCACTGCGGTTGGGGAGGAAGAAAATTTCCTGTATCCTTCTAGGTACTTCTGGATGGCTTAAGAATTAAATTGACATGGAATAGAGTAACAGGAGACAATAAAAGACAAATTTAATAATACATATATACATGAACGGAGAAGGAAATGGCAACCCACTCCAGTTCTCTTGCCTGGAGAGTCCCAAGGACGGAGGAGCCTGGTAGGCTGCAGTCCATGGGGTCACGAAGAGTTGGACACAACTGAGCGACTTCACTTTCACTTTTCACTTTCACGCACTGGAGAAGGAAATGGCAACCCACTCCAGTATTCTTGCTTGGAGAATCCCAGGGATGGCGGAGCCTGGTGGGCTGACATCTGTGGGGTCGCACAGAGTCGGACACGACTGAAGCGACTTAGCAACAGCAGCAGCAGCATATACATGAAAGGGGTTTCCCTGGTGGCTCAGTGGTAAAGAATCTGCCTGCAATGCAGGAGACACAGGAGATTCGGGTTTGATCCATGGATCAAGAAGATCCCTTGGAGGAGGACATGGAAACACACTCCAGTATTCTTGCCTGGAGAATCCCTGTGGACCCAGGAGCCTGGTGGGCTACCATCCATGGGGTTTGCAAAGAGGCAGACACGACTGAGGGACTGAGCTCACACATACATGGAAGAGACAAGGAAAACTGATGCACTCACCAAAATGTCCCAAACCTTCATCTTAAATGCCGTCTTCAGCTAAAGACAGAAGAGGATGCTGGGGACAGGGGGTTAGGACTTCAAACAGAGAGGAGGCATTTCACATGGAGATGGAAATATTGCTGTGTGGTGGCAGTTATTGGTGGGCAGGCAGAGATGGACACAGAGGGAAGGATAACAGACAGATTCTGCAGGCTACTTCCTGTCGCCACAGCCAGTTCACACTGTGTCACCTGTGGTGACAGCTCCCTTCCTGGGACAGGTCCTCCTTCTACATTCTTTACCCAGTCAGATGTTGTTTTTGTTCAGTCGCTCAGTCTTGTCTGACTTTTTGTGACGCCATGGACTGCAGCACACCAGGCTTCTCTGTCCTTCACCACCTCCCAGAGTTTGCTCAAACTCAAGTCCATTGAGTCAATGATGCCATCCAACCATCTCATCCTCTGTCGTCCCCTTCTTCTCCTGCCTTCAGTCTTTCCCAGCATCAGGGTCTTTTCCAATGAGTCGGCTCTTCACATGAGGTGGCCAAAGTATTGGAGGTTCAGCTTTAGCCTCAGTCTTTCCAATGAATATTCAGGGTTGATTTCCTTTAGGATGGACTGGTTTCATCTCCTTGCAGTCCAAGGGACTCTCAAGAGTCTTCTCCAACACCACAGTTCAATTCAAAAGCCATCAATTCTTTGGCACTCAGCTTTCTTTATAGTCCAACTCTCACATCCATACATGACCACTGGAAAAACCATAGCCTTGACTAGATGGATCTTTGTTGGCAAAGTAATGTCTCTGCTTTTTAATATGCTGTCTAGGTTGGTCATAACTTTCCTTCCAAGGAGTAAGAGTCTTTTAATTTCATGGCTGCAATCACCATCCGCAGTGATTTTAGAGTCCAGAAAAATAAAGTCAGCCACTGTTTCCACTGTTTACCCATCTATCTGCCATGAAGTGATGGGACCGGATGCCATGATCTTAGTTTTCTGAATGTTGAGCTTTAAGCCAACTTTCTCACTCTCCTCTTTCACTTTCATCAAGAGGCTCTTTAGTTCTTCTTTGCTTTCTGCCCTAAGGGTGGTGTCATCTGCATATCTGAGGTTATTGATATTTCTCCTGGCAATCTTGATTCCAGCTTGTGCTTCCTCCAGCCCAGGGTTTCTCATGATGTACTCTGCATTTAAGTTAAATAAGCAGGGTGACAATATACAGCTTTAATGTACTCCTTTTCCTATTTGGAACCAGTCTGTGTTCCACATCCGTACATGACTAATGGAAAAACCATAGCTTATACCACGCAGACCTTTGTGGGCAAAGTGATGTCTCTGCTTTCTAATATGCTGCCTAGGTTTGTCATAGCTTTTCTTCCAAGGAAGATCAAAGCTTCTTCCTCAGTCTTGAGCTTTGACCATTCTCAACTCAAAATAATCTGTGTGCCAAAGAGACACTTTGGGGTGGTGACTCACCGCCCTCCATTGAGAAGCAGCACCAGAGACCTGGAGGCTGGATGACCTGGTGCATTTCAGACTCATAACTGTTCAGGGGTAGGCTTAGATTAGAACAAGAGCTTTGTTCCAAAGGTCTAAGAAAGAAATCATATGGGCATTGTTTCCAGGCTAGGAGTTCTAAGACTTGAGAACATAATTCCATATGGCATTAGGAAGCCTGTCTTGATGGTAAACTGTAGTAGCCAGAATTGTCTCTGTGTCCAGCGTCTGAGTCAGGCAAGCAGATCTGGCTTTGTCCCTTCAACCTGGTGAGGATGTGGACTTAGCGAGGGCACCAGCTTCAAGTGCCTCTGCCAAGTCCAGTGATAGCATCACCAACTCAATGGACATGAATTTGAGCAAATTCCAGGGAGACAGTGAAGGACAGAGGACACTGATGTGCTGTAGCCCATGGGGTGGCCAAGAGTTGGACACGACTGAGCAACTGAACAGCAACAACCTAGCCCTGGACGACAGAGGCTGCCGGAGCAAGTGCGGTCTGAGAAGATGCCTTGCTTCATTGGGTGCCTAATTCATCCAGGCATCCAAACGTGTGTACTGTTCATGAATCCTAACTACATTTGTCATTGGAGTTCATGGCCATGGGGCTCAGGGAGCCGGAAAGCTTAAGTGATAGGGAAGCTGCTGGGGAGTGTTATGACCTCATAGTTACCTTGCCTCCCGAATTTGGCTCCATCTCCAAGAGTATCTGTGTGCAGGCCAGGCCTCTGTGTGGCTCTTAGAGAAAGGCGCCATCCGTCTCCCCTCGACAGACACATGCCATGGCACGCTCTGCATCCCACTGTCCCTGTAAATCCTCCCATGTGCGCGGCCAGAAGCCATCTGTCTCTTGACTTGATCCCCCCTCATGGCAGCTGGGTTTGACCTTCTGAGCCTGTGGAACTTGAAGGAGGTCTGCTCTTAGCTGGTCCAGATTGGGGAGAGGCCAAGAGCACTGCCCTGAAATAGAGTGACTGACAGAAGGAACGCCAAGGCTGCTGAAGCATCTACAGGGGGACGGTCAATGTGTCCACCAAGTCCTTTCCTGTAGGACAGTTGGAGCGGCTGAAGGGCCACGTGGATGTTTGAGGCGGGCAGTGCTCAGAGGGGTTGGACGATGATGCAGGCGATAGAGGGATCTCACTTTACCAAAGCTCTGGGTAGGGTGTTCATTAATCCACCACCTTCTTCTTGAGCCTGCCCCCTGAGTCAGTGCCTCAACGTGTTCTGATGGCAGGGGAGTAGCGGCCACCTGCACACCAAAACCCACACCTCTCAGCCCCTCTCTGCGCGGGCGGACTCCCCACCACCTAACCGTGTCCTCGGGATCAGGCTGTGGAAGGTTCATTCCCCATGCAGTCCCAGTGTGTGGACCAGGGGCTCTGGAGGCTCCCAGCCAGAGAGGCACCTCTGCGAAGCAGGGGGCCAGGCTCATGGCAGGTGTGTTCTCTCCGCAGGCCCGGGCGCCGTCAGCGAAGTGAGCAATGGGACGTCGTCGAGGAGGGCGGGCTGCCTCTGGCTGCTACCTCTCCTGGTCTTGCACCTGCTCCTCAAATTTTGATGTGAGAGCCGCATCCCCGACGGGGAGGAGCCGCCGCACTGTCAGCACGTCAGCGATGGCGACCGACAGCATCAAGGCGAGCACCCCTGTTCTAAAGCAGACACGATCCCACCAAATTCAGACAACAGAGCCGAAGGGGACACAGATTCGAGGGAGGGGAACCAAGAATGCTCTGGGAAAACGAATTGAATGAGGACACTGGAAATCACCGTGCAGATACCTAGGTACAGCCGAGTTTTCTTTCTTTTTCCAAATGGGAAGAACACCCGTGGCTCTGGACCCACCCGTAAACTGCATGGCGTGACCTCTGTTACCAGGCGGGCAGGGGCTCAGCCGCTCTGCCCACCACAGTGCCCCCCCACCAAGGAAAATTCTGGAGTTCGGCCACCCCAAATTCAATCATTCCATAGAGAAGAACTCAGAGGGAGGCGAGCGGGCCCGTTCCTGGAATGTGTCCCTATTTTGTGTGTGTGATGAAATCCAGCATCAAAAAGATAAATAAAAAGGAAAAAACAAGACAGCCTGACAGCTACAACAATCCCACAATCAACAGTCACAAAAGATATTCTTAAACGTTCTTTTTTTTCGTTTGTTTTTCATTGTACTACAAGGACATCATGGATAATAAGGGATTCTGATTCATTATTAATTTTATTAATTATATTTTCTGATATGAGTCTAAAACTTAGTGCAAAAACAAGACAAAACTAAAAAAAAAAAAAGTACAGAGAGGAAAGGGGTGAAGGGAAGTGTGTTTGTTAAAGGTTAGACGTGAATAGTGTACTTCTTACCTAGGTTTACAACTGGTGGACCACACACCAGGCTAATCACCTGGTGAGGATTTGGCAAATCCACCAAAAAAAAAAAAAAGAAAAACCACATACAATTTAACCAACATCTCCACCAGCGCTACAGATTTCTTATTCTGTGCATTTAATGCAGACAATACTATGCTTCTACATGCTGTTTAGAAATGGAAGGGTGACCTGCACTGTATCTTGAGTTTGCTGACAATGCTTCTTTTGATGGCATATATTATACAGTATATATATATATACATATATTTTTTTTGTTAGAGTTCTAGCCATTTCCTTTCTCAGCAGGGTCCTTTCTCAAACATTACTGCATGCTGTATATGGCGTTAGCTGTGTGTTGCTCTTCTAAAAGATGATAGAGTTTACTGGTAATTGTGTAATCAACTCCTGCCTTTTTATTTTCTTGGGTTATTCACATGTCAGAGACATTTCTAAAACGCGACAAGAGAAACAAAACACTAACACCAGACGCAGCATCTTTTCCAGGGGCGGCTCTCGGACGCGAGGGCTCATGCGGGAGGCCCGGCTTCTCCAGCAAGAGCCCCGGGTGTGGACAGACAGCAAGCTGCCGAACCAACTCCACAGTCAGTAACCACTCGCTTTAGCCCGTCATGGGAATCTAGGATGCCTTTGTGACCGCTGGAGAATCGAATCCTCTTGGTTTATTTTATTTAATTTCCCACCTTTGTGTGCGTGTGTATGAAAGAGAAGAAAAGGCAGTTTTTAGGTAAACTTTTCTTCTTCCCCCGAAGTCTGGGAACCGGAGGGGCCTCGGGGAGGGGTCCTGATGTGGTGAGGGAAGGTGGGATTGGGGGCTGGGAGGGAAGGGTTGTCTCTGACTTGACATTAAAAAGTGTTCCATGTCCCTCTTCACCTGGTGTGGTACCTCATTGTCAAGCAGGGGGTGTGGGGGAGCAGAGCCTGCCTGGCTCAGGCGTGAAGGTGGGGTTGGCCTCCTGACTCAGGCTCTCTGGCCCCCTCTGTGGTGGAGTGGGGTTCCCCATGGCGTGGGCTCTGACTGCAGGCAAGGGTTCGGGAAAACACTCCTCCATTACAAGCGGGGGAGGTGAGGCTCTGGCAACCGCACCTCCAGTGCCTTCAGGAGGACGTGCTGTGTCCACAGCTCCCCTGTAACCCAGATGGCAGGGCCAGGGACAGCTTTCACACATGATTGCTTCCGGGTGCAGAGTGCCGCCATCACCCCCCGAACCCCTGAAACATTGTGCGTGAGTACTGACACATCCCAAGCCCCATCGGCCAGCGTGTCGGGGACTTTCCGCCCAAGCCTGCCTTCCAAACCTTGCCTCTAGCGACAAATTAAGAGAAAAGGTAGGTGTTAATGCAGAATCGTTTTCAAATAAGTCTAACCTGTTCTGATTCTGGGACTTCAATAAGCAGCTGAAGAGCCGCTGAAAGGCAGAAATGAGGTCAGAGCTGAACCATGCAGGGATTACTGTGCTGTGGTGTCCTTGGGGGCCAGTCCCACCCGAGAGAAGGAGGAAGTGTCGGAAAGCAGTCGTTTCATTTCCAGCAGCTCCTGGCAGCATTGAGAAAAGCTTGTTGACTTCATGTTTCTTTTTTTAAAAAAAATCCTTTTTTTTTTTTCATATTCTTTCCCACTGGTTTATCACAGGATCTTCAGTACAGTTTCGTGTGCTCTGCAGTAGGACCTTGTTTATCCATTCTAAATGTAACATGTTTGCGTCTCTTAACCCCAAACACACAGTCCACCCCTCTCCCACCCACCCCGCCTCATGTTTCTTTGCACCTTTTCTGACCTTCCACCTCCACCACCAGGTGTCAGGTTCTCCGGCTTCCTCCTGGTAGCGTGGCCTGAAAAAGTCTGACCAAGCCTCACAGATCCGGGCTGGCCCTGCAGTCATTCTACCCCATGTCTCGAAACTGCGAAAGGCAAGGGGCTGTCTCCTTACAGTGAGAGTGGGTGAGATATACCAGCTTCTATGTGACCAGAGCTTCTGTAGACACAGAGGACCAGAGGAATTCCATGCAGATTGTGCCTCACAGGAATAGAGCAGGAAAAAGGCAGATAATTTCCATACTTCTCAACTTGAGCCCAGAACCGCTTTGAATAAAATGTACCAGGGCACCTTGCAGACAGTCTTCTCAGACCTTGCTGGGATGAGAGCACAGAGTGACGGGTAACCGCCTCGTGATTCAGAGCTTTCTCGTTCAGATTTACTAAGCTTGATTTACTTTGCCCATCACCATCCTCCCAGGAAGGACTTATCTGTCACGACCAGCTCTGTAAAGTGACACCAATGAAGAAGGGTTCATTTACCTAGTTGCCATTTCCATAGCCCTTCCTGTCTCGAGGCTCTTTAGAGCTGTGGTCATTCCCGAGCGTGTGTCTGGTGGAACCAGCTTTGCTGTGACCTCTGGACTCGGCAGCTGGGAGAACTCCCTGCTCTGCCTCCGGAGGGTTTCTTCTCTTCTTCTGTTTAGTGCAACGCACAAGCCGTGAGCTGCTGAATTCCAGTCTTTTTTAAAGGGTGCCTACGAGGTAGGGCCTCCAGCCAGGCTCAGAGTTCAGTCCAGGAGGACGTGGTTTTGATAGGAGCTCATGGGGTGATTCCCTGGCTTCTCTTCTCAGGAAAGAAGCTTGGAAAGACAGTGCTCACTAGAGCAAGTAAAGAACCATCCTGAATAGCCTGTGTGGGCGTTTTTCATGGTGCAGGTGCCAATGGACGACCGCCACTGCCTGCCTGGATTCCAGACATACAGAACCTCTTTGGAACTCAAGTCGTGGTCATGCTTCAGGATTCAGGCACCACCTCTAACCTTAGGTTGTCCTTTGGGGAAACCATGGTTGTGGTTTTGCAGATTTTATCCTATAATAGTGTGTGTGTGTCGGGGGAGCTGCTAATAGTGGGGTTCAAACCCTAAATACTCTAACCACACGCTCGCAGAAAATCCCATTCATCTTCTTTCAACAGAATATCTGCTCCTTTCCAATCTCACAAGTGCAGCTGCTCTTGAGTTCCTGCCGTGAACTCTCTCCCCATCAATGCTTCTACACAATCGTTTTAGATGTCTGACATGTTATAGAACTGGTCCAAGGATGTCTGTCTGCCAAATGGGACGTGCTGAGCTGGAGCTGTCTTTGCCATCAATGAGCCACAAATGTTTGCTTCTGTTGCTATGGATGATGATAGTGATGGTGATGATGAAACACAGTTGTTCTTCAGGCTGGAGAGAAGTTGGGAAGTGAATGGACCCTGGAATCTGATGGAGGTCCAGGACACTTCACTAGACTGACCCTGTCTTAACCTTGTACCTCTGGACCTTGAATTCAGAAAGGAAAACAGTCTCACTAATTAGTCCCAAGAAGGTCCCTCTACTGTGTGGGTTTGTTTAGTAAAAGTGTATCATCTGGGAACAGCAAATCGCCCCCAGCTTTTTTTTTTTTTTTTTAATTCTTATGAGGGTAAACATTTGAGGAACTTTTCATTAGAGCAGAGAAGTCTCTGCAGGTGGATAGAAGTGACTGAGGGGTGAGGTCTGCCCCATGAGCCTGCAGGCTGCTCTGATTCTGCTCACCAAGTGCGTGAGCACACGACAGTCACCAGACAAACAGCTGAGACTCGAGAGGGTCTGTGTCTGTGTGAGGCACCAATACTACCCCTCTCAAGCATTTTTTAATGTTTATTTTTTTTATTTTTTTAAATATTTATTTCGTTCCGCTGGGTCTTAGTTGTAGCATGCACTCTCCTTTTACTGCAGCATGTGGAATCTAGTTCCCTGGCCAGGGATGGAACCCAGGTGCCCTGCATTGGGAGCACAGGCTCTTAGCCACTGGACCACCAGGGAAGTCCCTTAACATTTATTTTAAACCAAACCCCAGAACTAATTTGGTTGAGAGCTTACTCCTTGGGCTTGCTCCATGGAAGCATCTCCTTTGTCATTCCTATTGTGGCCGAGTCAGGCTGTCCAAGAGCATGGGTGCTCACCCCTCTCGGCTCTTAATTCCAGCCATATTTCCATGAGTGCCCAACTCCGTCTTCCTCCAAGACAATACATGCAAGTCAATATCGCTGTGATGTATGAGTAACAGATCTGAAATCTCTGCCCCTTCATCCTCATGCACCTCCCACAGCTCCCATCTTCTCGCAGCAGGTCCATATCATGGGACGAGAACAACCTGGCTTTCTGCAAAAAGACTACTCCTAATTTCTGAGCATTAAGTGAAGGTTATTTCTTACAGTGTGTATTTGGTGCATGGGGGCCATGAGCCTTTATGTAGGAAGCATGGTTTGGCTTTAGTTGTTTGCATGTTGATTTTACCTTCATGCAAGCCTGCAAATCACCTAGATACTTGCTTCTAGCATATTATGTGAGTGTGTGAGTTGATTTCCATTCTTTAGGGCTCATTAACATTATTTGAAAATGAGGTATTCCTCTGCCAGAATATCTACTGGATTAGAACTTCCTAGAAGTGTAAATTGGCTATAGCTGTCCATATACCTGGCTTCCAATGAATCTGATTTTTGGAATTTCTGAATATCAGCATAGTATTTTGGGAAGGAACTGAATTGTTAATCAGTAGAACTAGGTTTTAGTTCAGATTCTAGCTACTCTAGAATCCTTTAGTTAGGCTCCTTTTCTGTTTCTTATGTATGAAGTGTCATGATGGAAGATTGCTATTTTTTTTCTCTCTTTAAAATGAAATAAGTATTTTTGGATTTTAATAAGATTTCTATAAGAAACATTTTTGGAAAGTTGCTTTTTTTATATATAAATGACAATTGAAGGTGTGACTCTGGGCAATTTTATAGCCAGTGCATTGTCTTTGTTCCCAGAATGGCTCATAGGAAGGGAAAACACACCATCAGAGCTGCAAGATTTGCAGACTTTTGAAGTGGTTCCTCGAGGAGAATTTGAGGGATGGACATCATAGCAGTTGGAAGGGAATGTTTTCTAATAAAAGACAGTGGCTTTTTCTGGGACGAGAAATGATTTTAGCCCCAAGCTGTTGTTCAGTTTTGTTTTCTATATGACACAAGGAAAACAAGGGGGAAATAAACTGCCGTATATCTTAAAGTCTGCAGAAGGAAACTATACTGGGACTAGACAAAACTCTCAGAGTTCCCACTAAGTGTGTGTGTGTGCGCGCACGTGCACACATGTGCACATATGTACCCATGCACGTGTGTGGTGTTTACTGTAATTACTTTATTCTTCCAAACAGATGACATCTGTTATTCCCAAGATTCATCTTTAAAATAGCAGGAAATAATAATGAAAAGAAGGTCTCCAGATAAGGTTTTTAATGATCACATCACATCCTCCTGACAAGTATTCTCCTCAGGAGAAACATTGCTGCAGATCTCATTTGAAATATTTGTGTATCGTGAGCTCAATTCTCAGCTCACTGCACTCCCTACACCTTTCTTCTCATACCCTAGACCTTCTGTTTCATTTTTAAATCCTCTGTGAAGAGCAGCAGGATGTAAAGACCGTGGGCCAAGCTCGGACCAAGCTTCTTTGGGTTGTAGAGTTGAAGGGAGGGCCAAGTGGAGTCACACCTCTTGTGCTCTGTCAAGGGGAGGAGCGCGCAGGCTCACGTGTGGCTTTCGTTCCCTGGGAAGGATGGCGGAGACAGCGGGGGAAAGCGGAGTAGGTGGTCCGCCCTGTCACCTGTTCCAGCTATTGCCATGTCATTCCGTTCACTCACACCCGCAGTTCTCGTTTGTCCTGGACCCCTCGGAAAGGGAGGCAGACAGGAACTGAAACATATGGCAATGGACTTCATCTGGTAAATACAAAATCTTTTCTCTAAATGCCCATATTATAGTTTAAAGAACAAGAATGATGGAAATGAAAAGATGAAATAGAGAAGAAATCCAAAAGACTAAACTTATTGTTTCTGTA
Source organism: Dama dama (assembly GCF_033118175.1). Classification (NCBI taxonomy): domain Eukaryota; kingdom Metazoa; phylum Chordata; class Mammalia; order Artiodactyla; family Cervidae; genus Dama; species Dama dama. The sequence goes on from NC_083682.1 coordinate 16,481,702, forward strand.
CATGGGAAGAAGCCTTCCCATACAGATGTCAGGAGTGTTCTGTGCTGTGGAAATCCTGGGGCTCAGAGGTGAGGCCCTGCCTCCTGGCTCCCCAATCACGGTGAGCTTCGCTCCTCGACAGGCTCTTGATGACATACCATCAGGGTTTGCATATTAAAAGCGGCATGTGGATTGCTTGCCAATTTCCCCTCATTTTTTTGAGGAATGGGTATAGGTGGAGTAAATAGAATATGACACAAGCAGACAAAAGATGCCTTCTGGTCCAGACACAGCCTTGGGTTTGCTGTGGGATGCACATCGTACCTTCCAGGGCCTTGATTTTCCAAGCGGGAAAATGAACGTTGGCCAAGCTGCTGTCAGGAGTCATCCCGAGGTCTGAAATCCTCAGCCTCTTTCTGTATCCTCACATAGCTCACATCTGTTTCCAGAACTAAGACAAGGCCACGGTGGAAGCCAAGACAGCACCTTTGGACCACCGCCGGGCAGCTGTCAGCCTCGTGATGCTGTGTAGGAAACATCTCTTCCCCACTCACCGGGGAAGGACCTCCTTCTGTTGGGATGACATGAGATGGGAAGAAAGCCTGCCATTCTCATACCTTTGGTTGTGAGTCTACTTTCTGAAAGTCAGAAGAGGAAACAAAGACGTGCTCTCAAGAGAAGAAACCCCAAAAAGGTACCAATGCACAGAATGCTCTAGAGAGTTTTGGATGCTGTGTAAGCTATTTCAAACTCACCAGTGAATTCCTTGTTTAAAAAAAAAAACCCTACTGTGGGGCTTCCTGGTGGTCCAGGGATTAAGACTTCTCCTTCCAATGCAGGACATGTGGGTTCCATCCCTGGTCGGGGAGCCAGATCCCACTTGCCTCCTGGCCAAAAAACCAAAACAGAAGCGATACTGTAACAAATTCAACGGAGACTTTAAACATGGCCCACATCAAGGAAACCTTTAAAAAAGACAACCTGTTATGAAGTTTCACCCTGGATTTACTTCTAAGGTGCTTAAATTTCTCAAATATACTTGAGAAGAGTTGTGTTCAACATGCTTTGACATGTAACAAAGTAAACAATTAAAAAGACAAAGCAAAAAGCTGAACCCTTCTGGAATCGCCCAGGGAGCTGCCCATAGATTAGAGCCAGTTCTTTAGGAATGGGGACTCAAACGCATGGGACTCTGACTGCTCCAGCTCTTTGCTTCCAGACTTTCTGCCTCTCCTCAGTGTAGGTCTGACCACTGTAGGGAAAGGCAAACCTGCTTGTGCTGTTATTTGTAATAGGGCAGTGATTTTGTGATTTTGACTCTTCCGTTACACCTAACAGCTCATAGCCCACAGTGAGCCAAGGAAATTAAATCAACACTGTTTTGTTGTGGTGGTTGTTTTCTGTTAGGCCTAAGGTAGTCAGAACATTTTACTCAAAAAAGCTTGCTTAATTCACCAAACACTCATGTGTTAGGGTTCCGAAATATCAGGATAGTTCATCCCTCGCATTGGCATTTCTTCCCCATGTTCTGGACAGGGGATGCCCGCCTCCAAGGGTAAAACATCATCTGCTAAGCATGCGATTGAGCCAATGTAAGCACAGCACGTGTATGAGAGGGTCAGGCAAACCATTTGCCCAGCGCTGGCTCTGAACAAGGAAATCAATATTCTGTAGTGTAATTCACTAGTCAGAAGTAATCGCCCTCGATCACAGCGGTGCAAGGGCAGTAAATTCATTACAACCTGTTTGCTGCCACTTCTCTCATAAACCTCAATACCACTGTTTTACAAATACTTCAGACGCCCTGGCCTCCTGATCATTTTTGCATTAATACATGTCTTTTTTTACAGCCACATATAGAACCATTTTTCCAAAACGTTGGCACACTCAGAGCATCTATATTAATGCCTCATCATTCCTTGTCTTCAAAAGTATAAAAGAATAATCAGTCAGGCAGAGTCCAGGGAATAGGATGACCTGAGCACCAGGACCTTGGGGATCAGACTAGAATTTGTGAATAGAAGCTCAGACTGTTTCCATTAACAGATACAGCCGTGTTGAGGCGCATCCCTGAAACTTTGATGAAAAAGTCTTTCCAACTAAATAACCCACCCCCCTAGATCACCCACAACTCTTTTAGGAGCATTTTTCTATGTATTTCCCTTTATTGCCTTTTCTTTCTCCCATTTGCTTCTTCTGGTGCAGCCCACCTTTGCAGTAAAAACCTAAGAAGTAAGCTATCTGAGGAGGATCAATTTCCAAAATCAGAAAGTGCTCTGTCCACAGCGTTGTCCTAAGACCTCTTTGTTTACACTAGGGGTTCAAAGTATGACTTTGAAGAAAGAAATGTGGTTGGTTTGGGCAACCCCCCAGGAGGGTGCATTGCCCTGAAGTACGTCCACATCAGCCCAGATCATTGTCAAGGGCTTGGCTGGCCTCGGAGGCTGTTCTGTGTGGTAAGTCGCACTAGTGGACCCCAGGCACTAGGTTAGCAGGAAATTTGTCTGTACTCAGGCACTTTTATTCAGCCTCAGCCACCTAATGAATAACCCAGATTAGCCACATGAACAGAGCAAAGAACTCCAAGTTCCATCCTTTCAAAAGTTCCTTGAGGAATGATGTCAGCAACATGGCTGATAAGACATATTTATCTTATCTTCCCATCTCCAGGACAATGGCTCAGCATCTATCCATGGAAAAATGTTCCCGCATGAAGTTATATGCCCAGGGGCTTGGAGAAGACTTGCCCACTCATGCATTGTGTGTTAGGCACATAGATCTCAGTCCTGGCCGTGGGCCCTGCAGTGGTCCGTGAATTGGGTCCAGTCCCTCTCATCCGTGTTCCAGAGGAAACTTGAGCTTTAGGGTCACCCATGGGAAAGTCAAAGAGAGGTATCACAGCTAGACTTTGCAGAATCAAGGGAAAGCATATAAGCTGAGGAATTCTGCCCCATGAGACAGCAAAGAGCATGGGACAGTCATATCTGCAGAAGGTCTTAGCCTCAGTGTGCATAGCAGGGCCAGGCATTTCTCTCCCAGAGTCACTCAGTAAAGACAGGAGGAAGTGACTGCCACTTTAAATGTGAAGTTAGCAATGCAAAGCTTCAAGGGGTGTGAAAAATCAAGCACACATGACCCCACTAAATGATCATGATAATCTTCCAGTGACGCACCCCCAAGACATGGAATCTGCAATCTTCCCAATAATTCAAATAACTGTTTTAAGGAAGCTGCTCACATTGGTTTTGGCAACAATTTTTTGGATATAACACCAAAAACACAAGCAAGAAAAGCAAATGTAAATAAGTGAGATGATGTTCCAAAGCTAAAAATCTGCAAAAAAAATTGTCAGCACTATATATAAAATAGATAACCAACAGGACCTAGTATATAGCACAGGAAATTGTATTCAATATTTTATAATAATCTAGAAGGGAAATCTGAAAAAGAATATATATGTATATATATTTTTCATATACATACATATAACTGGATCACACTTGAAACTCACATGACATTTAATCAACTATACTTCAATAGAAGAAAGAAATAATCAACAAAATGAAAATGTAGCTCACAGAATAGGAGAAAAAATTGCAAACCATGTATCTGATAAGGCTTTAAAATGTATTAGGAATATATACAACTCAATCGCAGACAAAAATTACCTGATTTTTAAAAATGAGAAGAGGAACCAAATAGACATTTTTACAAAGAAGACATACAAATGGCCAACATGTACATGCAAATATGCTCAGTATAATTAATCATCTGGGAAATGCAAATGAAACCCACACTGAGAATCACCTCATACATGTTAGGATGGGTATTATCAAAAGATAAGAGAACAAGTATGGGCAAGGATGTGGGGAGAGGAAACCCTTATGATCTGTTGGGAGGAACATAAACTGGTGCAGTCACAATGAAGTAACAGTTTGGGGGTTCCTCAAAAAATTGGAAATGTGACTGCCATACAGTCCTGCTATAGTCCTTGTTGGCAGACATCCAAAGGAACGGAATCAGGATGTTGAAGACATGTCTGTACCACTGTGTTCATCACAGTATTATTCACAATAGCCAAGACATGGAAACAACCGCAGTGTTCCTCTATGGATGAATGGATAAAAAACGATGTGATATGCACATTGTATATATATCATATATGTGCTATGCATAGTCACTCAGTCATGTCCGACTCTCTGCTACCCCATGGATGGACTGTAGTCCACCAGGCTCCTCTGTCCATAGGGATTCTCCAGGCAAGAATACTGGAGTGGGTTGCCATGCCCTCCTCCAGAGGAGCTTCCCAACCCAGGGGTCAAACCCAGGTCTCCCGCATTGCAGGAGGATTCTTTACTGTCTGAGCCATCAGGGAAGTCCATATCATATATATGCAATGTATAATATATATTGTGTTTGCATAAATATGTGTATATATATATATATATAAATTTATATACAATTCACCACTTGAAATAAGAAAATCCAGTCATCTGTGACACCATGATTGGACCTTGAGGGCATTGTGCTAAGCCAAGGGACTTCCCTGGTGGTCCAGTGGTTAAGACTCTGAGGTCCCAATGCAGGGGACCCAGGTTTAGTCCCTGGTCAGGGAACTAGAGCCCACATGCCACAACTAACGGTTCGCATGCCACATCTAAAGGTCCTGCCTAAGACCAAGCACAGTCAAATGAAGTAAATAAATAAATATGAAAAAATATGCTAAGTGAAATAAGTCAGCAGAGAAAGACAAATGCTGTACAATATCACCTAAATGTGGAATCTAACAAAGCCTAACTCACACAGATGGAGAGTATAACGGTGATTTCCAGGTGCCAGTGGACAAGATAAAGGGGATGTTGGTCAGAGATACAGGCTCCCAGTCTGGGGAAGGATGCATACATAAATACGTATGGCTGAGTCCCTTAGCTGTTCCCTTGAAACTATCACTGCATTGTTAACCAGCTATATCCCAATACAAAATAAAAAGTTTTTTGTGTTTTTTTTAAGTACAAATTCCCAGAGATAATATAATGAGCAAGTTTGGGGAATTTAATGCACAGTGTGGTGACTGTAAGTAACAATACTGTCTTTTATACTTGATTCTTCATCAGAGTCTTATCCTTGAAAGTTGGAAATTGTGTGACATGATGGAGATGCTAACTAACCCTACTGTGTTCCTCATTTGGTAATAGATAAGTGTAACCCATTATCACATTGTAATCCTTAAATTTGCACATTGTTATTTGTCAATTATAGCTCAATAAAGCTGGGGACTGGGACTTCCCTGGTGGTCCAGTGGTTAAGATTTCACCTTCTAGTGCAGGGCGTGAAGGCTTAATCCCTGGTCGGGGAGCTAAGGTCACACGTACCTTGTGGCCGGAAAAACCAAAACATAAACAGAAACAATATTGTAAGAAATTCAATAAAGACTTGTAAAACTGGTCCACATTTTTAAAAAAGGCTGTCCTTGCCTTAGAGCAGGAATCAGCAAACAAACAAACAAACAAAAATTAAATTAAATTAAAAAAGAAAAAAAAAGCTGGGCATGTTCCTTAAGGGAACGAGAAGGTCATATTAAACTCCAGATGGCCAGTCGCTCTGTGGTTCCTGATGTGAGAGGTAACCAGCACAGGCTCAGTGAAAGTTTCCACTTCAACCCTTACATCACAAGAGAACTTACAAATCCCTTTCAGAATATTAGGTCTCTGCAGAGATTTGAAAAAGGAATTCAGTAGATGTTGGTTTTTCTTACTGAATCTAAGCTTATGTAACGACTTCTTTCAGTCCCATTGTTTTCCTTACATTTCTGAATCATGTTATCTTCTTTCCGGTGCACGTGTTCCTGAAAACAAACAAGCACCTTTCTAGAAATCAATGCACTGCCTCAGTGAAAAGCAGTTACATTGAAACTGGATAAGAAACCCATGTATACACTACCTCATTGTTTATTCAGGACTTAATATGTTCCCGACACCGTGCTAGGTATTGGGGATGGAGTGAAGTGCAGATGAAGCCATTCCTGCTCTGGAGATGTTTCCAGTCTGGTGGGTGAGAGAGTCAATAATAACATTATTATACACATACACACACAACACCCAGCATTTCACAACCCATGGTAGCTTTCAATTCATTTTATTTTGTGGATTTGGACAACCCACCCTTGGGACACTTCTCTGACTCTGGTTTTCAGACCCCTGTGTTCAGACATAAGAAGGCACAGGGTCACTAGAGGTGAAGCCAGGATGGTCACCAGGGGGCCTGACGCTGGAACCTGCACCTTCCGTCTCTGAGCTATCTGGGCTTCCGTGAATACCGCTTGAATTCAGTTCTGAGATTCACACTGAACTCTTCGAAGATGTGTCTTGCACTGAGCGGCATGTCATAGCTTAGTTGGCATCTTTTCCTTCCTGCGGCACATAAACTAACAAAGGAACGGATGGGAACAGGAGGACCAGCATCTCTGCTCTCGTCCTTGCCCCCAGGAGAGCAGCACACATACGCAGCACACTGAATACTGAGATCTATAAACTATTTTTATTACCATCAGTTGGATGTCCCAGGTGGGATTAGTGGTAAAGAACCCACCTGCCAATGCAGGAGATGTGAGAGACACAGGTTTGATCCCTGGGTATGGAAGATCCCCTGGAGGAGGGCATGGCAACTCACTCCAGTATTCTTGCTTGGAGAATCCCATGGACAGACAGAGTCAGGCGGGGTACAGTCCATGAAGTTGCAAAAAGTTGGATACAACTTGGCACGCTAGCACTCACATAATTAATTACATGTTAATGTATTTATCAAAAAAGAACTTACGGGCAAGTTATATTAGAGTACCCCTCTTGGCTTAACATTTCTTGATGACTATTAAGAATTTTTATACTCAAATGTTTCTTCCAAAATGCTATTGTGAGATTTTTTTTAAGGCATTAAACTGATGCCATTTTCCATCTTTCTAGATGGTTTGAACTAGATGGCCTTAATTTAAGCCACCATGGTTATTATTCTCTGTGAGTCACACTTCTAAACACAGCCCGATGTTTTCTTGTGTTAGAAGAAAATGAAATTCCCACCAGGTACAGGTAACACTCTCGTTTCTATTTGTTTGTCTATATTTTATTCATTATTTTAAGTGGCTGATTTGGACTGGACACTTAGGGGTTTGCAGCATACTAAGAATAACTGCCTGGAAAATCCTGCACCAGTCACAGTATTGAAAATAAAAATCATTTATTCTTTGCAGTTTACAAAGTCCTTTCACCTACTCTATCTTATCAAATCTTATTTAAAGTTCTCCATCACTATGGAAGGGAAGACCAGCCTTTCACACTCTGCACCTTCTTCATTGTTTGCATCTCTCTCATCCTTTGGGCTCTGAAATGCCTACTTTGGACCCAAAGACATGAATTACCCAAAGAGACATCAAAGGTCTCAACAAACGGGGAATTGTCTTCTTAGGTGGGAATGAGCCCTCGATTGCAGACAAGAACCACTAACACGTGTTCCATGACCCTACCTACAAACACCAGTTCAGTCCAGTCACTCAGTCCTGTCTGACTCTTTGCAACCCCATGGACTGTAGCATGCCAGGCCTCCCTGTCCATCGCCACCTCCCAGAGTTTACTCAAACTCATGTCCATTGAGTCAGTGATGCCATCTAACCATCTCATCATCTGTCGTCCTCTTCTCCTCCCACCCTCAATCTTTCCCAGAATCAGGGTCTTTTCAAATGAGTCAGCTCTTTGCATCAGGTGGCCAAAGTATTGGAGTTTCAGGTTCAACATTAGTTTCCTTTAGGATGGACTTGTTGGATCTCCTTGCAGTCCAAGGGACTCTCAAGAGTCTTCTTCAATGCCACAGTTCAAAAGCATCAATTCTTTGTCACTCAGCTTTCTTTATAGTCCAACTCTCACATCCATACATGACCACTGGAAAAACCATAGCCTTGACTAAATGGATCTTTGTTGGCAAAGTAATATCTCTGCTTTTTAATATGCTGTCTAGGTTGGTCATAACTTTCCTTCCAAGGAGTAAGAGTATTTTAATTTCATGGCTGCAATCACCATCCACAGTGATTTTGGAGCCCAGGAAAATTAAGTCAACCACTGTTTCCACTCTTTCCCCATCTATCTGCCATGAAGTGATGGGACCGGATGCCATGATCTTAGTTTTCTGAATGTTGAGCTTTAAGCCAACTTTTTCACTCTCCTCTTTCACTTTCATCAAGAGGCTCTTTAGTTCTTCTTCACTTTCTGCCCTAAGGGTGGTGTCATCTGCATATCTGAGGTTATTCATATTTTTCCTGGCAATCTTGATTCCAGCTTGTGCTTTATCCAGCCCGGCATTTCTCATAATATACTCTTCATATAAGTTAAATAAGCAGGATGACAATATACAGCCTTGACATACTCCTTTTCTTATTTGGAACCAGTCTGTTGTTCCATGTCCAGTTCTAACTGTTGCTTCCTGACAAAGACCAGGGGCTTAAAGAAGACCCACAGTGCAGAGCCTGAGTGGCACAGCCCCTGACCCAGGGCCATCTGTGACCAGCTCTCTCCATGTACCCTGGGATGTCATGCACAGACACACACGTGTTCTCTGTGTGCTAGGACACTGAAGCTGGGAACACTGTAGACTTCAGAGCAGATTAGACCATCCATCTGGGCCCTAGAAATCCAGGCCCACTTCCCTGATCCAGTCTGTGGTGTCCTTGCCTCCAGTCTATGCAAGAAATGTGCCATTGGGCTGTGGATGGAGCACACTGCCTGCATGGCTTCTGCTGGGCCCTGTGTTTTTCTGCAACAGGGATGCTAAAACAATCTCACCATTCAAGTCCACATGTGGCCCTGTTCCTGGAGATTCCAGGCCAACCCAGGTGCAGTAAAAAGCTTCAGGCTTTGGAAAATTCCTTCAAATAACCTCAGGATCTCTGGGAACTAAAGCTCAGAGCAAGATGATACTGCCAATCCTCACTCTTCCTGCTTCCCATCTTCTAGGGACCCGAGAGGACTTTCTTGGACATCCCCGTCTGCTAAGATGAATTGAGAACTAGCAGTGGTGTGGCCAGAAAACATTCTCTGCGGTGAAGCAGGCTCTGCTGATTCAGAGCAGGTGGCTAAGCCCCATGGATATGATGTGGGGACCAACCCTTTATGTTAAACAGGATTAGCAGCCCAGCCATTAACAGAGCTATAATGCCAGAGGCTCTAAGACCCTCCAGGAGCCCAGGACCTCTGGGAGATTTTACCTTCGATTCCATTTAAATCCAAGAGGCTTTAACCCTGCTGGCAGCTCCGGAGTTACTGCAGAGGCTTAGGGAGAAGCTGTTATGAAAAGCCAAGGCTGTTGCTAAGCAAAGAGAGTCTGGTGGAGGCAACTGACAGCGTCAAAGCAACACCTGGTTAAACTGAAATTGACAGGAGAGCGCCTCTCTGCTCTGAGCTGCTTTTGTGAGGGTTAGAGTTCCATCTGCCTAATACTAAAAAGGCAGTAAGCACAGAGAAGCTTGGTTCCTCTAGACACGTGTGTTCCCTACAGCATGGACATGGTGAGATATATGACAAACTGGGGGGTCGTCCTTGGGAGTTAGGGTGTGGGAGGCCCGCACCCCATGCTCACCATTCCAGGCTGTCCTGGGTTGAGCAGAGGTGGGCTGCACAGAGACACCCTGCACTATAACATCCTCTTCCAGCCTCATCCGGAGAAAGGAAACTGCAGGACAAATGGCTTCTACTTGGTCAGCGAGAGGGCAAGGCTCCAGGCATCTAGGGTGTAGGTGGTTTTGCATCTGGGTAGCCTGGGCCAGTTGGTCAGCAGGCTTCACTTTCCCCTAGGAACCGCACTGCGGTCTCCGGAGATCTGGGAGTCTGCTCACGGGCCTGACCTCAAGGTAGTCTCCTCATTACAGCACTGATGCACAGCAGAGATTTATTTTAAAGATAATGTAGTTCAAAAGGTACATGCACCCCAATGCTCATGGCACCACTACTTACAATAGCCAAGTCATGGAAGCAAACTAGATGTCCATCAATGGTCCATCAATGAATATAAAAGATATGGTACATATACACAATGGAATACTACTCAGGTATAAAAATAACAAAATAATGTTGTTTGCAGCAACATGGATGGACCTAGAGATTATCATACTAAGGGAAGTAGGTCAGACAGAGAAAGACAAATAACATATGATATTACTTATATGTGAAATCCAAAAATATGCAAATGAGCTTATTTACAAAGCAAAAACAGAGTCACAGACTTAGAGAAGAAACATACAGTTACCAGGGAGGAACGGTGTGGGGTAAGGGATAGTTGGGAAGTTTGGAATGGACCTGTACGTACGCACTACTATACAGTAAAATAGATAACCAACAGGGACCTATTATATAGCACAGGGAATATGTATAGATGCATATGTATGTAAAACTGAATCACTTAGCTATGCACCTGAAATTCACACAACATTGTAATCAACTATACTCCCATATTAAATAAAGATGAAAAGGAATAAAAAATAGCAGAGTGTCAGGATAGCCCAAATGGTGTTGCACAGATTCTAAGGAGGGCGGGTATTTAAAGGAGACTGGGACAGTAGTGGGGAGAGGGTGGTTGGGAGGGCCAGGGCAATTCACTGAGTCAGGGCAGGAAGACAGGATTTGGACAACAAGAGTATAAGGCCTTCCAGCAGGGAACCCACATGTGGGAAACTCCAAGCTGAAAATGAACAGCACAGTTAGATCTTTCTCGAGTGAGAAGAAACAAGAGATGGCTGAGACCCGGGCATTGCTCACATTTTTCCTTTCCCGAATGCACTTCCACAAAGGCGACAGAGGGTGAGGACACAGAGATGAATGCGCTCAGCTCACTGCTGCGAAACTCTGGCTGCAAACACAGGTGTGACCTCTGCCCTGGAGCTGGGCCGGCTGTCCCGTGGGTCACCGTCCAATTGGCTGCTGCTTAAAGGCTCACTACCCTGACTGCTGAAGACGCTAGTTTCTGCTTTTTTCCTTTGCCAGACTTGCCTCTCTCCTCCTGATTAGAGTAGTTAGTTCTAATGGGATGAAAATAGAATGGAAACTAATGCAAAATGGCAGAGAAGGCAATGGCACCCCACTCCAGTAATTTTGCCTGGAAAACCCCATCGATGGAGGAACCTGGTGGGCTGCAGTCCATGGGGTCGCTAAGAGTTGGACACGACTGAGTGACTTTACCTTCAATTTTCACTTTCATGCATTGGAGAAGGAAATGGCAACCCACTCCAGTATTCTTGCCTGGAGAATCCCAGGGACGGGGGAGCCTGGTGAGCTGCCATCTATGGGGTCGCACAGAGTCAGACATGACTGAAGCGACTTAGCAGCAGCAGCAGCAGCAAAATGGGAAAGAGAGTGTGCCATTCTAAGACATTGTGCTTCAGTCAGAACCTGGTGCCCCAGGAAATGAATCCATTCTATTTGCTGTTCGGGGACACAGAAGAGCCTCCAGTCAACAGGACCTGGCCTGGGCCACCCTGCTCTGCCAGGCCTTGGGTGCTTAGCTTGAGTATCTTCCTTCTGTCCCTCTGAAAGAAGCCCCTTCCTGCTCCCCCATGCTCTGCACCCAGAAGGCTGGCCTTTACTGCTCGCCTCAGTAATGACCCCTGCTATCCAGCTCAGGCTAGAGGTGGCTCCTGGGTCCACCTGGAGGAATCCAGAAAGGAGGGGAGGGAGTGGTTGGGGTTTTCATTCCTGGGCCCCTCCCCACTGGCTGCAGTTGGCACAGACTAAGTGCCTCCATGAATTCAGGCCTCAGCTCCCACCTGGCAGCCGTCTCCATGGTGACAGATCTACCCAAATTCTCATAAGCACTCCACGCCCTTGACCTTTCAGGCTGAAGGATTGCCGGAGCTTCCCACTGTCCCTGGGGCTGTGATGTCTCTCCATCCCCCGAGGCTTTTCCCTAATGCCAAACATGTGACTCTATCTGAGTCCTTCTTTAATCTCTCTTCGGCCTCCCCCCTTTCAGACTTGTTTCCTGCTTCTCCCAAAGCTCCTGGATGATCCATACACAGCCTGACTGTGGAGGGTCCCAGGAAGCTCCACGTGGGGTGGCTGTGGTGTCCAAGAGCAGCAGAAGGGTTCAGGGGCCACGCAGCATCCAACACGGAAGTGCTTCCACATTTCAGCAGCCGCAGTCATCACACAGGTGCATGCTGGCTGCCATCAGCCCTGTCCTGAGCATTAACTGCTCCTGCCTCATTTTTCACATAAAGAGACCAAGACTCAGGAAGGTCAAATGAAATGGCCCATTATAATTTTCCTGTCTGCGATGGTTTGGGGCTACAGCTCACGAATTCTTTCAGGATGGTGAATGCCACATTCTATATATAAAACTATGACATATAAAGGAAACATGTAAGAAATTCTTTCTAAAGGGTCAGAACCCTGAGTGCATTTATGTCCTTTACCTGTGCTTTTTTTTTTTTTTTTTATCACCAACTCAATGAATTTAGCTTCTCTGCTCCCTGGAAAGAGACAGTATGATAACAGAGACCTTACCTGATTCTTTGTTTTGGTACAATGTCTAATATGTTTTGGGCATTTAATGAATGTCTATTAATAGCATCTATCCACAGGAGCTCAGTACTTAATGTGATCACTTGCTGCTTCATATGTGGACGTATAATACAACATAAGAGGTTCACTTTCTTCCAGGTGAAATCGTGGGTCAGCCTTCGAGAGGACTCTCAGAGGCCGCGTCGCCCTACTCTCCACCCCAGGCAGAGCTGGACTGTAGCTGTGACCATCAGGGTGGTGATGCTCACAGACACCCCTGCAGAGGTGCCTAGCGGGCCCTTCCCAGGGGCTCCCAGGCTGGCAGCACCTCCTCCTGTCCAGTCTAACCCCTTCCTCTCTCTGGGCACGCAGCGGGCAGAGAGAACCAGTCACAGCCGGGCAGGAGAGAGTGGGTGGAAAACCGAAACATACTCAGTAGAGAAAGACGGCCAAGGGCTGAGAGGCAGGGCGCTCACTCCGCTCGAGTGGAAAGCAAAAGGATGAGACCTTTTGAGGGCAGTCCTGTGTGCCTTCCTCCCCAACAGAGGAACAGATGCTGAGCCTCTGTTGTGTTTCAGGCTGTGTATTAGGTGCTAAGGATACAGGAATAAGTATAAACTAAAAAGACAACATAGAGATGAATTCTAACCATGAACAGACTTCTGTTTAAAAAGGAAGAAAACTAACAGGAACTGTGTCTCTTCAAGTGCCACTTTCTGTTTGATTTTTGCTTAGGCTTCCCTGGTGCCTCAGATGGTAAAGAATCTGCGTGCAATGCTGGAGACCTGGGTTCTATCTCTGGGTCTCAGAGTTTTCCCCTGGAGGAGGAAATGGCAACCCACTCCAGTATTCTTGCCTAGGAAATCCCATGGACAGAAGAGCCTGGCAGGCTAGAGTCCACGGGGTGGCGAAGAGTCAGACACCACTGAGCAATTAACACGTTCACTTGGTTTAGTGATGTGCACAGATAACAACATTCACTGAGCATTTCCAATAGGTCAGGCACCGTGAGAAGTACTTTATACTGATTACCTCACTTAATGTCCACAAAAAAATCTGAGACATCTGAGATGAACGTGATTCCCATTTTCCCAGTGAGAGCACCGAGACACCCAGGAGTTGCTTAGCTTACGCAGTCCAGCGGTTGAGACTCCAGCCTTCCACTGCAGGGGGCCCAGGTTCGATCCCTGGTCGGGGAAATTCCCGCATGCCACATGGCATGGCCAGAAAAGATGATGAGAACTAGAAAACAGTCCCATGGTGAGCAGTTTATTCCTTCCCATATTCTGAGAGCACCTGCTTGTTTCAGGAGCCTGGGATATGAACAAGAGAGCTTCAGATGTTTGCTTTCTGGCAGTGAACTAGAGTTAACCACTAGCTCTAAAAATAAATAAATAAATGATTAAAAAAAAAAAAAATCAGATGGTTATTTAAATACCCTAGTACCCATGGCATCAGGTTCTGATAAGATTAGATGAGTCAATACAGACAGAGCACTTTGAAGAGTGCCTGTGTATAGAAGAAGCAATACATGAGGGTCACAAAGGAGAGGTACAGAGTGAAATGAGAGAAATCTGGGGGCCTAATCTGCTCCTGGGCATCAGAAAAGACCTCCTGGAGGAAATGTCATGTAAGCTTGGGGTGGGGTTAGACTGGGAGAGAGCCCCCAGGCAGATAAATCAGCCCCAAGCAGACACCGTGGAGCAAAGAGCTCGGGATAGGCTCGTTGGGGTGCAGGTGAGAAGGGGATGATGAGGGAGGAAGCTGCCTCCATCGTCAGGGAGTAGACCACGCACAGCCCTGCCAGTTGGGCGGGCAGTGGGCTAGAGTCCAGCCCAGACAGCAAGGGTCCAGCCAGTCTCCCTGGAGCATTCCCTTCCCTCTGCCTCCTCTATGTGCAACTCATGGAGAACGAGGTCCCAGAGGCCCAGAGAATTGAAAGCCCTCACAGTGGAGACTCTAGGACTGTCACTTCTGTGATGCTAGACAGGAGGGATTCATACCCTGGGACTGGCATGACCTCTCCTCTCAGGGACTCACCCAAGCACTTTTTGGGTGTCTAAGGGAGACCACCCAGTATTTCTCAGAATACATTTCTGAACTGACCCCAAGTAGCTGATGCTACCTCAACCAAGAAGGAAAAAGTGAACACATACATTTCGTTTCAATGGTAGACCTCTTCCAAAAGCTTTTAGGATAATTCTGACCCAGGAAACTCGTTTCAGAAGAGTGCAATAGGTAAGGACCTGCACGTTTAGCCCTGGCAGAGTAACAGATTTATTCTCCCACCTTATGATCTGGGCCACAAACTGAATACAGGAGCCCAGATTCCACTCCCTGCATGACATAACCAAGGCAGCAGGGAACAGCCGTCCTTAGAGAAAGGAAACAAAAGAATTCGGTCAACAATTGCCCCAGATCACTGCTCAGAAAGAGTTCCCAGGCTTCAGTGCAGACAGCAGAGACCAGCCTGGGGCTGGCAGTCTCCAGACACAGCTGGAATTCACAGGCAGAGCATTGAGAGAAGAAAGCAGCCTGGGCCCCCTGAGGGGTCTTCAACTGAGCAGGTATGTGCCTGGCACACCCAGAGCCCAGGAAAGGCCTCTGGCATGGATTAGGCAGAGGAAATGACCACACAGCGCCCAGGGATGGGGAGCCTGCAGGCCTACCGGACAGCGTAGAAAATCCTCCTAACACAGAGCTGCCTTGATAAAAATGTGTCTGCTGCTTAACACCCAAAGCATGTACATCCTGCTTCTGGAACCGCCAACGTGGGTGCTCCTGGTCCAGTTCAGAGGCAGGCAGCGTCCACAGCAGTCCTGAACCCAGAAGGAGGCCGCCTTGGCCATGTCCACCGACGGTGTCCAGACCCCTGGACATGGGTGTCCCTCTGAGCTCAGAGAGGACAGACACTGGGGGGACATGCCTTTTCACCACATTGTCCTGGAAGTCACACGTCACATCTGTTCTCATTGTTGGAAGGAAGTTGTTACGTGGGCCATTCAACAGCAGGGACAACTCTGCTTGAAAGGATGTCTCTTCTTGTCTTCAAGGAGACTTGCCTCCTAGACAGAGAGGAAGGTCGCATGGGTGTGAGTTGTTTCAGTGACTGAGTCCAGAGAGAGAAGGCTGAGGGGTAACTGGCGGGAATTGATATGCTTGTCCTCTAAAGCTCAAATCCTGCTGCGTGCTTGCTAAGTCGCTTCAGTGATGTCCTACTCTTTGTGACCTTATGGAATGTAGCCCACCAGGCTTCTCTTTCCGTGTCACGGTTCTCCAGGCAAGAATACTAGAGCAGGGTGCCATTTCCTCCTCCAGGGGACCTTTCCTACCCAGAGATTGAGCCTGTGGCTCCTGAAGCTCCTGCATTGGCAGGCAGATTCTTAACCACTAAGCCCCCTGGGAAGCCCCCAAATCACCAAAATCAAAAACTCAAATCAGGACTCTGTAAAAGGACCTCCCACAAAAAGCATATCACCTTCCTGGCTGAGTGCCCAGGATCCCATGAAAAACTACCATCTTTGTCATCAGACATAAATCAGGCTCCCGAACTCTGATGAGCTGCTAAGGGGGGTTGATGTCTCAGATCCAGATTTGCTCTTGAGATGGTCACTGTCACTCCATCACTGACCAGTCCTGGAGGAAGTAAGTGACAAATTTGTTTTAAGCAAAGTCCTCAACATTAAAGAAGCAGCGTTTTCCTCTTCTGCCCCTATTCAGGGATGATGTGTCCATGTCTTCAGCACTGAAGAGTCACAGTTTGGGGAAAATGAGTGTCTACCCCTTTTCTGACCCTTCCCCTCCTTGCCTGCATGCTTCTGTCTGGCTGCAGCCTTTTGGGGGTGTCAAGGTGTCAGAACGCCAGGGGTCCTCCTGATAACACATAAACCATGTCAAGACAGCTTCCCTGCTGGGGTCACCCCTCTAGAACTTTTCCAGACTACGGATCAAAATCATAGAAATGGTAAAAGAAAAAGCATTTGCAGGCTCACAAACATTTTCCCCAATGGTCTTTAATTCTGCTCAAGTAGGTCAAAGTCTGGTTTCAGCCATTAAAAGACAAAAGGCTAAAATAATAGCCTTTCATGTCAAGAGAGAGTGTGAGCATGAACCCTGATCCTGGCTCACCCCATGCGGGCTGCACAGAGAGAGGGGTTCCCTGCCCACCTCCCGGCCTCCAGTGTTTATTTGCATGATAGAAACACTGGTCCTGAATATTCGGTGACAATCTAGATGGGAAAAGAATTTTTAAAAGACTAGATAAGTATACATGTCTATCTAATCGCTTTGCTGTTTCTGAAACTAACACGACATTGTAAATCAACTATACTCCAACATAAAATAAAAATTTAAAAAACAGCAAAACAAAACCGGCCCCCAGAAGGACTCTGTGTCCTCAGTCCTGGGCAGGAGGTGGGGTACAGGGCACGGGGCCCTGACCTGTGGGTGAAACATCGCATTTGTCCTGGAACAGGCAGATGCCATGGGTTCTCGGGGATGTTGTCACTGCCCAGAGAGTCAGCGTTTGAAACAGGACTTGGAGGTCTCACAGTGGGCGGCCGGGAGGTGGTACGGTGCCCAGCAGGCAGCCTTGGTGAGATATGTGAGCAGAGAGAGAAAAGGGAGCCTTCCAGGAGAGCTGGGTGGTGGAGAGGGTGAGGGAGGTGGGAGTGAGGCCCTGCAGTCACTCAGGGGTGGACAGGCCAGCAGAGTTTCTGCTGACAGCACGTGACGGTGAAGCCTGGGTCAGCTGGGTTATGTTGTTGGTGATCTCAGGCAGGACTTGGAGGAGTCTGGTACAGCGTCTGTTGGCATCCCCACGGACTGCTGTTTTTAGACTTAAGCCAGAAGTACACCTTCGCCACAACCCCTGCACTGCTCAGAGGCTGGACAGAGCACAGGCCAGCAGCCAGGCCCCGGGGTCTCACATGACAGGAGGAGACCTGTGGTTGGGTCCACTTTGGTGTTGGAATCAGTGCCCCGAGGAGAGGCTTCCTGTTAGGAACGGGATACCTCAAACAGGGAACAGGACCTAAGCGATTTTTTATGAAATCTCTAAAGCAGTAACATATTTGAAAATGTCTTGAAAGCATCCAGGGAGGAGAATCCTTGGAGGTGTGCATTTTCTGTGCACACCTCATTTCTAAAACCACAAATGGCAGAGCTCCACCAAGAAGGGAGTCTTCTGAGGAAGATTATGTGTCGTGAGCCTGCATCACTGGGCACCTAACCCAATATGAAAGTCATGGTGATTGTTTATAATATCATCCCTCTCAGATAGGGCCTCAGGAAGTGTGTCTCTCCATGAAGCTGGTGTTTGGGGACGTTTCCATGGAGGCTGTGTCTGTGAGGTGGACTCAGGATTTAAGTGACCTGCAGAATCAAAATACAATAACGTGACTCTGCAGAATCAAAACACCAGTCAAAAACAGCCATCACCAAAAAATTCACAAACCATAAATGCTGGAGAGGGTGTGGGGGAAAGGGGACCCTCCCACACTATTGGTGGGAATGTAAGTTGGTATAGCCACCAAGGAGAATAGAATGGAGGATACTTTAAAAAAATGAAAATAGAGCTTCTGTATGATCCAGCAATCCCAGTTCTGGGCATATATCTGGAGAAAATTGTAATTGGAAAATATACATGGACACCTATGTTCATAGCAGGACTATTTATAATTGGCTGGGCATGGAAATAATCTAAATGTCTGTTGACAGATGAATGGATAAAGTTGGAACATATTATAGAATATTGCTGCTGCTAAGTCACTTCAGTCGTGGCCGACTCTGTGCGACCCCGTAGATGGCAGCCCACCAGGCTCCCCCGTCCCTGGGATTCTCCAGGCAAGAATACTGGAGTGGGTTGCCATTTCCTTCTCCAAAACATTAAAGTGAAAAGTGAAAGTGAAGTCGTTCAGTCGTGTCCGACTCTTCGCAACCCCATGGACTGCAGCTTACCAGGCTCCTCCATCCGTGGGATTTTCCAGGCAAGAGTACTGGAGTGGGATGCCATTGCCTTCTCCTATGGAATATTACTTAGCTATAAAAAAGAATGAAACAATGCCATTTGCAGTAACATGGATAGACCTGTAGATTATCATGCTAAGTGAAGTAAGTCAGACAGAGACAGACAAATACGATACAATACCACTTACATTTGGAGTCTGAGATAAGCGAACCTATCTACACAACAGAAACAGACTCACAGACATGAAGAATAGATTGTTGGTTGCCAAGGCGCAGGGAGGGGTGGGGAAGGGATGGACTGAGAGTTTGGGGTTAACAAATGTAAACTGTTATGTGTATGGAGTAGATGGACAAGATCCTACTTTATAGCACATGGAACTATATTCAGTGTCCTGTGATAAACCATAATGCAAAGTCACCTAAAAAAATTATACATATGTATAACTGAATCACTTTACTGTAAAGTAGAAATTAACATAACATCATAAATCAATTATACTTCAACTTAAAAAATAGGAGTGTCTGCAGGAGAGTTCAGGATGAGGTATCTCACCAGGAAGTGGTTCAGACATGCTGAGAACCCATCACATCCAGGTGAACGCCAATCACACAGGCCCACACTAACAGGGACAGGTGACAGCAAGGCTGCTCTGTCCCCCGGGACCCTGTGTGGCCTGGAGGAGAGGTGAGAGACGGATGAGCTCTCCACTAGGGGACGTGTCTGGAGTCCCTCTTCTGTGTTGCATGCAAGTGGCTCCCAACAGTCTGTACTAATTAGCCCTGTCACAGTTGGTTTTGAGGCATGTCACAAGCAATTTGTGGATAATAATAAAGGAGCAAATTTTTCCAATGATTCCTTTCTTTATAAATTAGATTAATGTGTTAAGACTTCTTTGGTTGTAATGGAGAGAGAGCCAAATTGAATTAGTTTGGGCAAGAAGAACTTACTACAAGCTCTGTGTCACAGCAAAGAGCAAGGCTGCAGCTGACTACGACCAGGAACCCCGTGTCCTCAGGGTGCTCCTCTCACCTTTCACACCTACTTTTCTCTGCACTTTGGACTTATTTTCCCAGCAGTACAAGCGTCTCAACATGGCAAGAGATGCAGTGCAAACAGTTCACAAGCCTCACATTACACATGTTACCAGTCCAGTGTCCTAAATCTCTATTCCAAGTTTCAGTTGGAACATCTCTAAGGGTTGACGCCAACTCACTAGAAAAGACCCTGATGCTGGGAAAGATTGAGGGCAGGAGGAGAAGGGGGCGGCAGAGGAGGAGATGGTTAGATAGCATCACCAACTCAATGGACAATGAATTTGAGCAAACTCTGGGAGACACTGGAGGACAGTGGAGCCTGGCATGCTGCAGTCCATTGGGGTCTCAAAAAGTCAGACAGGACAAGTGCCTGAACAATAATGGCAAAGGGATGAAGAATTCCTGGGTGTGTCTTTGGTCATGCAGCCACTGCCCAAACAAGGCGTGTCACATTCCTGGTGACCTGACTCCAAACCACGTCCCCACCTCCCAGATAAACCTCTGTCACCTAGACACAACCCCTAAATCCCTTTAATGATCATTACTCTGACCCCATTTTCCATGTCTCTCCAACATCCTTTATACTCTGGTCCAGAACTCACAGTCTGCCAGGAGAGATCCCCTGAATCCTGAGTTCCTTCTCAAAGTGACTCTCATGAGCTGCTCTGGAAGATACTAGCTCTTGAGTTCATTTCTCAAGTGGAGGCTGAATCTTCTCATTCCCTGTCTTTCCAAAACCTCTACCACTATGCTCCTTGCTCTCTGTTGCTTCTACAAAACCACTTCTTCCTCAGATTCACCCTCTTCCTCCAAAACATCTACTTTTGCTTTATCGATTACGCCAAAGCCACTGACTATGTAGATCACAACAAACTGTGGAAAATTCTTCAAGACGTGGAAATACCAGACCACCTTATCTATCTCTTGAAAGATCTGTATGCAGGTCAAGAAATAACAGTTAGAACCAGACATGAAACAACAGACTGGTTCTAAATTGGGAAAGGAGTACCTCAAGGCTGTATATTGTCACCCTGCTTATTTGACTTATATGCAGAGTACATCATGCAAAATGCTGGGCTGGATGAAGTACAAGCTGGAATTATGATTGCCGGGAAAAATATCAATAACCTCAGATATGCAGATGACACTACCCTTATTGCAGAAAGCGAAAAATTAAAAAACCTCTTGATGAAAGTGAAAGAGGAGAGTGAAAAAGCTGGCTTAAAACTCAGCATTCAAACAACTAATATGGCAAACAGTCCCATCACATCATGGCTAATAGATGGGGAAACAATGGCAACTGATAGACTTCCTTTTCTTGGGCTCCAAAATCACTGTAGATGGTGACTGCAACCATGAAATTAAAAGACACTCGCTCCTTGGAAGAAAAGCTATGACCAACCTAGATAGCATATTAAAAAGCAGAGACATTACTTTGCCAACAAAGGTCCGTCTAGTCAAAGTAGTCAAAGCTATGGTTTTTCCAGTAGTCATGTGTGGATGTGAGAGTTGGACTATAAAGAAAGCTGAGTGCCAAAGAATTGATGCTTTTGAACTGTGGTGTTGGAGAAGACTCTTGAGAGTCCCTTGGCCTGCAAGGAGATCCAACCAGTCAATCCTAAAGGAAATCAGTACTGAATATTTATTGGAAGTACTGAAGCTGAAGCCAAAGCTCCAATACTTTGGCCACCTGATGCAAATAACTGACTCATTTGAAGAAAATCCTGATGCTGGGAAAGATTGAAGGTGGGAAGAGAAGGGGATGACAGAGGATGAGATGGTTGGATGGCATCACTGACTTGATGGACATTAGTTTGAGCAAGCTCCAGGAGCTGATGATGGATAGGGAGACCTGCCTGGCATGCTGC
The DNA here is from genome assembly GCF_033118175.1 of Dama dama. NCBI lineage: Eukaryota > Metazoa > Chordata > Mammalia > Artiodactyla > Cervidae > Dama > Dama dama. The sequence goes on from NC_083682.1 coordinate 16,503,084, forward strand.
TGTCCATGGGCTCATGAAGAGTCGGACACAACTAAGCAATTGAACTGAACTGAACTGAATTAGGATTCAGGTGAATAAGTCATATCTACCCCCATCTGCTCTATTCACCTCATCACTGACCTCCCGATCATTTCCCCTGTTCATTCAGATTTGAGCACTTGTTTTATTACCATCATCTTCTCTACTATCTTCCCCTTCTGTGAGGACAATTCATCCCAAATCTTGCTGTTATATTTGCATTATATTTGGGCCAGTGGGAACCCAAGGGGCTGCAGAGAACAAGGGTAGAAACATGTAATTTAAAAAAGTGGAGCCTCAGCTTTGCCTTGAATTATGCATGATGGAGCTAGATGGTACAGAGAAGGGTGTATCGGGGTAAGAGCAGTGTGGAACCAGAAACAGCCTCATTCATGTCAAAGAGGAAACGTGAATTCTACTGGGCAGGATGGAGGGGAGTGGAAAGTGAGGAGGGCTGAGGGAGCAGACCAGGAGGAAGCTTTGGAGGGCTGTCTCTGCTGACTGGAAGGAGGTCCATTTTCTCCTGTTTTTACAATAGACGAGAGTTGAGTGGTTTGGCACCTGTGCATGTGTTGGTCACAGTATTTTGCACTTTGTTTATGATAATATACTTCTTAGGCTCTCTCTTTCAACTGCAGATTTCTGAGATGCACACATTCTCTCCATCTTTCCATCTCCTTTATCAAACACACAGTAGGGGCTCTGTGTTTGCGGGAAGAAGCAGTAAAGCTTGTGGGATCCTTGAGCATTTCCTGCTCATACAATTATTTACTGAGAAAAATAGAATGAAAAGTGTATTCCAAGATTTGAATAGTAGCCTTAGAGACAAGCTTTTGGAAACCCAGCCAATCCATAGTCCACACTCCACAGAGATAACATTTTTGTGACTTTGACAGTTTTTCAAACTTGCCCTGGAGAAGAAGCGTAATTAGGCAAGTTGTGTCAAGGAGTTTGGGAAGACAACTAATACTTTACGTGGCTTTATTGCTTTACAGCCTGCAAGGTGGTTTTTAGGAACATTATTTTATTAAATCCTCTCCATCAAGCGTGAGAGAGTGAGAGGGAGGTATTATTATCCTTGCAAGAAAGTAAGGCAGAGACTTTAAGCCACTTGGCCAAGGTCATACAACCAGTAAATGACAGAGCCTGGACTTAAACTGGGGTATTTGAACTTAACTGATTCTTAACTGAAGTTGAACTGGTTCCAAGTACAGGATCTTTCTGTTTCTTAGCACTGACCCTGGATCACAGCAAGAATGCCTGATATTGGAGAGACTGGGTTATCAGGGAGGTTGTCTTATGGCATCTCTTTAAAAAAAAAAAAATCCCCAGGTAAAAGCCATCTGTGCTAATAAGTGTGTGAATTGCCTACAAAACCTGGGAATACTTTCATCCTTTCACTGCTATGCCATTGGTCAGACCCTGGTATTATGTCTGGCCTGAATCTCAGTCTTTCAAGAGAGATGTACAGAAATGTAAAAGGGTTCAGTCTATTCTATCTGATACATGAAAGAATATTATGGGAGGACTATGGTCACCATCTGCACACAGAGAAGGCATAGCCTTGCAGGAAATTAGCAACTTGCCGCAACACAAATATAGGTTAGATCCAAGGGGGAAAAAAATTCCTGATTGTGAGGGCTGTGAGATGCAGAGAATGTCTTCAAAGTAGGATATGAATTCTCTATCACTGCAGATTTTTTAAGAATAGGAGAAATTCTTTTCAGAGTATGTTGGAAAGCTGGGAGCTGAGGAATATATATATAATCAGCTCTGGTTTTCCTCCTGTGGGGGCGGGGGTGGCGGGATGTGGCAACAGTATCCTTGGGGCTTACCCTGAATTTATGCTTTGCATTCATCTCCCCTCCCAGATTATGTTACTGTGTGTCTTGCTAACTACAAGTATATGTGTTTTCCTCTGTTTATTGTATTAAACATGGGAAGCATGATCTAGGTATCCATTCCCAAGAAATATCTGCTGTCTGAAAAGTCCAGCCTGCTGGTGATAGCAGAGGTGAAAACGGGAAAAGAGAAATACAGGAAACCATCTGTCTTTCTCCTATCTTGTCCTCAGCAACCCCATGTTAGAAGCATCGTGCGACCCTCCTAAAAACGATCCTAGTGATTCTTTTCACTCTTTATCAATCGCCTTGTTCTGCACGCTTCCCTGGATCCAAAGTAATTATATATGACTGTCTTTTTGTTTAAAATATGTACTTACATGTTTGGAGGCGTGTATTTTTAGAGGCCTTTAATGATTTTCTTCTTACATCATTGCACACTATTTTTAGGGTGCGTGGGAGAAGCTTCAAAAATAACAGGATTCTGCCCCTCCCTGCATCCACCTCATCTTGAGATACATGGCTCTGAGCGATCCTCCCCGTTGATTCTGGGCTTGGCAGATGCCAGCAGTCTGTCCTGTATCGCCAAGCCCCTGGCCAGCTCACCTCTGACCTCAGCCTCATCGGAGTCCACGGAGATTAACAAAGACTAAGCTTACAGCCAAAGAACCATCAGGTGATCTGCAGAATCCTTATGTATGCAAGTGGTTGGTTGAAAACAATCAGCTTTGGATGGTGTGTTACCCAACTCAAGATAACTAAAGTCCATAAACTTAGAAATGGCAGGATTTGTTTCTAGTCACTTCCATTTTAGGTTTGGCTTATTTCTGGAGGAAAAAAATATGAAAACTAAATACACATACAGAGACTAATGCATCAAATATTTTAATACTGTGTTTGTTTCAGGTCATTTATAATACAGAGAGGATTACAAACCCATTCTCCTTTTTACTTCCTTTTAGCAATTATTTTCATCAATTTAGTATGAATTTGTCCAAGCTTTTCCACTTGTACTCTTCATATGTGAGCATGTATTTTATTTATATAAGAAAGTTTTCTTTAGTCAGTGAGGCTAAATATATTTTAAATTATATATAGAATCCCATCATGTATGTAAACCTGAATTTATTTTTCTATCACCTGCTAATAGACATTTGTGGTTGCTTCCCACATTAGAAACTGTATGTCTGTACTTATTTCCTTGTGCACATATGAGGGTATTAGCTAGAATCAGTTATTATTTAATAACTGTTTAATGTGCATCTTCTCATTTTACATAAGACTTCCAGCTCTCCAAAATAGTAATGATAATTTAAATTTGTATTAGCAATGCATGAGCTTCAATTTCCTCACCTGAAACAAATACTTAATTTTTTTTTTCAGCCAAGGGTGAGGTTAAGGAGTAAAGCAAACATTTTAAAACATCAAACAATTAAATAAAGGGAACTGTGTACAAAAGGTTTAAATATAATATGTGTTAATATATTTTAATAAGATAGATGAAAACAGTATCTTGTTTTATTTGCATTTTCTTGATTACTGATAAAATATAGCATTTCTTTATGTTTCTTAGTCATGCAGACTCTTTTCCATGAATTTCCTGCTTGAATTGTTTGCACATTTTTCTATTTTGCTTGTCATTTTCTTACTGGTTTTTTAAAAATTCTTTAAATGGATGTTTACCTATTTTTTTAATAATGTTGCAATTATTTCATCCCATTGGTTTTTGTGTTTTACTTTGTCCTGGTATGTTAGCCATACAGAAAATTCCATTGTGGTGTAAATTAATGTAATCCATCTTTTCATTTATCATGTGGACTTTTTTGTTTCATCCTTTGTTTAAAAAATTACTTCCTCATTCAAGTTCATATATTTACATATATGTTTTTAAAATAATTCTGTAGTTTTGCATTAAATCCATGTGGAACTGAGTTTTGGGGCAATGAGGAAGAGATCATACATTATTAATAGGAAAAGGAAATTTCCTTTAAGGAATTAAGCATTTAAGGAATTATGCATCTTAACCCTTTCTGCTCTCCATGTTGATTTTAAAAAGTGTCTGAATCAAACTATCAGACTTTTTAAATGCTTGGCTCTGGTTCTGGGTTTTCTATTCCACTCTGATTTTTTCCCCCTCTTTGGTCTATTCTTAAACCCACATTCATTTAATTATTGTAACTTTAAAATGAATGTTGACAAATGGTAATACGTGTCTCGCCTCTTTGTTCTTACTTTGTAGAATCATCGTGGCTACTCGTATTCATTCATTATTTTATTTTAGACATGATGTTTTAAATTTCACAAAAAGTCCTTTGAGATTATGATTAGAATTTTGTTGCATTTAAAGACCAAATTGGAATAATTTTATATTTATAATATTGAATTTTCATATCAGAATAGTGGGTACCTCTCCATCTATTGAGGTCTTCTTTGATGCTCTTCATGAGTTTTGTATTTCTTTTCATAAGAGTTCAGCACATCTTTGGCCAGAGTATTTCAAAGAGTCTTTTATAGGTTTTGTTATTATTGCAAAAATAAGGATTTTTTTTTCCTGTTACACTTTCTCTCCCATCATTCTTCACAAAGAGGGATATTCTTTAAAATACTCAGATTATATCCTACAACTCTGCTGTACTTTTTATGTCTATAAGCTATTTTAGATTTCTATTCATGCAATTATTACTTCTCAAATAAACCAAAAAGTATAGCTACTCTTCCTTTCCAATTCTAAAACACCTTTTCTTTTCTCTTCCTTGTCTTATTTTTGTTTGGTATTTTTGTTTTTGTTTTTCCAGTAAAAGGCTTAACACTTGCTTATACCCCAAGTGTTCACTGAGGACTTCCTACATGACGGACCTTGCAGTACACAATATACAAAACATAAAAACATCATTTTCCTCATGTAGGCCCCATTCTAATAAGAGACAAAAACATATGTGTATCTTATATGTATAGTATTAAGCAATTATAAGTCCTGTAAGAAAGATATAAGGCAATATTGGGCTTCCCAGGGGGTGTTAGAGGTAAAGAACCTGCCTGCTCATGCATGAGACCTGCGAGAACAGCCTGGAGGTTGATTCCTGAGTCAGGAAGATCCTCTGGAGGAGGGCACAATGAAAGCGACTTACCATGCACTCATGCAAAGCAGGATTACAGAGTGTAGCCTCAGAGGGTTAATGCTGTTGTTTAGTCGCTAAGTCATGTCAGACTCTTTTGTAACACCATGGGTTATAACTCACCAGTCTCCTATGTCCATGAGATTTCCCAGGCAAGAATGCTGGAGTCGGTTGGCTTTCCTACTCCAGGGGATCTTCCTGGCCTACGGATAGAACCTGTGTCTTTTGTGTTGACAGGCATGTTCTTTACCACTGAGACAGCAGGGAAGCTCAGGCTCAGAGGGTACTGGCTATAATTTTAAGCAGGATTCAAGAGATGGGAATACCAGACCATCTGACCTGCCTCCTAAGAAATCTGTATGCAGGTCAAGAAGTAACAGTTAGAACTGGACATGAAACAACAGACTGGTTCCAAATAGGAAAAGGAGTACGCCAGGGCTGTGTATTGTCACCCTGCTTATTTAACTTATATGCAGAGTACATCATGAGAAATGCGGAACTGGATGAAGCACAAGCTGGAATCAAGATTGCCAGGAGAAATATCAATAACCTCAGATATGCAGATGACACCACCCTTATGGCAGAAAGCGAAGAACTAAAGAGCCTCTTGATGAAAGTGAAAGAGGAGAGTGAAAAAATTGGCTTAAAACTCAACATTCAGAAAACTAAGATCATGGCATCTGGTCCCATCAATTCATGGCAAATAAATGGGGAAACAGTGGAAACAGTGACAGACTTTATTTTGGAGGCTCCAAAATCACTGCAGATGGTGACTGCAGGCTTGAAATTAAAAGACACTTGCTCCTTGGAAGAAAAGCTATGACCAACCTAGATAGCATATTAAAAAGCAGAGATATTACTTTGCCAATAAAGGTACATCTAGTCAAAGCTATGACTTTTGCAATATTCATGTATGGATGTGAGAGTTGGACTATAAAGAAAGATGAGTGCTGAAGAATTGATTCTTTTCAGATGTGGTATTGGAGAAGACTCTTGAGAGTCCCTTGGACAGCAAGGAGATCCAACCAATCCATCCTGAAGGAAATCAGTCCTGAATATTCATTGGAAGGACTGATGCTGAAGCTGAAACTCCAATACTTTGGCCACCTGATGTGAAGAACTGACTCATTTGAAAAGACCCTGCTGCTGGGAAAGATTGAGGGTGGGAGAAGGGAATGACAGAGGATGAGATGGTTGGATGACATCACTGACTCAAAGGACAGAGTTTGAGTAAACTCTGGGAGTTGGTGATGGACAGGGAGGCCTGGCGTGCTGCAGTCCATGGGGTCACAAAGAGTCAGACACGACTGAGCAACTGAACTGAACTGAACTGATTAAGCTGGGCCTTAATGAAGTGATATTTGAGGAAAGATATGAAAAAGGTGAAATGGTTCACCTTGCAGATATCTGGGTGGATGTTCAGGCCACTTTAGATGATTCTTTGCTTGCTGTCTATCTATCCCACCCCCAACCAATTTCTGCTTCACCCTCCTCACAGACTGACCTTCATCCTTAGGAGTAGAACCCAGTAGTAAATACCTACAACCCCTCCTCCCGCCCCAGCTGGTGATTGTTACACTCTCTAGATCAGGATGACTCTCCTTAGACAGCTTAACAAGCACCTCCTCTCCTTAGCCCAAGGTGCTAGGAGGGTCAGGCTCTTCTACTGGTTTCCCTGTTAACCAATGCTAAGTCACTTCAGTTGTGTTTGACCCTTTGAGACCCCATGGACTGTAGCCCTCTAGGCTACTCTGTCCATGAGATTCTCCAGGCAAGAATACTGCAGTGGGTTGCCATTTCCTCCTCCAGGAGATCTTCCTGACCCAAGGATCGAACCAGTGTCTCTTTTGTTTCCTGCATTGGCAGGTGGGTTCTTTACCACTGTTACCACCTGGGAAGCCCAGCAGAGTTGCAGGATATAATGATGTCAATTCCTCCTATAACTGGTACTTGTCCCCTTGCCCCTACCATTTTCCTGGGAGCAAAGACTGCTGCTGTCCTGTTCTGCCCACCATCCATAGTAGGGTGTCACTCCAGAACCCTTTTGTTCCAGACATGTAAGAGTGCCTACCTATTTATTAAACCATTGTTGTCATCGACCCCTGGCTATATATTCTGTCTAAGGCGTGGCGAAGTATAGGGCTTGCAGGGCTGTGGGGAGCAGCCAAACGTTGGGGAACACCAACACTGGAGAATGAACCCTCCAGAAGAGAGAAATCCTCAGACAAGTTTCAAGGCAGTGGAGAAGGGGAGAAATGAGAAGTGACCAACTCCCGGGTGTTCTGTGAACTGGAAGTGATGTGTTTAAGAAAGGAAGCCCTTACCAAAGATTCCTATGTTTGTGGCCTAAGCAATCAGAAAGAGGCATGTTCTCTCAATGGAAAAGGGAAAGACCAGGGTTAAGCAGATAAAGGGGGAGAAGATGAAGCATCTAAATCCAGACATGGTGCTGGGCTGCACCCCACAGGCAGCTCAGATTCAAGACAGAAGAAACAGCCCAGTGTCAGCAACAGAGACATGGGTGGTTTAATGGATGGGGGAGCTTACACATCACAAAAAAGGTCTTGGAGTAACACCCCACCCAGTGCAGTGGGAGGCAGGCCAGCAGTCCTCCCTGGGGGTTGGTGGGGGAGTTTATCAGTTAGAGGGGAACTGACATCAGGTGGGGCTCATTAGTTACCAGGGGAAGTGGCAGAGGGGCTCGCCCCGCATAGCCCCTTTGGTAAGAACAATCCATCAGCTGGGCCTGGGGCGATAGGAAGGTAAGTCAGAGAACTGGGTGGAGGTGAAGCAGGCATATGTGTACAAAGAGCAAGAGAGCAGCCCCCTGACAGGGCCTGACTACAAACCTGGAAAGCTTGAGATGTGGATGAGAAATCCAAGAAGAGACGCGAAATCGCAAACTGACATTCAAAGTTGGTAAGAGAGGTCTGGCTGGAGATTAAAAAATTGAGACACTGGCAAATAGAAAGCATTTAAAGTCAGGATATTAAGTAAAGTCACGAGATGATTGGATGGTGTCATTGACTCAGTGGACATGAGTTTGAGCAAACTTTGGGAGACAGTGAAGGACAGGGAAGCCTGGCATGCTGCAGCCCATGGGGTCTCAAAGAGCAGGACAAGACTTAGTGAACAGCAATAAAAGTCATGAGATTAGATGAAAACATTTAGACTGAGAACTAAGCCCGGGGCCACTCTAGAAATAAGAGTCCGCAGTGATGAGGAACCAGGAAAGGTGAAGGAGAAAGGCCTGCCAGTCAGGAGGAAAACCAGGATTCTGACATCCTAGGAAGTAAATGCAGGTTGTGGAACTGGAGGAGAGTGATGACGGGTGTCAAAAGCAGTAGAAGGGTCAGCAGAGATGGAGGTCAGAAGTGACCACTGAACATAGACCTAGATGAGTTCCTGTGCCATAGAGCAGGCGGACAAAACCCTCACTGGGGGATTTGAAGACAGGATGGAGAGAGTCCTCTGACTCAGGGAAAGGAGCTCACTCTTCGGAGTTTTACTGGAAAAAAACTGGAAAAGAGCAGAAAACTGAGGCTGCAAGAGAAACAACGGCCACAGAGCACAGGGAAACTGCGTGTTTACCACGCTGATGAGAAGTATCCAGCAGCAAGGGAACAGACGTAGAAGACGCAGTCGGAGTGCTGTCCTTGAGTGAGGAAAAGTGAACATGAGCTTGAGTGTAAAGCAGGAGAGACGGATTCAGATCGAGCTAATAAGGCATTTCTAAGCAAGTCATGGACATGCCCTTCATTCCTCTCTGCTCAGAGCTCGTGTGAATCATAACAGAACATTAAGTTGCATCGTATTATTCTCTGGGACCTATTTCAATGATCATAGCACGTTCCCTCTTTTATTAAACTGGTATGTTAGAAGCGTATCTCATGTTGAACATCTTTGTATACATGGGATAAATACTACTTAGTCATGATGTATTTTTATGCAATATGATCCTCACTATTTTATGAATGTTGTTTCTGTGTTTATAAGTCACACAAGATTGTGATTTTTTTCTATCATCATTGTTCAGTTTGGGTCAGTTTTATACTAATGCTTGAAATGAATTGAGTAGTTTTTCCTTTTTAAAACAGTTTTGTAAGTCAGGAATTATCTCTTCCTCTTTCCTGAGAATTTGGTGAAATCTATTGGTGAAATCTATAAAACTATTTAGAACTGATACTTTTCTAGGGAGAAGATTTAAACTAATGATTTAATTCCTTCATAATTATTAGAATATTCAGATTTTTCTACTTCTTCTAGAGTCAGTTTTGTGACATATATATATATATATATATATATATATACACACACATGTATATTTTAAATTGTAGGAACAAAATTATTCATAATATTGCCTTAAATTTACCTGTAACTATGTTCATTTCCTATCTTCATTGCATAGAATGCTTTAAATATTAATTTTATCATGATCATTTATTTTTAGTTACAGAGATATATGCAGTAGAAAAATAACTCACTTTTTAAATTCTAAGATAGCCTATGCACTTGAGTTTAATTCTAAAGATATCTTTGAAGGCTTACTGAGTGGGCATACATGGCAAGGTTTATAAGTAAATTTTACTTCCTAGAACAAATACTAAATGAATAAACACAATTTCCCACAACAATATTAACATACATTGCACCAATCATAACCTTAGACCTTAGAGTTATATTTTATAAGACACATACAAACTATTTCAGTTAGAATCTCTTAGGAGAATTTCTTGCACATAAAGCAAGATTAAGAAAGCAATATTATTTCAAAAGTACAGGTGAAAAATAGATATAATCTTTAAAAAAAAAAAACTTTTTGCCATCTGGCTAAAAAGCGCTTTTATCTACAAACACTCTACTTAAAATTTCTCATTATTTAGAATTAAATGAGTAGCCTATGATTTATTCTAATTTTAACCAAGACTGAATCCAGGTATTAGGGACTTATAATTTTCTATTCCCACTTCTCTCTTTCTTGAAGTTTTGCCATACATTTTCTATTGTGTTATTTTAATTTATAGAATTAGCTTTTGGCTTTGTTAAAAATTCCTAAAGACCCATTTAGTTTATTTCTGTGTCAATCATCTTTACTTTTATTTTTATTATTTCCTTCATTCATTACATAGTTTATTTTTCAAGGTCTAGATTTGTGATTGAATGCATAATTCATTAATGAATAACTCAAGTTTCAGATTTTCTTCTTTTTCACTTTGTGCATTTAATGCTATAAAATTTCCCCCCATTATTACTTTAGATGCAACCTGCAATCTGGATGTATAGAGATTTCTTTGTCGTTCCTCTCTAGATATTTTATAAGCCTACTGAGATTTTTTTTTTTACTTCGTGAGTTACTTAGCAGTATGTTTTTAAGTTGCTATGAACATAGGCAGAGGTCACTGAGATTGTGTTTTCATTGCTAATGTTGCACTGAGATCAAGGAGCTCAGTTTGAATGTTTTCTTCTGAATTTCTGATAAGTGTGCAAATATAGATATAAAGCTTCATGACAATGGGAGCCTGCTGTAACATCATTTTAGCTCTAAAAATTTAGTTGTTGCCCCTGGCTTCAACCTAGATGTTTTCTTGCAACTGTCTTATCTTTGAGGTGTGGAGCTGGGAAAGTAGAACTCCAGAGAAAGTCTTCACATATTGTCTGTGGCTAAAGTCAGTTTAGATAGTTTTTGTTGTACCCTTGTTTTGTTTTATTTTAATTTCCAAACATCCACAAACTAATAGTTTTATAAACTACAGAGCCAAAAGCTTAGCTATAGTGGAAGTATCAAAATGATATATGAAAGTATTCAGTTGCTCCTACTTTCTATACTTATTAAGTTATCCCTTGTTGTTGCTGATGCTCAGTCACATAGTCATGTCTGACTCTTTGCAACCCAAAGGACTGTAGTCCTCCAGGCTCCTCTGTCCATGGGATTTCCCAGGGAATGATAATGGAATGGGTTGCCATTTCCTTCTCCAGGGGATCTAATCTACTCTGCACACAACAACAAGGAATATTACTTTTAAAATACACAAATCAGATCCTGTTATTCTTAGTTCACAAACCTCCAGTGATTTCCCCAACTCATTTAGGGGAAAAAGATTATTTATTTATCACGGATCAGCAGCACTTGGAGTATCAAATTTCGAGTAGCATGGGCTTCCCTGATAGCTCAGCTGGTAAAGCCTGCAATGCAGGAGATCTGGGTTCGATTCCTGGGTTGGGAAGATTCCCCTGGAGAAGGGAAAAGCTACCCACTCCAGTATTCTGGCCTGGAGAATTCCATGGACAGTCCATGGGGTCGGACATGACTGAGCAACTTTCCCAAACACACTTCAAGACATATATACCTACATGTATATATGTATAAAATATATGTGTGTGTTTTATTTATTTACATCTATATATGTGTCTATGTATATACATACACAAGCACACATACCAATTGCAGAATGAGAAATGTTTTGTAAAAGTTATAGAAATTCAAAAGTATGGCACCTTTATGCTGCAGTCTGAGATACACTGTATCATTGCAAAGTACAACTGGCCACACTCTGTACCTCCTTCAGGTAAGCTAGAGGCATAGCCCTTGGTTGTCCACTTAGGATTTCTGAGGTAAAATATGCATCATTTGGGATTATTGCCTCGGATAACTTATTGAGCCATCCGGAGACTTCCATACAAGGGTTTTCTGTAGGTTCAGACTGTCCTCCATGCTGCTCAGCCTCCTGGGCCATATAATTCAGGAAACAGAAGCACCTGGGTGGGTGAGGATACAGGTGACATTTTTGTTGAACACTAATAGAAGTCACAGAGAAGATGTCTATGATTTACCTATCAGGGAACCACTTTCCACTTGAAAAATAGCTTCTTGTGAGAGACTGGGGTGTAGTAGAGACTGAGCTCCTGACCACAGAAAACCAAAGAATTGTAACCTGCAAAACGGCCAAGGAGCGGAAGGGCAGAGCCTAAACACAGAAGCACATCGGAAGCTCTGAGTTACAAGCACCTTCTAAAATTCCACAAATGTAATCTAACGTCAAGGGGCAGGAAGGTGCATTCTGCACACTCTGAGGTCAAAGAAGGTCTGTGACCAAGTCAAACATCAATGGTGGGACTTCCCTGGTGGTCCAGTGGCTAAGACTGCATGCTCCCAATGCAGGGGGCCTGGGTTCAATCCCCAGTCAGGGATTTAGAGCCCACATGCCACAACTAAGACTCAGCACAACCAAATAAATAAATACTTAAAAAAAATCAATACAAGTGAGACATAAACACTTTCTCTGGAGGGAGGGAGGGTAGTGAATATGTTTGAACAATAACATAATCTACTGTACCTACCAAATTATAAAGTTGGGCAGGCTGATCAGAAGTCCATCAGGTAACAGAAGCGGTACCTTTGAGACCAGGCTCAAACAGACCCAAGAAGCCCAGATTGGTTATATGCACAGGTGTCAGCTGCATTTGCTATCCTGTCTCTGTTCCCTCAACCTGTCCTTACCACCTCATTGTCACCTGAGAAGTTTCCTATGACCATCTGTCCCCAGAGGAAAGGAACTTGACCAGATTCCCAGATGTATCAGTACAAAATATTAGCGCTAGCAGGAAATGAAGTACTGCCTCATTGTCTGAAAGGCATGATGGAAGAAGTAAAAGGTTGTTCCGGTGTTCAGATGAAAACAGGAGGCATTCTGGATCCCGTGCTGGCTCTTTATCTGTCATACTCTCCTATCAACACAAATTCCATTAGCAGTCACTTAAAAACAAATCCTACACCCAAACATTTCTCATGCCCTCCACGGATAGCACCTAAGAGAAGCCACCCGAACGATCAGCCAGGATGATGGCGAAAGTCTTCCCACAGCCTCCCTGCTGCTTCTTCTAATTTACTCTGCACACAGCAACCAGGAATACTACTTTAAAAATACACAAGTCAGATCCTGTTATTCTTAGTTCACAAACCTCCAGTGATTTCCCCAACTCATTTAGGGGAAAAAGATTATTTATTTATTTATTTTATCAAACTCACAAGGTCCTGCATGACCAGGCTTCTGGGTGCCTCTCTGATTTCATCTGCCAAGTCCCCTTCATCCTTATTCAGATCAAGCCTGATGTCTCTCAACGTCTTCAACATCCAACCACAAGCTGACTCCAGGACCTTTACATCTGCTTCTTCAGCTGTTGGAATGCTCTTCTCTAGACTTTTATAGCTTGTTCCTTCACAGCATTCAAATCTCTGCTGATATCTAAAGGTCTGTCTCCATTAGGCTATTTTATATTTTTTTATATTTTTTCATTTTTTCATACTTATCACCGACTGGCAACTTATTCCATGTTTACTTTACTATTTTCTGCCTTTCCCATGAGAAAATGTGGTCCACAAAGGCTAAAACAATGTTACTTATCTTTGCATCACAGCTTGTCGTTGGTATTTAATAAACATTTGTTGAAGGAATAGATGAGCCAATGAAATGACTTAAGTGCCTTTTACCATAACATATATGCTTCTTAGGTGGCGCAGTAGTAAAAAAAAATCCACCTGCCAATGCAGTGGGTTAGATTCCTGGGTTGAGAAGATCTTCTGGAGTAGGAAATGGCAACCCACTCCACTATTCTTGCCTGGAAAATCCCATGGACAGAGGAGTCTTGTGGGCTACAGTCCATGGGGTCGCAGAGAGTTGGACACTGTTGCCAGCCAAAATCTTGGCCTTCTCCACCCACCAAATGAAAAATACGGAGACAGAGGTTGGAGGAAATAGAAAGGTGGCTTTTATTCTCAGCTGGCGAAGAGGGGAATACAGTAGGCTCACGCCTCAAGAACTATGCTCCCGTTCCATGAAGAGTCTAGGGGCTTATATCGGCAAGGGCTCACAGTCTGGAGTCAGTGATGAGGAACAAAAGGTGATAAGACCTGGATTTCTTCCTCTTTCATTGTTTCAAAGACAGTCATAAACTGGCATCTGTAATCTAGTAATTGAGTCTGGCAGTTCTGTGGCTCTGCAGCCTTCTTTCTGATATGTAACAACAAGCGGGAGGGGGTTTTAAGGGTAAACGCTAGATGGTGGTGGTGGTTTAGTCACTAAAGTTGTGTCCGACTCTTGCGACCCCATGGACAGTAGGATGCCAGCCTCCTCTGTCCGTGGGATTCTCCAGGCAAGAGTAGTGGAGTGGGTTGCTATTTCCTTCTCCAGGAGATCTTCCCAACCCAGGAACCAAACCCAGGTCTCCTGCATTGCAGGCAGATTCTATACCAACTGAGCTATGAGAGAAGCCCTCGGAACCCCCAAACGCTAGCTGGGGGATGCATTTAGCATAGAATCAAAGGGAAATAGGTATGAAGTGTAGCTCCTGCAGTTAGAGGGCAGAGAAGCAAACTTAGGTTACAGACATTCAGAGTTAGGAGCAGTTAAAGTAAAAAAACTAGGAATACATGTATTCCCCATCCCCAGTGCACCAGCCCTGAGCACTTGTCTCATGCATCCAACCTGGGCTGGTGATCTGTTTCACCCTTGATAATATACATGTTTGGATGCTGTTCTCTCTAAACATCCCACCCTCACCTTCTCCCACAGAGTCCAAAAGTCTGTTCTGTACATCTGTGTCTCTTTTTCTGTTTTGCATATAGGGTTATCGTTACCATCCTTCTAAATTCCATATATATGTGTTAGTATACTGTATTGGTCTTTATCTTTCTGGCTTACTTCACTCTGTATAGTGGGCTCCAGTTTCATCCATCTCATTAGAACTGATTCAAATGAATTCTTTTTAATGGCTGAGTAATATTCCATGGTGTATATATACTACAGCTTCCTTATCCATTCATCTGCTCATGGACATCTAGGTTGCTTCCATGTCCTGGCTATTATGTAAATCCATGGCTGATTCATGTCAATGTATGGCAAAAACCACTACAATATTGTAAAGTAATTAGCCTCCAACTAATAAAAATAAATGGAAAAAAAATACCAAGGGCAAAAAAAAAAAAAAAAAAAAAACTAGGAATAATCAGACCTGCTTCCTGTTCTCTTTATCTTCTTTGTTCTCAGGAAAGGGAAAGAGAAAAACTCATTCCTCTGTTTACCTTTTCACTGCAACATGACTGAAGGCCTGAGCACACACTCACACCGTAGTATATATAGGTTCATCTTTATTTATTTACTTAAGCCACTTATTCTTTTTTGAGTGTGTTTTTAGCTGCACACATGCACATTATGTGTTCCTACTTTAGGGATTTCACTTTTCTCACAGTTGTAATTTTTACTTTAAATACTGTGATATTGGATTTCTGTACATATTTTAGCACCTTGGATCATGAACTCTGTTTCCCAGACATGTCTTCTGAGAGTGTTCATGTGTTCTGGGGACCACAGAAGCATCCAAAAAGCTTGGTTTCCTAGTCACCTCTGTTAAATTGTTACTAATTTTACAGGTTTCTAACCAGTTTTATTCAATACAAAAATTGGGGTCTACATCCATCTGCAGTGAAGAATAGCATCTCTGAGTTCTGTGGTTGGATCCTTTTTGCCCCAGGGGTCCAGCTAGAGTTATTACTTCCTGGCTTCCTTCAGGCCAGAAAGTGAAGATTTTTCTAAGCATGTCTAATGTTTCCCAGGCTCCTGGCTTTTTCAGCTGCTCTCCTCCCCCGCCCAAGACTGGCAGCCCTGATTCACCCCAGAGAGGTCTGAGGCCCCTCCGGTGTCCATCCTGCCCATTTTCCTCCAAGTGTCCTGTGGTCTCACAGTCTGCTTTCTTTCACGTGTTCCATCTTTCCTCTGGAAACTGGAGTTAGTCCCTTTTTGATTTCCAAGCTTGGCTACATATTTGATTTCTTAAAAAACACATATTTTGGGGATGCCCCTGGTGGCCCAAAGTTAAGACCCTGTGCTTCCACTGTAGGGAGCGCTTGCTTCATCCCTGGTTGGGGAACTAAGATCCTGTACGCAACACAGCGTGGCCAAAATAAAATAAAATAAAAAGATGGCGTGCAAATCTGCTATATAGCCCTGGGAGCTTGGCTCGGTGCTCTGTAATGACCTAGAGGGCTGAGATGGTGTGTGGGAATGGGAGGGAGGGAGGCTCTGGAGGGAGGGGATGTATGCATACTTATAGCTGATTCATATTTTTGTACAGCGGGAACTAACACAACATTATAAAGCAATTATCCCTCAATTAAAAACAAATTTAAAGAATAAAAAAAATTAAAATTAAAAAAAAAATGAAAGGATAAGATCTACAGGTACTGATGCCCATGGTCTAATGTAAAATGGAAACAAAAGGAAAGCGGGCTATAGATATGGTGGGGTATGATTCCATTTGCTAAAAATAGATAAATAAATAAGATACATATTTTCTGTAATGTTTTATGTGTTTGAGGCAGAAGGTGGCTTCCCATCATAGTTCAGCGCTAGACTAGAAATATCTAAGGTTGTCTACACACAACTGGGAAGACATCACGTGCTCAGAAGTTCACAGGGTTGGTAGTGGTGGTGATTGTCCCTGTGACGTATCACATGGGGTTGCAATGAGCCTCTAAAGAGGCAGTCTCAATTCAATATCCTGTCATAAACTAACATAGACAATAAATAAATAAATGAATTAAAAGGCAATTAGTATCTGGAAGTACTTCCAAGTGTCTGAAAAGAGGTCATAGATGCTGGTTTGATTTCCTGTGTTTGCTAGAATAAATTATCACACAACTGACCATTTAAAGAAACACATAGCTGCTCTCTTACAATTAAAGAGGCCAGAAGTCAGGCATCACTATCCCAGGGTGGAAATCAAGGTGTTGGCATGACCATGCTCCCTTCCAAATCTGTAGGGGAAGATGCATTCCTGGCTCCTTCCAGCCTCTGCTGGGGGTCAGTGTTCCTTGGCTTGTAGCTGGGTCATGTCAATTTTTGAAGCTGAAATCTTTGAATCTCTCTCTGCTCTGTCTTCACATGACCTTCCCTCCATACATCAAATATTCTTCTACCTCTTTCTGGTAAGGATCCATGTCATGGCATTTAGTGTCCGCTGGATAATCCAGGATAATCTTCCCATCTAGAGATTTTGAACTGGAAAGACTCACCCTGTTTTGTTTTGTTTTCTGTTTCTATACGAGGATAGATTTGTGGATTTCAAGACAAAGGTCTGGATAGTCAAAGTTATGGTTTTTCCAGTAGTCATGTACGGATATGAGATTTGGACCATAAAGAAGGCTGAGAGCCGAAGAATTGAGGCTTTCAACTTATGGTGCTGGAGAAGACTCTTGAAAGTCCCTTGGAGAGCAAAGAAAATCAACCCTGAATATTTATTGGAAGGACTGATGCAGAAACTGAAACTGCAATACTTTGGCCACCTGATGTGAAGAGCTGACTCATTAGAAAAGACCCTGATGCTGGGAAAGATTGAGGGCAGGAGGAGAAGGGGGTGACAGAAGATGGGATGGTTGGATGGCATCACCAACTCAATGGACATGAGTTTGAGCAAACTCGGGGAGATAGTGAAGGACACAGAAGCCTGGCAAGCTGTAGTCTATGGGGTTGCAAAGAGTTGGACATGACTTAGCAACAGAACAACAACGAATGGATTGCATGAATTGGAGGGTGGGTTCATGACTGAACAACAGCAATAATTATGTGTTTGGTTTAGGGGACCATTTTTCCATCTACTACAGGGGGTGATGATAACTATGAACAAGAAAATTGTCTCTTTTCTCCCAGCATACTAAAGGACACATTTCAGAGTGAGAAGCAGAAACGATAGACAGCATGTTAGCTAAGACCAGGGGAACTGATTTGCAGAGAGGAAGTGGGAAATGAGATGAACCTAGTCACAGCTAGGAAAATGCATCAGAGAGGAGATAGTTTTGAGCTGATTCTGTTCTTCTGGGAACCCTAGGGAGATGCTTGAGGACAAGGAAGATGGTAGAGCTGCCATAGATATCCCATAGTCCTCCATGGCTCAGCGATTTTTAGGCCATAGGAGTTACTATATAATTCTAACGGTGCACTTGTTTATGAATGTGCGTGTACTTAGTCGCTCAGTTGTGTCTGACTCTTTGCAACCCCATGGACTGCTCCTCTGTCCATGGGATTCTCCAGGCAAGAATACTGGAGTGGATTGCCATGCCTTTTTCCAGGGGATTTTCCCAACCCAGGGATCAAACCCAGGTCTCCTGCTTTGCAGGCAGATTCTTTACAGTCTGAGCCACCAGGGAAGAATGGCTGATGGAATAAAACCATAAACACGCTATGTCATACTCTCCTTCATCAAATTCCAATAACATAGCATGAAGATCATGAAGGATGGGGTCAGACAGAGATCAATACACTCATTTCAAGTTCACCAGGGTCAACCGAAGGGCAGTGAAAATCCCTCAAAGTAAATTAAAGCATGTTCTACGGCAAAAGTATATTTTCAAAATTTGGGGAGGGGAAAAGGGGAAGACCCAGGCGTACAGGGGTCATGTCAAAAGAGGGGTGGGGTTGCACAAAGTTCAATAAACTAAGAAGCTCATCTGGGTCAGAAAAAAAGAAAATATTAGAAGTCACACATGTCAAGTTAGAGAATGAATGCTGTTTCTTTTCAAAATTAAGCAGAACAGGAGTGTCCCTTGAAGGCAAAGTTCAGAGAGAAGACAGAAATTTTTCCACACGTGCATCAAGGATTCTTGAGATTCAACAGAAGAACTCGTTAAGTTTCTTCTCAGACTTGAAGATCCAAGTATTTGATCAGTTTTCTTCCAATGATGGAAGGGGTGATAGAAAACGCCACACTCCCAATGCAACCTGATCTGGAAGTGCATTCTACCTCTTACAGGTTCACAAGTCTAGTAGAGCTTCTCTTTTTAAAACAAAAAAAAACCCAGAAACAAAAAACACGGAGATCATTATAGACCTCAGTGTGAATATCTTCTGTGAATGAACCCCTTGCCTTTTCTGTGCTTCAGTCTCAGGAAAGATGTTAAATTTAAATATGTGTGTGTGTGTGTGTGTAACTATTTCAATTTTGATTGTTCTTCATTGTTGCTTGGACTTCCCTCTAGCTGTGGCAAGCAGGCTTCTCATTGCAGTGGTTTCTGCTGCTTCAGAGCAGGGGCCCTAGAGCTTGAGGGCTTCAGTGGTTGTGGTTCCCAGGCTCTAGAGCTCAGGCTCAGTAGTTGTGGCTCATGGGCTTGGTTGCTTGGTGACATGTGGGATCTTCCACCAACCAGGGATCAAACCCGTGTCTCCTGCGTTGGCAGGTGGATTCTTTCTCACCCAGCCACCAGGAAAGCCCTATTTTATTTTATTTGAATTTTGAGGAATTGAGAAGAAAAGTGGATGCAGGGGAAACTTGGGGCACCTTCAAAAGGGGAACCCCAAGGAGACATCTGGGCCATGAGCTGTGGTCAGCCTGAGTCAAGGGAGGGAAGCTCCCAGACATTTGTTTTCACACCTGTGTGGAGAATATTGCCATTCATCCTCTCGTTTACGTTTCCTCCCTGCCCCCGTGGGTGGTGAGGCTGCCTTACCTCACAGATGTAAGGGACACCATCAGGGTGACAGGGTTTGGAGCCAGAGGGGCAGGAAGTGCAGCCCTGGCTTCTTTGTCTTACTTGCAAGTCAGGAGCTTTCTGGTTTTGGGGGTTGGGATGTGGCCACGTGTTCCTTCCCTGCATCTGGGCTGCCTCAGGCCCAGGGGAGGGGTCCTCACACGCCCCTCCTGCTGCTTCTGGCGGGCTGGGTCCCTCCCTAGCTGCCCCAGCACTGATGCCCCGCGTTCCCCAGCCCCCGGGCATCCTGAGAGTAGGAACTGGGTCTTCTTTAGGTGGCCTGCCAAGCGCCCAGCACCAGGCTCGCTACACAAAAAACGGCCCAGAATCCGGTCCCCAGTGAGGGCACAGTCCTGGCAGGCCGTGGGCCTGGGAACACTCAGCAGTGTCCCCTGGGTTCTGGCACTGTGCCAGGCGCTCACACGAAATCTGCGTCTGTTAATCCTCAACACCGCCCTGTGCCAAGACTGTGACTCGATTCCACAGAGAAGGAAACCGAGGCTCAGAGAGGCAAACCGGCTTGCCCGAGGTGACCCAGCCATGGAGGGCGTTAGGGTCAGAGCCCTGCTGTGGTGCTCCCCTCACCCCAGGCTGGAGGCCCGGGGGGGTGGCGGGGGGTGGGGAACCACAGGGGTCCGGCAGCACCAACAGCACCTTTTGTATGGAGGCGCTTAAGGGAACAGATGATAGAGAAAGACCCGGGGGTTCTGCAGAAAGCAGCCTATTCCATGAGCAGGTACAGGGCTGGCTGAGCAGCATGCTGGAGGTGGGGGCTGGGGGTGATCGGAGGAGCAGGGATCCTGAAGGAGGAGGGGTCTGGGAGCAGCAGACTTGCAGCCTGCAATGCAGTCCCTGTTCCCTGCGAAGTGGGTGAATCATCTGCCCAGCAGCTGCGGAGCAGACGTGTCGCCAGCGCCCCCCTGTGCTCACGGGGAGAACTGGACCCGCTCCGGGGGTGACCCTGCAGCCGCTGAACCCTGAGCGCGGCGCACGCCTGGCTTCCAGGCCAACAATTGGCAAAAGCTCCTTCAGTCCCAGGAACAAATGACTAAGCGGGTCTCCAGGCCCAGCGGGAGCCAGGCCAGCCCTTCTGCCTCTCCTGTCTCAGCGGAGCCTCTGGCCCCAGGCCTGATCTCAGGTCTCCGGGCTTCTCCCGTGTGTGTAGGGCAGGGATGAGCTGGGGCATCCTCCGGAGGAGAACAGGGCTTTACAGAGAGTTGTACCGCCCAGCTCTCTGCAAGGGGGCAGGTCTGGGGGGGAGGGGTCCAGGCTGGGACTGGAGAGTGTGCTCTGGGCTGTCCGCCAGGTTGCCTTCTCCTTTCTTTGGGCAGTTTTTTCTCTGGATTTCAGTTTCTCCACCTGCAAAGCGGGATCATATTGGGGCTGACAGGGTCAGGTGTTGTTTGCCTCCTCCTGGGTCCTTTCTGGCCCTTCCCCATGGCCCCTCATTCCATCTGTTCCCTTGGAACCAGTCATAAGGAATGTGGAGGGTTTTAAAAACAAGTAAAAATCAAAAAAACAAAAACAGGGGTAGAGAGTTTATTTACACCAGAAATCAAAGGACGGGATGACTGAGGTTCCTCTGGCTGCAGGCTCAGATTCCACGGGAGAAAATCAACTCCAGAGGCGAGAGGTGCTGTTCCTTTAATTTAATGGTCGCGTATTTATTTAGCAACTATTATGTGCCAAGTGAAGCGCTGGGCCCATTCCCCCTCTCCCTCCCTGCAGCCTAAGTAACAATCTGAAGACAGAGTTGTATCCTAGCTGCTGTAACACCGAATTGTATCTTTGCTCTGCTTACATCTCTGTAAATGTGCCTTTGCATGAAATCTAGAAAAATGGTACAGATGAGCCTATGTGCAGGGCAGGCATAGAGACATAGAGAACAGACATGTGGACGCAGCGGGGAGGGAAGGGGAGAGTGGGATGAAGTGGGAGATTGGGATTGACATGTCTGCACCGCCGTGTGCACAATTGGTAGGTAGCAGGAAGCTGCTGTGTAGCGCAGGGCGCTCAACTCAGGGCTCGGTGGTGATCTCGAGGGGTGGGATTGGGGGAGGGCTGGGAGGGAGGGCCACGAGGGACGGACGGGTTATGTGTACACATGTAGCTGATCCACTTCTTCCTACAGCAGAAAGGAGCACAACATTGCAAAGCAATTATAGTCCAATAAAAACAATTTAATTGCCTTTGTATGAGGATAAGAACTGGAGAGAAATAGAAACTTAAGGTGTCTCAGTGGTAAAGAATCCAACTGCCAGTGCAGGAGATGTGGGGTCCATCCCTGGGTCGGGAAGATCCCCTGGAGAAGGAAATGGCAACCCACTCCAGTATTCTTGCCTGGAGACTCCCATAGACAGAGGAGCCTGGCGGGCTACAGTCCATAGGGTTGCAAAGAGTCAGACACGACTGAGCACACACACACATTGAAATTTAAAGTATAAAACAAGAGTTGGTTTGATGGTGTGTCAGAAGGTGGGAATGGGCAGCTTTTGCTGTTACAATGTTGCCCATGAAATACACACGCAGAGCATCCCAAGGGTGTGTGGACAGGGAGCCTCCACCCTGGGGCCCCAGAGGCCCTCTGGTGACAGCGGCTAGAAAGTCCTGGGACAGATGTCATGACAACATCAGCATGAAAGCGGGATGTTCACACACCCAGTGAAGCAGCTACAGAATAAAAAAAAAAAAAATTAATAGATTCATTCATTCCGTCAGTCAGTCAGTCATTCACGGCTGAGGATACACAGATAATTAATACACACGTCACGCCCCACAGGAAAACACAAGGAGAACAAACGGGAAAGAGTCAAGAAATGTTCTTTATCTGGTGAACACAAGCCCGAGAGAAGTGTTTTCTTAATTAGCAATTAATGATACATTCCCATCTTCACAGCTCACTGTTTATAAGCAATCTGTCAGTTATGAGTACTAGTATTGTTATTATTGACATTATTATTTACCTTGACATTATTATTTACGGAGCTTTCTGGGAGAAACGGCAGGGAGGAAAGAAAGTGAGGCAGGAGGAGTATACTTTAAATGGACCAGGAGAGTCTATCAGTTGGAAAGCAAAGCCCTTAAAGAAGTTTGTGAAAACTTGAAAAGGATCTTTAACATGCCAGTTAACCCTGAGCTCACCCAGGACTTCTACAGCTGCCCCCAGGCCCTCCCACCCCCAGAGCATCTAAATAAGGGTGGAGAGTGCTCTTTGACTGACCTCTTTCTCCAGGGACTGCATGCTGGTCCCCTCTGTACCCTGGAGTGCAGCGACCAGTCACATAGAGGTGTGGTTGGGGATCACAGCAGAGTGGGCAGTGCCCCCCTCTACCTCTGGTTAACCCAGTGGGCAGCCTGGGAGGAGGCAGACCCCAACCCTTCTGCACATTACTGACCCCTGACATTGCAGGGAAGTTCACGGGAGGAGTGGACCCCACTGGACAGAGGAGGGTCTGCTGACCCTTGCTGAGGGGGTCAGCTCCTTGCTAGCCAGCATCCTCTGCTTTATGGGCAGGGCGGATCTTCCAGGACTGGGCAGAGCTTCGCTGAGCTCTTGAATTCCTGGCTTGCTCCATGCTTGCCTTCCTACTGGCTGATGAATGACACAGATTATCGAAAAAAAAAAAAAAATGGACACAACCTCAAACTTTACTCCATGACCATCATTACCACCAAAATGTTTCCCCTCCAAAGCACTGTAGGCTTATGCGCATATGAATAAAATAACCCCCTCTGCCCTCTCCTCTCCTCCCAACCCCCACACTTCATATAATATTAGGTCTCCAAGAAAAAAGGATGTTGTCTAAGAAACATTATGGAAAGCCTGTGGATTTTTGTTTATGCGGACCTTTCAAATCAAGCTGTCATCTTTAATATTCTTATCCCAAGCGCCATCCAAAAGCAAAATTCCTGTAACCAAAGCCCATGAGGAAATTTAGTACAGAAGAATTTCACAGGGATCAGACTTTTCTCCCTTTCAAGAAGGTACTGAAGCTAAAACACAACAAACAACACAACAGCCTCTGCAGGAGAAAGTACATCAGAGAAGCCCTTGCTTGTTTCTATACATTTCATTTTTAAAAATTTCTTTATTTTAAACTGGAGGCTAATTCCTTTACAATATTGTGTTGATTTCTGCCATACATCAACATGAATCAGCTATAGGTATACACATGTCCCCTCCCTCTTGAACCTCCCATTTCATTTTTTGAACAACTTATCTGCCCATGAAAATCGAGTCCAGGGGAACAGATCTAAGTCCTAGTCTGGGGCTGCAAAGGGTTAACTCTTTTTTCTTCTTGTGCAGAGCTCTGAAGATGTGAGAAGAGCCCTGGTCAATAGACAGATATATTGACTTGTTATTATTTAAAGTTGTTTAACCAGGTAGAGATAAACGAAAGCTTTCAGCAGCTGAACTATCACACAAATCACAATTAAGGTGGCATATGTGTTTGGGAGACGTAAAATCAATTCCCGCGAAGATAATGTTTTAGTCTCTATTTGAACTTGAAAACAGAAGTAAATTTTCAGCAGCAACAGCTGGGCTTGTTCCATCCAGGAGGCTCTCTATTAACTGTACAAGAAGGGCCTTTATTACCTCTTCTAATGGTTTTCCTCTATGGTTTTGTCTTCATCAAAAAAGCCAAATTGATTGCGGTGGTGCTGTTTACTGATGCGGCGGTCGGGGTGGGGGCGGTGGCAGCTGCATGTTCCCATCCCCCACGAGGACCTCTCTCTCCTTGTGGTGAGCCTCTTGTTGTTGGGAGGCCAGGATGATGGAGCCCTGGGGGCTGCTGGGGGGGACTGGGTCAGGAGTTAGGGGGGCTGGTCCCAGCCTGTGCAGGAAATGGAGGCATCTTTTGATCTAAAGTAACCCCTGGGTTTGGGTGACCTGCAAAGATTCCCCCGGAGGGATGTGGCCTCTGAGTCCCACCATTAACATGTTAATCATGTGAGTGTGTGTGTGTGTGTGGTCATGTTAATTCTATCTACTCCCTGGAGGATAGGGACCACATTTAATGTCACTAGATCCTTTATTGGACTTGGTGTGTTTCTGGCACATCATATGTGAATATAAAAGGGACAATGGCTGTGGGGAGCCCACAGGTGCAAAGGCCTGGATCTAATCCACTCCCCATCACATTACCCTTCTCAGCCCTCCTCACGGTCACTCATGGGCATGGAGGGTGGTTACCTTTTCACTCCTCTTGTGTTTTCCCTGTGAACTAGGACAGGAGGCTGCTGGGTAAGCTGGTAGAAGCAAGGGTGGGGCACAGGTCCCCTTTTGGGGGTCGCAGGGCTTGCCTATGAGTAAAAGGAATGTAGAGTGAGGAAGTTTGGCCTCCACCGGGGAGCAGGTAGGGGAAGAAGATGCCCTGGTTCTAGAATGAGAACAGAGCTGATCAGGACAGGAAGAGGGCCAGTGAGGGACCAGAGGCCAGGAGCCCGGGCTCCGTTTTCATCTCATCTGGGTGCTACCAGCTGGAAAAACTGGGGCTTACCACAGGCTCTGGGTTATAGGGGCTTTGTCTGAAAAATGTGAACGGTGAGATCCAGGCTTAAAACATAAACACTTGTAAAAATGCACGATTAGTATTCCTGCCAAAGGGAAACAGGCAGACAAGCAAACAAAACAAAATAGGCAAAAAGAAGAAAGGTGCAAAGAGACAACTTGTTCTGTTCAGACCTGTTCTCTTTTAGACAACAAAGTGAGTAGGCAGGTCCTATGACAAATCTCGTGTCTCAACATATTTTGCTTCTGGGTGATTCTTTCTTTCTAACCTCCCGCATCAACACTGGGGACCAAAACGTGGACCTCACACCCGTTTCACCCTACTGATGTTGACTGCCTCCTTCCACTCTCCAGTGCATCTCTACACAGCCTCTGCTCAAGGGCTGTTTAGATCGGGTTCCTCAAGTCAAAAGCCAAGGAATCACTTATGCACCAGTTACTGAGGTTTTCAATGCACCAGCCACTGTGGTAGGTGCGGGGGAAACAGAAGCTCTGTGACAGACAGATGAGTCAATGGGGGAAGAGAGAAATTCTCACAGAGACATAGACACTTATATTTATGTCAAGTCAGTGGTTCCTAATCGCCTGAATGGAGTCACATTTGGCTGAATAGTGTCTGTATTTCCATCATCCACAATCTGTTGTTCTAGGCAGTGATTCTTGGTGATCTCTCTCTTTTTCATTCAAACTAGAAAACAAGCCTTTCCCTCGTATTGGATGATCCTTTACTGTGTTCTGGGAGCCTGGAATTAAATGCTTTCCTCCCTTCATTTCTTTGCAGGATCAACAATTCCCCCTGTATATTGCTTCTCAGAGGCTCTCAGACTTGTGCCTGGTTTAGGGTCAGGCACTTATGAGCCACCTCTCGGCGGGGCTTGCTCCCTGATGACAAAATGGAAAGGGGCAACCCGCGGAGCACAGGCATCTTCTAGACCAGACCCCTGGAGCCAAGAGAGCATCCCAGGACTTGGTTCCATTTTCTCTCAACATGCGTCACCCCATCTTCCCTTCTAGAAGCTCACAGAGAAAGTGGATGTCCACAGACATAAGTGATTGATCTTGGTTCGGTCAACAGAGCCCTGAGAACAGGGGGCCGTGGACCCTGAACCAGGAAGAGCATGGGGTGTGGAGCCAGAGGGACCCAGGTTGGAGGAGGGTCCAACCCTGCCGACTTCTAGCCCTGTGGAGATCTCTAGCACTGACGTCTGGTCTCCAGGGGGATAGCGCATCGTGCTTGAGGTGGTTTGAACAGTATATGAATTAGGCGTGGGTGAGCTCCTAGCTCTGCTAGCTCCACGCGTGAGTTCAATAAACGTTAAGTGTTATCTCCCCAGGGCCCTTGCTCGTCTCCCTCCATCCTGCCTGACTCCTCCCCGCACACACATTGCAGTTGTCATAACACAGTTGTGCAAGGCACACTGGGCCGGCCACAGTGTCTTTTTCTCCCGGCACGTCACCGAGACTGTGTGTCATAGTCTCAAGACAGAATTCTTCGCCCCGGGCACAGCCCCGTCACATCAGACCCTATTCCTCAGCAATTTCCAGCTTCTTAAGGTAAGAACTTTGAGAAGGAGAGGGGCAGGTTGAAGAGTGATGAGACTGCCCATGACCAGAGATAGTGCAGAGAAGAGTCGGGCAGGGACAATGGGGCTTCTGTCTCTGTAACTCAGTGAGGGTTGACATCAAAGTGGGCACGTTCAAACAAGCAGACTGACTCTGATACCGGAGCACCGCCGCACGAAGTGGAAGATGGGAGATGGGAGCAGCCGCAGACAGGGTTGTCCAGGCAGCCCTGAGATGGAGGCTCTGGCTTCATCAAGAGTAGAACAGGGGCCTTTGTATCCGAGGACCTTCAAGGAGTCCCTTTACTGTCCTAGCTGACTCCATCACGCAGCCACTGCTTCTCTAATAAGCTGATTCCCCCGAGACCTTCACCGAGGAAGAGACAGAAACGGCAGTGATTTGGTCTTGTAACCAGAGCAACCGTCCTTGCAAGCTCGCCTTGCAGGGAATGAGGCCAAGAGTGAAAAAGGAAGCAGGCTGCATGGGTAGCGCCCAGCTTGACTTCCTCCTCAGCCAACCCAGAAAGCATCTCCCACCCTGTGGGGTCCAAGCACCAGGGGAGCCAGGGACCTCCTCTGTGCTTTTGAAGTCGGTTTGCTTATCCACCCAGGACCGCATGGAAGCAGAGGAGAAAGGGGAGGAGGCAGTGGCATCGTTTAACACTCAGGGGCTGGATGCTTTGCCTGGAGCTCTACATGTTTTATTTCCCATGACCCTAAGGACAGCTTTGAGAATATGATATCTAAGCAGAGCCATTCTTCCTGCGATGACTTCTAGACCATCATGTGGGGTAGTTGGGGGTGGTGGTTGGAGAAGGGACAAGACAGAGCTGAGGGTGAAGGAAAGAGACTCACTGCATGGCCACCTTCCTGCTCAGAGCACCCAAGCTGGTAGCTTGCCCATTCCTCCCATGGCGTCTGCCCTCGTCCATCTCGCAGTAGTGCCATGACAATTACAGACACGACTTTGCAGACAAGGAAACTGAGGCTGTAAGAGGTGTTGCTGTCAGCTCACAGGCACACAACTCATCTATGGCAGAATCTGGACTTCAGCTCAGTTTTTCCCGGCGTGCAGCCTCCACCCCCTAACCTCTGAGCAGCACACACAGGTGGGCCCAGGCTCACGTCGCTGCGTGCTTATACGCACCTATAGGGCCTCCTAGACAACTCATGGTGCGGAGATGCAGTGGACACGATGCCTCCTGCTGGGATGCAACCTTCCCGGCGGGTGTCTCTGGGATCATCGGGGCGGGGGCCGGGGGAGAAATGAGCAGAGTGAGAGGAGTCATTCAAGTGGAATGTACACCTCTGAAAGTTGCTCTCTGATGAGGTCTGGAAGCTTCCAAACCTTTCTGAAATTTGCTCACAAGCAAATGAGCATCAATGTGGTAAACAGACAGAGAGGACTCGCCTGACTCTAACATCGAACATTGTGGGAAATAGACAGGACTTGCCTGACTCTGACACAGATAACAGATGAATCTCGATGCTTGGTCATCCCTCCCACCCCATCACCCACTGAACTGAGGTTGGTCTCCTTGCACTAGACATGAAAAGTGCCAGATCCTGTCTAGGTGGGGGGTAGCTGTGCCGGTTTGCCTTCTTCCTGCTTAACTCATCTGGTACTTCCTGACTCTTCCATCACAGCAAGCGATGAAGGCAACACCTTTGTGTAACAAAATCAAGATGCAGAGCAAGTGGAGGATGCTGAATGAA
Organism: Dama dama; assembly: GCF_033118175.1. NCBI lineage: Eukaryota > Metazoa > Chordata > Mammalia > Artiodactyla > Cervidae > Dama > Dama dama. Next base: position 16,531,364 of record NC_083682.1, read on the forward strand.
TTGCAGATGATCCAAGGAGCTAGAGTTCCTATGGAATGAAAGTGGGAAGCAGAGAAGGAAATCAGGGTCCCTTGTAGACGATGATGATATAATTAGATGACTCAGGAAGATGCTGATGGTGCTTAAACCTCTCCACCTGGAAGTTCTAAGGATGTTTGAAAATGAATACATCAAAAATTGCATGAGACCTCATCATCCTCCTGTTTTGAGGATCTTAGAATTGTACCATCTCCTACCCAGTTGGCTGACTTAGGACCTGGAATATTCCTCGTATTTCATATTCTCCATCACCCCAGGCATCTAGTCCTTCTTGTTCGATTTCTCTTCTAAAACTCACCCCTAACTTGCTTATTGCTCCTTATCATTCCTCACCTGAATGATTTTAACCCTAACATGTTGCTTTTTTGCCCATTAATCTGCTTTCCTGCCATGGTGATCTTCCTAAATTGCAAACATGGTTTAGTCACCCTACTGATTAAATCCTTCTACACGTCCCCTCTTTTAGGACAAGTTCAAGCATCTCAACATTTCTGGAGATTTAAGGACCTTGTCCCTGCTTGCCCCTCCCACCCCATCTCCTGCCATGCCTCCCCTGCCCTCACCCCTCTCGGGATAATCTGCACCTCCAAGTTCCTGACTGTGCTATGCTTCTCACATCTGTATAGGCTCCTCAAAGATGGAAATCTCCCATTACTTAGCTGTTTGCCTCCCTTCCCCCAGCTAAGCCCTCTTGCCTCTGTAAGACCCAGCTCAGGCCTCTCCTCTGCCGTAAATGAGCCCTGCGCCCTGCGACCTGGCTACCTGCCCTTGCCCTGGGCTCCTGTAGCCTTGACGCTACCTACCGTGTCCCGATGTAGTTCTGGATCCTCCTCTGGACCAGGGTTTCCTGGACAGTCACTCTGTCCCTCACACTTGTGTCCTCAGTACTTGTCACATATTAGCTGTTGATACAAGCTTATTAGGCTGAACTGAACTTCTACCCTCTCTACTTTTTCAACTTTCCTGGAGGTTCTACAAAAATTCTTCCCACTTTCCAAGCTTCTGTCCTTGAATTATCCAATACTCAGAGATGCCTTCCTTCCTTTTAAGCTTCAATAAATAAATAATTCATAAAATATTTTTTCCAGCTTTTTGAAAGAAATAAACAGAGTTGAGATTCTGTCTTATGCAGTGGTCCCTCAACTTTTTTGACACCAGGGACCAGCTTTGTGGAAGATTTTTTCCCACAGGCAGTGCGGGGTGGGGGATTGTTTCAGAACGATTCAAGCACAGTACATTTATTGTGCTTATTATCTCTATTATTATCATATCAGCACCACCTCAGACCATCAGGCATTAGATCCCAGAGGTGGGGGTCCCCTAAATAGAGGATCAGGTACATGAGGACAGTGAGGGAAAGCTGAGGGAAGGATAGAAAAAAAAAAAAACTCATGTTTATTTTGCAACTAATAAATAACAGGTACCATGTTACATATCCTTTCTTATTCACACCTAATAATTCTCACAGTCTGTCTTCTGAGGCAGGAATTATTACCACTGTATTAATGAAGATGAGATTGAACGGGTATCACTTGATGTCTCTGAAGAGAAAGGACTTGGAGAACTTAAACAGAAGGAAATATGTCTCACAGGACATGATAAGTGAAAGAAACCTGGTAGAAGTGAGTCACTCAGTCGTGTACGACTCTTTATGACCCCATGGACTGTAGCCCACCAGACTCCTCTGTCCATGGGATTTCTCAGGCAAGAATACTGGAGTGGGTTGCCATTTCCTTCTCCAGGGGATCTTCCTGACCCATCAATTGAACCTGGGTCTCCTGCATTGCAGACAGAGTCTTTACTGACTGAGCCACCGAGGAAGCCACTTATAATCCACAGCAAATAGCAGACAGGTAAGAACTGTAAATATTCTAATTTTGAAATAAGAAATGCAGTTAAACATGTAAATGCAAGTGAGCCATGTCTTCATCCTAATCCCATAGTTTTAGGAAGATCTTATCTGGAGAAATTCAGTTTTTAGAGGAAACCACTCAGAAACAATAGACTTTCTGCAGCTCACCCTTTGCCTCTTGGTTTTGCCTTGCTCCTCGGTCTCTGCTTCCTCTTCCCTCATCAGAAAGGTTTATGGAGATTTGACATCCAATGAAAGATGCTCCATAACTCCCCTCTCCCCTAAATTGTTATGTTCCAACCAGATTTGATGTTCTCTACATGGTATGTGACTGAAGAAGGGAATGGCAAACCACTTCAGTATTCTTGCCTTGAGAACCCCATGAATGGTATGATAAGGCAAAAAGATAGGACACTGAAAGTTGAGCTCCTCAGGTCGGTAGGTGCCCAATATGCCACTGGAGATCAATGGAGAAATAACTCCAGAAAGAATGAAGAGATGGAGCCAAAGCAAAAACAACACCCAGTTGTGGATGTGACTGGTGATGGAAGTAAAGTCCGATGCTGTAAAGAGGAATATTGCATAGGAACCTGGAATGTTAGGTCCATGAATCAAGGCAGATTGGAAGTGGTCAAACAGGAGATGGCAAGTGTGAGCATTGACATTTTAGGAATCAGAGAACTAAAATGGACTGTAATGGGTGAATTTAACTCAGAAGATCATTATATCTACTACTGTGGGCAAGAATCACTTAGAAGAAATGGAGTAGCCATGATAGTTAACAAAAGAGTCCAAAATGCAGTACTTGGATGCAATCTCAAAAATGACAGAATGATCTCTGTTCGTTTCCAAGACAAATCATTCACTATCACAGTAATCCAAGTCTATGCCCCGACCAGTAGTGCTGAAGAAGCTGAAGTTGAATGGTTCTCTGAAGACCTACAAGATCTTCTAGAACAAACACCCAAAAAAGATGTCCTTTTCATTATAGGGGACTGGAATGCAAAAGTAGGAAGTCAAGAAATACCTGGAGTAATAGGCAAATTTGGACTTGGAGTAAAGAATGAAGCAGAGCAAAGGCTAAAAGAGTTTTGCCAAGAGAACACACTGGTCATAGCAAACACCCTCTTCCAATAACATAAGAGGAGACTCTACACATGGACATCACCACATGGTCAATACCAAAATCAGATTGATATGTTCTTTGCAGCCAAAGATGGAAAAGCTCTATACAGCCAGCAAAAACAAGACCAGGAGCTGACTGTGGCTCAGATCATGAACTCCTTATTGCCAAATTCAGACTTAAATTGAAGAAAGTAGGGAAAACCACTAGAACATTCAGGTATGACCTAAATCAAATCCCTTATGATTATACAATGGAAGTGACATAGATTCAAGGGATTCGATCTGATAGACAGAGTGCCTGAAGAACTATGGACGGAGGTTCATGACATTGTACAGGAGGCAATGATCAAGACCATCCCCAAGAAAAAGAAATGCAAAAAGGCAAAATGGTTGTCTGAGGAGGCCTTACAAAGAGCTGAGAAAAGAAGAGAAGCAAAAGGCCAAGGAGAAAAGGAAAGATATATCCATTTGAATGCAGAGTTCCAAAGCATAGCAAGGAGAGATAAGAAGGCCTTCCTCAGTAATCAATGCAAAGAAATAGAGGAAAATAATAGAATGGGAAAGACAAGATCTCGTCAAGAAAATGAGAGATACCAAGGGAACATTTCATGCAAAGATGGGTTCAATAAAGGACAGACATGGTAGGGACCTAACAGAAGCAGAAGATGTTGAAAAGAGGGGGCAAGAATACACAGAAGAACTGTACAAAAGAGATCTTCACTACCCAGATAATCACGATTGTGTGATCACTCACCTAGAGTGAGACATCCTAGAATGTGAAATCAAGAGGGCTTTAGGAAGCATCAGTATGAACAAAGCTAGTGATGGAATACCAGTTGAGCTATTTCAAGTCCTAAAAGATGATGCTGTGAAAGTGCTGCACTCAATATGCCAGCAAATTTGGAAAACTAAGCAGTGGCCACAGGACTGGAAAAGGTTAGTTTCATTCCAATCCCCAAAAAAGGCAATGCCAAAGAATGCTCAAACTACTAGCAAAGTAATGCTCAAAATTCTCCAAGCCAGGAGGCTTCAACAGGACGTGAACTGTGAACTTCCAGATGTTCAAGCTGGATTTAGAAAAGGCAGAGGAACCAGAGATCAAATTGCCAACATCCGTTAGATCATCGAAAAAGCAAGAGAATTCCAGAAAAACATCTACTTCTGCTTTATTGACTATGCCAAAGCCTTTGACTGTGTGGATCACAACAAACTGTGGAAAATTCTTAAAGAGATGGGAATACCAGACCACCTGACCTTCCTCCTGAGAAATCTCTATGCAGGTCAAGAAGCAACAGTTAGAACTGGACATGGCACAAGAGATTGGTTCCAAATTGGGAAAGGTGTATGTCAAGGCTGTGTATTGTTATTCTGCTTATTTAACTTACATGCAGAGTACATCATGAAAAATGCTGGGCTGGATGAAGCACAAGCTGGAATCAAGATTTCCAGGAGAAATATCAATAACCTCAGATATGCAGATGACTCCTTATGGCAGATGACACTTATGGCAGAAAGCAAGGAAGAACTAAAGAGCCCCTTGATGAAAGTGAAAGAGGAGAGTGAAAAAATTGGCTTAAAACTCAACATTCAGAAAACTAAGATCATGGCGTCAGGTCCCATCAATTCATGGCAAATAGATAGGGAAACACTGAAAAGAGTGACAGACTTTATTTTTGGGGGCTCCAAAATCACTGCAGATGGTGACTGCAGCCATGAAATCAAAAGACACTTGCTCCTTGGAAGAAAATCTATGACCAACCTAGACAGCATATTAAAAAGCAGAGACATTACTTTGCCAACAAAGATTCACCTAGTCAAAGCTATGATTTTTCCAGTGGTCATGTATGGATGTGAGAGATGGACTATAAAGAAAGCCGAGTGCTGAAGAACTGATGATTTTGAACTATGGTGTTGGAGAAGACTCTTGAGAGTTCCTTGGACTGCAAGGAGACCCAACCAGTCCATCCTAAAGGAAATCAGTCCTGAATATTCACTGGAAGGACTGATGCTGAAGGACTGATGCTCCAATACTTTGACTATCTGATGCAAAGAACTGACTCATTTGAAAAGACCCTGATGCTGGGAAAGCTTGAAGGCAGGAGGAGAAAGGGACAACAGAGGATGAGATAGTTGGATGGCATCACCAACTCAATGAACATGAGTTTGAGTAAACTCCAGGAGTTGGTGATGCATGGGGAAGCCTGGTGTGCTGCAGTCCATGGGGTCGCAAAGAGTCGGACATGACTCAGAGACTGAACTGAAATAAACTGAACTGACATGGTATGTGTGCTTCTCTAGGAGATCTGAGTCAGCTTTATCCCAAAGTTCATACTGTCGTTCTTTGGACACTGACAGTTTTACTGCCTTTCATGGTCTCATTTGTTGGTTAGTATTTATTCATTCTGCCAGTCAATACTTGAACACTGACTATGCCATGGTCCTGGTGGCCCATTTGTGTCATGATATATCTGGTCACATCCTCTGCCTCAATCTGCTGTATGCATCCCTGGGGTGGGGGCAGGGGAAGAAGCCTCCTAACTATCTCCCAATATTCACTCCATCTGCGGCCACCTTCTCATAGCTCCACCCTAAGTGTTGTAATTTGACCACGTATTTCTTCTCTGTATGCAGCCATTTTCACATCTTAGATGTGAGCTCCTTAAGGGAGTTCATCTCCAAATTGAGTGCATGAATGAATAAATGAATACCTGGGGGAAAAAATCACTTAAGGGGAAAAAAAAAGGTTTCCTAATGGACAGGGGAACATGTTAAAGGAAGTGAGCATCATTTGTAGCCTGAGGGTGCTGGCTTTCAAAACTGATGATAGAATTTGATGCCAATCAGTCCTACACCCTGGTCTTCACCAAAGTAGGTGACTCATTCAACAGAAAAGCAAACCAAAGGGAAGGAACAGTTGTTGGTTGAGGTTGCTCCTATTTCCTTTGTCATTTCTTATTTTCATGGCTTGATTGCCTTCATAGTGTCAGAAAGTTAAATATAGACATCTGTTCCTCTGGGTGTTTCCACTGAAGCCCTGGTTTTCCATCCTCTGTTGACTGTCATACATCCAGATGGAAGGAAATATGATGCCCTTAATAAATATCCTAAAGCAAGGGTCCTTGCCCTCTGGGGTCTAATGTCTGATGCTCTGAGGTGGAGCTGATGTGGTAATACAAGAAATAAAGTGCACAATAAATCTAATACAATTGAATCATACCAAAACCATCGCCAACTGCCCCTCACCCAAACCCTGACCCCTGGAAAAATTTTCTTCTATGAAATGGGCCCCTGGTGCCCAAAAGTTTGGAGACTGCTGTCCTAAAGCTTTTATTTATTTGTTTATGCTTCTAATAGGGTGCATTGTGGGAGAAGATAATAACAATGCATCCTATTGTTTAGCTGCTATGTTTAAGAAGCAGATAAAGCATCCTGCTCAGAAGGAAAGATAACAGAAAAGATTGCCATTACCTGGAAGTGGGTTGGTAAATAGGTATATCTGCCAAAGGCTAGCTGGAGGATGCTTACTGGCCAGATTGACAGGTGAAGAATGGCTGGAGGGTTTAAATAAATAGATGGGGGACAGTCATATTAGGGAGGTGCATGACTGAATAGAGGGAATAAGGGTTAGATAAATGGAGAAGTAATGTGTGAATGAATAGGTGAGTGGTTAGCTGATGGAGAAATAAATTGGTACGTCAGTGATTGATGGCGCTGAGTGGCCGGATGAAGTGAAAGACCGATAAATGTCTGTGCCAGCAGGCGAGCAGATGGATGGGTAAATGTTGTGGGATGAGCAGGAGGGGGTCAGGCATGGGTGGAAAGAGGGTGATTAAAAGGAAGAAGTAAAAGGAGAGGGTGAGTGGGAGCAGTCAAGGCATTAAGACGTCAGAACTGGAAATCTGTTTCCTCGACAAGTCAGGATTTTACAATGAGTCTGAGAAAATTGGAAACTCTCCATCACTTGGTGCCCACCATGTCCTTGGTGGTTTAATTTACAAAGAACATGATCTAGTCCATCAAGTTATCTGTGTTCCATCCCCTGTGGGGAACAGAGTCTTGAAAGCCAGGGATTAGCCCTTGTCTGTCCAGAAAGCCATGAGAAAGAAGCCTCATCATTCCAGCATCCAGACTTGACCAGGCTTGACAGAGAGTCTATAAAATCAAAAGAAGAATCTTCTGCCACTTCCCGTGGCATGACCACATCCTTATCGGCCACTGGCCTGAGCTTTAGTGGGGGTCAGTCTTGAGGAATCCAATGGTTGAAAGAGACACACAAAATTTTGCAGGCAACTTTGATAGAACACACTGCGGCCGGTTGCGGGGGGTGGGGGTGGGGGGCGGCGGGTAAATTTACTGATGGTGCAGCTGGGAAATAAAGACGTGTAAGGCAAAACATCAAGTCCAAGATCACACGTTTGGTCAACAGCAGAGCTTGGAAGTGTTCGTTGATACAGAAATGGCAGGTGGGAAGCTAAGTTGCAAGAAAGAGGTTAATACCCATTCCTTTGGAAGAGCAGATGGATATGTGAGAAGATGGTTGGAGATTTACTGAAAGAGAAAGATGTTTTAGGAAAGACAGTTGGAAGAATGAACTTGCTCTCCAGGTCTCTTCCTCATCTGTTACCTTGTGGATGCTACAGTAAACCAACAGTACTTCCAACGTACTTTGAAGAATAAGTGTGTTTTGAAGGAAATCCAAAACAGAGTACATATATACGTATATGTATAGCTGATTCTCTTCGTTGTACAAAGAAGCTAATACAACATTGTAAAGCAACTATACTCCAATAAAAATTAATTAAAAAAAAAGAGTAAGTGCATATCACAGTCACCATATTTCCTCATACTTACTCTTGTCAAAGTGGTGCTTGGTCCAATGGGCTCAAGCTGCAGGAACTGTTACGGAGTGCTCAAACTGAGTGATATCTGGTCATTCATTTTCTGAAACCTCTCTTCTGATTTCATTGTAGCCTAAGCCAATAAATTAGACTTTGAGGCTGCAGCTGCATTTTACATTATTTGCATTTTGTATGATTTGTAAATGGCATAGATATAAGATATGCAATTGTAACATGAAATTGCTTATTATAGTATTCTGTGTGCATGTGGGTGTATACATGCATGAAAGAGAGGGACAGAGAGAGAGAGAGAGATGGTACCCAGTTTTCTGATCGCATCTCCTTCCCAAAGCCTCACACACACACACACACACACACACACACACGGGAGAAGCATACCCTGCTTAGCTTTCCCCATTCCTGGATACTCAATGCGGTGTCCTAATAAACAGCCCCCCAAAAGTTACAAATTACTTTGAACTTTATTGATACACTGCACAATCACAACCATCTCAGTGTTCATCCTGAATTAGAAAAGGTTACAACTACAATGTAACATGCACAAAATTCAGGTAGTATTTTCACCCTTAATACAATTATTGACAGAAATCAAGTCTTCATTGATTTTTGAAGGAAAAAATTAAGAAAGAAAATAGAAGGGGAGGAAAAAAACCTCTAGAAGGTTGACAAAGTTATACTCTTGTATCATGTGATAAAATTTTAAAGCATTTAAACACAGATCTGTTTTCAGGATAATTGTGAGAACGGGCACACCCATTGTCTGACACAGCTAGGACGGCACCATTGATAAGTCATAAGTTTTTTTTAATCTAGAGGACTCTGAACTTGACAGATACATTTTCATACACCCACACGTTCCTCACAATTGCACTTTACATGTCACAAAAGGTTCTGAATGATTAAAAATGCTCCCTTTAACTAACACAAAGGCAGCTAGGATTACTTATCATTGCTATGATTGATATCATTTTAAATTGGCCAATAGCGTAGAATGTGGCCCCCCCAAAAAGAGCAGAGGGTTCATCATCTTTCTTTCCGCACTCAGCATCATGGACAACAAAAACAATCCTGTGCTTTAAAAGGACACTGTGAAAAGAAACAAAATGGAATGTCTTTTAAAACACGGGAAATTAGGCTTCACTGGCTACTTGCAGGCTGAAGACAATTGTGTCTAATTGAGTCCACTCCACAGCCCTGTGGACCGCCGGTGTTCTGCACCTGAAGGCTAAATTGCTTGGTTCAGCTCTATCTTCTTGCCGCATCTTTTAATTGCATATCTATCTCTTCCTTCTTTCATTTACTTCTCTTCTCTCAAGAAATGAGGGAAATGAGACCAGCATTTTTATTTGTTGGCTGTTAGTGATCATTAGGAGTTCTCATCACATGGTATCTTTCTGAGAACGTTGCCTTCCTAGCTACACACCTGTGAAGTTTTCCTGAAATTGCTCCAACTTACTGGTCTTAAAATAAAAAGACAGGGAAGCTTGGGCAAGTAGGAGGTGAGGCAATTGGGTGTAAGTTTCTAGGAATAGGGCTCATGCAAAATGAACGTGAATGATCCTCATTTTTGGACAAAAACAAACCAAAAAATGAATATTGCCAATGGGAAACATTCTACACCACTTCCCCTACTTCCTCTAATTCCACAGAGATTATAACATTTTTTAAAATTGTTTGGGGTTTTTTGGTGGGGGGAAGGAGGGCTGGTTCCAGGTATCGCAAAGCCAGATTTTCTCTGGTGAGGACTCAGGGTCAAATTGGGAAAGGTGACATGGCCCCATCCCTCACCCCACTCCTCCGTCCTAATGATGACATCCATACTCAACCAGGGAGGAGAAACCCTCCCTTGGAACTGGAGGTGAACAGCAATCTCCAGCCACTCCTGAGGCTATGCAGTTGATGAGCTTGCCTGGAGATGGACTGCCCACCTCAAGGTTCTCTACTCTTTTCCTGAGCATTTTCCCAGGAGAACTGGAGCTCGATGACCCCTCCATGTGGAGAGCAAGTTGCTGGATTAGTTCAGGAACAGATCCTTGAACTCAAACTTGCTCTGAACTTTCCCCAAGTCCCACAGTATACCTCCCACCCAGGGTTTGAGAACGAACAGTCCAACCTATGAAATACATTGTCTCCCTTGAGGCATGGGTTTCAGAGGAAAGAGCTCCGGTCCTCTTTCTGATACAAAACCTCACCTTTCCTTCTGTTCAGTTGAACACAACTAAGCATAATTTCTCTGCATAAAACAGAAGCATGTTTCAACCACCACTTGCCTGGATGGCCTCTTTCCCGCAGATAAAACAAACAAACAAAAAAAACTAAACGTATTTGCTTCAACTTGCAGAAGACTGTATCAGGCACTTGACATGAAACTACTGAAAAAACAGCTTGGCCAGGACCTCAACACTAGCACTTGCACTGGCTTCACTTTGGTGGAAATACATATTTTGGGGAGAGGCAGGGTTTCAGAGTACCTATTATACATTGCCGAGTTCCTCTCACCTGATTTCTTGATAAGCCTTACTGGGTTTCCATCTCACGTGCAGAACCCGTGAAAAGCCGCAGGTTCTCAGAGACTCAAGAGTTAATTTTTTCCTCCTCTACCCCAAGCCCCACCCCGCCATTGGCACCTTGAAAAAAAATCTCTCTCCAGCAGGCCTGATCCATCTGCCCTCCATATGTAAAGAGACTTGGACGTTGTCTTTAGGCATTTGCTACTCCATATGCTCCAAGGTGTTGGGTAACAGCTCCCATCCTGTGGAGCCATCCCCACCAAAGGAACCCAGACAACACAGAATCTGGACTGTGTCTGCTGGGCAGAAGGGTTTTCTGTTCCACTGCCCCGTTTCCTTGGGTCTTGCTTATTTCATTGTCTTTATCCCAGACAGGTGAGGAGTGACGCTAGGACCCTTTCCCTCTGAAACAGGGCTGGAGTCTGTAACTCCCAGACATGCTTCCTGATATCTGCTGTAAGAGGCAGCACAGAGTTCTCTAGTGGATCTGAACCCAGGCTCTTTGTGTCTGGAAGGTTCAGGGATTCTCCTGGCTGAAGAAGGATGGATGCCTTCCTTTTGATCAAGTCTCAGAGGAAAGAACATGCCCAGCTCGTCCATTTCAAGCACCCTGTTCTCCAAGACCATCTGGTCCCCACAGCGTCCAAACTTCTACTCCTAAGGAGCAAGCGTGTTATCAGCAGAACACTGGATGTGACACGTTACACGCTCATTCAGTGTCTGACACCACCCTGGCCGCGGTGACAGGTCTGAAACACTGATGTCCGACCTTTAATTCTGACTCCATGCCTGCTCACGATCGTCCCTGGAACTTGGAATCCACACACTGCTTTTGGCACATCATTTATGTTCTGCAAATCTGGCTCCTGGCAGCTCCCTGGGAAATGCAGATGTCTGTTTACAGCTGGCAAGTATAATATTAATTTCACTCACACCAGCTCTAACTCTACGGAAGTGCCGAGCTTTTCATATGCCAAGTCAACCCACGCACGCACGTGCACACGTGAGTGTGTTTCTTCACCGTACATCACGTTCATGTGTCATAACAGAGAGAAACAAAGAGGCCACATTTCAGAGGAAGAAGACCAATGAAGCATGGCGGGAAGAGAACTCTGGAGCTAATATTTCTCACGCTTTAGATCATGGTGCTAAAGAGCATTCCGTTGGGCCAGGGTCTTTGATCCAGTCATTGCTGGCTCTCCTCTTTCTCAGCAGGTCACCCCCTGCAGCGCAGGTCAAGGGCACAGCCCTGCAGGCTTCTGATGCCATTCTTCTGCATCCCAGTCACTCTCGCTGGCTGAGTCCTTCTTGTCCCGGGAGATAAAGCAGAAGGATAGGGTCAGCTCTTCTTTGTGTTCTGGAAAGATCTGAACATGGAGAGCTGAGGGCATTATACCCCAAAGTTCCTGGAGGAGCAGCCTGTATCCAAGGAAGATGCACGTTACTCTCCCCGTCTGTTTGCCGTGTTGTGTTAATCAAGAGCTTGGAAATTAAGTCAGTTTGCTCAAGTGCCCTCAGCTCAGAAGAGCTTCCAGAAACAAATACCAGAGTTGTCAACACACCCGCCGTGTAATTGGCTTCCATCGGCTCTTAACTGGATAGTTTTCAAACACATGAAACCAAAACTGGAGCAGAAAGGGGACGACAACAGAAGTCACCCCACTCAGATGGACAGCTGTCTTCATGTTGAAGAGACAGAAGTGTGTTTTTCTCTCTCTTTCTGCTAAGGACAGTCTCATAGATTCCTGACATGCACTTTCTTGAAAGGCTGAGAGAAGCATGAAGATTGGCACCTTGGTCCTTCAAGTGAGAAAGATAAAACACGATGCTCATCAAGGTTTTGCCAAGGCCGATCTGCTTCCCAAGAAGCTGTTTCTGGAAACACGATCTCTTCTGGGAAGAGTGACTGACTGATCTTTCACTCGCTACTTCGGTCCATCTGTTACCAGCACCTACTTGGGGTAGATGGACGGGCACATTCCAGACAGCCCGTGACATACTGCTTTTCTATGTTGTCAGCCCATGAGATCATTGGCTTTCACATGAGAAGCTGATGGTTAATTCTGAAGATGCCAATGTCTGCAGAAGGTAGAGGAGACATGAATCCAGTGGAACAGACACACTATGACTAGAGATGAATACAGTGATGGATTGATAGTGAGTAGTGGGGAATGAAATAGAAAGATGTGTTGGATAATTACACTGATAGATTGATATATAAAGGAAGTGGATTGCCAGAGAGGAAAATGGGTGGGGAGATAATTGGATGGAGTGATCAATCAGATGGTTGAGTAGATGGGAAACGGTGTATTACTTTGATAGTGTGCTTGATAAAACCTAAATAATCAGCCACCTCTGGATCATTTTTTAAGAACTGGATAGTATTTTTCAGAGAGAAATACTCTCCTCAAGATTCTTCCCCCCATTTTCGGTTACATGACCTCTCAATGTTCAGGTTTGGGTTGTATGCCTACCCCCAAACTTCGAATCCTTATAGCTGGTAGAGAAAGCAAATAGGGCAGAATGGCTAGAAAAGATGGCAATGTTTCATATATATATATAGAGAGAGAGACAGACAGAGACAGAGACAGAGAGACAGAGAGAGAGAGAGAGAGGAAGAGAAAGAGAACTTCCCAGAAAGAAAGGATGTGAACCCTCATGTAATTAGATCATAATAAACATGGAGAGAGGGATCTGTACATCATAGTCAGGAAAATGGTCCACAGCTTTAAAGACACAAGTAATAGGACACTTGGATATAATTCTTGCTGCGCACTACATTATAAGTCAAGTTGTGTCTTCAGGGTGCTTATCACGAGGCACGTTTTTTTGCCCAAATGGAACTTACGGTTTGGTGTGGAGGGTGGTTGGTTGGTGGTGATGATGCCAGAGGGAGCAGAGGGAGGGGAGGGGAAGGGTGGAGAACGGGTTCTATTTTTGGACACACCACCTATGAGTGATTATCCTACATGTGGTAGAACCCTGCCCACCCCTCCCCCAAACTCCACTCGTTCAAACTAGAAAGAAAAATCAAATCAACAAAGAAAAGAATCCAAAAAAAAAAAAAAACCCAAAAACTGAGAAAAGGAACAGAAACAAAAAGAAGCCCAAACTGTTTGGCCCTCCGCAGTGCAGGTAAAGTCTGTGATATGGAGAAGCAGGCGTTGCTCAGAAGACCTATGCTTTCTTATCAAAACTTGATGAAGAAGTGGGCAAAGAGGGTCCCTGATAGCCAGAGGCAAGCGAGCGCTCTAGAGGCCGAGTTTACACCATCAATGACGGCTCCAGGCCCTGTGTAGGGGAAAGAGAGACAGGCTCGTTAGCATTAGCACACACCCAGAGGGCAGCTTCCTCAGCCCCTCCAAGCACTGCACAGACATGCTTCTCTCTGAACAGCCTCCACCTGACCCCTGACCCTTCCACGTCCCCAGAAATGGAGAGACTCAAAGGGACTCCTCACTGGGACACCTGGACCCTGCAGCCTGCTCTCAGAGACCGGGGTTAAAACACCCACAGAGGCAGAGGGAAAGCAGGGGTAGACTTGCGGGCTGACAGGACAGAGCAGGACCTTGGAGGTGGTGTGCAGGACAGACAGGGGTGGGAGGGGAAGCCGAGGAATGGGGAGAGGAGAGTCAGGATGGAGGGGAGAGGCGGGAGGAGGCGGGAAGGGGAGGGAGGCTTTCATGAGACCCAGGAGTCGGTGTTGCCGTGGCCGACTCTTCGTCTGGCATGACTGGGATGTTGTGGAGCACTGGGGAAGATGAATAACTACACCGCATCATTTTAGACACTATGGTGGGGTTTAAGCCAGCAGTCGAGCCCGCATGACCAGAGGGGACCGAGAGGACCCCGCCTACTCAGACCTAGCGGCCACTGTCCTCTGCCTGGCGGGCTTTCCCTCGAGCATCCTTCTTTCCTCTTCCCTCTCTCTCTGGCGCTTTGACATAGCCCTCCTGAATCCCTCACATTCCACACGAGATGAGAGCATGATTATCTACATCCTCCTCCAGAAGACAGACTGTGCACGGGGGTTGTCCTCGCCCGTCCTGAGGACCCAGGACGGAAGGATAAGTGTCCAGCCCTGCCCCCACACCCGTCCATCACCTTTGCTGGGCAGCATAAGAATCTAGGGTCATCAGCAAGAGCTGTGACCAGCGAACAGAGAGGATTCCAGGGTAAGCGAAGCTACGTCTTAGTCAAAGGAGTATAAGTCCTCAAAAGGCAACCCTATAGGGTCAGCAACAAAGGGCAGGAGCAGGGAAGACAGGCAGGGCATCACGGCCACCTTTAGTGGTAATGTGGCTCCTTGGCAAAGAACTGCACTCCTGACGAAAGGGCCGGTGGAGCCAGGTTTCCTCTGACAGCACCCAGGCCCCGCAGCTTCCTGGTCAGTATCATGGCTTGGATCCAGGCCTCGTTGATGCTGACCTTTAGCCAGGGGACATATGGGTCTCTCGCTTCAGCAACCAGCATCCATCTGTTCCCACCCCAGGGTTCTCAGCAGGATGCCTTCTATTTCTCCAGTGCATAACACGATTCTCTTATCTACTAAGAATTCATATTTACTTGAGAACTTGAGAGTCCTGCTCATAGTGTTCTGTACTTTGGTTATAGAGTATTCACAGAAAAGGGCAGAGTCCAGGCCTTAGCCCATTGCTGTGGTCCCCATAACGGCTTCATGAACATTTATAGAAAGTGGCCTGACTCTGGGGTCCCCATTAGCCAAGGCATATATCCTAAGGAATCGTACCAGCCTAGAGAATGCACTAAGTTGGAAAAGGCCCAGTTTGAAGCCCAAGGTAATTCTCTATATTGTCTTCTGCAAAAGATGAGCGATTGAGATTTTCAAGAGAGTTTAAAAGGAAATGGATGATGCAGAACCATATGATTCTTTAAAGAATATTTAAAATATAAAGTCTATATATGATGTGTATTAACTAGTTTTATATATATGTGTGTGCGTGTGTTTCGCTAATTTATTACACTGATGTCAACTTAAGAAACTGTTGAGTGGGCTCCATGCTAGATAGACAGGGGTCTTTACTATAGGAATCACTTTATTCCAAGTTCTACCAGCAGGCTTAGCATTTTGGGGGAATGTCACATTACCAGCGTAAGGTTGGATGTAGATAAAATAAACAGGAGAGATGTATTGATGATGCCAGTGCATTAAACTGTGGGTAAATGAGAAGGAGTCATCACGATAGCAGGTGGCAATGGCAGTAAGGTGTTCATGCTGATCAGGCAGGCAGGGTGCAGCCACTGTTCACGCCACCTGAGTTCTCCAAGGAGCAGGACCCCAGCAGGCATCGCGCCTGCTCAGCCAGCTTGGGGGTATGGCCATAAGGCATATTAATAATATATGGTGCTCTCTGTGTGCCAAGTTGTGACTCTAAATGCAGAACCTCTATTAACCCGTTTTATCTTCAGGAAACCCTATGGTATGCCCACGTTATGGATGGGGAACTGATGAGCTGTAAAGTTAAGTGCCCTGCCTATGGCCACATAAGATAATACACCCAGAGCTGGACTGGAACTGAGTCACTCTGTCTACAAGGCTGGTGCCCTTGATGACCACAACTCCACCTCTTCTCTGTGGAAAATGGTCTTTTGTGCATGTTTTTCAGAGACTGCAGCATCACGCCACAATGGCCTCTGAATTGACTCAGTTTCTCCAGAAACTGGGAGGCGTGCGTGTGTGCTAAGTCACTTCAGCTGTGTCCCACTCTTTGAAACTCTATGAGCTGTAGACTGCCAGGCTCTGCCTGTCCATGGGATTCTCCAGGCAAGAATACTGGGGTGGGTTGCCATGCCTTCCTCCAGAAGTAATCATGAGACCACACCAATTCACTAAACAGCTGCAACCCACCACTTCTTCTGTATTAAAGCATAGAGAAATATTTGCATAACCAGGTGAGTGGTTTTAGCATACAGATAACCTGTGAGAGAGATTCCTCACTGAGGGACAGCCCCTCTGTGGCCATGGTCCTTCCACCAGCAGAATGAAAGGAGACTGGGATGGGTGACCTCTGAGCTCTTCTCCCTTAGCGTCTGGAGTTACAGAATGGCTAGACACTCTGTATCTGGTTTTAGAAGGGACGGCTGTGGCAGGGGCCGGACAGCCAGAAGGTCTTTTCCAGTAGGTATGAGACCATTACCATGCAGCTTTCTGCATGCCAGCATGCCATCTTCTGAGAGAGTAAGAGGGCATCAAATACTCCTAGACTCTAACTTTCCCTATTTTGGCCTCATTCTCTATGCTGCTGCAAGAAGTTTTATTCTTTAGTGGGTGTGATAAGCCCTACTCTAAGCATCAGACAACATGGCAATTTACTGTTGAAGTGTCTATGGTCCATCAGTGTATGAGAAAGGGCCAAGCTGCTCTGGCCAAGGAGTTCACCAAATCCACTAGGACAGAGATTAAACTAGCCCTGCTTTCTTGCTATGGATCCTGGACACATTTGAGATTTGGCAGTTGGGACAAATGCCAGTGCAGTGAGCAGCCACAGGAAATCTTCTGGGCTTTGTTCAAAGCCGAGAGAGAGGAGCTCAGGTGCATGCACCAACTGCAGGCTGGCGGAATGTAAGATGGAGGCCTTTAGCAGCGAATGGATTCATTAGTGCAGCTTCACAGTAACCCTGATTCTATTGGAAATGAGGGGGTGGGGAGAATTTGGGTTGGGTATCTCCCATAGGTTTTCTTTTTCAAAATTGGAGGATAATTACTTTATCATACTGTGTTGGTTTCTGCTGTACAAAAACGTGAATGAGACATGAGTAAGCATCTATCCCCTACCTCCTGAGCCTCCGTTTACCCACTGTCCCACCCATCTAGGTCATCACAGAGCACTGGGCGGGGCTCCCTCTGCTCTTCAGCAACTTCCTATTAGCTATCTATTTTACATACGATACTGTGTGTGTGTTTCAATGCTACCCTCCATTTGGCCCACCCTCTCTTTCTCCTGCAGGTTTTCTGTATCTGAAGGTCACTGACCTGATGGTAAACGCTTCTCTGTGCTTTAATACAGAAGCAGTGGTGGATAGGTGCTGTTCAGCAAATTGGCGTGTCCTCCTTGATTACTTCTACACCTCTGCCCCACCTTGGCCTCACTGCTTTGTCCCCGCAGCCCTAAACCTTTTGGGGTCAAAGTCACTGGTCCCTAGAAAAGTGCAACTAATGGTTGGGACTTGGCTTCGGACCGACTTGAGTTTAAATCCTGACTCTGTGGCTTGCTAGCTCTGTGATCTCAAAATACTTTCAGTTTCTCCTTGAAAACAGGGCTCATAACGCAGTTTTCAGATAAAGAAATGGAGGGGTCAGGGTGGCATCTGGTAGAAAGTAGACACTAGATCATGGGAAGGACTGCTCTCATGGGTCCACACCCCCTACCTTCCATTGCCTAGCTGTGGCTGTGCATGCTAAGTTGTTTTAATCGTGTCTGACTATGTGACCCCATGAACTGTAGCCCACCAGGGTTACACTCCAGGCATGAATACTGGAGTGGGTTGCCATTTCCTCCTCCAGGGGATCTTTCCAACCCAGGCATTGAACCTGTGTCTCCTGAAGCTCCTGCATCGCAGGCCAGTTCTTTATCACTTAGCCACCGGGGAAGCCCTTAGTTGAGGCTAATGTTAGCTTATTTGGGAGATCTTTTCCAAATACATTGATGCTGAGCTGGGTTTTGGGAGGTGAGAGTGAAGTGGCGAGATGGGTGACAGAGGTCACTGGCTGGGAGGACCTAGGAGGTGTGGAGTGCTGAGCAGGGCGATGAGAGAGGGCCGAAGACAAGTTCTGCGGCAAGTCCGGGGAGAAGCAGACCCCACGCTGGCCTCAGCAGCCACGCCGTCCGCCCAAGAACCGTGTGCTGTTCCTGTCATGTGCCAGCTACCATCCCAAAGAGAAGGAGAGGCACAGCCTCTGCCTGCACACAGCGAGCCCCCTCTAGTTTTTGGCTGTTGTTGATGTGTGGTTTGTGTGTGTGTGTGTGTGTGTGTGTGTGTGTGTGTGTGTGATGTGGGATCTCAGTTCCCTGACCAGAGATTGAACTCGTGCCCCCTGCAGTGGAACTGCCAGGGAAGACTCCCTATTCTCCATTCGGATCTAGAAGTCCTCTGTCTTCACCTAAACCAATAAACAAACACAAACATGTTTTAATCCTTCACAGAATCTGAGAAGAACGCCCTTTGAAACAAAACAGCCCAACCTCCCTTTCATCTCAGGAACGCCTTGCCTTTTGGAAAGTCTAAGAGGACTAAATTTAGGAGTCAGGGAGAACTGAAATTGAATTCTTGCTCTGCTATTTACTAGCAGGATAAGTTTTGTTTTTTAACTTAAAAAATTTTTTTTGGAATGTAATGACTTTGCAATGCTGTGTTAATTTCTGCTGTACAATGAAACAAATCAGCTATAAGTAAACGTACTTCCCCTCCCTCCTGGACCTTCCACCCACACCCCCTTCCCCCACTTTAGGTCACCACAGGGCACCAAGCTGAGCTCCCACGTGCAAGTTCTCTAGCAGGAAGTAGCAATGATGACTTGGACGAGATGGTTAGCATCTCTGAAGCAGTGATTTTCATGTATGAACTCTGTGGGGAGATGCTTTTGTCTGTGCAAGGATGCTCTGAGGATGAGTTCAGATGGCATATAAAATCACTGAGACTAAGTAAAGGATGAATAACTACTGGATTAATCAGAACTCGGAGCATCTTTGGTAGGGCTCATGCTTTAAATAAAAACACTCTGTGTACATTGGATTCTCAAAGATAGTTGCCAAGCAAACGTGACTCTGGCTTAGCAAGCGACTGGTCTCTCCTCACAAGACCAAAGGTGGCTTCAACCACAGGTTAAGGCTTCTCGGGGAAGGCCAGTTACCCTCAGGAGGTATAATTAGAAGCCCATCTCTTTATCTGGGAAATCCCCACATTCGAGAACTCTTTATTTACCCTTAATAATGACTCAGTCCAACAGAATGACTCTTAAGTCTGAATAAACATCAGACTTAATTACATATTTTTTTCAGGGATAAACTAAAAGTGAGAACATGTTACTATGCCCTTTCCCCTCATTTCACCCTCCTTATCGCTAAAAATGTATTGCTTCCTTCATTCCTGTTGTTGAGTACCTTTGAAAATAAAAGCCCACACAAAGACACAAAGCCACAAAATCAACCATGAATGACATACATGACAACTAAATACCTTGGGGACATATGCAGACCAAAATGAGCTAATCCTGGGCATACAGAAGAGAGAAAGAGACAGAAATGATCAAGAGATAAATTCCAGAAATGATAAACATCAGAAAGGTCAATCATTCTGTCTGTGTTGTCAGCACTGGAGGTAAGGTTTTTATGGCCATGTGTGAGGCCCAGAAGTGGTAAGACGAGTAAATAAAGAAAGCGGCAAACAAACAGATGAATAAAATTAAGTCCACTTGGAGAGGCTACCTACTTTGTTGAATTAAATATACTATACTGTATAGATTTTTAAAAAGCAAATTTGGTCGAGGACTTAGCATAGAATTAACCTGCAAACCCAGTTTGCTGGAAAACAAGAGTGGCTGACTTCAAGGGCAGGCTGATCACACTCTGGAGAAACAGGGGTTAGAAATCAAAGCGCCCAAACTCAGCACAAAGCTCCCAGCAAACTACATAAGCTTATGGATGAGATCATGCCCTGCAGAAGATTTTGAAGCTTAAAAATTGAAGGGTCCAGATACATGGGTTTTTTTTAAGTATCTTTGATATTAATTTCTCATTTTGATATTAATTTTTCATTTAGATGCTTTCTTCTCTGCAATCATCCTCTTTGTTTTTTCAGCCTTCTAACTTTATTGAGGCTTTCAATGGCTAAGTCAAAGATCTCTCTTGGTAAACGCCACATTTCTCTTGAAAATACGTGGGTTATTTTAAAATGTCTTTTGATATTGATTTCTAGCATAATTGCACAGCGATAAGAGAACAGACTCTGTATGATTTCGATACCTTTAGACCATGAAATTTTTGCCCCTTGTTTTATGTCCCTGGATATGTTCCAGTGTCTCCTAGTTTATAGTCTATGGGAACTTGAATAGAATTTATATCCTACTGTTATGTGAAAATTATATAAATCTTAATTATGTTGAAGTGTTTCACAGTGCTTTTCAGGTCTACTATATCCTTCTAGTTCCCTGTGTATTCATTAATGAATTCTCAAGAGTTTGATATTGAAACTCCAACTAAAAACCTTATTTACTTAAAAAACTGTAGTATATAGTGGAACTATGTATACTTTGTTCTGTATTCTCCAGGTCTCCTGTAAATGTGTTATCATACTTTCATAATTTAAAAATAAAAAGAAAAACTGGAGGGTCCATTACAAGCGAGAAAGGTATTGAAATAACCCCCTTTTTCTTCCTGCAATTGCAATGGAAACCAGGAGAAGTTCTTCAGCAGGAAATTCGATAGCAAGCTGCAGCTGTAATACTGTTAAAATAGCAGGTGGTAGTATGGTCATCACATTAAGGGGAAAAAAAGAAGAAAAAAAAAAAACACGGGCAAGTTGAACTTGGTAATAGCACAGTGAGATCAAGGAAGCATCTGAAATCTAAGAAGATACACTTTTGTTCTGAAATTTAGATGAGTTTTATGAGTGTGAACTATGTGACCTTCCTAATGAGGAGCCAAAAAGATAATGATGTTCTTGGTGATTAAAAGAGGAGCGAGGAAATCTAATTAGACAATGAGTGTGTTACTCTTGTTGGGGAAACGTAAACCTCTTTTCAGAAGGGCTGGCTGATGAAGGCGCATAACTTGCTATCAAAGGATGCTGTTCCTCCATTGTCTGTAATTACAGCAGAAACAGGGCCTGGTGTTGTTCTGCAAGGAAGATGAACCAGGCTTCACAGCTCTGGGAAGGCATGGGGATAAAGAGGCCAAGACAGCAGCCGCTCCCACAAAGCCCACGGCCTAGGAAGTTCAGAGCAGAAGTTAATTCAGACCCATCAGCTCATCACAGCCCTGAAAGAGGCGAGGCTCTGGTCTATGCCGAACCAGAAGCTCCAGCGTATGCTGATATCAGCATAGCCAGGCACTCTGTGTTAAAGCCTAAATGCTCAGGCTAACGGCCAGATGTCAGTGATTCAGAGGGGAGCAGGGTGCGAGGGAGTGACAAGGAGCCTCATCAGGAATGAAATGTGAAATGTCTGCATATTTTTCCCCTAATATGTTGACATTTTGCAGGTTGGGGAAAATACAAATGCTGCTGCTGCTGCCACCGGCCAGAAGCATTAACATTTCTCTCTGACTCATTCCCTCCCACTTGGATTTAAATAGTGGATTTGGAAAATAAAAATCATACATGTTATCAGCAGGAAATGGACAAGCATGTGCAGCTTCGGATGTCTCTGCAAGAAGAAACCACTTGATGAGCACCTTCTTCAACAGTTGGTCAGGATGTCTTCCTTACATTGCTTTACATTCCCTTACATTGTCTCCCTTACAAGGAAGACCCGGTTGGAGGGGACCCTTATTTTCAAATTAGAACTGGGACATATTGGGGGGGCTGGAATGCAAGGGGTAGTGTGAGAACAATATGTCGATTTGGCTTCTTTGGTGGGTGGTGGGGGGAAACTACAAGACCATTAGAATATTTGTCCTCCCTTTGGATAGTGAAGACTTTCACCCTTTATGGAGGCTGTTATGGACTCACTGTTGACTGGAAGATATATTTATTAATCCACTCAGGATTAATAAATTACTGGACAATAACTATTACAAGGTTCAGGGCTATATCCTTCAGTGTAGCAACAAATAGAAGCCTAAAGGTAAACTATCAGGAAAATCTAAACGATGGGTGAATGATTCTTCAGTGGGACTCAGAAATGCTTGGTAGATGGGGTACCATTAAGGAGACCCTTCAAAGGTAGTGTAACTTAGGCAGAGAAGAGTCAAATGCTTCCTTCTGTGACCCTACAACACACTGGAAGAGACTGGGTACTATGGGTTAGAAAGAAGCACAGGATTAAGGCCAGACACACTTGGGTACAGAACCTAATGTTAGGGCATCCTTCCATGGTGGACTTTCTATCTGAGGCAGGAAGGAATTCAGTCACATGGCTCAGATCCTCTGAGCTCCAGACATAGCTTCCTCAGAGGGTTCTGAGCTGTCTAAAGCCACGTCTGGCCAACATCTACTAGCCAGTAGCTTCTTTATTCTGCTGAGGTAGCACTTGTGTTCTATATTCTATTGTAAACGCCTGTTTACTTGCTTGTACAAGGTTGGGAAGTGTGTTCCCCTCCATGCCTCAATCTGAATCTTATTCCTGGTGCATACTAGGCTCTAAGCAAGCATTTGCTGATGGACAGAAGCTGGAATGTGCAGTGGGATCCAGGGTCCCAGGCAACGGAGGGGGTTGTCTAGAGTGGTGGGTGCAGAGAAGGCCATGGGGAACGTGGGGACATGATGGAGGTTGATCTCAGGCTTTTCGGGGAGGCAGGTTTCAGCAGGGGGTGAACAGGTTGACTCTGAGTTTGGGAAGGGTCACTGGGGTCCCGAAGTGGCAGATTGCAGAGATTACCAAGGACAAAGGGACCCACACACCATAAGAGAAGCTCATGACTAGACATGGCACCTCCTTTGGGGTGAGTGAAGGGGGCGGGCAGAGGCAGTGGGAGGGGTGTGGCTGGGGCCTGCTTTCTCAGACCTGTGGGCTGACAGGCGTGAGCGGTGGCGGGAGGAAAAAGTCAGAATGACCTCAGAGATTGGAGTGAGGGCTGGGTGTGAAGATAAGGTGTACATTTGCAGGGCAGAGGAGGAGGTGCCAGAGAGAGAAAGATGGAGCTTGCCCTGATGGAACTTTCAGGCGGCAGAGCGGCCTCTGACTCAGAACTGAGGAGAGAGTTAGGGACACAGACGGGAAGCTCCCAGACAGCTGCCCAGAGACCAGCTGGCTCTCGGGGGCCCCGGGCTCCCAGGTAGACCTGCCCACGGAGCACATCCTCAGGGCTCCTTGGAGACTTTCATTCAATGGCTCTGGGACCAGGCCCACGGAACAGCATTTCTGAAGCACCCGAAGCGAGGTCTGAGGTCTAAGATAGGGTTCCCTTCAAAGACGCCCGAGGACACAGAATACCCTACCCCTCTTGCTGTGATGCCACCCCTGGGCAGACGGTGGAGGGGCTAGACGCAGGCTGAGATGGAGAGGGAGGAAGAGAGCCACGTGCGCGCATCATAGAAGATGGAAGCGGGGGGCTGGGGCCAGGACGTCCGGGGCCAAGAGGAGTCTGGGTGTTTGGGGGGAACGGGCTGTGAGGCTGAGGTCTGACTGTCTGGATTGGAGGCGAAGGGAGAGGAGATGCCGGATCCTCGACCCCTCTGCCCAGCCCTCAGGTTGCACCTGGAGCCACCCAGGGAAGGTGAGGATGTTGGGGGCCTTTATGGAGGAGGGGGTGGGGGGCAGGCTGTGGCCAGCTTTCCGGAGGCTGCCCTAGGTGAGGCCGGCCAGAGCGCAGAAGAGCTGTCTGGCTGCCTCTAGTTGAAGAAAATCCAGTCTGAAGAGCCAGCCTGACATGTATGTTTATTCTGGAGGAATGCCATTAGCAAAAGAAAACAGAGATTCTGTCCTCATGGCTTCCGGGGGCAGGGGAGGTAGACTGTCTTCCAGGCTGCTCCGAGGGACTGAGACTTTGCCTGAGGGAAAAAACTCCTGAGCCCAGATGCTGCCTTCACTGGAATACTTTGCCATTCTCCTATGCAAGGACAAGATTCTGAGGAGTGGTCCCTAGTCCTGGTACTTAACTCAGAGCCCATCGTTGGTGTCGCTGCAATTTCACAGATGAATCTGCTCTCCTCTTTGTACCGTCCCCTCCTTCCCGGCTTTGTTTGTTTCCCTGTCCCTCTCCCCCGCCAGTTCCAGACGTTCACACGGCTCATTGCATGCCTCACAGTCTCTGCAGTGCCGGATGTAATCAAGTTCAGATCTTCCCTCCTTGCACCCTAAGGACAGGGAGGGGGGTGGTTCTTGCCCAAGACCCAGCATAGGCAGAATGGGCTGGCAAGTCCAGAGAAAGTGAGTGACTTCCTCGAGGGGCAGAGGTGTGCCCAGCACACCAAGCTCAGCCACCCCGGCTGCATGCGGTCCTGGCAAGGCTCTAGGATGTCAGGGCCGAGTGGCCTTTGGAGGCCTCATCCACTCCAAGAAGCTTACAGATACTTCCAGCAAGTTGCTTTCAATAATCAGAACAGCTGCTACCATCCCCAAGGTTATGGATGTCAGGCTTTGGAGATCTGCTTCTGACCCTAGTTTCCTTTTGATTTTTTTTCAGAATAGGGACTTAGAAAGCAAGAAGGAAGCCTGGTGTGTGTGTGTGTGTGTGTGTGTGTTTTCCTGTTCTTACATTTTACAGGCAACCATGGAGCAGAGGGCATCATGGTGTGTGCCAGAGTCAGACCTGGTACCCAGTTTCCCCTTCCATCTCCGTGTTGATCTGTTCTTTACCTTCTGCTGTCCCTCTAGTCCTGACAGTGGCCCTGGGGCTGAGCAAAGTGGACAATCTGAAATGCTGCTTTGAGCTAGCATGCTGCTGGTCACCTGTCCCGTCTGTGTGGTCTCTGGAGGAGCAGCAACTGGTGATGACTGAGGGAAACACCCCACATCAACACCGGCCACTGATTCACCTCTGAGCATCACCCGCCGACCTGGGTTGTCTCTCCTTTTTCCTAAGCACTTCCTGTCTCAGCCCACTGCCTCCATAGCCTGGGTCTTCTGCCTTCATTTGAGATTGCTTTCATCTCACTTTCCTGTATTCTGTAGGTGTAGGCAGAAACTATATGAAAGATGTTTGTGTGAGAGGTCTGTTATGAGTGTGTGTTGTGATGGATTCACACATCACTTCAGGGCCCAGAGTCCCCACAAACCCAGCTCACAGTCCTTGAGGGCAGACACCAATGCACGCCTGGGGATGCGGTATGTCTATGTGTGGGTTTGGGGGTGTGAGCAGATGGTGTGTAAATGCTCAAATGGTCCTCTAAAATAATGTGTTCAGATTACATAGAAGATGGGAGATGGAAATGGAAAATGAGTTCAAACAGGCTAACTGCTGACCTGGGCTTCGTGTGGCTGGCTGCCCTGGGGTATGAAGCTATTTCTTTCCCATGAGCTGAACTGTGTCCCCAAGCTCACATGTTGGAGCCCTAACTCCTGATGTATATTTGGAGACAGAACCTTTAAGGAAGTGTTTAAGGTCAAGTGAGGTTATAATGGGCTTCCCAGGGGGTGCTAGTGGTAAGGAATCTGTCTGCCAATGTAGGATATGTAAGAAATGTGAGTTCGATCCCTGGGTTGGGAAGATGCCCTGGAGAAGGAAATGGCAACTCACTCCAGTACTCTTGCCTGGAAAATCCCATGAACAGAGGAACCTGGAGGGCTACAGTCCATGGGGTCACAAAGAGTCGGACACAACTTAGTGACTCAACCACAACAACAAAAGCCATCATATTCTACATGTTTGTTACCTAAAGTGTGCAGACCAGCCCCCCGAAGTCTATCCAGTAAGGAGAACAAGTCAGGGGAAGGAGCAGGCAAGCCTATCTTGGAAGGAGGCTTAAGGTCAAAAGCATAGGCATTCAGGCAGGCAGAGGAGTGAAGGAACATGCGGTACCCACCTGCCACTGCTGATGAGGGGCTTATTTCTAAGACACACACAGCACAATGTACACACAATGCAGAGAGAAAACAAGAGACACAGATCACACATTTCAGATGGTTGGTGGACAAAGTTCCCTTCACGTCAACGCTGAAAGCTGTTCGGGGGCTGAGGTCCATATGAACAAGGAACACCTTTCCTTCCTATTTACCAGATATTTCCCTCTCGCCAAATCTCAGCAAATACACACGCACATAAACACACGGACCATCACAACAAGCTGGGCCTGGCCAGTGGGGTGAAATGTCACACGAGGAGATGGACACAGCAGTGTGAGAATGGAGGGAAGGCGGGATGAGGGCTCCCAGCGGGCCAGTCGGGGCTCTGGGGCCCTCTCACCCCATATGGGAGGGGGCGACCCTCAGAGAAGGGATGGATGTCCCAGCTGATGTCCCGATGAGGACCAGCCTCTTTCTCCGTTCGTTCCGATGAATGAGAACATGACATGCAGTCAACATGAGGGTCAGGATGGCAGAGTTGACCTGGTTTACAACTGCAACTAGAACCTTTTACACTCTTCCTGTAAGGCATCTTAGCATTAAATCTGATTAACTCCTCAGACCGATAGACAGTACTGCAAATTGAACTCTTCCATGGTTCCATCTTGCTTAAGGCAACCACTGTCCAACTTGGTTTAGAATTTGGTTCACTCCTTTTGTAAGGTGCAAAGCTCGCCTCATGATAGACCAGGTGCTATCGGTTGCCTTGTAAACGCCACAGTATTACAGGCTAAGAGAATGACCAGGTTGGGTGGTGGGGTTGCGTTCGCATCTAAGGTGGAGTGGGGAGCAGTATGGATGGACACAGGCCAGCGGATCTCGCCTTCCTCCCCCGCCCATCCAAGCCCCGTGTCCAGGCCTCCTGCACTCACCATACAGTGTGATGCTGGCGTTGGTTATCCCAAGTTTGTTCGTGGCCACACAAGTATAGTTCCCATAATCCTTCTCTGAGACGTTGAAGAAAGTCAGCGTCGATATGTGGCCTTTGTTCTCGATCCTCATGCCATCCAGGCCGGTGGCCAGCCTGCGAAAGAAGAGGAGGTACTGGGGGTCTGGTTCCACTCATGGAGTGAGGGGGCAGGCAAGAGGGGCTGGGGATTCACACACAACTCTCCTCCACATGAAGCCCTTCCCTCCAACTAACCCAGTCCCTCTCCCTCCAGCCGTAAGCATCACAGTCTCCATCAGGGGTGGAAAGGGAAGGTGCCCACACTCCCAGGCTGCATTCCCGGGCTCCTAGTCCTTCAAGATGATCCCGTCTACAGCCAATCTCAGATTCTGGAACAAAGTCGATCCACATTTCCCACTTCCCAACTTCCTCTGCTGTTTGTTGTTGGTTCTAAAAGGAGGCTCTGTTATAATGGAGGCTGTCATCAGTTTGGTTTTGCCGTATCTCCCCCCTGGACTCCATCACCCTCCTTCTGCGTGGGGCATCACCCATCAGCTCTGCCTCAGACACGCCCCATTTCTGCTTTCAAGGTACCTGGTGTCTTCCTTGAACCACTGGAACTCAGCCATGGGCACTGCCGAGGCTTCACAGCTCAAGATGCCCTTCTGGCCAACGGAGACCCCTGTGTTCTTGGCTTTGGAGATATAGGGGGGGTCTGTGGGGGGATGCGGAGCAAGGCCATAAGACAGATGAGAGGCAGGACAGTTGACAGTCACCTGCTGTATACACCCCCTCCTCCAGCTAAACAACCATCTATCTTAGGAAAAGGACGTCTTGCTTGAAGATACTGCATTTACCCCCACATCTTCTTCAAGCCTTCAAATGAACCCAGAGTTAACAATTCTCCCCATTAGCTAAAAGCTCTGACAGTCACAGGAAGGCCCCATGGCCCTGGAGATGGTGATGGGCACAGCGATCTCATACAGTGTTTTCCTGCTGGAAACAGCATGGATCTATTAAGAAAATGGCCTTGCCATTACTTGCCCGTCCCCACGCCCTTCTGCTCCCTGGGACTCCCCGACAGGGGGTCCACTCACAGTTGACGGTGATCTTTACTTTCCGCACGTCAGGGGCAGCGACGTCATTCAAGGCGCTGCACTCATACTCCCCGGACTGGTCACGTTTGATGTCAGAGATTTCCAGGTATTCATCCTCACTCACAAAGCCCTGGCCTTCTGGGAGGCAAGAAACAGACACAGACAATCGAGAAACTGTGAAACTGGGAACATAACTGTATTTCCATCTAGAATTTAGAGGCGAAGGAATGCGAAAATCCATAAAATAGGGCTTGAACCTCAACTCAAAGATTCTAGACATCTATTGGCCCCAAA
Source organism: Dama dama (assembly GCF_033118175.1). Taxonomy (NCBI): domain Eukaryota; kingdom Metazoa; phylum Chordata; class Mammalia; order Artiodactyla; family Cervidae; genus Dama; species Dama dama. The sequence continues at coordinate 16,559,711 of NC_083682.1, forward strand.
GTGTTTGAAGAAATTCTCTGATTGAATCTTGGGTCAATACATTTGGGTCCAAGTCACTTTAACTTTTCAGATCATTTGTTAAGAAGGGCATAGCATTCATTTTTTAAATATGATTATTATGAGGATTAACTAAGAGAGTACATGTGAAATACTGTACTTAAAGAAAGCACTTTAATAAGCTTTGCTATTTTGAAAGAGAATTGTCATGGTCAGCAACATAATTTTTAAATGTGGGAATAAGGTTAGGGTATGTGAATATGGACATCTTCATTTTTCACTACATTTTCACCATGTACTACATGCCTTTATACACAGAATACAAACTACCAAGACTTGTAGAATGATTAACATTTTGGTACAAACAGACACAAAAGAGTTGGTTGGTTTCAAACATCCTGGGGAAGACAAAACGGAGAATGAATGAATGAGGAAACGCTTCTTGACTGCTACGTAGTAGGTGCTCAATAAACATTTGCCAACATAAAATAACTCTGAAAGCCCCAAATGATAGAGCTCTGGTTACTCGAACCTAGGGTGAGGGTACTTAATAATTTTAATACCCAGCTTTGTGGGACATTCTGGAGGCTTTGCTTGTATGCGTGCTAAGTCGCTTCAGTCATGTCCAGCGCTGTGCAACCCTATGGACTGTAGCCCACCAGGCTCCTCTGTCCATGGGATTCTTCAGGCAAGAATACTGGAGTGCGTTGCCCTGCCCTCCTCTAGAGGTTCTTCCTAATCCAGGGAATGAACCTGCATCTCTTATTTCCAGGCATTTGTGAAACTTGCAATTCATGATCCCAAATATTCTGGGGCTGAGAAACTGACATTGCTTGCAGCCACCATGACACACTCTTGCAACGATCTGCCTCTGCCTCATTCCTCATTCCACTTCTCGTGGCTCAGTGCAAAGAGGACAGACCCTCTGTTGTCCTGCATCTGCCAAAGCATCAGGCTCCTTTAAAAACTCAGCCCACCCAAGGGCCAAGGAGAAAGTACATCCATTTGCATTTCTTATAAGCCTGATACCTGATTCCTTCTTGTGCTCCAGGCAGGAGAGCAGAATTAGTTTTCAGGATGATAAAAATGTGTTGTAAATTTTCTCGAAACCCATAGAAGCATATCTAATCCAATGGTCACTCAATCAGCCAAGTCTGGGCCCACAATGGGTTTGGGGCAGGAAGAGACGGTCGGGGCTGAGGGAGGTGATGGGCAGACACCAGGCAGGTGCTTTGGCATCCTGATTCTGCTGACATAGAAGTCTTGGGACATTCCCACCATCTACCCCTTTCCCAGGACACTGACTTTTTTCAGCTCTTCTGGCCTTTCTTGCCACCATACCCTCCTTACTTCAGCACTCCCATCCAGGCTCTGCCTTTAGTATCTGGATCCTGGTTGCCAAGACCAACAGCAGAAAGTGAGGGGCTTCAGGCCAACATGTAAACAGAGTCTCTCCAAGTGAGCACCGCCCTGGGAGCCCAAGTCTCATGCTACTTTGTGAAGGAAATCCTGCATCACTGGCCAGCAGGAGCAATTACTGGCTTGGGCAGCCTCCTGGGACTCGAGCCTGTGGACACGACCCCAGGACAAGCCCACAGGGAGAGTTTCAGGATCTTGGGGAATCTGGTCGAACCCACATGAGGAGTGACTGGACGCAGAGGTGAAGGGGAAAGCGGGATTTGGGGCAAGCCCACACTTCCCAGTCTGAGACCTGGGTGTCAGTTCTGAATGGTATTACCGGGCAAGTCTGGTCACAGGCACTGGACAAGAACTTTGAAAATTGTGAGGGAGATGCTCCAGGGCAGTTGCCTCCTGGGCCCCGGGGTGGGGTCTTGTTTGTTGGGACCCCAGGGTGGCGGTGCTGGTCACTGCCCTCCACCCCACAGACATTTAATCATCCAGGCTGACTCCTATCTAACTCCTCAGGGTCATTAGAGGGATGTCAACATTCTCTCACTCTCATCTCCTTGTTTCTCTTAGACTTAACAGCGTCTCAGTGTCAAAGGGGACTCTGAAACCACTTATTTCAGGATGTGTAATAAAGATGCTTCCCAGGTGGTGCAGTGGTGAAGAACCCACCTGCCAATGCAGAAGACCCACGTTTGCCATTCCTGGGTCAAGAAGATCCCCTGGAGAAGAAAACGGCAACCCACTCCAGTATTCTTGCCTGGAAATCCCATGGACAGAGGAGCCTGACAGTCTATACTCCATGGGGTCTCAAAGAGTTGGTCGTGACTAAACAACAACAAAGATAAAAATTGCCTCATTCATTAAAATGATGCTGATTGACCAAACTAAGTGTTTTTAAGGAAAAAAAAAAAAAAACAACAGTGAAATCATACAGACATAATGACTTTCCAGACTCAGCGTGCCATTTTTGCAGTGAATAAATATAGCAGGATGGAGAGGATGGCTTTCTCCTATAAAGACTCCATCATTCTTTCAGATTGTACTGCAGTGTATTTGCCACGAGTAATTAACCCCCCTGTACTTAACCAAGGAGATGAGCTACCTGCAGTGGGCCTGGCAGGAACCTCTGGCAGGGTCACTGACCCACCTTTCTTGGAGAGAATGAGTTAGACCCACAGCAGGCTGCCCAGTTTATACCAGACAGATGGCTTAAAGCCCCTGATGAGGCAAATCTGTGATGCTAGTCAGCACAGAAGGGAGGGGGCCCTTCGGGGATAATAGGGGTCTTTGCACAGGACCCTGAGTGAGTGTCTTCTACCAGAGTGAGGGGACAGACCCGGATCCTCCACGGGGGAAGCTGCTGGACAATAAGGCCACCCTCTGGAACGCGGGAATTTATCTCCACTCTGTTCTGTTTTCACGGACTGTTCTGTGACAGCAAATAAGGGAGGAAGTAAGAGTGTTTTGCACAAAATGAGGGTCGTTACGATAATACTACCTCATTAAGTGAGAAAATGAATTTCGTCAAGTTTGTTCTGTAAAGTAAGTGGTTCTTGGGTTTTAATTGGCACATAAATTCCTCTGAGATTTTATGTATTACATATAGATTCTGATGTAGTAGGTGCAGGGTGGGGCTTGGATTCTGCATTTCTGTCTTAAAGCAAACCTGTGGGGGAGATGTGAAACTCTCTTTTTCATATGTTTTCTCAGAAAACACAGTCTAGTCTTGTAGCCTATCTTCTCTTTAAAGTCCCTTTTGAATGTGTCTTCAGAATTTCTCCCATGGTACCCAGAGCATTCTGCCTGCACCCCATCTGCCCCCGTTTCTAAGTGTCTCAGGATTTCCGTGCTATTGGCCTCCTGTCCACACTCTCCTTCAAGCGCTGTTCTCAGCCCATTCTGACTCTCTCGTGCACCTGGGTCTGTGAAGGGGTTGGCTGGTCAGTGACATTTACTGCCTGCCCCTTGAGTTGAGATCCTTGTGGAGCTTGCATCTCAAAAGGCACCCTTTCTCTGGAGCTGCGAGCTTTGCTGGCAGGTCATCACTAAGGATCTGGACCCTTGAAACTATCTTTCCCCCTGGGTCCTTGAGATCTTACTGCAAAATACCTGCACCCTTGAACACCACTTTTGCTAAGAAAAGGAAGAAAATGTTGACATTCGTCCCCACCTCAAGCCCAAAGAAGGGGGTGGAGATGCTGTTTCCTTAACTGCTTTGAATACTGGGTGAGATTTGCAAAGCAGAACAAATCTAGGTTGCTAAATGCCTGGAGACCTGGCAAACTGTGGTGTGGAATGCTTTCCCTGCCCTCTGCAATTCTGGTTGTGACATAAAATCCTGATTCCACACTGCAGAGAAAAGGGCAGGAGGCTACAAATGCTTGAATCCCCTTTGCTAGCTGCCAGTAAGGCAGATTGCTGACTGGGGGACAGAGAGAGGGAGACAGGGAGGGAGAAATACATGAGTGGGGACAGAAAAGGAGAGAGGAGGAGGAGGAAGGAGTCACCGATGTAAGGAAGGGAATAAAGGTAGATGGGGTGCAGGCGAGACGCCCAGGCTGTAGGCAGGATGCTCTGGGTACCAAGGGAAAGGTTGTAAAGACACAGTCAGAGAGATTTAAATGAATAGATAGGCTACAAGACTACAGCATTTTTTTCTGACGATATGAAAATAGGAGTTTCACATCAGCCCCACCGTTTTGCTTTCTGGTAAAAGGTCCTGAAATGAGCCAGTAACCCAGAGGCATCTCATCCTGCCCTATGCATTGGGACAGCCAAATATAACACGATTGGAAGTCAAAGGAAGTGGGCTTCGCATCACTGGCAGAAATATATTAAAAATGCGGGTTATTTCTTTCCACGGAGGAGCACTTCGAAGCAGATAAGTCCAGCTCACTGTATTAGGAAGATTAAGATCTGCAGGGATACAAATGGGACCATTTATCAGGGGATGGAGGGGGTCCCTGGACCCGGACCCTGCAGATGCAAGGCACGTGCCTGGGGAGGGGCTGAGTTGGCCCCACGGTTCCATGTGCACAAGGCAGCCTCTTGTGCAGGAATATATATTCTGACATAACAGGCACAGAGAACAAGGAACGTGTTACCCCCAGCAGCAGGGCCTGCACCATCTCAGAAACAGAGGCGGGGGAGCAGACACACCCCAGGAAGAAAGGTCCCTGGTCCGGCCTTCTATCCCTAATGTCACCTGCAGCTATTTTACTCATCCTTATGGTGAGTGAGGTGATGGGTAAGAAGCCAAGACGTGGAGAGAATATTGAAGGCAAGGTCCTTGACCTTGGGGAGTCCACAGCTGATGAGCCGAGAACTGGAATACTTTATACGTTTTCTTTTCAGTTTCAATTTTTCCATTCTTAATTGTTTTGGACTCTCAAGTCAGGGATGGTGGGTCAGGAAGACTTATTAGAGATGGAAGAAGAAACCTGGGTGTTCAGGAATGAAAGGCTCAAAGAGAAAATTCAGGGTAAAATCTAGGAGCTTCCTGACCCACTTCTCTTTCTTTCTCCCTCCATATCCCGTCCTTCCAAGCTGCTGTTTTGCAGCCGTCACTCTTGGCCCAATTTCCCCTTCTTCTTCCACAGCCAAGTCCTTAGAATTATAGAGTTGGAAGTACCAGGAAGGGTCAGAGATTTCAGCCTTCCACTTTTTTGATGATGGTCCCTGACAGAATATCTTTACCTCCACACGAATGTCCCCAGGGAAGATTCCAGGGGGCGGCCTATTCCTTTGCCAGACTATTCACATCATTCAAGAAATTGTCCTTATTGGGAGGCAAAATGCTGCCCGGCTTCTCCCTTTGAAATGATGAAAAGCCACCCGCAAGGGGCCCCCAGCCCCTCCTTGCCCCCTCCTCAGCCACAGGAAGCTGCTGTTCTATCTGGGGAAGATGTTTTGTGAAGCAAACGCCAGCACCTGTCACAGCTCTGGCCAGGAGACCTGTCAGGAGGTGACTCATGTGGTACACGCTGGGGGGAGGATGCCCTGGAGGAAGAGAGCAGGAGGCGGTGATGATGGAGGTTAGGAGGCGCTGGCTTGGGGAAAGAACGGCCAAGAAAGGAGAATGCAGATAGGCAAGAAAGCGAGGGGTGGGGAGCTGCGCCCGGAGGAAAGATGGCGGGAGGGGGTCACCCCAAGAGCACTGGACTCATGTGGCAGGGCTTCCGGAGAAGCCAGTAGTTAGTCTCCTGGCTCCCCAGCAAGAGGGGCTATTATGGACGATTCCTAATGTCACCGACCTTGGAAACGTGGAGTCAAATGCCCCGGTGACCCCATGCCTGCTGCTGATCAGCTAGGCTCCCACCAGGCTTTCTGATTGATCCCGGAGAATGAACAGTCTCTTGCCCACTCACCAAGGCTCGGTAGCCATGCAAGTGATCAAAGAGCTGATCCTACTCCTGTGAGGAGTGCTGCATGCTTAGGGAAAAGTGTGGGTTGACGGGCAGGTTGTGTGTTTGCTGGAAACCCTGCCCTCGGGGTCTGGAACCAGGTCACCTCAGCGGGAGGGGCAGAGGGGGCGCGGTGTCTGAAGCCCCTGCCGCTGCTTCAGTCCCTGGGAGTGCTCGGGACAAGGCAGACACTGTCAGGGGCGCACGAGGGGATGTGTGCCCAAATCATGTCACTCGGCCTTCTCTCTCCAGGATTCTGGCCCAAAGAACAGAATCACAGAAGATGAGAATCACAGAAGATGAGCAGGTGAAAACACCAACTTGGTGGCTGTCAAGCTGGTCTATAGTCTGGGCTCCGTATGCAAGGCTGACATAGGTCTTGCCTTTCTCCCTGTGAACTCAAGACAACTGGACTTGTACGATGCAAGGACTCAAGTTGAGTAAGGGCTGACTGCAGGCCCCAGACTGGACCTGAGAGAAGGGCTGCCTTGAAATAAAGAGTCTGGGTTAGGAGGACTCCTTAGACCCAAGCAGAGTAGATCAGATGATGGAAAGCAGCCCTCTCTGGGAGGTGACAGTCTTGTCCCTGTTTAGCTGTTGGAACAAATGACCTCACAGTTGCCCCAGTCCCCCATCTTCCATGGGGGGAGAAAGAGTGATCCCGTGGGAGAGGGGATGGAGGAGCTGCCTTCTAGAAATCCACAGATTGGGAAGAGGGTCTCTTTCTCCTTCCTAGGGATCTCTGGCGTCCTTCTCCATCACACATCTCCTGACACAATAGCCTCCTTCTTTTAAAGGATAGAAACCTTAGAACATGCTTGAGTTGGGAACCGGGGTAAGTTCAGCAGTTGAGAACCTCAGCTCTCACTCCCCATCTTATCCGCTCTCAGTTGCAGACACACAGAGAGGGAACAACACCCCGACTTGTGTGACCTCCTTGTAGGACTGGTCAGGCTGAACTCTGATCACTCTGCACATGATGGCTGGGGGTTTGAACCCCTGAATTTGCCCCCCACTGACTCTGTCTTCACTAGATCTGCTCTCTCTGCTCATCTCCTCTGCACCCTTCCAGCCTTCCCCACCCCCGATCTCTCCCTACGACCTTGCACGCACCCAGCAACACTAGGCTCCCCTCTGTCTTTCAACCAGGAAGTGTGGATGGAGGCCCCAGCCAGCCTTGACTCCCAACTTTCAGCTTCATCCCTTCCCCACACTGGACTTAAACAAAAGTGTGATGAACCCACAACCCAAGATGTGTGCTTGGCTTGGTTTTACTGATGCTCTCTTTCTGAGATGCGTTCACTAGCTGTAGGAAGAATCAGGAATCATCAGAGAGTTTTGGAAACTAGATGACACTGTTGACCCAGAGGGAAGGGGCCGCAAAGAGTGATGCAGAAACAGCCAGAATATCTGTGAGGATGTGACCCAGTCCCCTTAAATGAGAGTATGGATTGTGGGCCAGGGAGAGAAGACAGACAGACAAACAGACAGAGACCCAGAGAAGGGGGATGCAGAAGGCAGGAAGCTGGGACTTCACACACAGGCAGACAAATGGCTAAGGACGGAAGCTTGAATCCGTTTCCGGAACAGGTTGCCTGATATGGATTCAAAACATAGCTAACATTTATATTCTAAAAAGTGTCTAAATATAAATATACATAAATAGTTCAGACCGAAACATAGAGGTTGAAGAAAAAAAATCATCACACTTTCAAAAGCAGAGCTTAAACAGCTACATTACTGATAAAATATTAAGGACACTTGGAAAGTTTTTCTTTATTCCATGTTTTCCTCTTGTATTACTATGATTTGCACTCTGAACCAACAGGGTTATCTCAGTGTTAACAACTACCAAGTGAAATCAATTCTGTGCTTTAATCTAAATAAACTACTGCTTAAAAATAATAAAATCTGATGAAGGCACTGAATGACCTATTGCTTCTTTCATTTATATATGTTTTTAGAAAGCTGAACCTGACCTTGCCTGCATTAACCTAAGCAGGCACCTCCGGTAACCCAGACCCTGTTTCTCAAAGAATACCATATTTTGCAGGAATGGAAAGGCCCTGGGCCAATACAACCAGTGAGTTTCCTGAGGGCACTTTGGCAAACTGATGTTTTGAGCTCAGAGCAAACCTCCAGGGTAGGAATCTGTGGGGGACAGGTAGCATCCAACATCTTCAAATGATTTCTTTTTTTCTTTTCCATCACAGTTTATGACAGGATATTGAATGTAGCTCCTGGTGCTGTAAGACCTTGTTTATCCATCCTGTATACAATAGCTTGCATCTGCTGATCCTAAACTCCCTCTCTGTCCCTCCCCTACTCTCCACCCCTTGAAAATTCTTTCTTCTTTTAATTTTTAATTTATTTAAAAATTTTTTGGCTGCACTGTGTGCTGGTTGCTGTGCGCAGGCTTTCTCTAGCTGCCGTGAGTGGGGGCTCCTCTCTCGTTGCAATGCCTGGCTTCTCATTACAGAGGCTTCTCTTGTGGTGGTGCATGGGCTCCAGGGTGCATGGGCTCAGCAGTACTGGCCCACAGTCTCTTAGTTGCCCCCCGGCACGTGTGATCTTCCCAGACCAGGGATTGAACCGGTATCCCCTGCATTGCAAGGTGGATTCTTAACCACTGGACCACCAAGGAAGCCAGAAATTGTTTCTGAGAATAGAGCAACATCATAGCACATGCTTTACCTCTCACTTGCTTTGTGGCGGGACTTAAAACTTTCCTTCCACCCCACCTGCCATGCTCATTTCCCTGGGACTGATGTGTATCTATAGTAATGCCATCAAGGCCTTTGTTATTTTTATAGGTGGGTAATCATACTGTTAGGTTTGCCTGGACAGCTGACACTGTTATCCACTGTAATTACTGACTGCTGGTTTCGGCTCTCAACGCCACGCTGGTCTGGATGACAATCCCTGTGGCCCCTGCCTTCTGGCCCACAGAACGGCCTGCATGTGGTCCCAGTACCAGGGCCGCTGCCCGTGCCCGACTCTGGGCTGCACTGACACACACACCTTCACACCCAGCGAGAGGTGGTGACTGAGCTGTCGGACCCTGCAGGGGTCCGGATGCAGGGCCCGGATGCGGAGTAGTCCCCCGGACTCTGCAGTCCTGGAACTCCTGGGGCACCAGCTCGGTCTCCTCTTGGAGAACAGGGTGAGGGGCCGAGTGAGGGTCAGCCCTGCATGCCCCGGGGAGACACCCAGCTGGGGCTCAGGGCCCGCAGTCCTGGAGGGTCAGAAGCCAGACCTGGGCCTTCCGGTGTGGAACTGCTGTGGCTGCCCTTTCCCAGCTCCCTGGAGGAAGAGCGCAGCCTGGTTTCTGCAGATGAAGCTCCGATGCAGCCTGACTCCTCCCGCGTCCTCCCTTTCTTCTCTTCTCTTTCCTTCTCGCCTTTATTCTCTCTTCCCATGGTAGTTCCCAAGGGCATGGCTGCATGGTAGTGGTGCTAATTATCACCTTCATTAATATTTCTGAAATACTTCGATTCGCTCCCAGGCAAAACACCCACGAAGCCGAGCAGCACTCGGCAGGCAGGTCACGCCGGAGCTGGTGGCCGCTTCGTGGAGCTTGGACCCGGCTCTGAAGCATCGCAGGGGATAGTGCGGCTCAGGTGCTCAGCTGTGACCGGGCTGAGAGGGGAGGGCGCGGAGCCAGTGCTCAGCGGGTGAGGCCTCTGCTCGGGGTACAGGGGCGCTTCCTGCAGGGTGGGGCCCTTGGAAACTTTTTGTCAAGGACTCTCCATATCCACACTCCAGGAGCTATTTCTAGGCAAGAGGGTCTCCTGCCTGCCATCCAGGCTGGACTCTGATCAAGCTGATCTCTTATCAAAGGCTTCTGTCTCCCTGGTCCCCCTTTTTGGCCTCATCACTGTAGAAGGCACATTCCACGGGGCCTTCTATGACTCTGGGTCAATCATAGGAATCAGCATATAAGACCACTGAATTGGACTTCAAAAGACCTGGGTCTACCATCAGGGTCACCACTAATGTGCTACGATTTGGGCTAAGTGTTTTTAACCATTCCAAGTCCTAAGATTTTTTTTTTTTTTCTATCAAATAAAAATTGCACCAGAGGACTTCTAAGGTCATTTGTAAGTTTCATAACTTAGCAATACGGTCAAACCCTAAATAATTCTTTGAGTTCTGGAAACTGATGACCACGTGTCGGTGGGCAGAGCTCCCACCCAGGAGCGCAGGGCCACCGGCCTCTAAAGAAACATCGGAACGTCCCTGCACCCCGGCCTGTGCGCTAGGGAACTGGCCCAGCTGCCAATACTGGGCCTGGGGTCTCGAAGGCGCAGACCTCAGAACAGAGACACCCTGTGACTTCAAGGTGGCCTCATCTGTCACCGCGCAGCGGCTGCTCCGCGATGGGGGAGAGAGGAGTTGACAATTATGAAGGACTGTGTGTGTCCGGGGGTAATGTCTTGTATTAATGGAGGAAATTAATTATTTCTTTTCCCTTCCCAGTCTCCCATGCAGGCCGATTTTGACAAGTAGCTGTTCTTTTCTCCCTCCCCTCGATGGGCAGATTGGAATAATGTCTTACAGGTATAACTAATCATCCACTGAGATGACTCGGGGCCCATTTTCCCGGCTCTGAGGTTCACTTCAAATGCAGGACCACAGCGCTCTCTGCTTTCTGTCCTCCCACCTTCCTGGCAAACACCCCTCCTTCGCTACGTGGCTCACCTCCTAATCCTTCCCGACCAGACAGCAGATGCCGGATGACAGGCAAGGGGCCAGCAGCAAGGAGGCCCCATACTCTTCGGGACCACAGCCCACCCCTGCCCTGTGCCTGCACAGCCAGGACCTGTGAGGGCCACGTGGGAGATAAAGGCAGGGAAGATGGCAAGGGTGACTGGGTTCCATGGGCAGGCCTGGACCAAAGGATGTTGGATAGAGAGAGAGGTTGGGAGGGCATCTCGTGTGCCCCTCCCTGAGGGACAGGGCCTGGAGCCTCGGGGGAACAGGTAGCTGTACGGTGCTGCCTGTGGTTTCCCAGGACCCTCCAAGACCACCCAGAGAGGGCGATTCCAAGAACCGGTCAGGAGGCAGTTTCAGTTACCCCATAGTGCGGCCCTGACTTACTCACATGCAGCATTAGAGGCTCTTTCAGTTACCAAATTTTGTGCCCCGAGGTAAGTCCTGGAAGTAATATAAGTAACAGAGTGCAATGGGCTTCCCTGATGTCTCAGCGGATAAAGAATCTGCCTGCAATGCAGGAGACACAGGAGATGTGTGTTCGATCCCTGGGTTGGGAAGATCCCCTGGAGGAGGAAATTACCACCCACTCCAGCATTCTTGGCTGGGAAATCCCACTGGACAAAGGCTTCTGGTGGGTTACAGTCCACAGCATTTTAAAGAGTCAGACATGACTGAGCACGCACAAGAACAAGGGCATGCTATGTACCTGATTCTGTGTATTATACACACATGAACACACACATACGTGTATGATGTGTGTCCATAACAGCAGAGAAACATTCAGTAGGGAAAATGAAACTCGGAGCCGTTACAATTCTGACCCCCATTCCCACGTGCGGGTTTCCCGCTACACCGAGCGATTCAACACCAGCTCATGTCCTGCAGTTCAGTCTTATTCTGATGCCCTCTACCTGGAGCTCCTGCAGGCCTTTCTCCCCCTTCCCAGCTTCAAATGCCAAATACAGGTCCAGGTTGTCACCTGTGCTCTTGACCCACTGGCTCCAGATCAGAGCATCCCACGTCCCTCTTCTCATGTGTGTGTTAGTCATTCAGTTGTGTCCGACTCTTTGCGACCCCATGGACTGTAGCCCACCAGGCTCCTCTGTCCATGGGATTCTCCAGGCAGGAATACTGGAGTGGGTTGCCATTGCTTTCTCCAGGGGATCTTCCAGACTCAGGGATTGGACTCAGGTCTCCTGCATTGCAACCAGATTCTTTTACTATCTTGGGTTTGAGTAATTTGCAGAGCAACTCACAGAACTCAAGGAAGCATTTTACTTACTAGATCAGGAGTTTACTATGAAAGGATGTAATTCAGAAGCAGCCAGGTGGGACCCACAGAGAGCAAGGTGCAGAGGAAGTGGCCAGAGCCTAGTGTCCTCCGAGTTTCCACCCTCCCTGAATCATCACCACTTGTTCAACAACCTGGAAACTCCTGAACCTCTTTTTGAGGGGGTTTATGGAGGCTTCATTGCATATGCATGGTTGAAATCTTGGCCACTGATGACTGAACTCAAACTCCAGTCCCCGCCCCTCCCAGGAGATGATGGTTGAAAGAAACTGAAAGTTCCAACCACCTAATCACAGGACCCAGCTTCCCTGGCAACCACCCTGCATTCTTAGGTGCCATCCAACAATCACCTCATCAGCATAAGCAAAAGACACCTTTCCTGTCCTCCCAGGAAATTCCAAGGGCTGGAGGAGCTCTGTGCTAGGAACTGGACAAAAGCCAAATAGATATTTCTTATCATAAATCATAATGTCACAGCCATTCTTTGCAAACTTTCCTCATTACTTAGGAAATAGCATTACACCAGGTCCACAAGCGATCTCTAACTCTCCATGTACATCTGAGTGAGTTACTGACTTAAAACATCCTTGGGCTTCCTGCTTTATCACCAGTGAAAATTAGGGATTAGATTAGATAATTTCTGAAAAGCATTAGCTCTAATATTTTATCATCAGTAGCTGAGTTGGTTGAAAAAAATGTTTCTTTCAACCATTGATTCAAACCATGTGTGTGTGTGTGTGTGTGCGTGCGCATGTACAAAGAAAAATATAACAAAATAAGAAATACATCTCATCTTCAGTCTCATGAGAAATCTCAAAGATATAAACAAGCCCAAAGAGCCTTGAGTTTAGCAAATCAGAAGCCAATTCATCTTCAGAAGAAAACAAGTGATATTTACATTATTAAATCACAATTACAAAGCCAATCAGCTGCAGAAGAGGAGAGACCGTTTCCATCAATTATTCCTGAACTGAACATAATTTTCCCATCACCTGCAGATTGTAAGTGGGGGCTCCAGCTTATCCCAGAACTCTTCCATCAGAGGAGTTATTAATCGGGTAATAACTTTGTTGAGTTAGCAAGGACACCGATGAGATGGAGGGAAGCAGGACGCAGGGAGCCTGCAGATGGCAGCCAGGTTCATTCCTGAGACAGGAGGAGTCTGCGTTCGGTTCCTGCCCCTGCTTCCGTGCTGAAGAAAGCACTCGGCTCTGGGGTTTTCATTCCAGGGAGTCAGCAGGTGAACACTAACACTAAGTCAACACTGCATCCTTTGCTGGCTGCAGGAGGACTCTGATGTCTGCTAGCGATGAGGGTGCCCGGTGTTTGGGGAGCACCACTGTCTGTTGGCTTTGTTTGGGTGCCCCTCTCCCCTCATCCCTGTAAGAATGGGGGCTTCAGTCTTGGCAAGAAGGGCTGACTGTCTCATCAGGACTGCTTGTGGACATGTGCACGGTGAGAAGGCATGGACTGCTCTCTTAGTTCTTTCGATGTGCTGGGGTGACCACATGGGTCTCAGTAGAGACTTCTGCAGGCTTGATACCTGAGCAGGTTTTCTCTGCTCTGTTCCATCTTTCTCTCACCTCCTTGTTAAAGCTCCAGCCCCACGGGATTTCTCTGCCAGACCCAACAAACTTCAACTGCACCGCCCACCCCTCCACCCCCCCACCCCCCACTGGACCCCATGGGTCCAGTCCCTGCTTTGTAACATGACAGGCAGGTCTGCTAAGAAACCAGGGCAAGCTTTGTTCTGGAAGCTGCAGAGAGCTGGAAGGACCAAGGGGGGGTCTTCTCTCCCCCATCCTGTAAGCCAGGCTCTGCGAGTCCCGTGGTCTGAGCTTCTCACCTCAGGACTGTTAATGACTTTTGTGTCCTGGAGTCTAAAGGTGTTGGTTGCTAGGCACCCAGAAGATGATTACCGTGTAGGCTTTTGTTTTAAAGAAACAGGAAAACAAACTGCCCAGCTCCCGGAGGGGGAAGTGGGCCAACCTGGGGGTGGGGTGGATGGAGGCCTCTCCCACCAGTGGGGGCGCCTGTGTGTTTCCCATGCTGGATCCTGTAAATGACAGAGCTGCAGACAGGTGGCACGGAAGCTGGGTCCAGAAGCAGAGATGCACTGGTCCTCTTGCTCCTTCATCCAGAGGGGTGCCTTGCTCCCACCCCTGAGGACTGAGACCCAGAGACCGTGTTCTAAGGCTTCAGGATCCTCGAGAGAGAAAAACCAGCTCCCCATACACGACTCAGATTGACTTTCTCATTAGCCAGGCTGGTAGGGGCTCCACAGATGAACTATAAATGCAATAATGATTCTTCTAACTGAGTTTCGGGAAATGGAAATCACATGGCTTATCTGCACACTCTATTCCACCTTCCCCCAAGTAACTGGTGTATCCTTTGGGGCTCGGTTTAACTTTTCCACCTCAGGGAAGCCTGACCTTTCAGACACAGCACCTTCTCTTTGCCCTGCTTTCTCCTGGGCTATCTGGCACACATGGGCTGCAGAAGCCCTCTGTTTGGGGTGGCCAGAGGGAAGGGAAGGAGTTCAGACATGTGTTCCCAGAAGGTCACCTCCCAGCTGGTCACTTGGGTAAACAACAAGCTCCTCTCAAGCTGGTTCTCACCCACAAATCTCCTCTCCTGAGCAGGTAGATCCCTTCTCACCTGCTGACTGGGGGTTAGGAGATGGAAGGGGTTGGGGGAACAGCCTTGCTGTTTCAGCCTTGGGTTCATCACTACTAGTGTGGCTCACCACACCCTCTCCACACCTCATAAATAATCCTCTTATTAACCTGCCTGTGCCTGTGTGTGTGATAAGTCACTTCAGTTGTGTCTGACTCTTTGTAATGCTATGGTCTGTAGCCCACCAGGCTCCTCTGTCCATGGGGATTCTCCAGGCAAGAATACTAGAGTGAGTTGCCATGCCCTCCTCCAGGGGATCTTCCCGACCTATGGATTGAACCTGGGTCTCATATGTCTCCTGCATTGGCAGGGGAGTTCTTTAAAACTAACACTACCTGGGAAGCCCTATTAACCTGCCTACAATTGTTCAAGGTCAATGGTGCCATCTGTTTCCTGCGAGACCCTGACTACTTCATCCTGAAGTCTGAGATGCCCCAGCTCTAGGATCCAGTAGGACCTATTTTCATCATTGTATTTATCACTTAAGTGCAACCTGGTGATTTTTACCCCAAAGGGCTCACTTAGCAACATCTGAGGACTTTCTGTTTGTCAAAAGTGGGGCCTAGGAAGGGGGTGCTACTGACGTCTAGAAACCAAAGTACAGGGATGTGTCTAAAGGCCCCAAAACGTGTCTCTGACAACAAAGAAATGTGTCCCGGGATGTCAAGGTGCCCATGTGAAAACCCTGCATCAGAAAGTAAACGCCTGTTCTGTCACCAGCATGTCCACTCAGAGGAAGCTCAGTGAATGCCAAGACCGTCCACAGTGTCCCCAACAGCAATCCCCCTGCCCACTGCAAGTCCTGGCGAGTGGTGGGGGCTCACAGAGAGCTGCTGAGAAAGCATGCAAGTGAAAGAAGGGAATTCACCAGTGAGACCCAGTCCTACTTTTTCATCTCACTTTCCAGTTCTGGGGATAAGACTGGTTATTCATTGATTTATTCACACCTAAACACAAACCCTTCAAGAGATACAGGCATGCCATCTAAACTGCTCATCTGCTGGAAAGGAAAGGCTGCATGCAATTTAGCTGGGGGCAGTGGTGCAAGGAGATGCCCCTGGGGTTTGGCCAGGAGATGCCCTTGGGGTGTGGCCAGGCCGTGATGGATGCTGACCTCCAGATGACCCCGCTTCAACAGGCAGACTTGGAACAGCATGGTGGGTGGGGAGACTGGAGGATTCAGGAAAGTTTAAGCTATTTTATCGCAGTTTCTCTGAGGAAAATTACTGGTTTGTCTCTTGGTGAGTTAGTTCTGGCTCCAGGGGAGAAATCCCCTCACTTAAATCATTCACTTAAATCACTTAAATTTACTCACTTAAGTCAGGAGCCACAGCTATTTTCATGTTTCGCTTTCTCATCAAACTTCTCTAGGTCACATCATTAGCAAGAAAAGACGCTCCCTGTGTGCACAGCTCATGATGGAAGAGTAGTTTTCAGCATTTTAGGGGGGACGCTAAGACACTGGGCTGGCCAGGAGACCACTCAGTGGGCCTGTCAGCTTGACTCTTTCTCCATCCCCTGTGTCCCCCCGGGCTTATTTGTGTGGTCTCTGGTTTTACACTCCATGTGACTACAGAGTCACTTGCCACCTGTGTTTTTATTAACAGACCCAGCTTCTTCCAGGCCCTGACCTGCTTTTTGGGGAATCAGGTCCAAGTAACTCAGCGTTTGCTCACAGTCCTTGGCAAGGTCAGCGACAGGAGAAGGCATCTCAGAAGTCTGATCATGACCATCTGACTCAGGAGGCTGAGGACCAGCGCGCAGTGAGCCGGGGCTATCGTCCCGAGGCCAGGCTTCAGTGGGTTGATAGCCAATCATGAGCCACCAGGCATCTCATCATCCCACCAGGCAGTCCCTCCACATTGGTGATGCTCCACTGCCTCTTCCGGGACTGCTCACAGTGACCGCCCCTCGGAGGGGTTCTGGGCAGAGTGGGGGTGAGGGGACGGAGGTCAGAGAGCAGGGCACCAGCGCCCAGGGCTTCTCAGGGTGTGGCAGCCCTGGCCCATGGGGTGGAAGGGCGTCTGTGTTTCCTCATAACTGAGGCTATGGGCCTGTTGCAGGGAGGCCAGTGGGCTGCCTTCACATCCAATCAGGCTGCTCTATGGGACACCCACACCAGCACAGAAATTGCTTCATGATTGCAGGGACGTATAATATCTGCACACAGCCAGCGTGCACACCACCTAGGAGTGATGTGATTTCCAGTCTAAAATGTCAATTTACTTTATTTTTTTCCAATAAGGGTATAATAATCACGCCCCAACCCGGACTGAATGAACACGTCATGGGCAGTGCGGGATACCAGCTGCTTCACTCTCTTCCTGGGAGACTCTTGTCATTTTACGAACAGAGTGTGATGCACTTATAATAGAAAGTATCACATAAATGTGGGTATATAATAGGTCAAATCCCTCTCCTAAAACATAACGGGGTATTCTTAAACAGCCTGATTTACTCCTATGCTCCTGGAACCAGCTCTGAAAAAGAGTTCTGCTGCGCTTCCTCATTTCCTTTCTACTTTTGTTTTAAATTCCCAGGACCAAAATATCTCTTTATGCCACAAAGGATCACATGCATCAGGTGGATGCCTTGGAAATGTAGGAAAATGAGGCTGGAGGATCCAGTGACCTGAAGGGTGTTGTCTAACACAGAGTCACCTTGTGCCCAGAGGGAAGTCCCTGTTATGGAGGGTGTTCCCACCTCTGGTGGTGTCCTTCGAATAACTGATGTCACTCTCCAGGATAGACCTCCATCAGGTACTTGTCAGAGGGAGTTAGCAGAAGAGGCGTCTACCAGAGGGGAAGTGACTTCATCTCTGCATCACTCAGGGTCAGACGGTTGGGAACTGACATTGTTGATAGCATATTTCATTCTGGCCCCAAAGGAATATTTACCCCTTCTGCTTGTGGTCCCAGTCTTTAGTTACTGTCAACTACAAATCGGTACTTGCTATGGGCACTTGCCATCAACCTCTACAGGGATTAAATCATGTTCTGCTGTAGCTGCTGACCTTCAACACCCTCTGAAAGGAGTTCAGGGTGGACAGCAGAAGTGAGGCACTCTGTACTCAGGCTGGGGAGGGGGAGAGGGCTGGAAACTGGCAGGACAGGTCTTCAGATAGACATTTGCAGGAGCAGATTTTATGAGTCCAACTCTTGTATCTCCTCATGTCTAAAGCAGCAGTAAAATCCTTCATGGTGGTGCCTGCTCCTCGTAACCAGCAGTAACCTTCTGCAAAAATACGTGCCTCACCAAACTCATATATATACTGACATTTCCCTGCTGCCTCTCTGGAGCAGTTTCTCAGAGCTCTCTGAGGTGCTATCTCCTGGGCTACAGTCCTCATTTTGTCCCCAAATAAACCTTAACTCACAACTCTCATGTTATGCATTTTTTCTAAAGTTGACATATCCACACAGACACTTGCTCTCCTAGGAAGAAAAGCTATGACAAACCTAGACAATATATTAAAACTCAGAGACATCCCTTTGCTGACAAAGGTCCAAATAGTCAAAGCTATGTTTTTTCCAGTAGTCATATAAGGATGTAAAAGTTGGACCATACAGAAGGCTAAGCACTGAAGAACGGATGCTTTCGAATTGTAGTGTTGGAGAAGAATCTTGAGAGTCTGTTGAACTGCAAGGAGATCTAACCAGTCAATTCTAAAGGAAATTGACCCTGAATATTCATTGGAAGGACTGATGCTGAAACTGAAACTCCAATACTTCAACCACTTGATGTGAAGAGGTGACTTATTGGAAAAGACCCTGATGCTGGGAAAGATTGAGGGGAGGAGGAGAAGTGGGCAATGGAGGATGAGATGACTGGATGGCATGATCAACTCAGTGGACATGAATTTGAACAAACTCTGCCTGGCGTGCTCCAGTCCATGGGGTCTCAAAGAGTCAGACACGACTGAGTAACTGAACAATGAAGATTCACTAAGTAATAAAAACTGTGCTGCTCTGTCTGGGGAGGCTCTGAGAATGTGTATAGGATCCCAGGATGCAGTCAGGAGTCAGGGGGTCAAGGTCACAGCCATTCCTTCCTTTGCTCCCTCCCTCCACTCCTTAGCCTTCACAGAGGCACCTGTAGATGCCCCAAGGAAAGCCTAGGCTTTTTATGAACTGCAGCTAGGGATAAACAGGCTTCCATTGTGAAGCAGAACACAGCGCAATGGGGAAACAGTCTATAAAAAATAGACAATATTAAATAACAATGAACAATTTTAAGGAGCAAGTCAAACAAAAGAAAAGATGTCCAAGGCTGTGTGAATTAAATAGCTAAGAATTCTAATCACCGCTAAAGGAATTTTAAAGCAGGAGAGGTCACCGTAGGCTGGAATCTTTTAAAATTTATTTTTAGTCAATTATTTTAGGGTTTGTGAATTTTAATTGGAAGAAAATTCTGTCCAGTCTGGTCTGATGTCCTCATGTCTCTTCTGGTTCATGTCCAACTGCACTGTTGTCAGTAGCAAAATAAAAGAGCAGAGCAGACTGTAGGGCTTTCCAGTTAGCCCATAACCACTTGTTCATCCATTTGTTCAACACATGATAAATGGTTCTACCCGGGATTCATGCAGAGGCTGGTGAGGGGGGAGGCCCAAAGTACCCCACCAAGAAGCAACTCGATGCACCTATGGCATCAAGTGTGGAGGAGAGAGCAATACTGTCCACGCAAAGTGCTTTGAACTTGTCGGGGTAAGTTATCAAGTAAACGCGTGTTATTATTGCTGTACTGTCCAACACACACCACTTAAAATGACTTAGCCACTTAAACAATACCTTCTATAATGCTGTTTTTACAATTCTGTGGTTCTAGGAAGATGAATTATTCAAGACTGTCCGGCAGTAAAGGAATACAGACATAAAAGACAATCTAAGTTGGAATCTTGGGGTCATAAAGACAATTACAATGAAGAGTAATGTAGGTGACTTAAGGGGGGAAGCCCAGGGGGTGTGTGGAACCAGGCAGAGTGCACGGAACCAGGAGGAGCTGAGGCTGGCCGAGGAGGAATTAGCTCGGCCTGGAAGTCCGGGAAGGGCATCCCGGGCCTGTTTGGGGTACAGAGACCGGAGGGAGTGCATGCTCCACAAAGCACGGGAGCAGACGAAGCTGGGGAGGGGTGAGTCGGACAGTAACGGCCCTGAACACCTTTCAAAGGAATGGTCACCTTCGAAAGGCAACAAGGACAATAACGAGAGATCTAAGACACATACCCCAACCTCAGGAAGCTTACACTGGAGCCGTTGAGTAAGGCTGCATTCACTCACACACCCTTCTTCAAAAGGAATTAAACATAACAGGATGCATCCCTTCTATGGATATTTACGGAATGTCTGCTGTGTTTCAGGACTGATTAATGACTGAAAACAATGCATTGAATGATAGAAGTCCTGTCTTCTAGTGGAGGGACAGATCATAAACAGACAACCCATAAATAACACATATAACACCAGAGAACAATAAGGGCTATAAAGAAATGTCAAAACAACAACAACAATGACGATGATGATGATGATAGCAACTAAAAATGAATCACATAATTACAGGGTGGCATGCACTTGCCATGAATTTCCCTGTTTCGTGTTCTATGGTGAAGGCCATGCATGCTTGATCAGATTCCCCCTTCTGCACTGAAACACTCATTCATCCAGATGCCTGGAGTGCTGTGTGCTGAGTTCCCCCCTGGGGAACCGAGTGATGGGCTGCCCCCACGCGATGTTAGGTCCCAGTTCAGGACAGCATGCTCCTGATGCCACAGGGGCTGGGCCCTAGCCTCCACCCAGGACAGCTTCTTAGCAGCCAGAGCTACCTGGAGGATGAGCCCAGGCACATGTGACAGGAGTTGTTCAGCTCAAGTTCTCAGCCTCTGGACTTGCCTCCTCACCTCCTTCCAGTGAGGTTTCCAAGAGATCTCAACTCAAAGCTAAAACCTTCATCCCAGCGATTGCTGACTAGAGGAGGCAACCTAAGATACTGCTGCGATAATTCAAGAGACTGAGGCTCAGAATGTTGTCTGACTGGGAAGAAATGAAGCTCTTACCCCACAGTTTATTCCTCCTAAGGAGGAAGGGAAATAAGTCCTGCTGCTGCTCAGAGCAGGGTGGCAACACCTATGCCACAGAATACGGTGGTACCCAGGATGTGTCTGGGAGGGGACTTATCTGGCCAGACCAATGGTTCCCAAAGAAACATCCCAAGCATCTCAAGACATGTGTTCTTTTACTCAACAAATACGGACAGCATCTTTTTTTTTTTTTGGAAGCAGAGTTGATTTATAGTGGTTTAATTATATGTATAATTAAGGGTTTTATTACATATATATTCTTTCTTGGATTCTTTTCCAGTATAGTTTAAGATATTGACTATAGTTCCCTGTGCTATACACTGGGACCTTGCTGTTTATTCGACCACCTCCTCTGTGCCAGGCACAGTTCTATGTTTGGGACACCCACAGAACAGACATGTAAGAGCTTAGATTCCAGTGAGAAGGGCCAGTCAACACATTGATGGGCCAGTCCTGCACGGAAAACTAGCCACGTAGGTTGAGGAGGCTGGGGCCGTTCTGTCCTGGGTGGGCAGAGAAGCCTCTTTGATACAGCAGTCATAAGCAGACCCCTGAAGGGAGTGAAAGAATGAGACAGGAAGATGTGAGGGTAGAGGAAAGGAAGGAAATTGAGCAGAAAAGAGACGGGTGGCAAACCACCTCAGCCTTAAGGAGCATGCACGACCCAGGGCCAGCTCAGGAGCCCACTCAGACCTGGCTTAGCTCACGTCTGACACAAATGGCACAAACCTGATTATATTCTGATCTCCAGGCTAATTGTAGAATAACACACCCCAGCCAGAGGGGTAGAAGATATGAATTGTAATCTAGACTTGCCTTAATTAATTATGCCTCAATTTTCCCTGCAGCAAGATGGTGATGGCAATCCCTTATCAGCTTACCTTGCATGATTGTTGTGAGGCCCTGAGGAGTCAATGCTATATAAGAAGTAAGAGCTAATTCATCACCATAATACAAACTTCTTGGTCTCAGGACTCATTGATACTAAAAAGATTGCTGAGGACCACAAATAACTTGCTTTACTGTATTATACCTATCAATATCAATATTTACCAGACTAGAAATTAAACTGAAAAAGTTAACTAGTTATTTAAAATAACAATCACAAACTCGTTACACTTTAACATAAGTAACTTATTCTTATGAAAACCGGATATCTTCTAAAATAAAAGTTAGTGAGAAGAGTTTTTACATTTTGGCAAATAGCTTTAATATTTCCCTAAGCAGGCACAGTTAGATCCCCTCACGTATCTGCTTCTGTTATAATAGGTGGTTGTGTTTGAAGTGTGAGAAGAAAATGCCACACAGAGATACAGTCACAAAAGAAAGTATCTAGTAGCCTTTTCAGATAGCTGCAAGTATTTTCCCTTGGTATACACCAGCATTTGACAAGTGGTACTTTGTTAAAGCTTAATTTCACTGTGAAATCTGAAACCTCCTAGATCAAGGAACATTTTGTATTCTGTTACTCTAAAATCCTCTGTCCTGTCTTCCCCTGTGACTGGCTCTTTTATCCATGCATCATTTGGGAACATTGTGTGTTGATTATTTAGAAAAGTTTCATTCAGTGATTTGTGCAGATCTTCCAAATTCTAACATACTTCATTATATAATTTTCAAAGACACACAGTTGTGCATATCACTGCCAACCTCATTAAGGAAACCTTGGGCATTGGGAACCCACTGAGGTCATGAAGTAAACACAAATTTCCCAAATTCGGGAGAACTCGAACTGTATGTTCTGTCACAAGTGCTGTCAGCTGCTCCCTGAGTGCCAGGTTTGCATCATTCATTTTCAAGGAAATACCTGCTGAATAACCAAGTCTGGGTGACTGCAGTGCATCTGTCAATTGTTCTTCCCAGGAAAAATGTTGTTTTCTAGACAAAGAAGGGGCTACTTTAGCTTGTAACTCAAATCGTCTAACAAGTGATTTTTCCTTGACAAAGGGCTGTACTTTGTGCTTTAGGTGTACTTCTGTTTCATTTTACAGAGTAGTGAAAATGCAGGTATTCAGCGCTGAGATGTAATAACATTAAATTTGGATGCCTCCTTTCACTAAGCTGGCTTTCTATTCTTTCCTTTTTCTGACTGTGAGTGTGTAGTGATGAGGGGTACAGTGAAGATGAGAAGATGTCAATGATGCTTAACTGATGAGTGGTAAGATTCAGCAGTACACCCACCATGACCTTGCTACTGTTAGGACAAATGCCAATACTTGGAAAAAGCAAATCATGTCTTAGTAATACTATGAGAATAGCTTTGTCTTCACAACCTCTCTGAAAGGGTCTTGGGGAATCAATGGATCACATTTTGAGTGCGATCATATAATAAACACTTAGATGTGATGAAGGGGTCAGGGCAGGGTCTGCAGGAGGAAAGCATATGGTGAGTAAAGATAAATGAATTCCAGCAGCAAAAATTGATGACTGGTAACCTGACAGCAAGGAGGAATCAGGAAATACTATAAAAGGTAGACACATGAACTCAAAAGCTAAGCGTCTGGGGGCTATTTTTCACAGGAGCAAATAGCCATGCACTTCAATAGCTCTGGAGGGTATCTCCGACAGTCAGCCTTGCTCAATAAACACTATTCATAATGATGACCTTGAGTCATTAAAACAAGATTAAACAATATCAGCTCTACTATATTTAAGAAGCCAAGGAAAAGTTTCTCTTTAACAGAATCTCTTGGAAATATTTCCATAGCAGTGCTTGAAATTTAGAAATTGCTTTGGGGCTTTATTTAGATGTCGACTTGTGTGGACCAGCTCATTTCCAATGATGGATAAACAAAGTGTCTCAGTAATTAAATAAAAGACCATGAAATTAGGTAGGATTACTTATCCCACTTTATAGATGGGCAGTAGGCCTGAGTGAGATTAATGAGGGATGTGAGGACGCTGAGTGAACTCAAGGAGAAGCAGAGCACAAGTCAGATCTCCAGCCCCACGCATCTGCTATTTCACAGCCCCCTCTCCTGAGGCTGCCCAGAGGACTGTCCACCACCACCTGTGAAATGAAAAAACTCAGCATCTCTGAGAACTTTCAGCCCTGCCCAGGAGAGCCTGGGAAGCTGAGTGTTCGGGGACCTTGAGTATGATCTCTGCCCATCAGTCATGCTGAGCCGGGAGCTAGCGGCACTGAAGGAGAGACGGTGATTTATAACATCTAAATAATGCAGCTGGGTTTGCTTCCTGGCCAGAGCCTCCTTGTTAGATGCCCTGAGAGCAGATTCCTCTGCCATGAGAAGCAGAGAAACACAGACTCAATTACACTGCCTCCTAAGCTCTCTGGAAGGGAAGAAGGAACAGGCATTCAACAATCAAGACAAAATATCTTAATCCTCCTGGCCCATCTCTTAGGCAAACATGTAATTCATGGCATCAGAGTGCATTTCTATGGAGAGAGGGTAGCTGGTGACCAGGCCTGGGTAATTAGGCTCTGCTGGAAATCAGTGCTCGAGCTGGCAGCTGGAAATGACCTCTGAAGGTCAGTCACACAGCAGGAGGGACTGGGGTAGCAAAGATGGCAGAATTCCCAGATCTCCAAAGAGGGCTCATCATCTCAGCAAGACCACGGACACTGTTCTCAGCACCTCTTGCAATGACTGTCCAGTTGGATGAGTGTAAGAAGTGATAAAAGAAACTCCCTCATGGCTCAGGTGGTAAAGAATCTGCCTGCAATGTAGGAGACCCAGGTTCAATCCCTGGGTTGGGAAGATCCCAGGGAGAACAAAATGGCAACCCACTCCAGTATTCTTGCCTGGAGAATCCCATGGACAGAGGAACCTGGTGGGCTAGAGTCCGTGAAGTTGCAAAGAGTCAGACATAACTGAGCGACTAACACTTTCCCTTTCACTTTTCACTCATACCAGTTATCTGGATTAATCAGGTTAAAAACATATCCACTCATCCAGTACTTGGAGACGTTTGACTTGAGTTACAAGTGCAATTGCTTCAACTTTCTCTTTGTAGCTTCCGTGTAAATATCATCTGGGATTCATACTTTGGGGATCTCATTACATCTTTGACTCGCTTCAGTTCATCCACTTCCCTTCCCATTTTGTCCGCTCACTACCATCTCTTTCCCCAACACTATCGCTGGGCACAAAAATGACATCTGATGGTCACTCTCACACAAAAGCACTTAGTTTTCTTATCTCTAAGGCTGAGGCCAGGGCAGCAAATGCTCCAGGAAATTCTCAGTTCTCACTCTGAAAGTGTTACCCTTGACCAGCGGCACTGGCTTTACTAGGGAGCAGCTGACTCGGGAGGCCCCATCCAGCCGCACTGAGCAGCGTCTGAAGTTAAAGCAAAACCCCAGCAGGCCCTCAGGCATGTTTGAGAAGCCCTGCTCTATCGCACTTCAACGCTTGAGAAACTTTGAGGGTCAGGGCATCTGGGTTTAGGTCTGCTCTGCCACGTGGTGGAAACACTCCTGGGCCATTCAAAGGCTGAGAACATCCATTTCCTCCTTTTGTGATTCAACCTGATAATACACTTTTGGTGCAGCCACATGTATTCAAGAATACATCTACACATTGATCTTTTTATGTAACTAGGATAATAACACACTTATTATTCTGCAACTTTTTCATGACCTACTTTTCCATATCTGTATGCCCCTTCCTTATTCTTTTTATTGGCTGCATGAAAAGATATACCAGAATTTCTTTATATGTTCCTCTCTTTTCTTGACAGATCACATGGCATGTAGGATCCTAGCTCCCCAACTAGGGATCAAATCTGTGTCCCTTGCATTGGAATCACAGAGTGTGAACCACTGGACAGCCAGGGAACTCGCCTACATTCTCCCCTCTTAAGGAGAATTTGTTTCTACTTTTCCTCAATTAACAGTGTTGCCATGAAGATTCCTCTCCACCTCTGCAAGAATTTATTTAGAAAGGATTCTTAGAAATTCTCAATTAAAATTTGATCAATGCTCCCACTCTTGTCCCTAGTGGCTTACCAGCTTTCAACCTCACCTTGGATCATGAGGATGCCTACCTCTTTGGTTCTCACCAAAATAAAATTTATTTACCTCCATACATTTTGCCAATCCCATTGCTTTAAAATACCTCCTGCCATAATTTATAAGTTTTGACTTCTACTGCAATAAATGATTCTTTTAATATTTATTATCTATTTATGCTGTTCAATATATTTTCTCTGTATTCTTTTTTTTTTTTTCTATTGGATTGCCCTTTTTTTTTCCTTTTGTCAGATTTATAAGAAATCTATGTATATTCTGTGTCTGGTTGACTTTTTCTTATAGACACTGAGGATATTTTATTCAAGATTGCTATTTATATTTTAATTTCATTTCACAGTCTGTCTTTAATTGTAATACTTTTTCAAATCACCAAATCTGTCAACCTTGTCCTATATAACTTCTGTACTTGAGTCTTGCTTAGGAAGTTATTCCTATATTCAAGGTCATAAAAATGTCTTGTATATTGTTTAATTCTTTTTCATTTTCATGTTTAACTCATTTTGGAAATCATTCTGAATTCTTCCAAACACTTTATTTAATAAGACAAAATTCTTTTTTTTTTTTTTGGTCACTAACCTATGCATGTCTTTAACAGTGAAAAACTAAGGTTGACTACAGACTAATTTTGAATATCTGGGTCACTGTTTCATATTTTGGACTTTTTCTTTTTTTGTAAATTCAGAATAATTTTGACTTGGCCTCTCCCAATGCACACTCATCTAGTGAGAGAAACTCTGATCATCCCAAGAGGCCCCCTTCCTTCCCATTGAGGACCACCCTCCCAGACTCAGAGAAGATACTTCACAGACAGGTGACCAGAGCTGAGGGCAGTGTCACGGGGAAAGTCCCAGTGACTCTATAGGACAAAATAAAACCTTCATCCAGCCTGGTCAACTCCTGTTGAAATAACAGTTGAATTTTCACGACAATAAATTGAAAGGACCAATTGATGGTTTGAAGCAAATCGGCAATGTGGAAACCACTGGCCTTGGCAGACAAGATCTTATTCGTACTAGGTGTTTCTGCACTGGTGTAGGAAGTGGTTCCTACAGCAGAATCCACGGGGTTCGCTGAGATGGAGATGAATCCTTTCCCAGCTCAGAGAGCAAGACCACAATAGGCAGCAGGGCTGGCTTCTCGGGCCTCTACCATTAATATGCAGCAGATACATATTTGGCTCTTCTGGATCCAGTACTGAACACAAGGAACTGAGGCAGGTCATTTTAATTATGCAGGCACCTGTGTGTATTTGTATAGAGGCTTATTATAATGCTGTGGCTTCCAACTTGAAGAAAGGGAGGAAAGCAAAAAGGTCAACTAATATCTTCTCCTTTGTGGAGGGGGTTGGGGCCCCACCGAACAACAAAAAGGAGATAAGCCTGTTGTAGGTGGAGAGGTGTAAAACTAAAGGATAATAAAATCCAGCCGATGCAGTTTAAAGACTGCTCATTAACTGGCCTGAGATACAGCACCCATTGTCCTGGTGGCTGGAGATTATTCCTCAGCCTGCTGCTGGCTGATAACAGACTCGTCCCGGGGCCTCAAGGCTCATCATTCTGCAGGCAGAAATGGTGCCCCAGACGGAAGCCCAGTGGCTCCAGCCAGCCATGCCACTCACTGGGGCCTTTCCTCTGCCTTCTCTGGGCTTACGAAGAAAGTCAAGTCTGTATCACCTGGGAGCTGCTCTGGGACTCTTCCCAACCTCCCCCCTCACACGCCCATGACCTAATTTGGATCAGGGTAATTCTTGAAAATGAAATGCTGAAGTTTTCTTTTCCTTGGGAACAATGTCACATCCGTCAACTTAAAAAGACTTGCTCACAGCACAAATTGTCTATACGACTCATTGGGCCCCTTCATTATGTTCCACCTTGTTTTATTATTTAAAGGCTTGGTGGGAGCTAAGTGTTTATAGATACATCACATGTTGGCACTGGAAGAGGATCTGGAGATGTGGTTTAATGCCCTCATTCAATTGGCTGGTGCTCTGCAGCCCAGAAAGCTGAGAAGAGCGCGCTCATCTGAGAAGACTGTGGGGGCAATGAAGCTCCTCCCCTGGTTCCCAGGGCAGCACTGCAAGAAAGGGGTTTCTGGGTCAGGCGGAAAGGGAGGCAAGTGCCACAAAAATCATGGTGATCAGGGACTCTCCCCAGTCTTACTTTTCTTTTTTTTTTTTTAAACATGTAATCTTTACTTTCAGCCTGCAAACTTTTAGTTGCCGCATATAGGATCTAGTTCCCTGACCAGAGATTGAACCTGGGCCCCCTGCATTGGAGTTTTAGCCACTGGACCACCAGGGAAGTCCCTCTCAAATCTTATGAATAATGTTCTGTGGAACAAAATGGAAGTCAAGGATTCTAAACTCAGAGCTCAGACCCTACCACCTGTTGCTCAATCTGCTTCTAAAGGCAGGTGTGCTGATGACTTCAGAACGAGGTACCTGGCCTCCAGGTGTTCGCCAAGGTTAAGGCAGCGTTGTGCTGTGAGACCTCCAAGCTTGCAGGCTTCTGTCGTCCCTCACCTCATTACCTCTTGGTCCAAAGGAAGAAGCTCTCCATCATCCGGACAAAACGCATCTCCATCTGACCTGGTCTCCCCACACCCTCGTTGCTGGGACCCTGCTTATCCCATCAGTCCCCTTTGCTCTCTGGATTGTTCTGGCTTTTGTTATTCAACCTACAATGATGCCCCATGCTTTCCTCTCCTTAGAAACAATTCCTGAAACTGCAAACCCCTCTTGAGCCAAAGTACACACCTCTCCTTCCCCTGCAGTCAAGCGAATTGTAAAAGATGTACATTTTCGCCTGTGGTTCCCTTGTTTCTGCTCATACCTTTGCAGCAGGCATCTGATCTTCTCACCCCAGTTAAACTGCCTGGGCCAAGGTGACCAGCAGACACTACACGAATGCAATGGATTCTTTTCAGTCTTGCTTCACTTGACCGGTCCACAGAAAGGTCCAGGACATACAGACCAATCCATTATACTGTAATTACTACTACTGCTAGTATTATTATTAAAAATCCCTTATTTTTGACATGGCCTTTTCTCTTGGGATCAACCTCATTACTTTCTCCTGGTTCTCCTACTTCCTAAATTCTCATTCCTCTTAGTCTTCTACACAGACTCCTTTTCCTCCACTCCTTTCCTCGGGGTGGGTACTGACTCTGTCTTCAACCCTGTCCCCTGCCCCATGAAATCCTCTTGTGTTTCAACTACCACCTATTATACACATAGATAAGAATAAGGCAGACCTGACTGCAAGATAGCCCTACATTTCTCAAATGAGGAGAATCAAAACAGAATTTTGAAAAATTTTAGGGATGAAGATAAAATAATAACCAATGCTTGTATATCATATTAAATTATTTAACTTAAAGGAACACATGCATTTAAAATAATACTATACAAAACCCTTGGGCTTCCTGATAGCTCAGCTGGTAAAAAATCCACCTGCAATGCAGGAGACCCTGGTTTGATTCCTGGGCTGGAAAGATCCCCTGGAGAAAGGAAAAACTACCTGCTCTAGTATTCTGGTCTGAAGAATTCCAAGGACTGTGTAGTCCATGGGGTCGCAAAGAGTTGGACATGACTGAGTGACTTTCACTTTCATACATAAACCAGTATATTAATTTAATGTTGTTTTTCCCCCACTGGGGGTCAGTTCAGCTCTTCCTATGGATCATGACATCAGGCTCTTAGATATCCCTGGAGGAATTCATGTGTCATCCAACACAGCTTTCAAAGCCTAGCATCTTCATACCAGTGTTTGCACCAGCGTGCATTCTGCTTTTCTGAATCAGCTTATGAGGCCATCCATGGAAATCAAGCCCTGAATCATCAGTATCTCTTTGTGTAGAAGTTGGCTGTTTAGTTTTCCATAGAGTTGTATATATGTCTGATTTCCACTTACTATGTTGCTTTTTAAAATGGTTTCTAAAAATCTGTTTACATCAGGTCATAACCACAAAAATTATTTAAATCAGTGTTAAAAATCTTTAACCATGTTTTGATCGATTCTCTCTGACCATCTCCTAATTATTGCAAAATATCAGTGACGGAGGTAGTTTCAGTTAATGTGTCCGCCCAAACATGACTTCATTGCTCTAAATAAATAATCGAGAGAACACTTTAGGATTGTGGAAGACTCTGTAAGGATTGCAAGGTAAAATTGCTGTACCTTCGCCTGGGGACTAATTTTAAGGGACGTCTCACACTGAATTAGATCATTTATGGTACATGCAAATGGCTCTCAAAACTATATATACCTCCCAGAACTCTCCGGCACTCCAGAGTCATGAGTCTAATTGCACACTGAGCCAGTCACATCCAGACATCACCAACACCCCAAACTGGAGGTATCTAGAATTACACTCATTACTTCACCTCCAATTAACGTGTCCTCTATATCTTATTGAAAGTAACCACTACCAATCCCAGTTAGCCAGTCAGAGCTTTGCAGATATTCCAAGGCTACTGCACTTGTCACACTGGCATTTATTCTTAAGTTCTCTTTATTTATTTTTATTTGGCTGTGTTGGGTCTCACTTGCAGCATGTGGGATCTTTAGTTGTGGTATGTGAACTCTTAGTTGCAGAATGTGGGATCTAGTTCCCCGAACAGGGATCGAACCTGGACTCCCTACACTGGGAGTATGGAGTCTCAGCCACTGGCTGGATCACCAGGGAGGTCCCTGGCATCCTTCTTTAAACAAACCTCTAGGGCATACCTACCCTGTTCTGTATGTAAGTGCTAGGGAGGCGTCAATCAAGCAGAGACGTGTATTACTATGGGATGTATAGTCTACCAGGGGAAGTGAGAAACAAAGAGAAGATGCCAAGGAAAAAATGTGGAAAAATGAGAAGAAAATATATGATGATGAAAATGAAACAAGGTGATATATTAGAGAATGAGTAGATTCTGCTCTACATCAGAAGACCAGAGACGTGGAACCTTAACACCAAGGAGGGGGGTAAGTATGTACAGATATGGAGGAAGAACACTGCAGGCAGAAGCAGCCCCATGTGCAGAAGCCTTGGTACGGGGATGAGCAGGACAAAGACCAGGAAGGAGGCTATGAAACTGGAGCAGAGTCAACGAAGGTCAGGGAGTGTGTGTGTGTGTGTGTGTGAGTGTGTGTGTGTGTGTGTGTGTGTGTGTGTGTGGTGGGACAGTGGCTATGAGATGAGAGCAGATAAGTAGTTAAGGATGTAATTGTAGAGGAGAGGCTTGGATTTTATGCTAAGTGCTAAATCGTGTGACATTTCAGGATTCTGAACATTTTGGCCTCTTTACACTTGGAAAAGAAGTCTATAACAACATGTGGTTTTGTTTGAATATTTGTTTACATTTTGTTTGCTGTTCTTTTTTCCTTTACTAGACTATTCCTCCATGGCTTAGCTGGTAAAGAATCTGCCTGAAATGCAGGAGATGTGGGTTCGATCCCTAGGTCAGGAAGATTCCCCAGAGAAAGAAACGGCAACCCACTCCAGTATTCTTGCCAGGAGAATCGCATGGACAGAGGAGCCTGGCAGGCTACAGTCAGTCCAGGGGTCATAAAGAGTCAGACACGACTGAGCACATCAAGCCATTTTACATTCAGTTTGCTGTTCTTTTTTCCTTTACTAGAATATAAGTTCTCTGAAGGCAGAAGAGTATATTATCTGTCTCTGTATCCCCAGGGCCTTGTACGTAGTAGGTACTCCACAAAAATCTGTTAAATGTATAAATAGTTCTACTTCATATCTATCTATCTAGTAGATATCTATCTAGTAGCTAGTTGAAGGTTAACACGATTCGTCCCTGGCAGCCTGATCCATCCTCGGAACAGCTACGGCGGGCTCATTACGAAGGACAATGCTCTGTAATGAAGTCTTCTTGCATATCTCTGGTAATAATCATCATAGAGGGAGAAAATGAGCATCTCTGGGTAATATTTATATTTCCTAGCAGCAAAGACATTCTTCTCTATAATACTGCCTGTAAAAGCAGCGAGTAAGCCAAGAGGATACAAGTTCTCCATGGCAACTCGGTCACAGCAGCATGCAGCCTGTGCCAGGGCTTCAGATAAATGGGGTAAGTGGAGGTGAGCTTCCAGCTGCAGGATGAGCCTTGCAGCAGGGCTTGCAGCTAAGCCCGTCTCCCCACTGGGACCGAGATGCCGCAGCGCCAGGGCCCCATGCATCATCGCTGCGGGGGGTCAGTGGTGGCCTGGCCCCACAGCATCCCTCTCGATACCTTCAAGGGCTGCCCTGAGAGCTCAGTCTCAGCAAACGAACAGGCCACTGGTCTATCAGCTGCTCCAACACCCACTAAAACAGACCTCTTACGTTCAGAACACTAACCTAAGAAGACTGTACCCCCAGACCACCAGGGAGTTCTCTCCATGTTTCTTTAGGCTCTCAGATCACTTCTCTCACTGTGATCCAGAGCCCACCGTCTTCCCTTGGCCTGGAAGGGGAACCCGGTGTGGCACCTGGTTAGAAGGAACAGCTGCCAAATGCAAGGCGAGGAGAACCTCCCATTGCACCATCAACTTCCTATAAGAACAAGAGGTACTAAGTAGCAGGTGACCAGGGAAGGGCCTGTGGCAAAGCCATCCTCAGGGCTCTCAGCTAATACAAAAGTGAAAAGCCCAAGTGTTTAGTCTCGCAGTTGAGTCCAACTCTTTGTGACCCCGTGGACTGTAGCCTGCCAGTCTCCTCTGTCCATGGGATTCTCCGGGCAAATATACTGGAGTGGGTTGCCATTTCCTTCTCCAGGGGATCTTCTTGACCTAGGGATTGAATCAGGGTCTCCTGCATTGCAGGCATATTCTTTACCATCTGAGCCATCAGGGAAATCCTAAGCTAATACAGCTACTACAAGGCATTTGTAAAAATTCACACAAAGGGGGAAATCAGCAGAAGGTCAGGAAAGAGCCCTGGGGAAACTCCAGATGCAGAGCCCTCTCCTCGGGGCCCTCTCTTTTGGGAAACCCCACCCCGTAAGGTAGACACCCTCATGGACCCATGCAGATTAAAAAGTCCTCACTAAGGGAACCTCAGCTAGGCCAATGGCCCCAGGCCCTCCCTATCAGTGCTGCTGAGGAAGGCTTGAAAGTGCTCGGTACTAAATTAAGGCACTGACAAGGAGACTGCATCTTGAGAGGGAGGAGCTTCCTCCCTCTAGGAGCACTAGAATGTGTTCTGAAACATGCAGTCAAGGAGAGAGTAAATTAAGGGGAGGTGGATTTATTCGCAAAGGAGAGGACAATCCTAAAGGAGAGACAAGGTCAAACAACAATCAGGTCTCAGTGTCCCCGTGGCCCGGGCACCTCAGCCCCAGCTGCACTCGGTAGTGAGACCTGCATCCTCTAACTCTGTCCAGCCCGGCCCCATCCTGTGCTGTACACGCAGGACCTCAGCCCCCATGGGTGGGCAGAAACAAGAAGTCCTCTGCAGTGACCACAAACTGGCTGGAACCTCTGGCCTCCCTTTCAAGCTCGCTGTTGGTGTCCTCCGTTCAGATGATGCTCTTCTGTCTCAAACTTCATGTCCTCACCAGGGTGGAGCTCCACCCTGAACCTCAGCAGGTTTTACTAGGACCAGGACACCTTACTGGATCCTGTGGGCTCTCCTCCGAAGCCCTGAGTTGTGGTCCCTGCAGGTGAAGGGAATAGCTGCTCCCAGAACCTCTGCTCTGGCCAACCTGGTCAAGGAACGTGTGTTACCCTGAGTGGCTTTTCTTCTGGGTCCCAGCATCAGTCTGTCTTAGCCCATGGTCGTTTGTTGAGGTCTCTCCCTCACCGTGGCTGGAGGCACTGCCCCCACTCCCCATGCTATTGGTTTATTCTGCCCACCTGTCCCTGGGGTCCCTTCCTGAGTCCCAGCCGAGCCCATGAGATAAGAATACAGGGTGGGTTTTGGTGGGGTCTGTAAGAATGTTCAGGAGGCCTTTGTTGTTGCTCAGTCACTCAGTTGTGTCCTACTCTTTGTGACCCCATGGACTGCAGCACGCCAGGCTTCCCTATCCTTCAGGAGGTCTTAGGGCTGCCCTAAATCCCAGGGATGTAATATGTGTGTTTCTCCTGTTTTCTATTGCATTTTATCAATTCTAAGTGGGTCACTGAGTTTATAGAAACAAAGTTATTGTAAGACTTCATTTTTTAGACATGAAGCTCTAAAGAGCAAATTAGAGAAATGTATTAACCTCCTATGATGGACTGAATTGTCTTCCTTTTCCAAATTTATACGTTACCCCAGAATGTGACTGCATTTGGAGATGGGGCCTTTAACAAGGTGATTATGGTAACAGGAGTCCTCTAGCAGGGCCCTAACCCAGTCCGTACGGTGCCCTGCTAAAAGCAGATCAGGACATACAAAGAGACACCAGGAATCCAGGTGAGCAGAGAAAGGACCAGGTGAAGAAGCAGCAAGAGGGTGGCCATCTGCAAGTCAGGGAGAGAGACCTCAAAGGAAACCAGCCCTGCTTGCACCTTCCTCTTGGACATCAACCCTTCAGAACGGTGAGAAAATAGATGTCTGCTGCGGAAGACCCCCAGCCGATGGGACGTTGTCATGGCAGCCCCAGCACTTCCCTTCCAGCACAGGAAAGCATACCCTGCATTACTGTCCATGTTACATGGCTGCTGAACTCACGTGATGTCTTTCTATCGCACGCACAGATACCAACACTCATTTCAACATGCATTACAAGTATTCAGTTGTATACGCAGATCTCTGGTGACCTTCAACACAGGAAACGGGGTCAAGCCTGGAAAAAGCCCATCAGAATGAGGAGCACACTTGTTTCTAGAGTGTGTTCCTGTTTTTATTCTTAGGGGCCGGGTGTGGTGGGTGGAATGCAAAAAGACAGGAAGCATGGGCTGGTGAATTCAAGCAATCACTGGCTTTAGGAAAGAGGATTCTATTTTTTTTTTCTTTTAATTGTGAATTCTCTTCAGATGCATAGAGTAATTAACTTGAAAAAGTTTTGATTTACAAATGAGGACTCCCTGAAAACATTTCTAAAATGCAAATACTGTAGCAAATGAAGTATACATTTATATCCGAGGTGTCACAAAATGATTTGCTGAGATGTCATTTTGTTCATTTTTAAATGTACGGAGGACTTTTAAGTAGAAAAAAATAATAATGGCAGATAATTAAAAGTTCAGGCAGCTCAAAATCTAGCAGGTAGAGAGAGAACACTAACATATACTAGACCACTGCCCCAGCAACACCACTACTGGCCATATATCCTGTTGAAAATTATAATCCAAAAAGACATATGCACCCCAGTGTTCATTGCAGTACGATCCACAATAGCCAGGATAGGGAAGCAACCTAGATGCCCATCAACAGAGGAATGGATACAGAAGATGTGGTACATACATATAATGGAACATTCAGTTCAGTTCAGTCACTTAGTCGAGTCCGACTCTTTGCGACCCCATGAATCGCAGCACGCCAGGCCTCCCTGTCCATCACCAACTTCTGGAGTTTACTCAAACTCAC
Organism: Dama dama; assembly: GCF_033118175.1. Taxonomy (NCBI): domain Eukaryota; kingdom Metazoa; phylum Chordata; class Mammalia; order Artiodactyla; family Cervidae; genus Dama; species Dama dama. The sequence continues at coordinate 16,594,768 of NC_083682.1, forward strand.
GCCCATCGAGTCGGTGATGCCGTCCAGCCATCTCATCCTCTGTCGTCCCCTTCTCCTCCTGCCCCCAACCCCTCCCAGCATCAGGGTCTTTTCCAATGAGTCAACTCTTCGCATGGGGTGGCCAAAGTACTGGAGTTTCAGCTTCAGCCTCAGTCCTTCCAATGAACATTACTGAGCCATAAAAAAGCAAGGAAATGGGGTCACTTGTAGAGATGTGGATGGACCTGGAGATTGTCACAGAGTGAAGTAAGTCAGAAAGAGAAAAACAAATATCATACATTAATGCTGATATGGGGGATCTGGAAAAATGGTATAGGTGATCTTAGTTGCAAAGCAGAAATGGAGACACAGATGCAGAGAACAAACACATGGATAGCAAGTGGCGAAAGGGAGAGTGAGATGAGCTGGGTGACTTTGCTGACATGTATACACTGCTGTGCATGAATTAGATGACTGATGGGAGTCTGCTGCAGGGAGCAGGGAACTCCACGCGAGGTTCTGTGGTGACCTCAGTGGAGAGGAAACCCGAAAGGGAGGGGCATGTGCATTCCATACGGCTGACTCACTTTGATGTACCGCAGAAAGTAACACAACCCTGTGAGGCTACTATGTCCCAATTAAGAAGAAGCAACACTGCCTACACACACGTGAAGGTCAAGGCACAAGCCGTGACACATGCACGGGTAATACTTCAGCGCGAGTCACACAGACCTAGGAGCAATCACCACCTTCCAAGTCTGAACTGTGTTCTTCCATAAGTTACTGGAATTTCTAATTCTCAACTTTCAACCTGTGAAATGGGTTCCTCATACCATTTCTAACTGTTTGTTAAGGAATGATTAAATGAAATCCTACAAATAAGAGTACACAGCACTGAGGATCAGGGACCTAGTAAGTGCAGGGTACTTGTGGATCAAGGTGATGGTGGGAAAAAGAGAAAGATGAGGAAGGGAAGAGGCAGGGGGAGGAAAGATGGAGAGACAGGGCAGATGCACAAATTCTGCCTGGATACTTGTTCCCCAAAGAGTCATTCGGGTCAAGGACTTTGTTGGTCCAACTTGAGAATCTAAAAGCAACACTGAGGGAATAAAGTTTTTAAGAAACCCAGTGGATAATTATTCATCAGCTGTAAACTGATGAGTGGACTATGGTTATGCTGATCCTTCTCTTCTCAGTTTAATGACTTGTTAAATAATATAATTGATGACTGTTGCCTTTCTCATCAAAATGATACTGGCAGAGCCCAGGAAAGCTATTAATTTTACTTGTATTTAGTCCTTGATTTCTATGATGAATTGGTGCTGCTCCTAATGCTGAGGGGACCCTTTAAGAGGGAAGTAAGTCAGAAAGAGAAAGACAAATATCGTATATTAACACATACATGTGGAATCTAGATAGATTGTACTGATGAACCTATGCACAGGGCAGTAATGGAGACGCAGACATAGAGAAGAGACTTGTGGACAGAGGAGGGGAAGGAGAGGGTGGGAAGAATTGAGAGAGTAGCATTGAAACATATCCACTATCGTATTTAAAATTGGACAGTAGAAAATTGTTGTATGACTCAGAGAGCTCAAATCTAGTGCTCTGTGACAACCTAGGGGGCTGGGATGGGGTGGAGGTGGTGTGGGAGGTTCAAGAAGGAGGGAACACATGTATACCTATGGCCAATTCATGCTGATGTATGGCAGAAACCAACACAATATTGTAAAGCAATTATCCTCCAATTGAAAAAAATTATTTTAAGAAACAACATTAAAAAAAGTGTCTAAGGCCAGCATCTACCAACGAATGAGCAAAATGCCATGCTGAAATAAAGAAAGTAGAATTGGGGCTAAATAACAGGAGTCAGGCTTTCCTGGAGGCTCAGCTGGTAAAGAATCCACCTGCATTGCGGGGGACCTAGGTTTGATCCCTGGGTTGGGAAGATCTCCTGGAGAAGGGTAAGGCTACCCACTCTAGTATTCTGGCCTGGAGAATTCCATGGACTGCATAGTCCATGGGGTCACAAAGCATCAGACACGACCAACTTTCACTTCCACTTTCAACAAGAGTCAGTGTTCCTGAGTCTGAAAGATCACCTGGAGAAGTAAGTGTATGGCAACCCACTCCAGTATTCTTGCCTGGAGAATTCCATGGAAAGAGGAGCCTGGTGGGCTATAGTCCACAGGATTGCAAAGAGCTGGACATGACTGAAGTGACTGACCCTGTACATGTGCACAAGATTCAGTGATAAACTTAATTTAAAAAACTAAAGGGCAACTCATCAGCTACCCAGGTATCAGAAACATGTTCTTTCACAGGGAGATATGTAGGAGCACATGGAAAACACATACATGAAACTGGTTTCCAGTGCTGAAGAATTGATGCTTTTGAACTTTGGTGTTGGAGAAGACTCCGCAAGAAGATCCAACCAATCAATCCTAAAGGAAATCAGTCCTGAATATTCATTGGAAGGACTGATGCTAAAGCTGCAACTCCAATTCTTTGGTCACCTGATGCGAGGAACTGACTCTTTGAAAAAGACCCTGATGCTGTGAAAGATTGAGGGCAGGAGTAGAAGGGGATGACAGAGGATGAGATGGGTGGATGGCATCACCAACTCAATGGACATGAGTTTGAGCAAGCTCTGGGAGTTGGTGATGGATAGGGAAGCCTGGCGCGTGCTGCAGTTCAAGGGGTCTCAAATAATTGGACACAACTGAGCGACTGAACTTAACTCATGGCCCTTCACAAGAGTTCTCCAAGTTGATCCATCTCTAAGTATCTGGGGATTGACCACTTTCATTCTGAAAGATTGGAATGAACACTGCCCCCTGTGACAGGACAGATGGGTCACCTTGCATCTTCTGTCCTTCCATGGGCAAATGCTTGTGGGACTTCATGACTGGGGTGTGCTGACAGAACTCACAAAGCTGCCATGTGAGGAAAGGGTGCCAATTACTTTGTTTCCATGTTTGTACTGAGATTTAATTTACATACAATCAAATGCACAGATTTTAAGTGTCTTGTTTGATGAGTTTTGACAACTGTAAGCAGTCATGTAACTACCACGCCAGTCAAGAAACAGCCTGTTCCCTTCACCCCAGATATTCCTCCAGGGCCCCTCTAGTCAATTTCTCCCTGCTTTTAGACCCACGCCTTAACCCAAGGTGACCACTGACTTGATTTCTGTCACTATGAATTTGTTTAGGGCTTCCTGGTGACTCAGACTGTAAAGAATCTGACTGCAATGCAGGAGACTTGGATTCAACTTCTGGGTTAGAAAGATCTCCTGGAGAAGGGGATGGCTATCCGTTCCAGTATTCTTGCCTGGAGAATTCCATAGAGGGAAGAACCTGGCAGGCTACAGCCCATGGGATCACAAAGACTCAGACACGACTGAGCGACTAACCCCAACTATGAATTTGTGTAGACTGAAAACTTTAAAATTAATGGGATTAAATGGCATCCAATTTTCTCGTATAGCTTATTTTGCATTGTTGTTCAGTTGCTCAGTCATGTCGGATTCTGTGTGACCCCATGGACTGTTGCACACCAGGCTTCCCTGTTCTCCACCATCCCTCAGAGCTTGCTCAAGCTCATGCCCATTGAGTTGGTGATGCCATACAACCATCTCATCTTCTGTCACCCCCTTCTCCTCCTTCCCTCAATCTTTCCCAGCATCACAATCTTTTCCAATGAGTCGGCTCCTTGCATCAGGTGGCCGAAGTATTGGAGCTTCAGTATCAGTCCTTCCAATGAATATTCAGGACGGATTTTTAGGACTGGTCTGATCTCCTTGCAGTCCAAGGGATTCTCAAGAGTCTTCTCCAACACCACAGTTCAAAAGCATCAATTCTTCAGCACTCAGCCTTCTTTATGGTCCACCTTTCATATCCATACATGACTACTTTTGCTTAGCTTAATTTTTTTCTTGATTTTTTTTTTAACTCTCTTTCCATTTATGGATATAATAAATAAAATATCCCTGTTTAAGTCTTTTTGGGGACATTTTTACTCAGCCTTCTTGAATGAATACCTAGGAGTGAAACTGCTCTGTCATAGTATAGTATTGAACTTCATATGCAACCCCAGTTATTCGAAGCATTTTCCCTATTTGACACTCCTAGCAATGACTCAGCAAACAAGGTTCCAGTTGCTCTGCATTCTCACCAACACTTGGTATTGTCATCTTATTTATTTTAGCCACTGCATTGTGTGTCAAGGATGCCCACTGTTTTTTATTTTTGATGTGGACCATTTTTAAAGTCTTTATTGAATTTGTTACAATATTACTTCTGTTTTAGGTTTTGTTTTTTTTGACTGCAAAGCATGTGGGTTCTAGCTCCTCAACCAGGGATTGAACCCATACCCCCTACCTTGGAAGATAAAGTCTTAATCACTGGACTGCCAGAGAAGTCCCTCCAATTCTTTTAATACTAATAAAAGCATGCTCCTCAAATCCTTATCTGGCAGTGGAAGAGACTGTCCTCTAGTATTAATATTATATCCTTGCCTGGGTAACCCCAAAGCTGTAAGATTATAGGAAGGGCTTCCTGAACCAACCGTTTATCCACAGTCCTTCCTCAACAGTTATAAGGATGTGTTACCAAGGTTTTGGTGAATTGAGAGAACAGCAAAGAGGCCTTAGACATAAAATTCACTGGTTAAAAAAAAATCATTCTGAATTTTAGAACAGAGTTTCAAAACTGCATTTTTATAGTCTATTAGAGAATGATTCCATGCCAAAATAAGTTTAAAAAATTCTATATATTATTTATCTTCCTTGGTGCTTACAAGGCACATTAGCCTATTAAAAATCTCAGCAAAAATCCTGCAGTAGTGAACATATTTACTTCTGCTCAAACCATTGCTTACAAATTTGTCAGGGTATCTTTTCTTAAATATATATATCATCTATCAGTATTCTTCCCACAAAACATATTTTGGGAAATACTGGTATAAAACAGTAATGGCAAACTTGAAGTCAGATTTCTTGGTTTTAGTTTAGTGAAGTTTAACCAAGGGGAGCCTGTGAAAAAAATGAAGCTTGCAATTCAGGCGACAACTTGTTTGTATTTCTCTTATTTACCACAAGCCCACTGGACAGAGGCCAAGTCTAATTCAATGCTTATTGAATCCCACTGCACACGATGGGTACTCAGTAAACATTAATTATTAGTGGGAGTTGAATAACGGCAATAACGATCATGATAATACTGTATTTTCAACTTTGCCATAAACCAAAACATCTGAGAGGAATCTTGAGACAGCCTGTGAAACCCAAACACAGCTGGGCTCTCTTGTCTCCACTGGGGATGTTTCACCATGAAATGAGTAACAGTTGCTACACAGAGGAAAGCAGGTGGTCTTGGGTCATCGAGAGACGGCTGCTCAGTCTTAGAGATGAGTCCCACCATGGGGATCTCCTGCAGTCTGGCTGCGATGGCCGATTTCACGGCACTCCTAGGAGGCCCCATGGCACAATCGCCCATGACCTGCAGGTCCTCCGTGATGAGGTGCTGCCGGACCTGAGGTCATGACCTGCTGCCGCCTCCCATACACCACAGGTCACCCCCTTCCCTTCATCCCCTTGTTCCTGTAGCCACTGAACAAGCCTTCCTCCAGAACCGATAGGCCATCAGGCCCTGGACCACAAGGTCCTAGGCAGCTGAGATTGCAGATGTGGCTCCAGTCTCCAAAGGGCTTTCCCGCACCCACCTGCTAATTCTTCCTTTTCTCATAATGCCTCCCCATACAGATTCCCTTCCCCTCTTCTTGGCTTCCTCAACTTTTCCCTCAGGACCCAGTTTTGTGTTGATTCCTTCCAGGAGACATCCCCTGATCCCATGAGCTCGCCTGATAGAGACATAGAAATGTTTCTGAGTTGGAAGATATCTCAGAAATCTCCCAGTTCAGCGTGGCGCTAGTGATAAAGATCCTGCCTGCCAATGCAGGAGACTTAAGAGATGTGGGTTTGATCCCTGGGTGAGGAAAATCCCCTGGAGAAGAAAATGGCAACCCACTCCAGTATTCCTGTCTGGAGAATCCCATGGACAGAGGAGCCTGGAGGGCTACAGTCCATGGGGTCCCACGGAGTTGGACATGACTGAAGTGACTTAGCATAGCATGACTTTATACCCAAGAACATTCAGGATCAGAGACATTAAGGGGTGGCTGGGCTCGTCACGAGGAATGGCCATGCTTCTTATCTGAATAGACAGTAACATGCGTTCCCATCTTGTAATCTGCACTTTAGCTCAGCCTTCTCACTGAGACGACTGCTCTGCTTGAAGAGTCCTTCCCATGTTGGTATGTTTATTCCACTCTATTGTCTCTTCAGTGCTTCCAGGATAGACTTGAAGGTAGGGACTTTGCTTTGTGTTGATCTATCTCCAGTGCCCAGAATGGTCCCTGGCAAACAGCTCTTGCTCAGTAGTGGTACTGAATGAAGGGATGAAGGATGCTCTCTGGGACTGGCGTTGTACTTGGCAGACAGGAACAGGCACTCCCTGTTCCTAGCTGCTCAAGAGATAGTAGCTGGATGATGGACCGATTAAATGTAATCCAGAAAAGAATGGGACATCCTGTTCTCAGGACCTTACTTGAGAACAAATGCCAAGCTGTCAAGTTTAGATGACCATCTTTCCCTCTGAGGCCATCATGACTCTGGTTGTGGGGTCTTGTATGAACCTGGGCAGATAAGACGCTGGACCATGCTGGGAATGACACTTTCTGTGGAACCATGGGGGTGACGGCAGATGGCAGGACCTGCCCTCTGGTAGGATGGGCACAAGACAGAGCTGAGACAAGGGAGCCAATCTCTCTCCCCACCCAGACCACCACGGAGATGAGGCTCTTCCCTATGGTCAGACATGAGGAAATGTTCACGTCTCCTCGAAGGTGATGAGACGTCTACACTGACTGTCCAGGGCGTGAGATCAGTATTCTAGAAGCATCACAATGCCTCCTCCTGTTACTTTCCCCTCTCTCTAATTTTCAAAGCCAAACACCTTCTCCTTTCACCTTCTGCTCCTGGTCCATGTCCCTCTACAGCTTCCACATTTTCCTGTCCCTCCCCCTGTCTGCCTTGCTGCTACCTTTTCCCTCTCCTTCCTGGTTTCCCATTTCTTTGTTCAAAAAAAAAACCCCAAAAAAGTAAAAGGGGAGAAAAGATGCACACAGTATCCCACTGAGAGATAACTGAAGAAAAAGAATTGCCAATGTAGAAGAGGCTTTCCCTTTCTGTTGCAATGCCGGCCGGTAGCAAATCTTTAAAAGAAACACTAACATTAATAATACATCATTTGCTTTGTTGGAATCAATTTTACCCTGATCCAAAGGGCTTGGAATGCAAGACACAGGCACTTGTTTATCCCGCGCTTCACAAATAGCGGGATGATGTTCCCGCCTGGCTCCTGTGAGCCTCTTTTCTCATCTGTTTTGTTTTTCCGCGTGCAAAACAGTTTCAGCTGGTTGTGGAAGCGCTGGCAACCTCAGCTTCAGCCTCCTGCGAGTGGGTCCCAGCTGCCGCCAGCTGTGCTCCCCGTAGGAGCCCTCCTAGCCTGGTGAGGCTTTGGGATGCTGGCCAAGCATCCTGTCCTGACTTGCCATCCGCTTCACTTCCATTGCTCACTATGGCCACCTTGGACCTTCGAAGTGCTGGTACCTGTCGCCAGCTGTCTTTCAGATCCAAGAAGATGCTCTCATTCAGAGCTCTGTGGACGTGAGAAGGAAACAGTTGATGCATGCTGTGTCTGTCTTTCCATCCAGGCACAAATTCTGCACACGCCCATGAGCTGCTACTTACAGTAAAACTGCAACAATTATGTCTTTAAAATAGATATTTTTTCTCCTGCTTTCAGTAGCGTTCACATCGCAGAAGTATGAAATAAACTTTGTTTCTTTACACAGAGTGACTTCCAGTTAAAACCGATTTTAGTGTATTTCTTTTTCTTCTCTTTTTGACAGCAGAAGAAAAACAGATTTTTTTTCTCCCCTCACTTCCCATGTTCTTTCCCTTCCTGTCTCCTTCTGGATCGATGTCAGTGAAACCCTAATAATTCTCGAAGAAGCTGGTTCCTCATGAAGAGGAGAAAAAAAGCTCAACAGCTCTAGCCTTCAGTCAGCAGAGGGAAAGACAAACACTAGCATTTCCATTTTAGAAGAGATCTATGCTTTTTCTGGTAAGGAATTTAGATCCATTGTTATCGATGTGGCCATTCTATGCAAGGGTCCCAGCCAAAGACCAAACCATGGAGTTTTTTACAAAAGCATTTGTTGCAGAAAAAAGCCTCCCTCTTTTGCTAGACAAGCACAAGATCCTGAGGTGACCCATGGGGACAGAACACGACACCCCAAGCTTTCTAAGAACCTTGGGTATTTTCCTTTAGGAGAAACAAGAGGGAGCTCTTAATTGGCTTAGGCTCAATTTCAGATAATCCATGCTGTGAGGACGGAACTCAGACTCTACAGGGGACACATTTCTACTGAAAAGAATTTTCTCTCTCAGGCTCAGTGATTGTGGGCACCTTTTTTGGGGTTGTTTTCTCATAGAAAGTGCTTCTCTGCTGTCCTAAACCACTGCCATCTCCCTGGGGTCTCCTTTGTAGCTTATCTGGATAAGCAATTTGCATTTGGTTGATTCCAGTCCACTCAGTTTCTTCCGTATTTTCCATTCTGTTCACCTTTTCTCAGCAAACCTGAACTGAGCATACATCCATTAGGACCGGCCTCTGACTTTTAGGGGCCCTCAATGCGGCAGAGTGACGGGGGCAATAACACTGATGTGGATGGCAGTCTCAAGGTGATGACGACATCAAAGAGAATATGAATGTTTTAAAAGCCATGTGCAAAACATACTCCAGGGATTGAGAGGAAGACGTTGAAACAGCTGTGGGTAGGCTGTGCAAGGAAACAGAATACAGATATTTGCTCAGAAATCCAACCCACATACATGAAGCTTTAATCCAAGAGTGCATCTAACTAGCTTATGTTTATCAACCCCCTTCCGGATGGCTCAGGGGGAGTTGCGCCTCACACACTCACACTTTGCAAGGATATACTCACAAGGCATTATGAAATCTGAGATGGCGTATGTGGGATGATATTAGATACACTGGTTGGAAGTAAGTGTTGTAAGGAATCACTTAAGCTGAGTGACACCATCCGTATCTCCTTTTGTTGAGTCTCAGTTTTGTGCTGGGTGGGCTTCCCAGGTGGCTCAGTGGTAAAGAATCCATCTGCCAGTGCAGTAGACACAGGAGATATGGGTTCTATCCTAGGGTTGGGAAGAGCCCCTGGAGAAAAAATGGCAACCTGCTCTTATATTCTTGGCTGAGAAATACCATGGACAGGAGCCTGGTAGGCTACAGTCCATGGAGTCAAAAAGAGTCGGACACGACTGAGTGACTGAGCAAGCAAGCTGTGACAGTCACAAAAGGCAGAGCCAGGAAGACTTGAAGACAGTCCAGTTCCTGAGGAAGAATGTCTTTTTAATCGAGATGTGCCTGAGTGCGCCTCCCTGTCCGAGCCCTGAGGCAGGGCCTTGCAGGGCTTCTGTGTGGATGAAGAGGAGGCCGGCCTCCTCCCCTCCCGGTTGTGTGAGGGCAAGTGAACCAAGAGATGTGGAAGGGCTGCAGGAGAAGGTTTACTATAATCAGTTCTGGAAGCATTTCAGAGCACCATAGGCAGGGCACATCATCTCTAAATGAGTTTTTATTTACAGCAATACTTCTGAGAAGTATCCAAAGGGTGGTAAGTATGTATTTTTATTTTATGAAAATTCTTTCTGATTCTTCTTATTGGGAAATAATTTGGCTCCTCCTGAGACCCCCATTTTCCTCTCGAGATATGCAGCAAGTCAGTGGAGACACAGAAGTTTGGCTGTGAAAACTCTGAATCTGACCAATTAGAGATTGTCTCTTGTCAACATGGGCCAAGTAGTCCCCAGATCAGATTCTAACAGAGTCTTACATCACTTAAGGATGAGTTCAGTATCATGAAGATAACATCAGGTGAAGAACTGTGGGCTTTGCTACATTCAGGATTGGTTAATTTAGGAAACCAAGTAAAACCAAGAATGTGGTTTAAAGCTCTACATTTCTAAGACCAAGAAAGTCTCAGTATAAAGTCATACAATGTTACCATGACGTCTCAGGTGAGGATAGGAAATTAAAGTATTTGCTACAGGAAAAAGCAAAGAGAAGATCTCTGGCTAGATTAGACAGTACCTCACAGAGCCTTCCCTAATGATTACAAGTTATCCACCATTCCCTCAGTGGTTACTATGTGCAGATATCGAGGATACCTTGGTTCTGTGGAAGCTTAGCAATGAGGCTGTGTGTGGGCTTCCTTACCCTGCAATTAAATCCCTTCTTACAAAACTTGCGCCAGGAAAGCAAACACTGGCCAGTGGGCCAGGGAGGCGCTTTCCCTTGAACGAAATGACAAGATCCCCAGGGGAAAATATCCTTCCTCTTTGTCCCCCCGGCATGGTGGCTGGAAGGGTAGTGGCCCTCCTCCAGCACTGAGGTAAGAAGCCACTAGAAGGGTGCGCAGTTGCCTACCTCAGGGATAGAAAAAATATTTTTATTTCAACAATTCCATTTCAAATCAAAAGAAAAAATTTGACAGCATTACTTCAACAATGTCTTAAACTGACTTTACATTGCATAGAGGTTCAAGGAGAAATAAACTAGCAGATTCTGTACACGGAGTAAACAATATAACTGAAATCCTAGACATCAAGAACAACCGCCATCAGCTTAGATTCCTTCTCTTGAATGTCACAGCCCTGGTTACATCCATAGGTGTCTGTATTTTTCTATCTCATCATAAATGGACTCTCACCGTGCATTCATTGTGTTCAAAGAACCACCAATCTGGATATGGATTTTTGCCACACAGCTTCAGGTTCACAATTTGTCTATTCAATTTAAGACAGAAGAATTAGATGCTTTTTACCCAATAGAGAGTCTGACAACAATGTCTAAGGACGCTGCACTTGTCCAGATTACTTGGCTGTATTCATGTTCCAAATAGGAGGTTTGAATTTTCATTTTCAGTACTTTGGGAGGGAATCTGAAGAGGGTCCTGATGTTTTAAAATGATGTAGTACCAAGATGCAGGGCATTATTTTATTGGTAACGCGACACCCTCCAGATTTGAAAAGGGATGGAAATTCACATTTTGAGAAAATTTAGTTGCTCCAAATCTTAGAAAAAAATGAAAGCCAGCAGAGATGGGTACGTGCTACACAAACAAATTTGAATTCAAATGTGAGGACAATTCTGATGGAGATACCATTGTGGTCCCTCTGGCATCTTAAGCAAAAGCCGTGCTTCCAGAATTCTATGAATCGGCTTCCTTCATTGCGGCAGTAGCTCTTGAAGCTCAGCCGGAGACTTAGAACAGAAGGGTCAGGAAAGGGAAGGACAAGGAGCAGATCTAGAGGAGGCTGGCATGGGCCAACAGTGGGGATGGGTTGTGCCCAGGTGTGAGGGGATGAGGACAAGTCATTGATGCTGAAGGTGGTAATCCTGGGTCCCTTGAGGAAGCTGAGATGGAGGGCTTGTCTGGGAGCATATTGCCTAGGTACCGTGCCATAGTCATCCTTAAGCCTGGTGCAATATGATGACCACACCCAAGAACAAAAGTCCACCTGTTGTCCAGGAGGGATGAACCAACTCAAGCTGGAAACCATTCATCTCACACAGGTGAGCTGAACACAGGGATGGGGAACATCAGGTGAGGCAGAATCAGTCCAGGTTTAAAAGTTCACACTGGAGCTTGGAATGTCTCTGGTGGCCCAGTGGTTAAGAATCTGCCTGCTAATGTAGAGGACATGGGTTCTATTCCTAGTCCCAGAAGATCCCATGCACCAAGGGCCAACTAAGCCCAAGAGCCACAACTACTGAAGCCCAAACACCTACAGCCTGTGCTTTGCAACAAGCAAAACCAGCACAGCGTGAAGCCCTTGCACTACAGCGAAGACCCAGGATGGCCAAAAATAAATAAATAAAATAAAAAACAAAACCTGGACCTTGAATTCTTGGGTCGGTCTGAATCCTGTTGGGCCACTCACTTCCCAGGTGATCTCGGGCCCTGACCCAACTGTTGCTACCTTAGCATCCTTAACCAAAGCACTGGATCCAAACAATAACGATGCTATAGATGCTATAGAGTTGTCCTGAGGATAAAGTGGGCTGGTATTCTCAAGGACAGGCTGGCATGCAGAGTGAGCTGAATTCGTGTTACCTTTTAACTGTGGGCAGTTAGCATCAAGGTACACTCTGTCAATTGTTAGCAGTCCTATTAAAACCCTAAATCAGCATTCACAGACAGTATTCTACTTCCTGGGAAGTGGAATAGAAAGAATAAAACAGGATCTTAGATGGAGGGACCACAAGAGCCAAAAGTGAAAGTGAAAGTCGCTCAGTTGTTTCTAACTCTTGGCCACCCCATGGACTGTAGCCCACCAGGCTCCTCTGTCCATGTAATTCTCCAGGCCAGAATACTGGAGTGGGTATCCACTCTCTTCTCCCAGGGATCTTCCCAACCCAGGGATCGAACCCAGATCTCTCACACAGCCGGCGGATTCTTCTGAGCCACCTGCGAAGGAAGAGCCAAAGCGCAAGTCTATTGATCCTGTCTTGTCTTAAAGCCACATTTGGAAAGCTTCAGGGATGAAGGTATTAAGCAGTGAGATGCAGATCTGGAGTCCCTTAATTACCTCACACATCACATCAAGATCGAGTCACGATGCTGATGCTCCAGTAACTAAACGGGAAAGTCAAGGTGGTTTGGGGAGTTTAGGGAAATTGTTTCCTTATTATACACCATCTGCAAGCGAGAATCCTGATTTGGTCTTATGACACCCCTACTTCACCCCTCACCTGAGATTGTCCAACTCCTCCAAAAGCTGGTATTTGCAATCTTGCCTGATTGTGTTTTAAATGCATAATCTTGAGCACCATCTCCTGCAAAATCTGCTTTGATAGGCCTGGGAGATGGCTGGTCATGGGTCATTGGACAAGAGTCTGAAAAATTCTCATGATTGAGCAATTTGGAAAACACAACATCAGGAGGAGAGGTGACCCTCCCTTAGACACGAGTCCAGAGAGCTGCTTCCCAAACTAACAATGGGGCCAAAGGCCTTCGAAGATGTTGACCACATGTGCCTTTAGTCTAGCTGCCCAGTCCCTTCACAAACTGTAGATTGATGTGGAACCCTGCCCAAGGTCACAAGTGTGGCCCCTTGTGCCAAGGTCACAGAAGCAGAGCCCAGAGCCCAGAGCCAAGGGTCACCTCTGAAGCTGACTGAGTCCCTTAGTAACCATTGCCAAAAGCCCCCCAGTCATCACCAGCAGGCTTCCTGACTCCTTACTGTGCAAAATTCCCATGCCAGTACTCACCCTATAGAACCCTAACTGATCACCTAATGCCAACCTTCCAGCAGGAATTTTGTCTGAGGCTGTAAAAATTGGCTACTAACCCACAAAAAGAGTGGTTTCTCCCTGATCTGTCAGGAGGTTGGCCCACTGCACTTGTAGGGCCCACATTATCTCTACCCTTTGTACTAAACAAACTCACTCTTTTCTACAATACTCTGCCTGGAAATCCTTTTCCAACGTGCATTCAGACTTCAATGACAGTTTTTCTTTTATGTATTAATTGATTTTGATTTAAACTTTTAATTTTATATTGAAATAAAGCTGGCATTTGTGATAGTTTCAGGTGAATAGCCAAGGGACTCAGCCACACACACACATGTATCCTTGCTTCCTCAAACTCTCCTCCCATCCAGGTTGCCACATGACCCTATGCAGAGGACCATGTGGTTTTCTTTATCAACTGGATTTTAATTCCTGGGGCCACAGTGTGGCAGCCTGTGCTTCAGCAACAAAAAGTCTTCCTTGCCTCTCCCTGTAGGGACTATCACCTGTCAAATGGTCTAAGTTCAGCCCAATCCCCAGGATCTTTTAGTCCATATCTGCCCAAGCAACTGGGCAATGTCGTGTGCCCAGGGGGAGGGTGTGATTGACTCCAGCAGAAATGATCTCAGTGTCACATGATTGCACTGGCTCCTATCATGCTTTTCACGTGCACCTTTATTCATGCTGAGTTTCCTCTTAAACACTGTACTTCTAGAAAGAGGCCATCCATTTACATGAACAGAGTGGGCAAAGGCATCTACTGCATGGATGCCTTTGACAAACTCCTTGTGAAATATGCTTGCCTGGTCTTCGTATTGAGGGGTTAGGAGGGGGAAGACGCTCATTTCTTATTTGGTTATATCCTGAAGATGCACAAATGATTCCAAGAAATCTATTTCCGAGTCCTTTAGACTGTAGGGAAGGAAAACAAAGAAAATCTAGGAGAAGGGATGTGGATTGTTAAATGAGATCACAGAGGAGAGGACAGTACTTAAACCAGACCCGACAGATTTGCCTTTTTATTATAACCACTCTGTGGTGATGTAAGACAGACATTCTTTGTGGAACTAGGCCAGCGATCTGTTACCCTGACCTCCTGCATTTCCTGGCCGATACCCAGTTGTTTGACCTGCTTTGAATCACCTGCTGTATCTCCATCGGCCATAGGCTCCTCTCCACCCATCATGTTGTCTTTCCATTCTTACACTTGCCCTTCTTTTTGGTAAATTTCCATTTTTCAGCCACTCCCTTCCTCACCTTGCCCTCTTTAAAATCCAGTTGCCTCTTCCTGCCACTCCCTCTGTGCCTCTTCTTCTGCAGGGTTTCTGCATCACAAGCCCCCTGTGTCTGCATCTTCTGCCTCTGTGTTGGGTCCCTTTCCCCTCCTGCCCCAGCCTCCTCTGGCTTCTGTAAGTTCCAGCTCTCCCTAACACCCTCGTGGTTGCTCTCCTCAGAACACAGAGGGCTGACAGAATGGGGACACTGCACACAGTGACAGTAATGTCAGCAGCTCAGGGGAGAAAAATGAAAAGGGGAAAAAAGAAAAAAAAAAAAAAAAACCACACAGGTTTTAATTAGATATCCATGCCACTGACTCACACTTAATATGCAAATTTTTAGCCCTTTCATTGTTAAGTGAAATGAGAGTTTTATTTAAATGTAAAAATGGCTGGGAGATGAGGAAGGGTAATTAAGGAGCACAGAAACCAGAAGAAACGTAAGCCTATGCTTCATGACGCCTGTAAAAACAGAGGAAAGCAAAAGGATCCAGCTTCATGTAGGGAGTGAAGAGCCATAGCTTAATACAACTCCACTGGTGCTGCTGCTGGCGATGATGACCCATTTGTACCTGTGTGGAGTGGACTCTGGTTCAGAGGTCAGGTCATATCTGACCCTCATAGCAGTGGTTCTAAGGAATGGAGGGGGCTGGTTGATTGGCTCCATTGTACAGATGAGAACTAGAGGCTCAGAAGTTGTAATGGCTTATTCAAGATCTAGTTGGTAAATAGAATCACCTGGGGATCTTTCTCCTACTCTGCGCGGCCAGAATTGGGATCTCAGCACTAATGAAAAAGGCTGGATTACAGAGACGAGGTAAAGAACCTGAGCTATAAAAAGTAATGTTTGTACCTCCATTTGCAGATGACATTTAATTGTAACTTTGGGGAATAAGCCTGGTGGCAGGAAAATTGCTACCCTACCTCAAAGGTTCTTCTCTGTGTTATTATTAGTGCATTGAACCACTGTAGTACTTGAAAAACTATAATCTGAAGCATTCATGGTGGTAGTAATTACCATTACTTCTCCTGCTAGGATGCATTGATCATCTATGCATTGTCAGGAAATGTGCATTTCACTGTCTCCACTACTGCATACAATGCTTTAATTATAAGAGCACAAATTTATTAGCAAATAAAATCAAACAATACATTCAACAGATAAAATGTTCCTGAAGTTAATTCCAAGAATAAAAGGTGTGCCAATATTATGTGTGAAGTTATAGAAATTCTTGAAAGAATAAATAAAAACTGTACATTTGTATATGATCTCTCAATAACTGAGATCTCTCTGTAAATTGAAAGGAGTATCACACTTATTGGAAAAACCTAGAGGCGATTGCGTGAAAGCAGAAGACAGACATGGGATTCCTGTTATAACTGTCAAAAAAATTCTAACCAATGCAATGAGACAGGAAAATAAATTTAAAAACTACATAAGGAATAAGGCAAAAGTACAGAACAGACTTTTGGACTCTGTGGGAGAAGGCGAGGGTGGGATGTTTCGAGAGAACAGCATTGAAACATGTATATTATCTATGGTGAAACAGATCACCAGCCCAGGTTGGATGTATGAGACAAGTGCTCGGGCCTGGTGCACTGGGAAGACCCAGAGGGATCGGGTAGAGAGGGAGGTGGGAGGGGGGATCGGGATGGGGAATACATGTAAATCCATGGCTGATTCATGTCAGTGTATGACAAAACCCACTACAATACTGTAAAGTAATTAGCCTCCAACTAATAAAAATAAATGAAAAAATAAAATAAAAATGAAAATGAGCAACAGAAAAAAAAAACCATCTTTACTTAAAACAGATAAGATTTTCTGTCTTAGTCGGCAAAGGTAATCCATACTTTATTTGAAAAATTGAAGGATATACAGATGTGTTGGATATTTTTTTTTAGCAACCAAGCATGCTAAAGATGAAAAAGTATCTTTTATGTACCCTTGTTAAGGACAAGGAGAGATATCTGGTTCAAAACTATCTTTGTTTTTAATTTAGAAAAATAATGTACCAAAGTAGAAGACTCAAATGCATCTCTCTTCACTTGTTACTAAAATAAATTATAAAAGTTTAGAAAAAAATAATTATATATTTTTAGGAAAACTAAGATTGAAGAACAATCTATTTCCTAAAATTAACTAGAAATTGATGCTTCTTACAAGGCAAGTTGAGCTGGATTGAATAAATAGAGATATTTTCCAATCATGACAAAACTTATCCTTATGAAACAAGATAACAAAGGAGGAAAGAAAAAAGTATACATCGCCTTTACTATCTGTCTCCTTAGACAACAAGGCTTCAACCAAGGGAGGACTGAACAGCCATTACTAATATGGCTAAATGAAAGGATGCACTCGTTAGTTATCTACTGCTTAGTAACAAGTTACCTTAAAACTCAGTGGCTTAACACAGTAAATATTTATAATCTCACACCATTTTTCTAAGTCAGGAATCTAAGAGTCGCTTAACTAGGTGGTTCCCACTCAGCGTTTTTCATGAGGCTGATGTCAGGGCATCCCTTGAGGCATCACCTGCAGGCTCGACTGGGGCAGGAGGATCTACTCCCAAGGTGACTCGGTTATGTGCCTGGCAAGTCAGTACTTGATGAGGCAGGACCTGACCGCACGACCTCGGGTTACGGCTGCCTGCATTCCCTCAGAATCAGCTGTCCAAGAGCGAGGCGAGACACAGCAAAGGCATCTGTATGACTCAGCCTTGTGGACCACATGCCTCTCAGGTGTATGCTGCGGTCACAAAGCCAGTGCTCCTGCAATGAGGACCTGAACATTAGACGGAGAGCACCGGGGCCTCTAGGAGGCTAGCTACCATAATAGATTATCTCAGATAGCACAATGGACTTGCAATACCAGCGCAGCTTCAAAGCCCATCAGTAGATACCTATTCCTGGACCCTCATTTATGCAACTTCGCCCATCATGACTGTATATCAGAAATTCCAGAGGACGATGAAAAAAGCACCATTTCAATAAAGCAGACATGTAACAGGGAGAAGCCAGTGAACTGCTGGGAAATGAACCAAGAGCTTGACACCGCCATATATATTTCAGGAATAGAACTAAAAGTGCATCCAAACATTATCCAGAGGCAGAGGGTCAGGGCAAGGAGGTGTCCGCTTACCACAAGATTGTACCATTTTTCTTCCTCTAGGTATGGATGTATGCGTGTGTGCTCAGTCCTGTCCAACTCTTTGCAACCCGATAGACTGTTGTAGCCCGCCAGCCTCCTCTGTCCATGGGATTTTCCAGGCAAGGATACCGGAATGGGTTGCCTTTTCCTATGTACCCTTTATTCAGTGTCCCCCAGTGGAAGATTGTACCATTTTTGGAGAGTACATACTGAAAGAATGTTGCAGAAAAGAAGAAAAGAAAGACACAAGAATTTTAGGAAGAGAGTACTTTAAAAATTGCTTCCATTGTACAACATTGTGTATACACTTAATGCTAATGAAGTATACACTTAACATGGCTAAAATGTAAGATTTATGCTATGTATATTTTATCAAAATTAAAACAAAATTGATTCCCAGGACCCTAGTAAAAATTTTAAAAAACTGTCTAAAACCTCAAAAGATGGCCTCATAAAAGGACTTACGGAGGAAAGCTGAAAAATAATGCCATAAGGTCTGAGAAGGAGAGTTAACAAGATGAATTCAGAAGTCCAAGAAGGCAGATAAGGAAAATGAGCAAGGGGGCTTAAAACAACAATGAAATTTAAAATCTACACTGGGCTTAGAACACACGAGATGTGAAACTTCAGAAAACCAAATCAATGATATAAAGTCCAAAGCTGAGAAGCTCTCCCAGGATATATAGAAAAAGACAAATAGAAGAATTTAATAAGCAAGAGGGAACCAAAAAAAAGATAATGGATGTGAAGAAAGGGAGTAGAGAGTCAACTTGGGTATAATTAGTGTTCCTCAGAACAAACTGCACAGAACCAACAATCGAGCTTTCAGTAAATACTGAGTTCCTTGTGCCTGATAAAGGGAGCCCCAGGCTTCCCTGCTGGCTCAGATGGTAAAGAACCTACCTGCACTGCAGGAGACCCCGGTTCAGTCCCCGGGTTGAGAAGATCCCCTGACCCAGGAAATGACAACCCACTCCAGTATTCTCACCTGGAGAATTCCACGGATGGAGAGCCTGGAGGGCTACCTACCGTCCATGGGGTTGCAAAGAGCTGGGCACGACCGAGTGACTAACACTCTCACTTTTCACACAAGAGGAGGAACTGAGCACAAGACCCATGTCTGCATCTCAGGAAAGAGGTTTAAACCCAAAGATAAAGACAGGAATGTATTCATACCTCGAAGCAGCAAATGAATTAGTCATAAAATTCCAAGACTTGGAAAAGGCCTCAGTGTTTTGCCTTCCAAATGCCAAATATTGATCTAAGGAGACAGTAATACAGGAATTTTGAGGATAAAGATGGTGACCTTTGGGCTTCATACTCAGGAAAGATGCCAAATCACACTTGGTGGCAACAAAAAGGTCTTCCTCGGTATCTGCTCCTGGAAGGATGCTGCGTACGCTTATTACTGTGTTTCCAGCACCTACCACAGCTGCTGTTGCAAAACAGATTTTCAATAAATATTTATCACATGAAAGAAGAAATATATCAACAATCGGAAAAGACAGCATTCACACGTCTTTTTGGTGTGCTTGTTAAAACGTATTCTAAACCACTTTGAGAGGAAACAATGGGACAGATTGACAAATGGTACCTACAAGAGACTCAGGAAAGGAGTAGTGAGAACTGGATTTTAAAGAGATGAGGCTGCAGAATTGCAATAAATCAGACAATTAAGCCAACTGAAAGTACAAATGTCACAATATACATAGTCCTGGATTATAAGTTCAAAATGTGACTTTGATAAAGCCTCAGAGTGTTGAGGCAGGATGAGGCTGGCGGGGGGCGGCCCCTTCAATTCTTGTCTCAAATAGGAGCACGGGAGAATGCTTTTTGCTTGGCCTGAATAATTAGAGTCACATAGGTTAAAAACACTTCTGGGAAACCTACATGTAAGCACCAGGATGAATAGAAGCATGATATATTCATTTCACAAAAACTATAGAGGATAAAAGGGGGAAAATGTATTTCAAAGAACACAAAGTATAAAACACAGAGACTACTAGATAGAACAAAAGCAGAAAACAAAAAGATGACAAGGAAAAAACACATCAGTTCTAATAATACCTGCAAGTGGGTTAAACTCCCTATTAAGAAGAAAGGCTCAGAGTGGATTAAAAAAAAGAAGAAAGCATAATACATTTCAGTTCTGTTTATAAAAGATATACCTAATCAGAATAATACAAGTGTTTCTTCTAAAGATGAGCAAATGACTTTTAGTATTAAAAATCAAAGTAATAAATATAATATTAATGTCAGATAATGTTGAATGCAAGATTAAAAACATTAAATTCTGAAAAAGGGTCACTTATATAAAGGGAACAACTCATAGGGAAGCTTTAATTATTTTTAAACCTCATTCATGAGATATATAAAGCAAAAAATATTGGAAATGCATGAAAACATAATATTAAAATCTGGTAGTATTCACTTTTAGGATTTGAAATAGCTCAGTTGAAATTCTACCACCTCCACTGGCTTTGTTTGTAGTGATGCTGTCTAAGGCTCACTTGACTTTGGACTCCAGGATGTCTGGCTCTAGGTGAATGAACACACCATCGCGGTTATCTGGGTCATTAAGATACTTTTGTATAATTCTTCTGTGTATTCTTGCCACCTTTTCTTAATATCTTCTGCTTCTATTAGGTCCATACCATTTCTGTCCTTTATTGTACTTAGCTTTGCATGAAATATTCCCTTCATATCTCTGATTTTGTTGAAGAGATCTCCAGTCTTTCCCATACTATTGTTTTCCTCTAATTCTTTGAACTGATCACTGAAGGAGGCTTTCTTATCACTCCTTGCTATTCTTTGGAACTCTGCATTCAGATCGGTATATTTTTCATTTTCTCCTTTGCCTTTAGCTTCTCTTCTTTCCTCAGCTATATGTAAGTCCTCCTCAGACAATTATTTTGCCTTTTTGCATTAGTTTATCTTGGGGAAGGTCTAGATCAGTGCCTCCTATATAATGTCATGAAGCTCCATCCATAGTTCTTCAGGCACTCTGTCTATCAGATCTAATCCCTTGAATCTATTTCTCACTTCCACTGTATAATCAAAGGGTTTTCATTTATGTCATAACTGAATGGTCTAGTGGTTTTCCCTACTTTCTTCAATTTAAGTCTGAAATTAGCAGTAAGGAGTTCATGATCTGAGCCACAGCCAGCTCCCAGTCTTGTTTTGACTGACTGTATAGAGCTTCTCCATCTTTGACTGCAAAGAATATAATCAATCTGTTCCTGTATTGACCATCTTAAGACATTCAATGATGCTGTTAAAGGGATGTACTCAATATGCCAGCAAATTGGGAAAACTCAGCAGTGGCCACAGGACTGGAAAAGGTCAGTTTTCATTCCAATCCCAAAGAAAAGCAACGCCAAAGAATGTTCAAACTACCACACAATTGCATTCATCTCACACACTAGCAAAATAATTCTCAAAATTCTATAAGTGAGGCTTCAACAGTACATGAATCAAGAACTTCCAGATGTTCAAGCTGGATTTAGAAAAGGCAGAGGAACCAGAGATCAAATTGTCAACATCTGTTGGATCACAGAAAAAGCAAGAGAGTTCCAGAAAAACATCTACTTCTGATTTATTGACTATGTCAAAGCCTTTGACTGTGTGGATCACAACAAACTGTAGAAAATTCTTAAAGAGATAGGAATACTAGACTACCTTATGTGCCTCCTGAGAAATCTGTATGCAGGTTAAGAAGCAACAGTTAGAACCAGACATGGAACAATGGACTGGTTCCAAATTGGGAAAGGAGTTAGCTTATTTAACTTATGTGTAGAGTACATCATGCAAAATGCCAGACAGGATGAAGCACAAGCTGGAATCAAGATTTCCAGGAGAAATATCAATAACCTCAGGTATGCAGATGACACCACCCTTATGGCAGAAAGTGAAGAGGAACTAAAGAGCCTCTTGATGAAAGTGAAAGAGGAGAGTGAAAAAGCTGGCTTAAAACTCAAAATTCAAAAAACTAAGATCATGGCATCCAGTCCCATCACTTCATGGCAAATAGATGGGGAAACACTGGAAACAGTGAGAGACTTTATTTTGGGGGGCTCCAAAATCACTGCAGTTGGTGACTGCAGCCATGAAATTAAAAGATGCTTGCTCCTTAGAAGAAAAGCTATGACTGACCTAGACAGCATATTAAAAGCAGAGACATTGCTTTGCCAACAAAGGTCCATCTAGTCAAAGCTATGGTTTTTCCAGTAGTCATGTATGGATGTGAGAGTTGGGCCATAAAGAAATCTGAGTGTCAAAGAATTGATGCTTTGGGCTGTGGTGTTGGAGAAGACTCTTGAAAGTCCCTTGGACAGCAAGGAGATCAAACCAGTCAATCCTAAAGGAAATAAATCCTGAAAATTCATTGGAAGGACTGATGCTGAAGCCGAGACTCCAATACTTTGGCCACCTGATGCGAAGAACTGACTCATTGGAAGAGACCCTGATGCTGGGAAAGACTGAAGGCAGGAGGAGAAGGGAATGACAGAGGATGAGATGGTTGGATGGCATCACTGACTCGATGGACATGAGTTTGAGCATACTCTGAGAGTCGGTGATGGACAGGGAGGCCTGGTGTGCTGCAGTTCATGGGGTTGCAAAGAGTCAGACATGACTGAGCAACTGAACTGAACTGAACTGAACTGATTATCCACTTTTGGTTTTATAAACTTTGAGGAAGCCAACAATTCAGTACGGTTCTATACAAACTGAATAATAAAATTATCTCTGTGTATGGAAATACATCTATAGTATATGATATTTATGGAATAATTTTTATATAATGTTGACAGTAATGGAAAATGGTACACTTTGGAAAAGCATTTGGAAATTTCTCGTAAAATCAAGTGTAAACTTATATGACTTATCAATTCTACTCTTAAGTATTTACCCAAGAGAATTAAAAATACATGTCTATGAGAGGACCAGCTACATAGCAGCTTTATTCATAAAAGTAGAAACAATCATTGTGCATTAGCTGGAAAATAAACAAGCAAATACTGGTATATTCATATAATGGAACACCACTTAGCAACAATAAACAAACTTCTAGAGAAAAACATGAATGAGACACAAAAGCTGAGTGAAAGGAGGCTGAAACAAAAATATGTATTCTCAGACTGTATACATTTTGTTTATTTTTCTAGAATATAAATACATTGTGTGTTATGTGTGCATATGAAACTCTAGAGGAAAGTCTACTACATAGTAGCTGAAAGAAGGTCGGTGTTTGTCTCAAGTTGGGGTGGAGATGAGATCTGGGTATGAAAATAAGGAGACTTTTTGAATTGAAGGGAATATGCTGTATTTTAATTAAGGTGGTGGTTACAGCCATGTATACATTTGTCAAAACTCACTAGTTATAGCTGGAGGAGGAAATGGCAACCCACTTCAGTATTATTGCCTGGAGAATCCCATGGATAGGGAAGCCTGGCGGGCTACAGCCCAGGGGACTGGAGAGTCAGACACGACTGAGTGACTGAGTGTGTTCACACCAGTTATGGAGGGATCTTGAGGATATTATGCCAAGTGAAACAGGTCAAACCAAGACAAATGCTGTATGATCTTACTTATATGGAGAATCTAAAATATTAAAAAAAAGAAAACACAACTCATAGAAAGTTATCAGATTTGTGGTTATCAGAGGTAGGAAGGGAGGTGGAAGATTGGATGAAGGTGGTCAAATGGTGCAAACCTCCACGTATAAGATAAATAAACTCTGAGGAAGTAGTGTACAATATGGTGACTATAGCTAACATTACTGAATGGTATGTTTGAAAGTTGCTAAGAGAGTAGACTGTAAAAGTTCCCTTTATGAGAAAAAAAAAAAAAAATCTAGGTAAATGAGGGGATGAGTGTTAACTAAACTTACTGTGGTGACCTATGCATGCCCTTGTGCTGTATACCTTAAAATTATTCAGTGTTTTATGTTGATTATAGCTCAATAAAGTTGGGAGAAAAAAACCCTCACTGGTCCACACTGAAAATGTGTGCATTTTATTTTGTGTAAGTTATGAAAATACAAAAATTGACTTTTTAAAAAAGACTATGTTCTTACTTTCTATTCACTGCCTATTCAACAGCTTATGATTTGCCTTCCATATCCTACATAAACCTCATCTCACATCAGGGTCATGTGGACAGAAATACATATATACATATATAATGAAGTATAGATGTTGTCTTGGTTCTGAGGCTTTGTGTTGATCAGGATAATGAGTAGAGCTGCAGAATCAGGACTTAGCAAGCTAGGTCAGTTTACCTTAGAAAGTTAAGCTATCACTGGACCAAGAGAAGATAAATATATAGTTTAGGTAAGAAAGCAGAGATCTAATTGTGTACAGCAGTGATCCTCAGCATTTTTGGCACCAGGGACTGATTTCATGGAAGATAATTTTTCCATGGACCAGGGGTGGGGGAGATGGTTTCAGGATGATTAAAATGCATTACATTTATTGTGAACTTTACTTCTATTGCTATTACATCAGCTCCACCTCAGATGTTAGTCATTAGATCTTGGAGGTTCAGAACCCCTGATCTAGGGTTTTCATTAGATACAGAGAAAAGACTGGTAAAAACATCATTTAACTATTTTACTAGCTGTTATATAACACTTGTTGGGGCCACTTTGAAAGATTTTGGTAAAGAGTTAGCTTGTGTTAAAATATGTTTATTCTCTTCTTGTGACAAAACTTGATTCCTTGTAATGCAAAGTTATCGTTGGACTGGCTACACATGGTCCTAAATTTTATTCAGGTTACAAAATTTCACTTTCTAAGCTCCAGCAACACTAGGCTGCTCATACATTCCCAATTACACCATGTAAATTCTTCAGTTCAGTCACTCAGTCGTGTCCAGTTCTTTGTGACCCCATGGACTGCAGCACGCCAGGCTTCCCTGTCCTTCACCATCTCCCTGAGTTTGCTCAAACTCATGTCCATCGAGTTGGTGATGCCATCCAACCATCTCATCCTCCGTCATCCCCTTCTCCTGCATTCAATCATTCTCAGCATCAGGGTTTTTTCCAATGAGTCAGTTATTCACATCAGGTGGCCAAAATATAGGAATTTCAACTTCAGCATCAGTCCTTCCAATGAATATTCAGGACAGATTTCCTTTAGGATTGACTGGTTTGATCTCCTTGCAGTCCAAGGGACTCTCAAGAGTCTTCTCCAACACCATAGTTCAAAAGCATCAATTTTTCAGCACTCAACTTTCTCTATAGTCCAACTCTCACATCCATACATGACTACTGGAAAAACCATAGCTTTGACTAGATGAACTTTGTCAGCAAAGTAATGTCTCTGCTTTTTAATATGCTGTCTAGGTTGGTCATGTAAGTTCTTATTTCTATATTTTTTATTTTGCTGTCTTCACCACCTGGGATATTTTTCTTCTCCTCCTCCTCACTCATATTGTTCCCTTTCCTTGACTAAACTCTGACCGATTCTTGAGTCATATTAGTAGTCACCTCTTCAGGAGGCCATCCCTGACTCTCCCATATTTCCCAGTTGGATGAAATGACCCTGTTCTGTGACCACACATGTACCACATTGCACTCTAACTATATATTACCATGCCTGCATCTTTCACTAAATGCAGCTCCTTGAGGAACAGTATCCTGTTATTTATCTTTCTAACCCCATCATCACACACAGTACCTGACACATAAGATCCACTCACTAATTCTTTCTTGAGTAATTGAACAAGTGCATAAATAAATAAATAATTGAAAGAATGTTGTTTCCGGTGGCCATCAGTTTAACCAGTCCAGGTTCCCTCTGTAAAATGCATAGGTTACTCCTTGTCTTAACTTATTTTTCTGCCCACATTTAGACAGAAAGTCTCTGTGAACACCATATGAGATTAAATCAACGTGGCAAGTCACTACATTTAAGGGATGACTTTGGTGATGACAGGGGTGACGATGATGGCGATATCATTGCAGTGTTTTACAGGATCAAATGTGTAGTCAAACACAATGAGAAGTCAAGAGGGTCGTGAACAAAGACTTGGCCGGTACCAATGGACAGGAGTAGTCATGCAGGATGTCCAGAGAGACAAAGCTGGAAGGGTCCGAATGGAAAAGGTGGGGAAGGGGCATGGTAAATTGGGAGTTTGGGATTAACATAGATACACTACCGTATATAATATGGGCTTCCCAGGTGGTGCAAGTGGTAAAGAACAGGCCTGCCAATGTAGGAGACCTAAAGGATGCAGGTTTGATCCCTGGGTTGGGACTATCCCCTGGAGGAGGGCATAAAAACCCACTCCAGTATTCTTGCCTGGAGAATTGCATGGACAGAGGAGCCTGGTGGGTTACAGTCCATCGGGTTGCAAAGAGTCAGACATGACTGAAGATACCTAGCACGCACACATAGATACAATAGACAGCCAATAAGGATCTACTATACAGCACAGGGAACTCTACACTGTATTCTGTAATTATCTATATGGGAAAATAATCTGAAAAATAATGATATATGTGTATACATATGCCCTGTTAAATTGTTTCAGTTGTGTCCAACTCTTTGCAACCCCATGGACTGTAGCCCACCAGGCTCCTCTGTCCATGGGATTCTCCAGGCAAGAATACTGGAGTGGGCTGCCATGCCCTCCTCCAGGGGATCTTCCAGACCCAGGGATCAAACCCATGTCTGCTGCATTGTAGGCAGATTCTTTACTGCAAAGCCACCAGGAAAACCTGTGTGTGTGTGTGTTTGTGTGTGTGTGT
This sequence comes from Dama dama, assembly GCF_033118175.1. Classification (NCBI taxonomy): domain Eukaryota; kingdom Metazoa; phylum Chordata; class Mammalia; order Artiodactyla; family Cervidae; genus Dama; species Dama dama. Next base: position 16,621,366 of record NC_083682.1, read on the forward strand.
ATGTATTCAGTTTGCTGAATACCTGCAACTTTAAGGGGAAGAAAAAGAAGCATAAATAGATCTTAAGAACAAAGGCAGGTGAGATGTGATTGCACAGGTCAGGCAATCTGCTGCAGCAATGCCATGAGATACGGACATGCAGGCGGGCCAGTCAGATGCCTCAGCACAAAGGTGTCTCCTGGTCCCTTTTGGAATCCTGCTGGGCACTAGACCACCTGGGCTCCCAGGAGTGCAGCTCCAGCTGGAGGTGGCTCCTGAAGCTCCAGGTACATTTCACCTTAGCTGCCGTCAGACATGCTGGAAACACTGGGAGATTCTTAAACTACAGCTCGAAGTGTGTGGCCATGCCTTTGCTCCAGCCCCCTTCTGGCCCCTGGAGACAGGAAGTGCTGAGGGAAAGATACTCAGAGGGTTGTGGGCAGCCTGGAGCAGAGGTAGGAGTAAGAAGACTGGGGGGATGCTGGGAGGGGGAGAGGGAATGGCAAGGGATGCAGCCTGGCCCGGGAGGAGGAACCTCCAGATACCCTGGGGACTGATATCTGGGGGCCCCCTGCAGCCAGCGATGCTCTGAAAATAAGGCTCCTTCCTTCATTAGCAGTGCTGGGAGCATCCTTGCTGCCCACAAGGGAGACAAAGCCTTTCACTGCAGATGTAATTACTGCATCCGGTTCCAAGCGTGCAGGGACACATAAGCAGGGGCTCAGTGGAGCAGGAGGAGGCCCGAGGGAGTCCTGAGCAGAAAGCATTTCTGGACGGCAGTGCTGTGGAGAGAGGAGGTAAGCTGAACAGAAGGAGGGTGGGGAGGAAGAGAATTCTGGAAGCAGAGGACAGGCAGTTCTGATTACATCAGTTACTTCACTAAACGTTGCTCTTAGGAAGCAAAATCATCCAGAGAATCATTAAAAGAAACCATTTCTAGCACCCCCAAGGGAGTGACTCACCAGTAAGTGATTCTGGAGTGGGGAAACTGTTGATAAAATAAGAAAAGGGAAAAACAAAATGAAAAGACAGGAAGGGCTTCAGTGCCCACCTCTTCTCACTAATGAGGCTTTGCAGGCTGCCAGGAGTGGGGTGAGGCCCTTGGGCTTTGCTTCAGGTGGTCCAGGGGAGCTCAGATTCCCACACCTCCTCACAGCTCTAGTTCCTGAGTGCGGGAGTCATTCACAGCCTCCAGCTGGGAAGCCCAGATTCAAAGCGGCAACTCTTTTCGCTTCAAGATTTCACTTCCCCTTGATCCCTCTCACGTCCAGTGGGGGTTCCCTCTCAGAGGCTGGGTCATTCGAAGACTGGAGGGCCCCTCTCCAATTAAATCCTCCACTTTATATCACAATGTGACTTCCTGTCTCCTCCATCCATCCCTCCTCTGCCTCTCATAGGAACAAAGGCAATAATTAAGCACGGTCACTATCTTGAAGGGCTTTCCTCATAGCTCAGTTGGTAAAGAATTCGCCCTCAGTGCAGGAGACCCTGGTTCGATTCCTGGGTCGGGAAGATCCCCTGGAGAAGGGATAGGCTACCCACTCCAGTATTCTTGGGCTTCGCTTGTGGCTTAGGTGGTAACAAATCTGCCTGCAATGTGGGAGACCTGGGTTTGATCCCTGGGTTGAGAAGATCCCCTGGAGAAGGGAAAGGCTACCCACTCCAGTATTCTGGCCTGGAGAATTCCATGGACTGTGTAGTCCATGGGGTTACAAAGAGTCAGACACGACTGAGCGACTTTCACTTTCACTCACTTTCACTATCTTGAAGAAGGAAAGAATGTCCCCCACCTCTGCCATCCTTTCTAGAGTCACACCTTGACCTCTTCCCTCAGGAGGCAGGACCTGGCACTGGGGAAGCCTACGACGGCAGGTGCCCTGAGGATGAAGACTGGATGGAGACGTTGCAGGGATGGGAGCCCAAAATTGCGGCATTTCACAGATTCATGAGCATAAGATGCTAAATTCACTCGCACGATATATCCAAACTGAACCGTACGTGCTAAGGTGAGTCAGCCCCACTCTTCGTGTGCACCCCGTTTATAAAGCTACTGAGCTTTCCAGCACAAGCCAGAGGTTCTCCACAAGGACAGGGTGGGTCAGGAGATGAGGACCACCTTCCACATCATGGGTCACCACCCGCTGGAGACCCAGCCTGGGGGAAGACTCGCTCTTGAGTAAAAATGTGGCATAAAGAAACCTCAGCAGTAAGACTACCTGGTGTCCGGCATGGTGGGCAGTTTTAGAGAAGAATGGACTAGGAGAGATGGTGGGGAAAAGAGAGAAAAGCATGGGATAAGACTAGAAGTGCCCCCAACCTTCTAATGCAGATCAGACTTGAATGTCTGTGAAACCAAGCAGGACCCTGTGGGGCTCCAGGCCATGAAAGCCTTTCTGTGCCCCTTATTTCTTGATTATTGAAAATAGGCTTCATTTAGCCTCGGTGACTTTCCCGAGTTCCAATAGGCAGATTCAAACAGTGGCTAGTAGAGAAGGGCCGGGGGGCATATGCAGTGATAAGGAAGGAGCAGTCAAGGAACAACAGTGAGCCTTGCGGGGCAGGGTCCTGCTTCCCCCTCAAGGGATACACAGAAATATTATTTTTGAGCTCTTTTGCAGATACTGAAACCCCCTCCAAGTGGGAACAGTTAACTGTGTGCTGCCCACAAGCACTAGACCGCAAATGCTTTGGGACAAGAAGGTTGATGATGCTGACTCCTCCGAGTTACCTCCCCACCAACCAATCAGAAGAATTTCCATGAGCCGATCGTACCCTCCTCTTTGCACCATTACTACAAAACTCCTCACTACCACCTCCAGGTTGAGACACAGTTTTGAGGGCCTCAGCCCACTGTAGTCCCCTTTGCTTGGCAGAGCAATGGAGCTATCCTTCTCTAATGAACCTGAAACTCTGTCTGTGAGATTTAATTTGGTGTTGGGGTTCAGAGGTTGTATTCAGCTTCACCTTCCCCACCCAGCCTTCACTCCATGCACCAAACTCCCCATTTACCTCCCAGACATTGCTTCCTAATATCTGGAGGCTAGTCTCAGAGGGCCCCTGCTACCCCTACCTGTCCCCTCATTTCCTCTTGGCTTCAATAAGTCAGGTACAGGACTGACGGGTAAGCATTCAGTCATTCAAAGGTGGCCTGTAATCGCAGGCATTGTGCCAGGTGCTGGGAACATCACCAGTGTTTAAACCCCTTACCTGTTCTCTTCTGTATGGGGAGGGGAGAGCTGTCTTCTCTGGGTGGGATGGAGCTCAGCATCTCAAGGAAAAGTCAGTGAACCAGTCAGTCAGTTGATTAAAATAAGCCACACCTTTGATCCCAGAGCAGCCAGAGAGCTGGGCAAGAACTGAGGCTGGCGGATGCCGCTCTTTCATCCTCAGAGGCAAGCCTGCTCAACAGCCCATGGGATCACCTGGATGGATGCTATGTACATGATGTACTGAGGTGGTGATGAACCCGTGGTCATCACTGATTGCTTCAAGACCCAGAGCCAGAGTCCATGGGCCTATCTCAGCCTGATTCTAACTGATTTAAATGTGGAATCCCCTTAGCAACCCAGAGCTCCTTAGTCAACTCCCAGGGTCTCCCAACTCCCATGGGTCCCTGATTCATGATGGAGACAGTGGCCTTGAAATTAACCAGGAACCCCTGGCAGCTCCCTCACTGCCTGCTTTCTACAAAGAAGAGCCTTTCCCTGGTGGTGAGATGCCTACCACACCACGTGGCAACATCATGTTTACGAGTCCTTCCCCACTCCCCTCTGAGCTCAGAGCAGGGAGCGTACTATACTCAACTGGCTCACACACTGCCTGTCCAGCACGCGGTGAATTTAACCAGAACTACTTTGGCTTTAAATAGTAGAGACCCAATTTAAAACAGTTGGAGCAAGAACAGGCGATTGAGAGGAACTGTGGTCCTAGAGATGTAGAGGCTTTTAGGAAGATATGTAAACTGTAGAGCAGAAGGAATACTAAGAGGTACAAGTGCTCGTGGCTGGCCCTGAGATGCTTCCCATCCACCATCAAGGGTGCCCATCCGGGAAGTAGGGAGGAAGCTAACTTCTTTGATGTTCCTTCAACAGCTGTCCAGATGTAGGAGCTCCGTACCTAAATTAAAGTCTATTATTTCCAGAGGTGGCCAAGGTGCGTGAGTGTGAAGCCAGGCTGGTTATTTTCTACTGAAGCCTACAATTTTTGTTCAGCAGCAAAAGTCACTGTGGACCCACCGCTGAGGCCAATTAGATCTACAGCACTTATAAAGCTGGTCTCAATTTTATCACTGTCCAACTGATTTCAATGGCATAATTTGATGCCGCAACAGCGTAGTGAACGCTTTGTAACAGACGGCAGGCAGCCCTGGATGCCTTTCCAATTCTAATTTTACTTTTGAGTTTAGTTGGGATTTTTACTTGCAAGATACATGTTAATATCCCTTCTTACATTATCATCTAAAGAGTATTTGGAATAGATACTTCCAAATTCCCTTTACCCTTCCTCTGTAAAGAAGCATATTGCTACTGACTCCTTCCTGGTTGGTAGTGGGGAAATGGAGACAAAGGTTTAGTGATCCAGCAGATTTACATAGATAATGGGTAGATCAGGCATGCCATGTTCCTGGTTAAATCCTGACACCAGAACATCTCATTTTTGCATATTCTAGTGACTTTAGAATAAAGACCAAATTCTGTAAACGGCTCTGTATGATCCAGCCCCCAACTCCCCCACCCTAGCCCATGGTCTCTCCTGCTATTTACATATTCAAGATGTGGGTCTTTCAGGTGTATAGATAGTAAAGTGATTCAGTTTCACATACATCATTTTTTTTTTTTTCAGATTCTTTTCCCTTATAGGTTATTACAAAATATTGAGTATAGTTCTCTGTACTACACAGTAGGTTGGTTATCTATTTTATATGTAATAGTGAAGGCTTCCCTGGTGCCTCAGACAATAAAGAATCTGCCTGCAATGCAAGAGACTCAGGTTTGATTCCTGGGTGGGGAAGACCCCCTGGAGTAGGAAATGGCAACCCATTCCAGTATTTTTGCCTGGAGAATCCCATGGACAGAGAGCCTGGTTGGCTACTGTCCATGGGGTCACAGAAAATCGGATGTGACTGAGCAGGCATGCACACACAGAGAGTGTGTATCTGTTAATCCCAAACTCCTAATTTGTACCCCCTCCGTGCTTTCCCCTTTGTTAACTATCATAAATCAACTATATCTCAATTAAAAGGAAAACTGAAAAAAAGATTGTCATAGAGGAAAAATGAAAGTTCTCTGCATTAGCAATTAACTCAGGTAAAATGCAACTGAAATATTTCTGATCTTTCCCAGTCATGTGAAAATAAACTTAGGATGAGTTTTCTTCTAATTAAAAAATATGACTTAGAAATAAAAAGACAGGGTTCTTCGTTTCTTGAAAAGCCACACCCCCATCACCTCAGGGCATTCACACATGCTATTCCTCTCACCTGGAAGGTTTCCAGTTGGCCCGGCTCTATCACAGAATTGTATCCCCATACTTAATTGCTATTCATCTTCTTTTTCTTGGTCATGCAACGTGGCTTGTGGGATCTTAGTTTGCTGACCAGGGATCGAACCCCTGTCCCCAGCAGTGGAAGCATGGAGTCCTAACCACTGAACCCCCAGAGAAGTCCCTCCTATGTCTGTTTCAAGCATCACTATCTCAGGAAAGACTTATCTAGTCTAGCTCACACCACTCTGTCACTCATCCTTAGAGCAATTGCCATACTCAGAAATTACATATTCTTGATGATCCAGCTAATGACTATCTATCTATCTCCCTGACTAGACTATAAGCTCCAAGAGGGCAAGAATTACATCTGCTTTGCACATCATTGTTGCTATAGAGGGAAACAAATATTCTTAATGCATCGAACAAAGGAATGAATTAATGCAAAAGAGAGGACACCATCTTACAGCAGATATCGGGTGGCATTTCCAATTCCAATTTTGCATTTGAGTTACTGGGGTTTTTCACTTGGTACTATCGTCATTCAGTCACTAAGTCATGTCCGACTCTCCGACCCTATGGACTGCAGCACACCAGGCTTCCCTGTCCTTTACTGTTTCCCGGAGTTTGCTCAAACTCATGTTCATTGAGTCAGTGATGCCATCCAACTATCTCCTCCTCTGTCACCCCCTTCTCTTCCTGCCTCAGTCTTTTCCAGCATCAGGGTCTTTTCCAATGAATCAGCTCTTTGCATCAGGTGGCCAAAGAGCTGGAGCTTCAGCTTTAGCATCAGTCCTTCCAGTGAATATTCAGGACTGATTTCCTTTAGGATGGACTGGTTTGATTTTGCTGTCCAAGGGACTCTTAAGAATCTTCTCCAGCACCACACTTTGAAAGCATCAGTTCTTCAGTGCCCAGCCTTCTTTACGAGCCAACTCTCACATCCGTACATGACTTCTAGAAAAACCACAGCTTTGACTATCCGGATCTTTGTTGGCAAAGTGATACCTATGCATTTTTTTTCACTTGGTATAATGCATGTTAATATCCATTCTTATTTTTATAATCTAAGAAGTCCAGGGAAGAAGGTAAGGTTGCCCCAGGGAAGCCTTATTTCTGATTTATATTGTTGACCCACTTGGTGTGAAGATGGTGAGAAGCATTAAGTATAGTCACACATGAAGAATCACAGCTCAGGATCTCATGATGACTTGTGCTAAGGTAAGTTATTTCGTCTGGGCCCATAGGAAGAAAACCCTGGGGATTATTTTATTTCCTAATGAGGGCTTCTCCCCAGGGAGGAAGAGATGAGGGTACTCCCAAGGCGTTGAGCCCACATTCCTAGTTCCCCAGGCTTTAGCTCATCAGGGAGCTAAAGCTCATTTGGAGCCAGGGTCAGGGCCATCAGAGACATCAGCTCCACACTGATGTGGTTGCCCGCATCCCTCTGACAGGATGCTCTGCTCTCCCCCTGCTCACACAAAAGAACTTCAGTCTCCCAAAGAAGAGATTCACAGGGATTTATGACTCAATCGACTCACCCAAAAGGAGCATAAATGGGATTAGTTTTAATATTGTTAAGTTGCAAAAATACAGGCATATGTGCGTGCCAAAGCGAAAATGTACGCAAGCAAAGGAGGAAAACATATGGGTGCCCATATGGCGAAAAGCACATGGCTAGACCTTCACACACTTCTCATTTACAACAAGAACCAAAGTTAGTGAACATAAATTTGCTTTGCAAAAATATGAGAGGAACAGCTTGTTTGCCCATAACTGTTCCACTGAGCAAGATAGGGATAACCTTGATTTCTCAACTCAGACACCCCTTTCTCACACTCCGGGGATTAATTAGGCTCTTCACACAACTTCAGATTAGAAACAAGGATCCTGGCTGCCTCACAGAGAGACAGAGAAGTGGGCGCAGGACTGAGTGAGGCAGTGGGTCAACTGACAGGCAATCCCATCTGTGGCTGGCACTGGAACCTGGGGTGACTCAGAAGAGAAATGAGGTGGGTGGGTCTCCGCAGGTTTATCTTAATTGAAGCAGAGAAACCATGGAACCTACAGCAGACAATGGCAGGGAAGTGGTTCCCACTCTCAGCACAATGCTGAGTGGCGGCTAGAAACTGTCCAGATGCAAGAAGGTAGGTGTGGAATTAGAGAGGAGAATGTAAGCGCATGGGTGCCCCAGATAACAAGCGGAACTTGATAAAATACATCGCTTTATACTGTACCTGTTCAGTCTTTGTATATCAGACAAAGACAGACTTGGAAAACAAGGCCAATGTTCCTTTCACAGATCTTCCACTTTAGTCACCTGTGAGTCATTTGCCATTAACTTTTTCAAGCCTGTTTCTTTGCCTGGGAAATATTTCTTCTCTGACCTATTTTAGAGGCTTGCTATAAGCCCTCTTGAAATGATGTGTGTGGAAATATTTTATAAACAGGACATTCTTACATAAGCATGTTGTTAGTGGAAATCTAGAGGTTCATCTTACTTATGATTCCTGGTTTGCACTTTTTTAATTTGAAGTAATTATGGATTTAATGGCAACCCACTCCAGTACTCTCGTCTGAAAAATCGCAAGGATAGAGCAGCCTGGCAGGCCATAGTCCACGGGTTCTCAAAGAGTTAGACACGACTGAGCTCCTAGCACACACACATACAAAAGGTTGCAAAGATAGTAGAGAGAGGTTTGTGTGCTCATCGCCAGCTCCCCCGATGGTGGCATCTTTTCCAATTAAAGCACGCCATTAAGGCCAGGTGATTGATTGGGCACGGCACAGTTAATCATGTAATGGGGCTGAGTTTTTTTTTTTTTTTTGGATGTACCCATGTTTTATACCTTTGTGTCTAATTCTAACATTTCATCATGCATATCGATTCATCTAACTACCCCACTAATCGAGGCATGGAGCTGTCTCCTCACGGCAGAGCAACTGCTTTGAATAACTTCTTTCCTTCCCCTGCCCCAACTGCTGGCCACCACTGAGAGGTTGTGCATCTTGACACTTTTTCCATTTAGGGACTGTTTTAAAAGTGGAATCATACAGCATCCTACCCTTTGACAATGACTCTGTGCATTCCTATAATGCCCTTGGGTCTACCTATGATGTCAACTGACATAATAGTTCATTTACCTTTTATTGCTGAAATACATTTCAAGGTGTGGATGTAACCAGACACCCCTTGAAGGACAAGTGAAGTGAAGTCTCTCAGTCATGTCCGACTTTTTGCTACCCCAAGGACTGGAGCCTACCATGCTCCTCTGTCCATGGGATTTTCCCGGCAAGAGTACTGGAGTGGGTGGCCATTTCCTTCTCCAGAAGATCTTCCTGACCTGGGGATCAAACCTGGGTCTCCCACATTGTAGGCAGACACTTTACTGTCTGAACCACTAGGAAGTCCTTGAAGGGCATTTGGACTATTTCCAAGTTTGCCTATTACAAATAAAACTGCTGTGTCATTCTGAATTTTCAGGTGGACCAGGGAGGCATTGAATAACTGATGAATGACTCACGATGTTAAAGAGTAAGAGACAAAGACCGAGGTAGGCATAATAACGCATAATAAGAAAGGCACAATTATAAATATTAGCACTCTCCTTTCAAGGCTACTGGGGCAGTAAATTAGCTAAAACATGTAAAGTGTATAACAGGGCTTGACATACAGTAAGCATGATGTTAACATAACCAGCTCTCAGGATCGCTGTAAGTTACAAGGATTCTAAGGAGAAATTTAAATTAAAACATGGCACAGTGGCGATTTAGAACACTGTTGGCAACTCGTGTATGTGTGTCCAGTGCAATTATAATGGTCCTGCTGATCATCTGAGGGAGTTGGCATAAATAGCCCCATTCTGCAGTCTAGGAGATTGGGGATCCTGGAGATGATGTGATTTTTCTAAAGTCACTCAGACAGTTAACTGCTTGGGCCAGATTTCAATCCCAGGTTATAAGAATCTGAAGGGTAGCTCTATCTAGAAGCTGAAGCTCCGATAGTTTGGCCACCTGATGCAAAGAGCTCACTCACTGGAAAAGACCCCGATGTTGGGAAAGATTGAGGGCAGGATGAGAAGGGGTCAACAGAGGATGAGATGGTTGGATGGCATCATCAACTCAATGGACACGAGTTTGAGCAAACTCCGGGAGGTAGGGAAGGACAGGAAAGCCTGGAATGCTGCAGTCCTTGGAGTCGCAGAGTCAGACACGACTAAGTGACTGAACAACAACAATCTAGAAGCTAACCCTGCCAGCCACGAGGAGTTGACACCTATTCATGAGTATGAGCTGGCGCTTTCTTTATTTGGAATGTGAGGGACTTGGTAATTTCTTTTAAGACTTTCTTCTCAAGGACATCCAGCATGAAAACTAAGAGTTGGAGTAGAAACATTCTGGGACCAGTATATCTGCTAACCTCAACACCTGGCAGAGAGGACAGGAGAGAGACAGACCTGCTCAGCTAGGTCAGGACCAAGGATGAGGATTTTGCTGGAATTATCCCTCTTAGATGAAATTCACTTGTCTAGCACTGTCATATCCAGAACAAAGCTGCACACACTCCCCCTGGGATATGCGTGTGCTTGCTAAGTCGCTTCAGTCATGTCTGACTCTGCGACCCCATGGACTGTAGCCCTCCAGGGGCCTCTGTCCATGGGATTTTCCAGGCAAGAATACCGGGCCCTCCTCTAGGGGACCTTCTAGACCCAGAAGTCTAACCCACATCTCTTACATCTACTGCATTGGCAGGCAGGTTCTTTTCCACTAGCGCCACCTGGGAAGCCCCAGGATATGTGTGAAGTGAAGTGAAGTGAAGTGAAGTCGCTCAGTCGTGTCCGACTCTTTGTGACCCCATGGACTGTAACCTACCAGGATCCTCAGTCCATGGAATTTTCCAGGCAAGAATACTGGAGTGTGTTGCCATTTTCTTCTCCAGGGGATCTTCCCGACCCAGGGAATCGAACCTGGGTCTCCTAGACTGTAGGCAGACACTTTACCGTCTGAGCTACCAGGATATGTGTACTTAACACTTATTCCTTATCTTGTTTTACTTGCTTTTATTTTAGATTAAATAGTCTTTATTCTTTATTATTTATCCTTTTTACAATAAATTTGATTTTTTTTACTTTTAATGTTTTTAGTTTTTATGTTTTTGCTTGATTTTAAAAATCTTTTGTTTTTGATTAAATATAAAAAATACAGTTGTCTAACACAACATTGTAAAGCCACTATACCTCCAATAAAATTTAAAAAATAAAAAATAAAGATTGTTATGTTACGGAGACAAAGCTATCACTTATTCTTGAAAGCTCCAAGTTTTTCCTCAGAGAATGCCCTTCCCTACCACGACCTTCTTAGTCAGGACCCATCAACTTGGTTTTGTGGACTTTTTTTTTTCCCCCCAAGGAGGAATTAAAAATACTTTATCTGTGAATTTAGAAACACACACAAGTTACCTTTACAGTTCAATTTACTATATAGAAATCATTTGGGTTTTATATTTTCAGTTAAATTCTTAACTGAGATTACAATATTGTTTTTAAAAAAAAGATTGCTACATTAATTTAGTACTTTTTGTAGCATACCAAACTGAAATGAATGTGAAAGTGCTAGTCGCTAAGTCGTGTCAGACTCTTGTGACCCCAAGGTCTATAGGTTGTCAGGCTCCTCTGTCCATGGGATTCTCCAGGCAAGAATACTGGAGGGGGTTGCATTCCCTTCTCCAGGGGATCTTCCTGACCCAGGGATCGAACCCAAGTCTCCTGCATTGCAGGTGGATTCTTTACCATTGAGCCACCAGCAATTTATACAGATGTTCAAACTTCAGATTTATGGCACACAGTCTTCAAATACAACACAGACATTCCTTAAAGTTACCATATCATTCACATGTCATACTCGCAATTCTGAGCTGTTATACACAGAATAGCTCTCCTTTAAATACGGCAAAATTGACTGCCATGAAGCTCAAAGTTGTATAATCAAGCCAAGGACTCAAAGTTTTGCCATCTCTTAAAAGATTTGGCGTTTATGGACGAAAATGCAAAACATGTAAAGAAGGTTAGGAACAATTCCTCCTCCTTATTACAGTTTATAAAAAGAGAGAGAGAAAGAGAAGTAGATAGAAAAAAATGCAGATGCTAAAAGGCACACATGGCTTTAGGAAGCATTGATAATTCTGATACGAGAGAAGGAAGGAGAGACAGAAGAGCTATAAAAAACTGAAACAACAATTTAAACAGTATTTTAGGGCCATGTTAGTCGTTATCCAGACCTCAAACACTGAAGCACAAACAATTGATATGTACGATGTTATTACAGTTTTTAAAAGGAGGCCAAATGACACCCACTCTACTCAAGAAAACAGAGAAGCCCGTAATACATTTTTAAACTGCTTCCATCAACGACCACTCACGTTAAGGCATAAAGGAGTCAGCTTCAGTTACTTGGAAAACTCACTTCTGTGAAATTGCTCACTCTCTTGTTCCCTGAGGTATTACTGTATATGAATCGACTGTAGCAGCAACTCACTCACAGGTGAATAGCTGTCATTTTTAAACCTCCATGGAGAGGACACAGAAAAGAAGACTTTATTATCCCTCCCAAACATCTGGCCTTTCCAAACATGCCCTGGAAATGGGACGAGGTATGGAGGCACTGAAGCGGGGTACATGGCACCTTGAAAGAAGACCCTCCTTCCAACCCCCCAGCCTGGCCGCTCCCTCCTCCCACATGGTCTTCACATGACTCACATTTTTACATTCCATGAACGCTGCTTCTCCATCCTTCCGGAAGGGAAAAGAAAATCATTCTTGGAACCCACCTGTCCCACCATGTATCCCAAACACACTGGCCCCTTGCCTGTCCACTTTGCTGGCCTGCCCCGGGACCTGCCCATTTTCCCCTGGCCTGGGATTCCAGCATGATCCTAGTTTCTAAGCTGCAGATCACTCAGAGCCTATTTCCATAAATACCTAAAATAAATCCAATAAGTACCTAAAATAAAAATCTAAAATACGAAAACCTAAAATTCGGAAACAATACCTAAAAAATCAAGTTACTTTAAAGGGGCTCCAAGGAAAGTGGCAATGATGGGTACATTGACATCATGGAAACTGGCAAGTGCCACCAGGATTCCCTTCCCTGCCCACCTTCAGCCCCAGTCAATTTTTAACATTTACCAGCAGTATGACCTAAAACTCTGCCTTTTTCAGCTATCATTTCAGGCATAGATCATATTCCTGTGTTTCAAGCTGAAATTTTTGTTCATTGTGTCTATGTAATTTTTTTTAAGATTTTTTTTTTTCCTGTCTAGCATTTGTTGAAGAGCTGGTTTGGTGGTGCCCTCTTACACTGTTGGTGGGAATGCAAACTTGTACAGCCGCTATGGAAAACAGTGTGGAGATTTCTTAAAAAACTGGAAATAGAACTGCCATATGACCCAGCAATCCCACTTCTGGGCATACACACTGAGGAAACCAGATCTGAAAGAGACACATGCACCCCAATGTTCATCGCAGCACTGTTTATAATAGCCAGGACATGGAAGCAACCTAGATGCCCATCAGCAGATGAATGGATAAGGAAGCTGTGGTACATATACACCATGGAATATTACTCAGCCATTAAAAAGAATTCATTTGAACCAGTCCTAATGAGATGGATGAAGCTGGAGCCCCTTATACAGAGTGAAGTAAGCCAGAAAGATAAAGAACATTACAGCATACTAACACATACATATGGAATTTAGAAAGATGGTAACGATAACCCTATATAAAACAGAAAAAGAGACACAGAAATACAGAACAGACTTTTGAACTCTGTGGGAGAATGTGAGGGTGGGATGTTTCGAAAGAACAGCATGTATATTATCTATGGTGAAACAGATCACCAGCCCAGGTGGGATGCAGGAGACAAGTGCTCGGGCCTGGTGCACTGGGAAGACCCAGAGGAATCGGGTGGAGAGGGAGGTGGGAGGGGGGATCGGGATGGGGAATATGTGTAAATCCATGGCTGATTCATATCAACGTATGACAAAACCCACTGAAAAGTAAATAAATAAATAAATAAAGGCCTTTACCACAGGTAAAAAAAAAAAAAAGATTTTTTTTTTTTTGATGTGGAACATTTTTTAAAGTCATTATTGGATTTTTACAATATTGCTTCTGTTTTATGTTTTGGTTTTTTGGCCATGAGGTATGCGGGATCTTAGCTCCCTGACCAGGGATGGAACCCATGCCCTCTGCAGTGGAAGCAAAGTCTTAACCACTGGACTTCCAGGGAAGTCCCTATGCACTTTTTATATTTCAGAGATTCCTCACAGTTTCAAATCCACAAATGCTTCCTATTCTCTAGCGTGATCATGAATTTATTCACCTTTACCTTTTCTTCCATAGTTTCTTGAGATTGGCATGTGCTTAGTCTGTCATCTTAAACCATAACCACAATTCTTAATCTTTAATAATCTGGTCATTAAAATATTCTTTTTCTTAATGGAACTTGGTTATTCATTCTTGTATATAGTACCCAAATTTAAACAATCATCTTCAAACATTGCATTAACATTTCAGAACATAGCTGCCCAGTAATCTACATTCTCTGATGCAATTTTGTTGGAATTTCAAAGGAAATGCCATTACAACTTCTATTTCATACTCTTGCTGGCCAAACTAAACAGTCAGTTGTTCTAAAAATGCTATTTGATGTTCAAGTTGTATCAGCTGCTCTTCTAAACCTTTATAAACAACTTCCCAAAGTCGCCTTAACTCCAAGTAAGAAGGAGTGTCCTTCTAAAAGTAAATATTGGTGGTCACCTGCAGGTGCAAATTTGAAATGTGCAAATCTCCCAGGTTCTAGTGCTTGTCAAACTCTGGAAACAATGCATTGAGTTTATATGTTGAAACGTCATTGGAAGGGGGCAGAGAATAGAAGAAAAAAGAGACAGCAAAGTGAAGGCCAGAGCAAGGGAAAGACAAAAAGGAATTTGAAAGTTGAACATGGGCTGGGAGACTTAAAAGAGAGAGAGAAAATGTAAATTTAATATTCTTTTTTTTTTGAGGCTGAATTCCAAATACTGTGTTATATAAAAGATTAAGAATGTGGATGAATCTTCCATATTTTAAGTGGGAAACAAACTTTACCGCAAAACCATTATAAAGAATTGCTTTAAAACATTTCCATAAAATCAAAGTACCTTTCGAGAGACCCCTAGGCTGAGAGAACTGTGTGTTTAGGACCAAATAAATGCATTTTGGGATTTCAAGCACTTATAAAGACATCTGATTTTACCAAATACATAGAAGCTGGTCTGATGGTTAGACATATTTTTGTATATAACATAAATAAAAATTCTCTCTGACTTAAAGCAAAATTTCCATGGGGCCTGTATCTTTGGGAACACAAGCTACCGCTGTGTTTATATTAAAGTTGAGCTTCCTGATACCCCTTATGATTCCTTTAATATTCTTGTTAATATTACTTTACAATATTGACATTTTGGATTTCAATATCTGAGGTCTTTACACAAAGGGTGTCTGGGGATTTATTATCATTATCTTTCCCTATAACAAGGCAAGCACTGAAATATGTGTTCTCAATGCACATGGAGAACATTAGATGGTGAAATTTTGAACAATGATCCTGGTAAAAAATCAAGTGTCCACTTATAAGTGCTTCTCGCATAGTTAATGTTCCAAACTAGGGGGACACCTTTGGGTCATTATTTCCTATATCTATATGTGTTTAGTTTTTAAGTTTTATTGGGATTTAATTCACATACAACAAAATGCACTTATTTTTAGTGTAGCGTTGATTAATTTTCACTAATTTAAGCAGCAATGTAACAACCACCCTGCTCAAAATTTCCATCACCCCCCAAAAAGCCCCTTGTACCCCTTTGTAGATAATTATCCAAAACCCTTACCCTACACAACCATTGACTTGATTTCAGTCATTCTAGATTAATTTTTGCCTGTTATAGAATTTCATATGAATGACATCAGTGTCTAAGTTTTTGCTTCTTTTCTTTAGCATAATGCTTTTGAGACTCATCCATTTTCTTACATGTATCAACGGTTTGTTCCTTTTAATTGCTGAGAAGCCATCTGCTGCTTAAATTTACTATGATTTAGCTATTTTACCCGTTGAGGGTTCTGGCTTCTCGTTTGAGGCTATTACGAATAAAGCTGCTATGAACATTTGTGTACAATGCGTATCTGTGGACATTGGTTTTCATTTATCTTTGGTGAATTCCTAGAAATGGAATTGCTGGGTCATATGTTAAGTGTGTGTTTAACTTTATAGCAAGGTGCAAACTGTTTTCCATAGCGTTGATACTATGGAGAATGCAGCTGTTTAGTCTCTTTCCTGTTTGCCCATTTTTGTTTCCTGTAACCTTAAAAGAACCTAATTATACGAATGAGATCATCAGGCAGTTTAACCTAACTCAGGACCTGTGCTCTCCTGAATGTAAACCATGCCTCCTCTAACCTGCTGATTCTTTTCCTAGATAAAAAGAAGACCAACTCTCTGCCTCTAAGACCCCTCCCTTCCGCCATCAAGCAATCCTGCAGGCAGATCACTCAGGGGCAAGACAAATGAAGAGAGAGTCAGCCAGTCCATACGCAATGGAGATATAGAACCCAGACTCGCACCTTGAAGACTCACTGAGTCTTCCCCCTTCTTCCCTTTAAAAACTCTCCTAGCCCACAGAACCCTCAGAGTTGGTCTCTGGACATGAGCCCAACATTTCCCCAGATGGCTGGCTTTTCTGATTAAAGCACCTTTCCTTTCTACTGATGCTTGCCTCTCAAATTACTGGCTTTTGGAGGTGAGCAGCCAAACCTGAGTTAGGTAGCAATACCATTTCACAGTCCCCAAGTCAATGTATAAGAGTTCAGTTGCTCTACAACCCCACCAACACTTGATATGGTCAGTATTTTTAATTTTTGTCATTGTAGTATTTGTGTAGTGCAGTTCCATTATGGTTTAATTTTAATTTCCAAGACACATACATTTAGCATATTTTCATGGGCTTATTCCATTCATGTATCTTCTTTTGTGAATTGTCTGTTTCAATGTTTTGTTCACTTCAAGGTAAGTTGTTAGCATTATCAGAATTCTTCACATAGTGTAGATGTAAAATCTTTGTCAGGTATGTGTATGGCAAAGGTTTTCACCTAGTCTTTGACTTGTCTTTTTGTTTACAAAATGGTGCTTTTAATTTTGATGAATCCAGTTATGAGCTGAATTTCATCCCCACTCCCACCAAAAAACAAAAACAAAAATACAATACCTAGTCCCAATGCTTCAGAAAGTGACCTTATTTGGAAATAGGGAATTTACAGAGGTAATTAAGATAATTTATTGTTCAGTCACTCAATCATGTCCAACTGTTTGCAAACCCACAGACTTTTTCTTCTGTGGGATTCTCCAAGCAAGAACACTGGATGAAGTAGGTTGCCATTCCCTCCTCCAGGGGATCTTCCCAACCCAAGGATCAAACCCACGTCTCCTGCATTGCAGGTGGATTGTTTACTTCTGATCCACCAGGAAAGCCCAATTAAGATTGTATGAGGTCATACAAGAACAACCCCAACCCAGTATGTTTGATGTTCCTATAACAAGGGGAAACCTGACCCAGGAAGATGCACACAGGAAGATGGCCATGTGAGACTGCCAGCAGGGATGGTGATGCACCTACAAGCCGGGAAACACCCAAGATGCCGGAAAAGGACTAGAAGCTCGAGGAGAGGCATAGACAGACCTTCCCTCCCAGGTCTCAAAAGGGACAACCCTGCCTACACCCTGATCACAGGCATCCCGCCCCCAGAACTACAAGGAAATACATTTCTGTTGTTTAAGCCGTGAGGTCTGCAGTACTTCGTTATGGGAACCACAGAAAAATAATACAAAACACATTTATCATTTTTCTCTTACACTTAGAGCTTTTAGTGACCTAGCAAGTCCTTGTCTAGTTCAACATTCCCAAGATTTATTCTTAGGTTTTCCTCTAGATTTATATTATTTTTATATCACACACAGGCACACTCCACACATTTTCCTTTTCACTGGGTTTCACGTTTAGATTTTCTAATGCCTGAGAGAGCACTTGTTTCTTATATAATTTATAAAATTTATCATAGTTTCTGTTAACAGGGTAAATACACCAAGTGGCTCTTTGCCTATCTCTTCAAGTTCACCTCGGAGTAAGTTTTATTTCCAAGAGGATAAGATCCGCTGTTCTTCAGGTTCCCTCCCTATTAAGTTGGCGATGACCACAGCTGAAGTCTTAATACCAATCACCGAGTTCCCAGCACAGCAGGCGCAAGAGTACTTAACCCTCCCCATCACCTTTCTACCACTCTGGGCAGATGTTATGAAAACACTGAAGAGGAGACCCTCTCTCTCCTGGATGTACAAAAACACCAATATTTTCAGTGCACTTTCTAGCTTTCTGGCACTCTACTTCAAGAAAGGACAGGCCACCCTCTGATGCATGCATCTCCACCTTGAGATATTAGTGTCTCTGTTGTAAGTTACTCTCGTGGTACCTCTGCCCTTCACAGTTGAGAAAACAAAAAGCTTCTAAGGAAGGTCATGAAAGGGCCTGGGGAAATGATTCAGTAAATGATCTCTATAAATCCTTCAGAATTCCAGTGACAGATGCGTGTGGTCTGTTTGCTTTTCCATCACGACGCTACAAATACAGCATTGTTTTCTGACTCCTCAAGTCCTGCTGTGCATTAGAAGCAAGGCTTCACTCTACCAACTCTGAAAGCTTTCTCCAGGGAAATGCCTTACCCTTGACTGACAGGTGTCTCCACGTCACCGTTGGCTCCGGTCTGCCGATAGCGAGACACAGCAGGGTCACGCTGCTCCCCTCGTTCACGGTGACATCTGAGGAGATGTTCATGATCTGGGGAGGGACTGGAAAGAGACAGAGGAGAAGAGACATGTATGAGAAGGATTCTCTGCAGAAGAGGAGGCATCAGCCTCACACGTATTCAAATACCATGTTTTGATGATGGATATTCTTTTCAATCATAATTTCAGTTTATTTCAGTTTATTATGCTTGATTCAGCAAGGAATGTGACCATTAGCACAACATATACAGGGCACTCCTGGAAGCAGTTCTATATAAGGTCTGGTCATAGCAGGAGGCAAGTGTGTGTGTGTGTGTGCGTGAGGGTGGCATTCTGGGGAAGCAGTAACTGAAGAGACAGGCATTACTGACGGTGGATGGAAAAGTAGAACCAAAGGGAAAATGCAAAGTGCTTTTAAGAGTTCCTCTCCACCTGCGTGCAACAATCTCATCATACTTCCCTCTGTACTCGCCCCTTCCCTTTTCCTCTTCTCTTCCTGTCTGAAAACACACAGCTCATCTTTCAAGGGACATCAAAGGTCACTTCCCCTTTGCAGTTTTCCCTCACCTCTTCCCAAATCCTGAAAAGAGAATCCCCCACCTCCCCTAGCAAAGGAACTGGATGTGTTGTCCTTACAGTTGATTATTTTACACCTGTCTCACTCTCTTTTATTCTCAGTTTATTTTTTAAAATATATGTAAACACATTTTCATAGGACTGTAATTGCTTTACAGTGTTGTGTTACTTTCTGCTCTACAACGATGTGAATCGGCGATGTGTATATTTCCCCTCCCTCTTGAGTCTCCCTGCCACCCCCTCCCCCATCCCACCCCTCTAGGTCATCACAGAGCTGAGCTCAACTCCCCGTGCTATACATCAGCTTCCCACTGGCTCTCTGTTTTACACACGGTCGTGCATTCATGTCAATCTTCATCTTCCAATTCATCCAACTCTTTCCTTCTCCACCCCCACCCCACCCATGTCTGTGCCTGTCTCTTTACCTAGAGAGTGAGGTGCTGGAAGATAAGGACGGAATGACATCCGCCTCTATTCCGCAGCATCTGGCACAAGGCTGATGTGGGCACCTGCTTAATTCCTCTTTGAAAGAAAGATCCAAAAACCCATTGAACAAATCTGAAAACTAAGAGGGGTGGAGGCAAAGCTTCTAATGGAGGATTTCTGATACTGAAAGCTTTCTTCTCAATTTTCTTTCAGATTCTCAAAATAAAAGAAAGGTCGGCAGAGAGAGGAGCTCCAAGCTTATAGGCATGCTGATTTATTCCAACTTCCAGTTTAATTATAAATTAGAAAACAGGTAGAGTCCTAGGAGATTCCAAACCACCTGGGTCAGTTGGTGGAAGAGAGTTACAGCTGATCCTTGATCCAGAGAACTCTGCAGCCTGGAGTTTTATGCTGCTGAGACCATGGAGGTGAGTCTTTTTCAAGGAGAAGCCATAAGTAACATGGAGAACATTTACCATCATAAGGGAATCCACGTTAGCAAATAAATAAAATGTACCTGGCTTATAAATCTGCCACGTTTTGGATTATTTCTGCATTAGGAATTGGCCTGAAATTTCATTGCACATATTTTACCAAAACATACACTGGGAAAGAATAGTGTACTCTCTAACTACACTGCACTCTCTTGAGAAAACCATACTACTTGTTTTTCAGTATTTTCCAGCTTGTTAAAAAATCATTCCTGGCTTAGAAATATCAATACTTTTTTCTCCTTTTTATAAAGCAACAACTTCAGTGCACCTTCCAGAATATTCTCAGAATAAGGTCCGCTTATCTGGATGGGTTAGGCTGTCTGAAGCTCTCTTTCTCGAGACCCAAGCGTCTCACTTATTGTAAGGTGGACACAGCTGAGGCGGGAGGGTGGGGGCCATAGCTGATCGATGGAGGATGATTTAGGACATTGCAGCTGTGATGTCCAGGGATGGTTCGCTCAGTACAGCCCTCAGCTCAGATCTACTAGTTCCATATGTGTTTGTCTGGTAATTTAAAAGGTTCTGGATTAGGAGATATTTGTAAAATTCTACAGATATTTGGGGAATATCCTCTTTTCCCAAGTGCATGGACAGTGTCCCCCAGTAGGAGGGAGCTTCCTGGAGTGGGATCCTGGAGGTTGACCCCAATGTTTCACCAAGCCCCCTACACCCTCTGCAGGCCCACACTGTCCTCTGTCACTTTCCACAAAGGAGGAAAAGTAAGGACAGCGTGAAGAGTGAGGGTTGCCAGCAAGACAGGAAACACAGAAAGTAAAGTGGGAGAAAGGAAAGCTTTTTCTGTTTTCAATCATGGCATCATTATTAATACATAATAGGTAATAGTAGGTATTAGGGCTTCCCAGGTGGCTCAGCGGTAAAGAATCCACCTGTACTGCGGGAGATGTGGGTTTGATCCCTGGGTTGGGAAGATCCCCTAGAGAAGGAAATGGCAAACCACTCCAGTACTCTTGCCTTGGAAATCCCACGGACAGAGGAGCCTGGTGGGCTACAGTCTATGAGGTTGCAAAGAGTCAGACACAACTGAGCAACTAAGCCACTACAATAGTTGGTATTGCTTATTAACATATGATTTGTTTTCAAATAGCTTACATATGCATTATCTCACAACTTTTTCTCAAACTATGAGATAAATAGAACAAATATTCTATTAAAAATGAAGAAATTGAGGCATGGGGAGGGTTAAGCAAATTGCCAAAAATTATGTGGTCAATAAATGACAGAATTCCTTCCATTATATTGTGTTGCCTCCTTCTTTAATCTCCTATCAGTGCCCCAAATACAATATTTATATTTGCATTCTCTGTTTCCTCTGCTTTGAAGGTCCTCCTACTGACTCTTCCCTCATGGCGATGTCCACTGTGAATGAAACCACCTCCTGGTCAGTTGGTTTCCCCAGTGAAGCACCTGCTAGGGAGTGTGGGGCCGCTCAGTCATCCTGGTCTTACCAGCGCCAAGCTAGCAAAGGGAGGTGCTCAACACTTCTCATTTTATTTTCCATCTGAATTAAATTTGGCAACACTATTATGGTCCTCCTCTGTTTCCATCATAACTTAAAAAAAAAAAAAAAAGGAACACTTGGAAATGACTTTAAGTGCTTCTACCTATATTGACAAGAGAGCTTTGTTCAATTTTCAAACACGTATCTGTGGCATATGAGTCTCTCTATCATTTATCGATCTATCATTAGAGATTATGAATATACAGATAAACACAAAAATGTATAACAATCTCACTAGAAATGCTGAAATGACCCAAAGAAAATGGCAGGACTCACATGAGTCTAATTAAAGGATGACAAATAGCTCAGTGTGTTTCCCGTCATATCTGCAGACACTGGGGACTCTCCCTGCGGATCTTGTGTGCACCTGGTTATCTTCTCCTGGGCGGTGGTTGGTCACAATGTGTCCGAACATGACTGGGCAGATGCATCACTGCACAGTGACAAGGACTTCAGATTGTGGTCATTTTAGATGGATGGATGGATGGATGGGTGGATTGATAGTAGAAAGATAGATACAGACATATAGATACCTGTACAGATACAGATATAGACATAGATAAAATATTGTCTCTTTCTGTTATATGCATACACACACACACACACACACACACACACACACACACACACAGACCTACAGAGAAACAGACAAACATAGTTTTATCAGACTGCAATCAGTATCTTGAGGAAGGAAGGTATCCTGGGCTCTGAGTTACCACGTGGTATTTACTTGTTCTCTCTGCACTGCTGCATGGCTGCATGGCTGCATGGCTGACCGCTCTTAAATATACCCATGTGTCTTATCCATGGCCCTTCCTCTCCCGTCTTGCTGCCACTGGCTGAGTTGAGAAGCGCATCACCTCTTCCTCAGAATATTACAATTTCCTCATTTCTCTACCCACCACTGTTTCATAGCTCAGACCGCATGCAGCCACCACCATTACCTCTTAAATATTGCTTTTGCCTAACCCCCAACCTTTGTCCCCAGCTGAGACTACGGAGTCCAAACTTCTGCACGGGATCTATCAAATCATTCCCAGCCTGACCGTAGCCTCGGTTCCAGCCCCTCCCCTGACGAGGAGCCCCATGTCCCTCTCTGGGGCTATACCATTCTCTCCTCCTGGTGCTTTTACATACCATGTTCCTTCTGCGGGTAGACACCCCCACTTCTGTGCCCTCGGAGCTGCTCACCTTCTACACTCAACTTAAATATGAGCTCCTTTATGCTACTTTTACTGCCTCTTCTGCCCTCAAGGCATTTCTTGTTTATATCTTTATCATATCATTTATCTTTACCACTAAGCTCCGTCCATGGACAGAATCTGCTATATTCATCCTTGTGTTCCTATTGTATAACAACAAGCCTGACATGGAGAAGCGTCATTCCCCCAAATGTAGCACATAAGCGTGTAGTTTTTTAAAGTATCTTGAATCTGCCAAGGGTTCTCCACCCTAGACACTTGACATCTGTCCTTTCCCTTTCCTGAAATACTCTCTACCTTATTCTTTTTTTTTCAGTTATAATGTGTTTTCTTAACATAGATCACAGTTTCCTTTGTGAATTATTATATATGCATCCATGGCATCATTTTCAAAAGCTGTCCAGTCCAAACTCAAAATATTTATCCACTCTCTATTGCTGCCTTTGCTTTATTTTCAACCCAATCTGTGATGCAAACAATTTCAAGCTCTGAGATAAAAAAGCTTTTCTAAAGGAGAACCGTTTCTTTGTGCAAAGGTAATTGGGGACTGAACTCTGGATATACTGGCCCCACCTTACATAAAGGTGATATGACAAGGCTGAAACAGCATGTGAGAGGCTGTGCACCATAGCTTAGGTTCTGGAGTTGGTAAACTTGTGTAACCTTGGGCTTAACCCCTCTGAGCCCTGGTTCTCCATCTGTATAATGAAGATGATAGAATTGATCTCTCTTAGTTATAAGAACAGAGAAGGAAATGGCAACCCACTCCAGTACTCTTGCCTGGAAAATCCCATGGACGGAGGAGCCTGGTGGGCTTCAGTCCATGGGGTCGCAAAGAGTCGGACACGACTGAGCGACTTCACTTTCACTTTTCACTTTCATGCATTGGAGAAGGAAATGGCAACCTACTCCAGTGTTCTTGCCTGGAGAATCCCAGGGACGGGGGAGCCTGGTGGACTGCCGTCTATGGGGTCGCACAGAGTCGGAC
The DNA here is from genome assembly GCF_033118175.1 of Dama dama. Lineage (NCBI taxonomy): Eukaryota > Metazoa > Chordata > Mammalia > Artiodactyla > Cervidae > Dama > Dama dama. The sequence goes on from NC_083682.1 coordinate 16,644,898, forward strand.
ACGACTGAAGTGACTTAGCAGCAGCAGCAGCAGCAGCAGTTATAAGAACTAAGTGTAAACGTGTATAGCATGCTAGTACAGTGTCTGGAAATAAGTAAGAGCTTAATAAATGTTAGCTGCTTTTGTTCATATTTATATATGGTTGTTAATACTATACATGCCACTTAGAATCTCATAAATAGCTTGGTGGTGGTGGTGGTTTAGTCACTAAGTCATACCTGACTCTTTGCGTCCCCATGGACTATAGCTCATCAGGCTCCTTTGTTCATGGCAAGAATACTGGAGAGGTTTGCCAGTCCCTTCTCCAGAAAAATGGCTTAATCTGGGCCTAACTACTCATTCTCTCAATCTCGATTCCTTCCATTTTAAGTCAAGACATATAAATGAAGTTTGCCTTGGATAGCAGGGACAATTTCATGATAAATGTTTCCAGAATAAAAAGGAAATACTTGATAAATAATCTCTCATCTCTGCCTCTTCATCTGAGCTACTGAACCTGAATGTCTAGGGCAAACTGCAAGTTTATATAAAGAAATGGCCTGGCTCTTCCATATCTATTTTCTTACCTGGGGCATCTGCTTCTATTTCTAGAAGGAGCTTCAGCACTGCGCCTCCCTGTTTCCAGGGCAGTAATTCCACCTGTTAAAACTCTTCCCTGTTTTAAGTGTTTTAAGACTGAATGGGGAATACGTGTAGATCCACGGCTGATTCATGTCAATGTATGACAAAACCCACTGAAATGATGTGAAGTGATTAGCCTCCAAATAATCAAAAAAAAAAAGAAAAAAAAAAAAAGAAAAGAAAAAAGCCAACCTTAAAAGTTAAAAAAAAAAAAAAAAAAAGACTGAATGGCACAGTCAAAACAAATGAAAAAAGAGAATCTTATAATTTGGAGTCATAGAGGCTGAAGTCTGGATACCACTTCCTTATTGGCTGCCCAGGGTCTTAGTTGCAGCTTGGGGGATCTAGTTCTCTGACCAGGGATCGAACCCAGGTTCCCAGCATTGGGAGGATGGACTCTTAACCACTGGACCACCAGGGAAGTCCCTGAATGCCACTTCTTTCCAACTACTTTTTTTGTGATTAAGCCCTTTAAGTATAAGCTTCCTCAACCATAAAATGGGGATAAAAATATTTGCCACACAGGAATGTGGAGAAAAGATTAGAGATAATGATTGTAAAGAGACTTAAATACTTATTATTTTTGTTTTTACATTATTATTATATTTTCATCACCCCCAGAGAATAACAAAATATTAAGAGACCAGGGAAAACGAACATAAATACGAACTGCATTCTAGTACATTTTTAAACCTCAAGGCTAGTTTATAGAAATAATAGACTTTTAAAGTCTCATTGTTTTATTCTTCAAGGATTGCCTTTTATTTTGTGTTTTAACAAAGAAGATAATTTCAAAAACTAGAGTTAAGACTAATTTGGGAATGATAGCAAGCATGCTAGGCTTGGTCATGCTGTATTTTCGGTACTAAATAGTACGATATGGTGCAAACAGCGTTACACCAACTGTCAGGAGATGTAGGCTCTAATGTTGTCTTCTCCATAACTGTGTGATTTTTTGTAAATCAGTTAATAGTTCTGGCTTAAGGTGTGTGTGTGTGTGTGTGTGATGTGTGTTTCTGTGTGCATGTGTGTGTGTTGTATGTATGTGGTGGTGGTCTCTTATTTATTTGATTAGTTTTGAGTGAAGAAGTTAGATTGTGAATTCTTGGGTCCATTCTAGTCTAAATTCTGTGAGTTAATATCTTCTAATAACAGTGCAAGTTCAAGGTGGCTACTCTGGGGTACAAAGTGACACCACCACCAGGAGTGGTAATAAAATATCTAGTGTTTATTCATTTGAGTCTGGTATTAAGTGCTCTTATACATCATTCCCTTCAGTCCTCAACATATCCTTAGTAAAGTCTCCCTATTTAAAAATCAGCATAAGGGTAGATGTCTACATTAGTGGAAAAGAATTCTGTATCCAGAAATATACCCATATATTTATGGTCAATTGATTTTCAATAGGTTGTCAAGACAGTTCCATGAATAAAGAATAGTCTTTTCAACAAATCGTGCTGGAGCAACTGGACAGCCACAGGAAAAACAATGAAGTTGGACCCTGACATCACATCATATACAAAATTAACTCAAAATGCATCACAAACCTAAATTTAAGAACTAATTCCTAGAAGAAAGCAAAGGTGTGAATCTTTGTGATCTTGGATCAGGCAATGATTTCTTAGATATGACACCAAAGGCACAAGCAACAGAAGAAAAGAAATAGGTAAACTGTACATCACTGAAATTTTAAAAGCTTTTAATTTTTGAGACAAAGTGTGTGCTTCAAAGGATGCTAGCAAGAAAGTGAAAAAACTCCCACAGAATGGGAGAAAATTTTTATAAATAATATATCTGATAAGGAACTAGTATCTAAAATATATAAAAGCACATGCAACTCAACGAAAAACACAAACAACCCAATTAAAATGTAGACAAAGGGATCTGAATAGACTTTATTCAGTGAAGATGCACAAATAGCCAGTATACACATGAAAAGATGTTAAGCATCATTATTCATTAAGAAAATGCAAATCAAAACCACAATGAGTTTCCGCTTCACATCCACTAAAATGGCTATAATCAAAAAGACAGATAATAACAAGAGTTGGTGAGGAGGTAGAGAAATTGGAACCCTCCCGCATTGCTAGTGGAATTGTAAAATGGTGCAGCCGCCTGACAGTCTGGCACTTCCTCAGAGGATGAAAAATAGAGGTACCCTGTGGTTTCCCAATTCACCTCCTAGGTATATACTCAGAAGGAATGAAAACACGTCCACACAACACAAATGCTCATAACAGCATTATTCATGGTGGACAAAAATTGGACACAACCCAGACTTTCATCCACAGCTGAATGGATCAACAAAATATAGCACATCTGTACAGTAGAATACAATGCATCAATGAAGAGAAACAAAGTTCTGATGCTTTAACATGTGTGAGCCTTGGAAACACTGTTACATGGAAGAAGCCAAACACAAAGGCAACCTGTTACATGGTCTCTATTTACACAAAAGTTTCAAAATGGGCCAATCCATACAGACAGAAAGTACATGAGTTGCCATGGCCTTGGGGAGGGCAAATAGGGAGAGGCCATTCATGGGCCTGGGTTTCTTTCCGAGGTGATGCTCTAGAATTGGACAGTAGTGATTGGTCTGCAATCTTGTGCATATACTAAAAGTGACTGGATTCTACTCTTTAAAAGGATGAATTTTCCAGTGAGTGAATTACATCCCTATAAAGACCCTGTTTTGTTTTGTTTTTTAACAACAACAACAAAAAAAGACAAGTGTCAGCTCTTGAGAGGTAGAACCAGACATTCTTGCGCTAAGGAGAGGGGGCAACCCTGCACACAGGATTCTCAGGAAGTGCTTTCTTCCTTTATAATAGTTCCATGCCTGTGCTCAACTCTCCAGTATTCGTTGCTTGCCCACTGTCTTCCCTCCCATTTCAAGACAGCTAGCCGTGTGTGCCCCAGCCAAGTCAGCCTCCCTGCAGTGCTCAATGTACCCCATGCTCATGCATCGTCCCACACTGTTACCCGCACTGCGTTGTCTGTCCGTGGGCCCCCTTCTCACTCATCTGTCTGTTCAAGTCCTACTCACACCTACAAACTGATGCTGAGATGCAGCACCCTCCTCCGTCACCACTTCCCATCCCAAGGGTGAGTAGTGGGAGGTGCTCTATGACTTCCTGTGCATAATGATGTAATATGTTCATTCTTCTTAAATTTACACGAGTGTGTATCATGTCCTAGGATTACTTTAGAGACAGAAGAGAGGACAAGTCCCGCTCTCATGTCAGCTGTAGAGCTTGGTGTCTACAGGAGAACACCAGCACTGACACACAATCATGGGAGTTAACACGAGATGATGCTGTGGGTGTTCCAGACACCAGGAGGGCCCATGACAGGGGTCCTTCCTGGCCAGGGGGTCTAGGTGAGGGATTTGTTCTGAGCAGACCTGGGCAGAAGGATCAGCATATGTAAGGATTACATAGAGACAGGAAGCAGGGTGAGCTCAGGGGGCTGTGGATAAAGGGAAAAGAGGAAAGCCATACAAAATGAGCCTGGACAGGCAGAGGCCAGAACTCATGGGTTTGTGGAGGAAATGCTAAGATTTTTATCCTTTTACAAGAGAAATACGGGGGCTTTAAAATGTGGGATGATGATGATGGTGGTGGTGATGATGGTGGTGATGATAGTGATGATGGTGGTGGTAATGATGATGACGAGGGTGATGATGGTGATGATGGTGATGATGAGATGACCAAGGGTTGTGGTGATGGTGGTGGTGGTGACAATGATGGTGGTGATGGTGATGGGGAGATGATAATGGTGATGATGACAGTGGTGATGATGATGGTGATGATGATGATGGTGGTGATGATGATGATAACAATGGAGGTGGTGATCATGGTGATGGTGGTGGTGATGATCGTGGCGGTAATGATGGTGGTGATGATAGTGATGATGGTGGTGGTGGTGATGATGATGAGGGTGATGATGGTGATGATGGTGGTGATGATGAGATGACAATGGTTGTGGTGATGGTGGTGGTGGTGGTGGTGGTAAAGATGGTGATCATGATGGTGGTGGTGGTGATGATAACAATGGTGATGGTGACAATGATGGTGGTGATGGTGATGGGGAGATGATAATGGTGATGATGACAGTGGTGATGATGAGATGACAATGGTTGTGGTGATGATGGTGGTGGTGAAGACGGTGATCATGATGGTGGTGGTGGTGATGATGACAATGGTGATGATGATGGTGGTGATGGGGATGGGGAGATGATAATGGTGATGATGACAGTGGTGATGATGATGGTGGTGACGATGATGATAACAATGGAGGTGATCATGGTGATGGTGGTGGTGAAGATGGTGATCATGATGGTGGTGGTGGTGGTGGTGATGACAATGATGGTGGTGATGAGTGTTTGAGGTAGGACAGATAACACTGGGAACAGGGCAGAAGTGGGAACAGGAAAACTAGCTCAGCTGTTGCCAAGCAGGGAGGTGGTGATACCTTGGACAAGTGTGGTATAGCAGGGAAGATGGGCAGAGAGGGAGATGTGAGAGACAATTAGAGGTAGGACAAGCGAAGTTTGGGGAGGGTGAGGATCTGTGTTAAGCGTTAAAGCCCTTCTCACAGGGCCCTGTTGCCTATGTCTCTCCCACCCCCTGGGGGAGAGAGAAGAGAAGAATCTTCACAAACAAGCACAGCTATTTGTTATCTCAGCCTCCCGAGCACCTCTCCATGTCTGGAATCCAGTAGGTGCTCAATCCACCTGTGCTGGATTTAATGACAGCACAGAAGGGCTTCTAGAAAACACAGCTGTCAGGACCCAGGGGGCAGCCAGGGAATTGGAACAGGGCCAGACTGCGTGTGGTCACACCCCAATCCTTAAGAGACAGGACCAGCTGATGCAGTTTTAGACTCTGACTGTGAGCTGAACTCCCTTTGTGCCCCAGTGTCATGTGGTTTTATACTATCCCGGCTAAGATTAGACCTGGGGGGCTCTGACTGCGTTTCTATTCTTGGCTCTATTTGGATTCACAGAATGTAGGGAAGGAGAACAAATGGTTATGAATTACACATGAATATACTCCAGGGACCAGAACATCCCCAACCCTCCAAGCTCCGTTGAGGCCATTTGTGATGATTGTCTCCACTCTCTTACGGAACCTATTTATAGACACAGACACACGTTTCCTATTTTTAATTTGCACAATTCAAGCAACTGACCAGGATCAGAGAACCTCCATGCTGTCAGAGTCTCTCTCCTCCGTCGGTCTTTCTGGGGCAGGAGATGCCTCCCTCCGGAGTCTTCTTTTGTCCTGTCCTCTCTGACTCGCCACCTCCCCCTGAGGGTTCTGCTTGCCACACACACGCTCAGAATCTCAGGGTTTAATCTACATCATACAATTTTCAAGTCAAAAACGGACCTTAGGGATCACCTAGCTTAACCTCCTCATTTTACAGCCACGGAAACACTAGTGTCCTAGTCCCAATTCTGTCAAGCTTGTGTTGTGGAGTGGCGGGCAAGTCCAAGACCTCTCTTCACCCAAGTCTCTCCCACTCCAGGACCCCCAGGCCCTGGTCTCAGACCTCTCTCCTTCTCTTTACTTCTTTACTTGGTCACAGTCATCTTTTGTTACAATCCCTCCTATTCACAGCATGACCTTGAAAGAGTCACAAAATGTCTCTAACCCCTGGTTCCCACTGCAAAGTGGGGTGGTGATGTAGGTCACTCATAGGGTCCTTGGGAAGAATAAGTGATAAAGGAATATAAAATGCTTTAATCATGAAGCCTGTCACATGATAAATGTCAATATCATTGGCTCTTAATTCTGCTGATAGATTTTCTTTTTTTGCCAGCAACTCTCAATTTTCAAAGAAATTCATGAGTGTCAGGAGGCGCCATACAAATAATTCCCCAAACATCACTTATTTCATCCTGGGGAAATCTTACCAGGAAGGTTTACAATTGCACAGTGTCACGATGAAGAACTAAAGGCAGAGAGAGGTTAAACAAGTTGCTGAATGTCACACAGCGACAGAGGAGAATCTGAGATGTGCACACAGTCCCCACTGACTTCAGAACCCCAGGTCTCAGCACTGCAAAGCCACAACCAGAAGCAGCACCAGTCCACTGGCTCTGAAAGCCATGAACATGGCAGCCAGCTCCTGGCCTCGCAGTTCGCACATGGCATGTTGGGTTTCAGGGGACTCCGATGGAGTTTGGAGTGAAGCCGCCTTCTTCCGATGGCCTGGAACAGCAGGTAATGCCAACCACACTGAATAGGGAGCAGGACTAGATGAAGTGGTCTGGGTGATGTGCCAGCATGCCCTAGTCACCAACTGCTTCTCATTCTCTGCCTCAGGTCCTTGGGACCCTCATTCTGTGCTCCTGGGTCAAAGGATAGCAGCACAGAAAAGAGTAGGAGGTGGGACCATGCTGCTCAGGGTATGCCCGGCCCTGCCCTCCAGCCTCTCAGCAGAGTCGCTGATGCTCCAGTCTCCATCCTTCGTTCTGCTGAACCAAAGCCCAGCCTGGCAGGGACAGGAGGGAGGAGGACCCCCCACCTGAGGACCAGGCCACATGCATTTAGGGTTTCGTGAACTCCCTCCAACTCTTCCATCAGCTCCTGGTCTTCCTGATTTTTTGTTTGTTTGTTTGTTTGTTTGGCCCAACACCCTGTTGGCAGATGATCGCTGACATCACCTTTGTGTGTTCATCTTTCTCCCTGTCCCCAAAGGCCTTATGATGAATATGGGGGCGACAGGGGCAGGAAGGGGCATGGAGATGGGATTCTATCATGATGTTCTTGAGAGTTTGTCCAGGAGTCCACCCAACACTTGGTCTCCCGGGTCTGGAGCCTTTGGCAGGGGCCCTCCTGACCCGCTCACCTCTCACTTGGCACTGGAGTGTTTACTGGCTCCTGCCCTGCTCTGGGCCATTCATGCCCAAATGACAAGGATGGGCATCTTGTCAGTAGGGACGGGCATCCCTATTGTGCTCTGCTCACCTGCACGGCAACCTCGAAGCCTTGATGGACTCACCTGAGTTTCCACCACTTCCCACACAGCCTTACCCTTGGACTGTCCTTCAGGAACCATCTGGATTCTCCCCAGCAATTCTCCTGTCTGCCAACTCTGTAACTTCCTTCCCTTCCCTCCCCTTTTCCCTCTCCCCTTCCCTCTATTCCGTTCTCTTCTTGACCTGTTCAGTGCTGCCAAGAGGAGGCCGTTGCCCCTCACTCCTGTACTCCAGATGGAGTCACCTGTGCCCAGCTCTGAGATGGAACTGGAGAAGAAATTCGCTGGGATCAGACACAGAAAGCTTGCATCTTGGGAGGAAGGTGGGACTTGGAAAATCTTAAAGGAACAGGCCCTTGCCCACAACAATGCCCACAGCAGGGTGCTGCCACAGGAAGGAACTTCTCTTTCTCATTCAGCATTTATAAGGAAATGGCAACCCCCTTCTCTCTCCACGACCCCTCTTTCAGTATTTTATAACACAGCAAAGCTAAAACTTTGCTAAAAAGGATCCAGTTATGAACAAAGGATCTTCCCTGGTGGCTCAGATGGTAAAGGGTCTGCCTGCAATGTAGGAGACCTTGGTTCAATCCCCGGGTCAGGAAGAGCCCTGGGGAAGGGACTGGCAACCCACTCCAGTATTCTTGCCTGGAGAATCCCATGGACAGAAGAGCCTGGTGGGCTACACCATGGGATGGCAAAGAGTCAGATACCACTGAGAGACTAACACTTTCAGTTTTCATGAACAAAAGAAATCATAAAAAATAATATACTTTGAAAACTGCTATGGCATGTACCTTTATTTCGGTATTCTCATTAAAGAAGATGTGGCACATATATATGATGGAATATTAGCTATAAAAAGGGACAAAACTGGGTCATTTGTACAGACGTGGGTGGACCCAGAGTCTGTCATACAGAGTGAAGTAAGTCAGAGAGAGAAAAACAAGCATCGTATATTAATGCATATCTGTAGAATCTAGAAAGATGGGACAGGTGAACCTATTTGCAAAGCAGAAATAGAGACACAGACACAGAGAACAAATGTATGGATAGCAAGGGAGGAAATGGGATGGGGGAGATTGGGATTGATACATAAATACACATACGTGTGTGTGTGTGTGTGTGTGTGTGTGTGTGTGTATGTTACCATGTATAAAATGGGTAACTAATGAGAACCTCCTAGACAGCACAGGCAACTTTACTCAATGCTCTGTGGTGACCTAAGCGGGAATGAAATCCGAAACAGAGGGGATACGTGTAAACACACAGCTGATTCACTTTGATGTGCATAGCAGAATCTAAAGCTACATTATAGAGCAACCATACTCCAAAAAATTGCTTAAAATAAAAGTTTAAAGATTTAAGAAATAAAATAAAGTTTATTAATCAATGGCAAAAGAATAAAAATGAGAAAAGTCATGTTCTTGACTCTCTGGGATTCCACAAGCTCTGGGCTCCATGAGTTTTTACTGTGTCCTCTGTGGACCAGGTATTGGCCACGGCATTCATTGTACTTCGATCCACATCTCACAGCAGGTACAACAAGGAAGCTTTCCTTAGTCCATATACAAGCTTATATACCCCCTTATAAAACTCACTGCTAGATCACAAAAGACAAGATTTCTAATGTGAGAGAATATGCTTGGATTTCTGAGTATGAGGAAGTCAGCGAGTAGGACCGCAGTACCATTGTTACGTCAGTCTTTCTGCAAATCTCTAAACGCTGTCTCAATTCCAGCAAATCTGGAGAATCTGAAAATAAGGACCACTTTGCTTTCCCATTTTCTTACATCGGAGGAGGGGGAGGGGTCTGTGACTGAACATCGCTGATAAAAACATGATAACTGAGTCTCATTACAGCCAAAGACAAGTCTCATATTTTAGCATTTTTATTAAAGCTTTTTAAATTACTGAGTGTCTGGTATATTCAATACCAGGCCTAAGTGATTTATATTAGTCTATCCCTAGATACCCCATCTAATAAATAACTTGGCAATCTCCTAACCCATAAATATCCCTGGCCTCAGCAAAAAGCAATTAAAGCCCGTTAGGGGAAAAAAAAAAAAAAAAAAGTGGCTTCCCAGTACTCAGACTGCAGTGTCATTGGAGGGTCCCAGCGGAATAATTCAAGTCTTATGCCGACGGGGCCATGTCTCCTGTGCTTCCCACTCACCCGCCAGGAATTTGCATTCCTGTTCCTGTCGAATACGAACACATCCCAGCTCTCTTTAAATGCGTAATGTGTCATCATGATGCAGGTGTTTTATCATGGAACTAGTATTCCCAGCAACAAGTGTTCTACAATATCTGAGACAGTTTAGGCTTAAAATATTGTGCAAAACCTTTTGGGAAACTGCTAGTGCCCAAAATGTTCAAAATGCATTAAGCAGCAAGCCAGCTGCCTGTAAGGTTATTAGGGACTCTCATGTCACTAGCCCAGAAAATATTTCAGGTTAATAAGGTTCAACCAGCACGTCAGGTAAAAAGCTAAGGATATTTACGATAGTGGCTTTAAGTTCAGAACTTTTAGGAGCAAAAGAAGGCCTCTTTTCCTGGAAAAAAAAAAGAAAACCCAGCTCTTCCTGGCCTTCCCTGAATCTCTAGGGGTGTGTGAAGAAGCAAAGTCTGGGTATTTCTTTCTTCTTACATTAATGATTTTGCTCTGCATTGTATTCAACACACCAGCACCCGTGTAAGACAGGAAACAGTCCCACGTAGACATGTCTCATTCTTCTCAGGGAAGCTTACAGGAAAAACTGCCCTGAGTAGGGAAGGATGACCCTGGTCCAGGTTTTACAGGGATTCTCCAAATTACAGTCCCAGTGAACCCATGGCAAACTCGCCATCAATTTCAGAGCAATCGCGGGCTTTAAATCAACTTAATTTGATGTCCTCTAATAATATTTTTCATCATTTTCTTAAACATTGTCTATTTTTCTGCACTTCCCTTCCCAGATAGTGGTCACATATGGCTTGTTGGGGGAGGGAATAACGCCTTCTCTGCTTTCACAGGAGCCTAATAACACCCTTCTCACACATCTTTTCTCTCTAGGCACATCCAGAAGGCATACGGATGTCAGGCAATACGAATGTCAGTACACTTGAACTGGATTATAGAGCTGTGAAGTGGGTAAATCTGGAAACTACCTTCCCCCTTCCATTGTTTCAGGCATTGGAAAGAGGAGCACCCACTAAATTTCATGTCCATAGCTTGGTGTTGGAAGATCTGGGTAACATGGCCAAGGATGTGATGGAAATTTACTTTTGCCCTGAGACTATTAAAATTTATTTTACACTCCTTGTAAACAATTGCTCAGAGTTCCCCCACAATTCTGTAAGCTCCATACTATCCCATTTCCAAATTATTTAATGTCATGTTTTCAAAGGTGACTATACTGACATGATCGAAATAACAACCTACTTCGAAACGTAGACAAGTGCGACTCCCACCCTTACTCTAACAGCGTCCCCCACTGTTTTATGGTATCTCCTAACTCATCTGTACTTTGTTTATCCAGCCAATGTTTACTTGTGAGAGACAGGCAAATAAGAAAATAGATTATTCTCACTCTTCCTAAGACAAAAAGTAGCAGAGTATATATACTGGTTTCATATTTATAAAAATATACCTTATGTGTGTTTAGAGCTGTATTTTATTCCCTTGTATGTGCATATGTACTCTGACACTCAGTCGTGTCCAACTCTCCGTGACCCCATGGACTAAAAGCCCACCAGGCTCCTCTCCCCATGGGATTTCCCAAGAAGAATACTTGAGAGGGTTGCTATTTCCTCCTCCAGGGGATCTTCCCTACCCAGGGGTTGAACCCGGGTCTCCTCCATCTCTTGCATTGGTCGGTGGATTCTTTACCAGTGAGTCACCTGGGAAGTTCATTCCTTTGTATACACACATATAATTTATTGAACTAGTATCCTATTCACAGATACGTGAGCTAAAATCTATTTCAATTTACTATCACAATGCCACTCAAACTACTGTACGTTTGTGTGTGTGACTGTATGTGTATATGTGTGTGTCTGTGCAATTTTAGGCTTCTGGAACAGAGTTCCAGAGCAGGTGGAGGTTTAAAGTGTAAATCCTCCTGTCATTTTGATGGCTATTGATAGATTTCTTCGTGTGGGCGTCTGACCATGATTCATATCCATTAACAGTCTGTGAGGCTACCTGTATCCCCAACGGTATCACTAAGTTTTGGATTTTGCCAGTAAGCGAGAGATGGCATCCCTGTGTGGTTTGATTGCATCCTTTCACTTGTGTCAGGATGGTCTGCAGCATTTTCTGTGGACTCTCTCTCCATGCCCTTTGCCTGGACCAGCAGGACTTTGCAGGGTCCTCTGTAATGAATCGTTTTTCTCTGTCCATCAGCTAGAGTTCATTCACTGTGTTAGTGGGATCTCAGCCTCTGGAGACAGAGGGCCTGGCCTGCTTCCCGGCACTACGGTTTCCTGGCTGTGTGACCTTAGGACTTTTATAAACCTATTTGTGCCTCATGTGTTATCTATAAAATAGGGACACAATAAGGACCTAAAATTCATGGGTGTTTAAGGTTTAGGTGAGTCAATTACATGTTCAGTGCTCAGAACAGTGCCGGCTGGGTGGTCAAACACTCCTGGTCTCAGCACTGTTCACTCAAAGGTTGCTCAGCCATCATGGCTGGGGGCACCTTGGTCCAGATCATCACTGGACAAGGGCTTGGCTGGGTGGTCCTACCTACCATGGCCCAGGGAGGGGGAGGCTTGATTTGGGACCAGAGGCACCTCCTAAGAGTCAGCATGATCATTAGTCTCTGCAAACAAAGCCACCTGTGCACTGGCCCCTGCGTACCTGTCAGACAGAGGAGCCTGGCAGGCTACAGTTCGTGGGGTTGCAGAAACAATAAAATAACAACCAAACAACACCAGAGAAATGTCAGGCTTGGGGGACACAGCGAGACGGGGAGGGGACAGGCACCTATGTGCAAGTTCAGTGGGGCAGCAGGACATTCACCTGGCTCACTTTGAGCCCAAATGGATTAAATACCTTCTTTCCTCTTTGGAAAATGCAAGAGAAGAAATGCTGACATGTCTCTAGGGGAGATGTGATCCTCAAGGGCAGGAAAGGGCATGGTGGGGATGGCCACACTGATCTGGACAGACAGGTGTTTTCTGTGCCCCTAACTATGTGTCTGTGTATCTGATGAGACAAAGGGGATGAATCGGGGTGAGTCAGACAGTAGGTACCCGGTTGGCATCTTACGGAAAGGAAATGGAGGAATCAGGCCATGGTTTTGGGTAAACTGGGGTGGTGGGCAGAGACATAGCTACAGCCAGAAATTCCCAGTGAGGGCAGAGGCAGATTTTGCAGAATCCACAGCTGGGTTCCCAGTCCAGCAGAGACTGCATGTTACCTCTGGAGAAAATAAAACTCCCCTTCCAAGCATATTAACACACCCTTCATCATATTTACTCCCTTAGGGAAAAGGTCAGTGTAACAACGTGCCATCCATTTTATGGGAATTTTTTAATCCCTAAATTAGATCTCTCCTAATTTTTTTGAATTGGGAAGTTAAAACTCCTATGCAGAGAGCTTTCTGACTCTGCCATCACTCCTGATGCGTACTCTGTGTTTAGACACCGAGCAAAGAAAGCCCCTCCCTCACGGAGACAGCGCCCAGCAATAGGTATTGATGGCAGGAGGAGGGAGACCCAGCGGAGCCCTCAAATGATGGATGATTAATTTCCAATGGATTTCATTTCTCCTAAGGGTGTAAAAATGAGAGCTTAGACCCGGAACCTGCTGTGGTTCTTCTCAAGGTGATAAAAACTCATTACAGTTAGAGCCTGTTCTACTGAATGTGCCAGAAGCAGAAACACGGAGCATTTGGGAGGATTCAGAGCAAAGAGAGTCGGGCTTATAAACGGGCCATGTGTGTGGACAGAGACTCAGACAGGTTACCCAGCTTCCTCCCTCTGTAACTGAGAGGACCCACCTGCCAGGCTGGCTGGGGTGGGGATAGGGCCGGGGGGCCAGGCTGCAGGTTACTGAAGTCTGTGGGTGTGGAGATGGGAAGACAAAGGGCAGGCTGGAGAGAGAAAAGGATGGAAGCAGTCCTAGAGTAGAAACAGGTGACAAATTCCTACCTAGCCCTACCTCATACTCTCTCTCTCTCAGGCACACAAGAACAGTTATATTCATTTGCTTATTTAACCCCCGAATTCAGTGCCATTTCAAAGCTAGATAAGGCAACAAACAAGTCTTCTTAATCAATTTATTGTTATTCAGTTGCTCAGTCGGGTCCAACTATTTGTGACTCCCTGGACTGCAGCACGCCAGGCTTCCCTGTCCATCACCAACTCCCAGAGCTTGCTAAAACTCATGTCCATTGAGTCTCATGTATCAAGTACCAATATTTACACAGTGGTAAGCATGGAGCCTGGGCTTCTCTAGTGGCTCAGTGGTAAAGAATCTGCCTGCCAATCCAGGAGATGCAGGTTTGATCCCTGGGTGAGGAAGATCCCCTGGAGGAAGAAATGGCAACCCATTCCAGTATTCTTGCCTAGAAAATCCCATGGACAAAGGAGATTGGCAAGTTACAGTCCATGGGGTCGCAAAGAGTCGGACACAATTGAGCAACTAAACAACAACAAAGTGTGGAGCCAGGCAGGGAATAGGCTCTCTCCTATCCAACTCCCTTAAAATATTTTGTAGAAAATCAAGAGGTCTTGGAATCTAGCAGGACCCTGTGGGACTCCTGGGCATAAAAACTTTTTCATCTCCTCATTTCTTGTTTGCAGGAAATAGGCTTCTTTCAGCCTCCAGGACCTTCCCTGAGTTCCAACCAGCAGGGTCAAACATGAGTTAATCAGGGAAGGGAGGGGATGCAGAGTTAAGGGAGCAGCAATCGGGGGACAATAGAGCAGCCTTGGGGGCAGGGTCCTGGTTCCCCCTCAAGGGATATGCAGAACAGTGATCTTTGAGCTGTTTTGAAGATGCTGAGATGCCCTCCAGGTGGGAGAAGTTAAGTGAGTGCTGCCCACAAGCAGGAAGACTCCAGGCCGGTCAGAACCAGAAGGTTGATGATGCTGACTCCCACTTACCTCACCAGCAACCAATCAGAAGAATGTCCACGAGCTGATCACACCCTCTTTGAACCAGGACTATAAATCCTCACTACCCTAGCCAGGTCAGGACACACAGTTTTGAGGGCAGGAACCCACTGTGGCTCCTATTTCCTGGCAAAGCAATGAAGCTACTCTTTTCTACTTCACCCAAAACTCTGTCTCTGAGATTTAATTTGTTGTAGAGGTACAGAGGCCAGATTCAGTATCAATCTCAAGGGATCTCCTGGTTTAAGAGGAATAACTAACTCCCAAAGGGCAAAGCATCCCATTAAATTAAAAGCTGAAATTGTTAACTCAAGTTTGGCCAGTGAGTCCAAACAAACTGAAATGTCAGTTTGGAGCAGATAAATGTTTATTACAGCATCATGTAAGAAGACAGGTGGCTCATGCCCTAAAGCCTGGAGCTCCTGAAGGGTTCTGGTAAAGCATTTTAAAAGCCAGTTGAGGGAGGGTGGTCGAAGGGTCTATGATCAGATCCTGCACAATTTCTCTGGTTGGCTGATGGTGAGGGAACAGGGCAGGGTCACAGGGGTTAACTCTATCAGTCCTTAGGTTCCCGGAGGCCTGGGGTTTGTGTTCACAGTCATCACGTAAACATCTTCCATTTGGTGGGAGGTTTTTTACATCAACAAAACAACACAAACATTGCTATTGGTCTCAGGTACTTCTGAGAGCAGCTAAAGCAGAGGATATGGGGGAAAGGTCTATCCAGGGAAGGCTCCATAGGATCCTGCTTGGTTACAAAATCAGTTAGCAAGGTATTAGTTTTATCCCTTATCTGTTTTCCAAAATACATCTTTAGCCCTGTCAACTTTTTATTTTATCTCTCATTCTTCAACCTCCCATCCTAATATGATGCCTGGTATAATTGGAATGAAGACATGTTATTAAATACATGCAGATTGCATTACTACACTGAGGATGGTATCAGCCCTCTCCTCTCACGAACTTGATTATAAATCCCATACGCAGCAAGTGAGCTCATATAAATACAAACTCATCTTACATGCACAGAATGGCTCCCAGGGCAGAATGAGACCTGATCCCTGATGTTAGCTTCTCTACATCTGGACTCAGATAGAATGATTCTGGAAGAAGGGCTGTGTCAGTTTCATCCTCTGTTCCCCAAGGGAAGGGAGAGCCCTGACTGGTTGATTCCACCTTCCTGGTTTCTGTAGCAGAAATAATTTCTTTGAGTCAAGTGGATTATGCCAGAATAACTGGATGCAATAAAACATTTGAACAGGGCAATGATGTCCCATCTGCATGATTCTGCCACCTTCTAATTTAAATGTAGTTTTCCATTTAGACCTTATATAAGAAGGAAAAAAAAAAAAAAAAAAGACTCATGGAGAGATTCCTTGGGCTGGCCCAGTCTGCAGACTTGGCTCATTTTCAAATCAATAAAGTGCAATTGAGAGCTTGACTGTGAGCTTCCCTCAGAGGCCAGGCATTCTCAGTGCCCCACAAAACCAAGTTCTGAGTTCTGGGAACCCAGGGGCACACAGATCTACCTCAGAAGTTGCCTTCTGCCCATGCAGCTGGTCAGATCTTGATCTCTCAAGGTTCCCTCTGAGTCTGCACCCAGTGATCTGTCCTGAGAAATGGAGTATTTCCCTCCAGATCAGTAAACAAGGATGTCACAGTCATCAGCGACAGCTGCCATCAAGAATGGTGAGCCTGTGAGTCTGAGGAAACTCAGGAGGTGAAAACAGGTTGCTGACCCCAGATAGATGAGGTGCATGTCAAAGGAATTACTTTAGTGAGTCCAGACTCTTGCATCTTCTCATACAAAGAAAAGTACTAAATTCCTTAACTTGGGGTATCTGGTTTTCTTTAATTAACAACCATCTTTTGATGTTCAGACTACCTGCCCTTTGTTACAAAACTTCTACACAACCTGGCTCCTCCCCTCACCTCCTCAGAGCAGTTCTCCCCGGGTTTTCTTGAGATGCCGTCTCCGGACTTTTTAAAGGCCTAAAAATTCCCACCTAATAAAACATAACTCTCAACTTTTAAGTTGTGAATATTTTTAAGTTCACAGTCCTCTCAGAGCATCAAGGCATCCTGTCCCCAAGGGACTAAATGGGACCCTCCCAGGCCCAACCCAGCAGGTCTCAGTAGTTCTTTGGGAGTTAGGTGTCTCTCCTAAGCACAGAGGAGATCCCTTGAGATGTCTCGAGTTTTTAAATACTGTAATACCCAATAGAATGTGTTGGTTTCTAACAAGCCCCAGGTGATGCAGAAGCTGAGATTCTGGGACTGCTTCTTGGAGACCCATGAGGCCCTTCCTTAAAGCTACCCAAGACCACTACCCCCTGCACATGAGAGGTTTTGCCACTTTGGGAGGACATGGAAACGTCTCCCCTTTATGAAGCTGATGCTTGTCTCATTCTCCAATATCCCTGGTATGTATCTGTAAGTCTGAACCTAGTTAATAGCAACTGCAATCACTTGACATGCGTTCACAAAACAAGGACATTTGATTTTTTTAAACACCCTAAATATAATTAATGGTGCTGTCAGCCAACCCAAGTGTTTAATTCTCTGAGAGATCTGAAGGTAGACTTTCGTATTCTCAAATGTATGGGTAATACATGTCTTGTTCCTTGTGTCTGGAACATATTTATCTACTTTTTCTTCAATTACAGAACTCCTATTCATCCTATAAAACCTTTTTTAAAGATATCACTTCTGCTCTAAAGCCTTCCTGTATCCTCTTGAAGCAGAATGATTCAAACATTCCATTCTCCTTTTCCACCTGTGCCTTCTTGTGCTGATAAACTTCTCACAACGAAGTGGATGTAATGTCCTTATTTATGTGACATTCCTGATAAGCAGGAAGCCTCTGCTTGCCTCTCCTAATGGATGGCAACCAGTCAAAGGCACTTTTTCATGAGACCTAGTTTCAAGCACAGCATCCTCACTTAACAGACCCAAGAACTGTTGATCTGAATTGAATGGTGGCCATGGAATCATGCAGAAAAATAAAGCTGGTCACTTAATAGACTTGGTTATTTGCCTTTCCCCGAAGACATCCATTTCATTCCTAAGTTACTGTGGACAAAAGATTAGCAGAAGTGGAAAAAAAAAAAAAAAAGATTAGCAGAAGTGGAAAGAGTGGAAAGAGTGCCCTGAGCTGATGAACTGACAAGTGACTCCCACAGGGAAGAACCTAACAGTTTCACCAGTAAAAATGGCTCGGAATGTGGAGCCGCTGAGGGCACCTCCGGGTGGCATTTCTGGGAGGCAGAGAAGTGCAATGAACTGCTGTTTAAGATATGAGAAGTAAAGCAAGAGATGGTTAAGTTCTAATCAAGGTATTCTATTTCAAGCCAAAGATGCTTATAACACACATTCAACAAAATATATAAAAATAGTTTAAAATTTAAGAGAAGTTTTCCTGTTTAGCAAGGGAGGCTTGTTTATCTAGAAGGTTCCCTCATCTGGAACATCTCATTACCTGATAATGCAGCATGAATAATGCATTCCTGCACATTTCCCCCTGCATCCGCCATATTCTCTCCTTCTGAAACTCTCTGCCCATCTAACTTCACAGATGAATGTGCCTGGGGCGAAGTGGATCTCTTGGGCTTGGTTATGAATGCAGAGTGAGAAGAGAAAAGGTGTTAATCCGGAAAGACCACGACGGCATCCTGCATCCTCTCCCGTTCCCTGCTCCTTGGCATCTTTGGTGGAGCGCCCAGGGCCTTGGATGACTGGCTGTGGAAGGCAGGCCTGCCAGGGAGCTTTGTGGAAGGTCTTGTGGAGTTCAGCAGAGAGGGCAAGTGGAGAGCTGAAATTTAAGTATCAAAGTAGAGGACGAAACTTCCCTCCTCTCTAGCTCAAACCTACAAACACCAGCCAAATTCTGCTCTTCTTGATTCCAAACCGATGGCAGTTCCACAGCCTTCAAGCTGTGTTTATAAAGTTTGTCTGGTTTAGGTTTTGGCAAAACTCTAGGCCAAAGCTGCAAAACCTTTTTGGGCCCTCTCTTCATCCCAAAGGCATCGGATCCTGGCTTAAGCCTGGTATTTACTCTTCAACACTGGGTCAAATCAAAGATTCTCAGGGACAGAAAGAGGGCCAGGGCAGAAAGCAAAATAAATCATTTCCAACCAGTTTTTGCCAAGGGTATTAGAAGCCAGGTCACCCCTGAGAAATCTCGGACATGCCCACAGAAGAGGGGAGCAGGGGCTGCTCACAGGTCGCTAACCTGCACGTGCTATGCTGGAGACAAGGGCATCTGGGTCCGTCCTTGCAGTATGGAGGACCTCAGCCTCAGGGCCCTTTTCCACCTACTGGGCCTGAGTTTTCAACCTGAGCTCTGAGCTCTTGATCCATTTCAAGTCTCCAGTACTCGGAGCCTCAGCTGAGGGGTTTGGTAAACAGTGAAGTCTCTCTCCATGAAGGCAGAGTTTATCTGTGATTGCAAATGATTTTCACTTAAACATAAATACAGATTAAAAAGCAGGAGGAAGGGAACTTCCTGGGCGGTCCTATGGTTAAGACTTCACCTTCCAACGCAGGAGGTATGGCTTCCATCCCTGGTTGGGGAGTTAAGATCCTACACCACTTGTGGCCAAAACAGCAGAACATTTAAAAAAAAAAGAAGAAGAAGCAATATTGTAACAAATTCAATAAAGACTTTAAAAATAGTACACATCAAAAAAATCTTAAAAAAAAAAAAAGGAGGAGTAGTGTGGGCTGTAGTATTCTTTTTGCCTCAAACCTGCAGCTAAGATATCACTGGAGGTGTTTCTGCCTGTCTGTTTGAGAGCTCTCTGTGAACTACTTGAGATGTACCCAGTGAGGTTATTATTCCTAATATAGACCCTTAAGGGACACATAATGCCATAAAATGCCAACTGACCTATGGAAAAATGGTAGAATCATTGATTAATTTATAAATACTAGCATGACCCATATAAGAGGCCAGAGGTGGACCATAAGGAAAAAAACTATGTTTGATAAATCAACTAACCTCTGAGAGAAAAGAAATAATTTGTTTGTTAGGGGGAAGTGGCAACTTTAAAGAATTCAGATATATCATGAGAAGCGGCTGAATTCAAGAAAGGCTTGTACAAGTCTCACAGCCGACAAACCCACAAGGCTGAAGAAAGGAGAGAAAGAGTGAAGGCAAAAAAATCCGGGAGATAAGACAGGGAGCAGCCACGCCCTCCTCAACCATTTCAGTCCTTGTCCCCTCCCAATGCAGGGGGCCTGGGTTCAACCCCTGGGCAGGGATCCAGATCTCACATGCCACAACTAAGATGTGGCACAGCCAAATAAATGAATACATATTTTTAAAAAGTTGGTCTCTTTTCAAAGAGAATATAAAGAACTTTAACGAACGATACTAAAACATTCTGGGTTCTAATAAATGATACACTTATCAATAATAAAGGAACCAGAATATATTCATTCTATTACAATATATTGAAGACTATTTACAAGAAATATGGCTCTCACCTAATTCTTCTCCGGGGATTATAACCGTACCCAGTGTTCTTCCAAAGCACAGAAGACCATTTGGATCTTTGCTTTGATTTAAGGAATCAGGAAATTTTAGAGCTGAGAGAGAGAAGTGAAATCTCCTGGGGGTCCAGTCTCCTACTCCACAAATGAGGATCCTGGAATCATGGGCAAGGATGCGTGGCTCTCTGAGACCATCTGGGCTGCAGTCACAAACACCACAGACAGGTGTCATACAGAATAGAAATGTGCCTCTCCCAGCTCAGAAGGCTCTAAGTGTGAGTCCAGATGCGGGCGTGTTGGGGTGGGGGCGCTATTCCAGCTTGCGGCTGCTTGCCGTGTCCTGACATCGCAGACAGGGTGAGAGAGCTCTCTGGGGTCTCCTTTATAAGAGCATTTACCCCATGCACAAGGGCTCTGCCTTCACAACTAAGCACGTCCCAGAGCCTCAGCCCCAATATCATCACCTTGGAGGTGAAAAGTTCAACATACGGATTTGTGGGAACACACACCCACAGCTCTGCCCAGGGTTGCACAAACAGCAGAGCAGGTAGAATTTTGCATCACTGACCACTTCTGGCAGGGCTTCTTCAATGGCTCGGTGGGTAAAGAATCCACTCGCCATGCAAGATTCACAGGAGACACGGGTTTGATCTCTGGTTGGCAAGGTCCCCTGGTGAAGGAAATGGCATCCCACCCTAGTATTCTTGCCTGGAGGATCCCATGGACAGGGGAGCCTGACGGGGTACAGTTAGGGTAGCAAAGAGTCAGCTGAGCATGAGTACACCCTGCTTCTGGGAGCTGAATGGCAACTGCCTAGGAAAGCAGGCAGAGGGGCTGCTCTTCCAATTCCTGCTATGAAAACAGATCGAAACCCACAAGCATCACCTCTCCCACTGCCATGGAGACAAAGTGGTGAGGACCACCCTCTCTCCTCCTGCATCCCGCCCTCTGCCAGGGCATCTCCACGCACCCCCTTTCCTTCCAGAGCTGCTCCCTGTGTGAGCATCCCTAGTGCAAAGCAAGGCAGGAAAGAGGTGTGCAGTGTGTGTGTTGGTCCCAGACTCCACTCCCTCCTCTGAACTGACCTCCAATCACCCTGGAGTTTCACCCACTGGAAACCCCTGGAGGAGAGGAGCTCTGACTCCTTCTCACAAACATGTGCTGATGAGGCCTCTGCATTTTCCTAGCTAAGAAGAAGCTCCTCATTTTATTTGTGAAATTAATTCTGTGACAATGATATTCAAAACAAAATCCTATTCTTACCCTACTGGAATGGCTAATTATGAGAAGAATGGAGATCAAAGAGCAACTCAATAAATAACAACATGTTACCCTTTTTTATTGTCTCTAACAACTTTTATTAAATGCAAGGCTCAGGGAAAGTGCCAGATGAGATCGAGGGCGCCAGAAGCCAATTTAGATTCTGCCTAGAGGCTGTGATTGGCGGCACTGGATTCCAAGGGCTTGTTCCCTCAGTCATGGAAAGAGAAGCATCCCGTTCCTCGGAAATGAGCTACACAGATATCCGTACAAACTAAGCCAGGCAAGTGCAGGATTTGAGGACTCCTGGTTTTCCTTCTTCTTCTATTAACCCTGCAGGCGAAGAGGGAAAAGACCCCCTAGTTCCCTAGGAAGGAGTCTCCCTGGTGAGTGCCCTGCTCTGAGGAAATGGGGCCCCTTGACAGCACCTTGGCACCCCATGTGTCTTTGGGCAGCTGAGCAACACCTGTTTGAATCCCTCCCTTTAAAGAAGACTCCAACTCCCAATGCAGCTCTTCAAGAAAACCTTTCTCGCTAACCTCACCTGACTCACAGGTCTCCTTAAATTATGTCTTTCATCAATGGACACTGAGAACCCACACACATCCCAGCACTGAGCCAGGAGCTGAGGTAGTACAGGCACACAGGGCTCAGGTCCTGCACTGGGTTACTCCTGAGAGGGTCCCGGGACAAGCATCCTATGTAATACACAGATGTGACGTGTTCTTGGTGAGTCCACGAAGATCAGGAGGGAGGAGACAGCATGGCTTTCTGGGAGGTCTTTATAGATAACTAGCTTTAATTCATTACTTTAAACTATCGACTCATTTCTCTTCTGAATGATTATGTTGGTTTTTCTATTGGGTGGAAGGAATGGAACAAAAGAAAAATACTCACAGGGTATCATTTATTCCCACTGCATGCTGAATGTGCAGTAGAGAACAAGATTCTCTTACCTGCCTGGCTCTTTTTCCCTGGTAACCTTTTGCTCTGACTTAACTTTTCTCCTTCATCTCACATATGGAAAGTTTCCTCATCTTTTCATATCCAACTTAAATTCTTCCCTTGTCCATGAAAACTTCTATGATAACTTTGGCCCATATTTATGTCTCATTGATCTTATTATTATTTCTTTTCCAGTGGCGATTAAGTCAGTGACATCAACAATAAGAACAACATGAAACTGACCTCTCCAAGAGACAAATATGTTTATAGAAATAGTCCTGTTTAATTCTCCTGATAACTGTTTCTGGAGGTAACTTCTCCTTTTACAGGTTAATGCATGCCATGCAGCTAAGGATGAATAAAAAGCCATCCATAAGCTATTGCTTGAATTGTGGTGCTGGAGAAGACTCTTGAGAATCTCTTGGACTGCAAGGAGATCAAACCAGTCAATCCATAAAGGAAATCAACCCTGAATATTCACTGGAAGGACTGATGCTGAAGCTCCAATTTTGGCCATCTGATGTGAAGAGCAGACTCATTGGAAAAGACCCTGATGCTGGGAAAGACTGAGGGCAAGGGGACAACAGAGAAAGAGATGGTTGGGTGGCATTATCAACTCAATGGCCATGAGTTTGAGATAACTCTGGGAAATAGTGAAGAACAGGGGAGCCTGGAATGCTGCAATCCATGTGGTTGCAGAGAGTTGGACATGACTTAGGGACTAAACAACAACAACATAGAAGAGGTGCAGCTAGGCGCTATAGCCTTATCTTTAGATTCCTGATCCATTTTCCTACCTTCCTGGCTCAATATTGTTGAATTTTGAGGTCCTGTTTTCAACCAGAGCTTTGATTTCAGTATGGCCAATGCAGGTAAGGATAACATTTTAGACTCTTAATGATATTACACTCAAGTAACCCATCTCCCATTACAAATCCCAGTTGAGTGTTGATCACAAGTAAATGTTCAGTTAATCCTTCCAACTGTTTGAAAGTCACCAATTCAGTTTCAATAAGTGATTGATAGCATGATGATTTCCATATGTCTAGTTTAGGACATGGGAGAGAGAAAGATGAGTACAAAAGTGATATAGGAAAGGGGAAAGGAGAAGAGAGGAAAAGGGGATACAGAAGAAAGAACTGAGGGGAAAGAGAAGCAAAAGGACAAAGAGAAGTAAAAGGAGAAAGAGAGAGAAAGATCAAAAGGAAGGAGGAGAGTGAAGCATCCATTGCCTGCTCCCAGATCCATCTCAGGCCCTTCAAGGAAGTAGGTCTGTAGAAAACCAGGACCAGTGCCACAAGGTTATGGGTAATAATTGATGTTTTTGTGGGGCAAAAGGGAAAAGGAGGGGTTGAGGATGAAAGAAGTCAGGAGGGAGATGGAAAAGTTTTCAGGGTCACAGAATACATTTATCAGAAGCTTTTAAAGAAGTGTTTAAGAGCAGCTAAGCTGTTGCTATGGAAATAGGTAAAAGCTAATCCATTATCTGCAACCTCTGGATGCCACCAGCCTGCCGCTGGGGGGCATTCTGCATTTTATTATTATTTCTTTTTCTTTCCTCTCCTCTATTTTTTCCCTATCTGAACACATCACTGGAATTATGAGAAACAAATTAATAAAAGCCAAGGGAAAGGGAATTTGACTCCCTGAGAGATTATATTAACACACGAGGGAAACTTCACCCCATGTGTCAACTTGTAAAGAGAGAGATTATTTCAAGAAGATAAGACAGAAAGAAAACAACAATATCTGAGCACCTGGAGGGATAAATGTCCTGTTCCTCCTCGAGCCACTCACATCCTTGGCTGCATCTCTGAGGTTTGTGCTAAAACCTGCAGAAGGCAGCCTATGCCTCCTGGTTTCCACCCAGTCTGTGACCCTTGATTGGAGCCACTTAAGAGGCTCTGAAGCTTCAGGAAAGAATCTGCAGAAGCCATTTTACAAGTAGCCCTCATTTCACATAAAAGCTGTGATTTAGCTATGGGCGAACTCAAAAGCAAATTTATGCAAAGCCAATGTCATTTCCCATAATATGCATGTCTGAAATATAGGCTTTAATCAATGGATGCTTTAAATGTGCATATTTGTGGGAAGTGCTAACGATGAAAACATTACCAATCCCACTGTTATCCCAGGATGCTCCTGCCTGCTTACCATTTCCCAGGTAAGAGAAATGTCTGCCCTGACTTGGGCTCAGTACTTGTGACTCCACATAGACAACTTGCAGAACTTGGTTATCTTTGTCTATTTACCTATAGAGTGATGGTCTCACAGTTAAATCAAACTCTTAGTAATTACCCAAACTCACAATGTAATACATCTTTCCACACATCCCAACACCCGGTCATTTGTATGTCTCCCTAAAACCTAGAAGACCATTTAGTTTCCTCCTATGTCTTCATTCCAACAGCCAATAGGTCACTGCATTTGGCAATGGTCATTGTCTTAAATGACTTATATTTCTTCATTTCTCTTCATCGCCACAACCACAATCTCTTTTTAAAAATTTATTCTGTTGAAGTATGCATGCATGCTAAGTCCGTACAGTCATGTCTGACTCTTCGTGACCCTATGGACTATAGTCTGCCAGTCTCCTCTGTTCCTGAGATTCCCCAGGCGGGTATACTAGAGTGGGTTGCATGCCCTCCTCCAGGGGATCTTCCAGACCTAGGGATCAAACCTGCATCTCCTGTGTCTCCTGCATTGGCAGGTGAGTTCTTTACCACTAGTGCCACCTGGGAAGCCTGACATTGAGGTATAGTTGATTTTAAATGCTGTGTTAATTTCTAATGTACAGCAAAGTGATTCATATATATATATATATATATATATATATATATCTGCTTTTCCGTTTGGCTTATCACAGGATAGTGAATATAGTTCCCTATGCTATACAGTGTGACCTTGTTATTTATCCAGCTTATATGTAATAGTTTGCATCTGCTAATCCCAAACTCCCAATCCCTCCCCACCCTCCTCCTTGGCAACCACAAGTCTATCCTTCATGTCCGTGAGTTTGTTTCTCTTTCGTAGATAAGTTCATGTGTGCCATATTTTAGGTTTCACATATGAGTGATATCATATGATATGTGTCTTTTTCTGTCTGACCTACTTCACTTAGTATGATAATCTCTACTTGCATCCATGTTGCTGCAAAGGGCAAGATTTCATTCTTCTTTATGACTGAGACATATTCCATTGCGTATATGTACCACATCCTCTTTATCCATTCCTCTGTCCACAATAGTGATCTAACTGGGGCTCTTAGCATTTCTTATTCAAACTACCCCGACTACTTCCTAACTGCTTTGCCTGCCTGCCTCAGAATGCTTCTCTTCCACTCCCCACTTTGCTGAGGAAGCCGCCTCTCTAAAATGACAATCTGCCTGCTGGCTCTGCTTCCTAAAATCCTTCACAAGCTCCCCGTGGCCTCTGTGAACTCCTGGGGATGGTGAGACGCTGTCTCCTGCCATCTCTGCAGACTCACCAGCTGCTCCACTTCTGTATGTGCCCTGAGTTCCAGATTTGTGTGTTACCCTCACTAGATACATGTTCCTTGATGGTGAGCCCTGTATCCTGTTCATCTGGGTCTGCTCAGGAGCCAGGTCAGTGCCTGGACAAGACAGTCTCTCCATAAACGCTTGCTGATTGCCGCTGGTGGGGATTCATTACCTCCCTGCCTAACGGCAGCCATCAGAGAGCTCATGCTCCAATCCACTGTGAACACCATCATGGCATCGCTGTAAAATGAATTCATGCCTTTCTTAATCAGTTCTGCAAATTTAAATTCTGAATCATCAGCTCACTTAGAGAGAGACATAACCACTAAACACCCCATGTAACTCAGTGGCCAGCGACAGCATGGGTGAACAGGGCTGTGGGCAGCCAAGTAAAAGTACTGATGCTCAAATTTAAAGCAAATTATGACCCATTTTGCAGCAGATTTCCGTTTGCAATTGAAATTACTGGGCTGCAGAGCTATGTGTCTGATGCCCATACGGCGACATCCTCAACAATCCTTGGACACCCACGGAGTTACGGAAGGGTCACCCTTGGCGTGGGTAGAACTGGAGGCTTTCAGGGTTAAAGAGGATCCTTGGAGGAGTCTGCAGTAAATTCTCTTTCCTCCAGGCACACATGAACCAAAAAGCACAGGCTGGGAAGAGACAGAGAAGAACGTATTTGGGTTATAATGTGAGCTGTTGCTTGAAAACAGATGATTAGCACTCTGAAATGAGGGCCTGGCAGCGCAGGGCCCTCTGATTTAAAGAACCGAAATTGATGTTTCCAGGGCATGGTCCGTAATTACTCAGAGCTTCAAGAGAAATGATGGATTAAGAAAAAAGAGACACATAGACATTTTGTGAAGTACTATTTGGAGACTAGGACTCAGAGGAAAAAAGAAAGGACAGTATGAAAAAAAAATATCAGAGGTAGGACCTACAGGAGTAATTTTGTTGGCATATGGGTGGTTCTTGACATTTGGGTGACAAAGAAGGAATCTGCAGTCCAAATTGAAAGACTATCCTTCCTAATCATCCAGAACAACTAAAGGCAAGCTTGTGTTAGAACTGAAAAATGGAACTGGAATTGATGGTAAAAACCAGAACTACATGCCCATACAAAATCTGATATATAGATAACTTTTAAGATTGTCTGCTCTGTTTAATAGCCCAGTGTGCTTGAGGACATAATAATAAGGGAGAAATAATGAGGAGAGGTGAGGAGGGAAAACTATGGTCTGCGAAGAAGAAACTTTTCATCTGGATGAGTCCTGGCAGGAGGTTATCCTGAGAGGAGTGATGCTGTCTAGGACAGGGGTCCCCAACCTCCAGGACCTAATGCCTGATGATCTGAGGTGGAGCTGGTGTAATAACAATAGAAATAAAGTGCACAATAAATGCAATGCACTTGAATCATCCTGAAACCATCCCCCACGCTCACCCCCAGTCCATGTAAAAACTGTCTTCCACAAAACCAGTCCCTGGTGCCAAAAAGGTTGGGGACCTCTAGTCTAGGAGACCTTTTGGGTTGAAGTTCTCATTTCTGCATAATAATAATTTGACTCAGACTGAGCAAATTTAAGCTAATTGGCTGACACTAAAACTGGAAACTGACAATACACAACTGCCATCAAGGACGGCCTCCAACACTGGAGATGCCTTCAAGCAAATGCTGGGCTCAATGAATGGACAGAGGTCAGGTCACACATCAAAAGGCAAGGTGGGCCGTGAACCATGTTCTGTGTTGTACTCACTGCTGCTTCCGCGTGTATACAGAGTATATGGAAAGTGCCTGTCTGTGCTCCCCTGGTGGCGAACAGACCTCCTCTGGTTGCGCATGACCAGTTTTATGATTCACTAACACACTTGCCGACACATATTATCAGTTTAAGTGGCCATACCACTCTGAGACATGTTATTACCCCGCCACCCTAGTGATGAGGTTGATGTGACCAGTCGATAGCAGAGTTAGGATTTGAAAACGGGAGTTGGACCTCAAAGCCTATGCTCTTTAGCACTCTGCTTTGCTCTGGGATAACACTCTTGCCCTGATGCTTAGAGCTTAAAGAATTCCTGTTAGGTTTGTAAATTTGTAGCTGTAAGTGAGAATGAGGAGACAGACAGAAAAAGTGTGTGCTGTGGGGAGGGGATCCCACTGCCCCTGGGCCTGTTGTTGGCCTTTTCAAAATTGACATTCTCCTTGGAATAAACTGCTTAAGGCTACAGGGTCTTACACCAGAGGGTGGGAATGTTTGAGAACTGGAGAGGGGGCTATGGTTGCACAACCTTGCGAGTGCTCTAAATGCCACTGAGTTGCTCGCTTTAAAATAGCTAATTTCATCTTATGTGAATATCATCTCAATACATTATTTTTAAAAACTCACCTTCTCCAAAATTGTTCCATAATTAAACTCGCTTGATTGAGGTGCTTTATTTTCAGTGCCCACTTATCCCTTCTGAAGGCAGTCTGCAGAAGCCAGTTTTACACGTTTATTTTAAAGCATTGAAGTACTATTGTCAGCTTTTGCAGTGTAATAAAACTTCACCGATTTGCATTTTCTAAAAAAGTGAAAACTTTTTGGGGTGGAGGTGTACCGGGGAAGAACACATCTGACTCCATATTGGATCTGTTCCTTTTACTATAACCCATGTGCTATATAACTTGTGCTTGGTCATGCTGGCTCTGTCCCTGTTGTAAAAGAACGTTGCCTGTAGCCTGAAATACACAGGAGAGACCATTCTTAGCACTCTGTCCCACAAGGGTATAACGCATTCCACTCATACTGTTAGTTGCTCAGTCTCACCTGACTCTTTGCGATTTCATGGACTATAGCCCACCAGGGTCGCCTGTCCATGGAATTCTCCAGGCAAGAATATTGGAGTGGGTTGTCATTCCTTTCTCCAAGGGATCTTCCTGACTTAGGGATCAAACCTGGGTCTCGCACGTTGCAGGCAGATTCTTTACCATCTGAGCCACCTGGGAAGATCTTATTTTATTTATTTGGCTGTGCCACAAGACACATGGGATCAAAAAAAACAAAAAAAAAGACACGTGGGATCTTAGTTCCCCTGACCAGATTTTGAAACTGTGCCCCCATTCATAGAGTTTAAAAAGTGGCAGAACAGAGAGCAACATCTCTCTTGTTGGAGATTTATAGGAATAGCATGATCTGACCTGGGCTTCGCAGGTGGCACTACTGGTAAATAACCTGCCTGCCAGTGCAGGAGACCTAAGAAACACATGTTGAGAAGATCCCCTTAAAGAGGTCATGGCAACCCACTCCAGTATTGTTGCCTGGAGAATCCCATGGACAGAGGAGCCTGCTGGGCTACAGTCCATGGGGTCACAAAGAGCCGAACAGACTGAAGGGACTTAGCACCAGCAAGATGACCTGACCTAAGTGGAGAGCTGCAAGACAAACGATTCCAACACCAAGAAGTATGCATCATCCAACCTCACGACTCCCTCACCAGGGCTTTAAATATGCTTTGCTGAAACCCTTCAGGGAGTTTAGGGGTCTTTAGGCACAATCGCCCATCTCCTTGCATGACCCTACAACATGACCCTTCTCTGCTCCAAACACTGACATTCTGGCTTGTTTGGTCTCACTGTGCTTTGGGCATGAGGATTGCATTCAGTAATGGTGGGCAGGGGTCGGGGGGTGGTAGTTGATTCAGGATCTACCTCCAAAACATTGATGGCAACCAAAATGTTGCTACATCCAGCTGGAAATGCCTTATGTGGGCAAGTTTAGATGACCACATTGTCATCAACTACAACCTTCTAAATAGGGGAATTTATAACACGAATTCTTGAGGAACATCAATCCACTGATTCATTTTATGGATGAAACCAAGGGTGAGGAATAGGAGTCAACTTGTCCAAAAATCACATAGGATGTTGAGGATATTCTAGGTCTTTGAACACAGACCCTTGCTGGAACCCTAGCTGGGCTCTCTTGATTGGGCCACTTTGGTCACCATAGCCTCTGGCTGTTAACCAATAGAGTCTCCATGAGTCAAGAAGTCCTCCCCTTGACTCTCTAATGAAATGACTCTCCTGTAAGGCACAGCCCTTTTTGCTTTGGCACTTGTGAGAGTCCTGGGAAGTCCAGGTTCAGGGTTTGCTTTAGTCTCATCTTCTAAGAGTGGGCATGTTCTGATGATTCATCCCATAGTGTCTGTTCCTCTATGTATAGAGATCTTATTTCTTCTGAATTTCTGCACAATTTTTTTTTTTCATGCAGGAAGGGCTCAGAAAACATGGTTCACAGTGGATAGTGGAGGCTATCATTGAGGAACACAGTATCAGTTGATGATATAGTGAAGGCAGTGATCCCACAGTACCCCCTAAGGCTCTAGAATGAGTGTCACAAGCACTTAGAGAGTAGGCTACCTAAACGATGTGATGTGAAGGAATTCATTTGCACTCCCCCTAAGGGATATTTCCCCTGTGTGCATGCATTTATACATTATGTACTCCACAGTGTTAAAAAAAAAAAAAAATGTGCTGAGCTTTGGGTCTCTGTGACTGTGTTTTATATGTAGGGTTAAACATGCTCAGAAAGCTTAATAGGTTTTACAGTCCTGGTGAAAAGCCAGTGGGGTGGGGCAAACATCATGCATATAACTCAGAGACAAAAGTCAAATACTCCACTTGAGACTCCTCCACTTCTTATTAATGGAATCCTGGGCAGAATGCTTAATACTGCAGAACCTTTCTCTTCATCTGTGAAAAGGGAATAATGCTAGCACATCTAACCTCATGACGTCATGATGGTATTCCAACAAGAAGATGCAGATCAAGGCATTTTGAGAGCTGTAAAATGATTCTGGTATTTCACAAATAACAATTTGAAATTTGTACATCACAGGTCTCCACAATCTGTTGGAACTTGCACCATTCAAATTCAGAAAGAGGCCCTTTGAAAGTGTAGAAACTAAATGCTCTGGTTTCTGGAGGCCTCTCTGTAGGTCATCTCCTTTACTCACTGGATGCTACTTCAACCCTGGTATCCCTTTTTCCCACATGGTCAGTGCTTCCAAAACATAAACCCTGACACTCAGCTTAACTCTGACTTGTGTCCATGATGTATGCTGTGAAGGTCTGCTGGTGACTTCACAGCAGGTCCCACATCTGGACCACATTCTGGTTGCCTGCTGCTCTTGGGTGTTAACTCAGGAATCATATATAATCTCTCCCATGCCCACATTTGACCTTCTCCCAACTGTGAGCTCTCCCATGACCCCACTCGCCTTATAGGAGCTCATGGGAACCAACACCCCCAAGAGCTTGCTCAGAATCCTGCCGGGGCCTTAGTCCCAGGCAGGATTCCTCGCCCAGGGCCTTACCTGGGCTCAAATTCTGGACATTTCCTCCTGCATAACACAGTTCTCTGCTGGCCCACTAACCACCCCAGTGGCCCACTAACCACCCTATGACTGGCATTTCCCAATTGAACAAGAAACTCTGCTTGCATTTAATGCTCTTGATAACATAGACGACCAGAGTGCCTTCCACTTCTTTTAGCTTTATCACATTGAGTAGATGTGTTTACCTACTTTGTTTCTGATGTCTGTTAAGCCCCCAATATTTACAAAGCATGGCACCAGGGGATATAATTTGGAAGGGAGAAAGCTACAGATGTAGGTGAATTATCATTCTGAGTCAAGAAACCAAAAAATTTTGTTTGTTTAATCCTTAGGTAGAAAAATTGGGCTCCAAATCAGACAATACCTATGTTACTGTAAAATTAAGTAGATTTGGACTGTCTAACATAGGATTTGAAATCTGAATTAGTTTGCGAGCATAGCATAGACAAGTAGGGTGTCTGAACACTTACCTGTTATAACCTCTGTTGCCTCAGCATAGCTCTTTTTATAGGTGTTTTGCCCTGAATGACCCCAATAGTACATCAAGAGAAGCAGACATCTAGAAAATGCTACTTGTTAATAGACTGACTCACTGGGTTAAAATGTTTCTGATTATCACAGAGACCTAAGATACGATCACTTGGAAACGTGTGAACTGTTCACTAATGAGTTATTCAATTTAATCAGCAATTTTTGTGGAGGAACTGCTTTGTTCCAGGCATGATGATACTATGGGTGAAACAATGGTCAGAAAGAACCCGCATAAAGCTTGTGTGCTGCTGGGCAGTCATCATGTCATTTTCTACTTGTTGCTGTGAGGTGCTCTGATGGGGTGTGGGGATAGGTGCTGTGGAAGTTCAGTGGGGAAAATCTTACCAGTCATGGAATGTCAAAGTGAAACCGTGTACACGCCCATGTGTACCTTGTTTTTGTTTTAATATTTATTTTTATATACTTGCTTGGCTATGCCAGGACTTAGTTACAGCATGTGGGATCTTCAGCTTCCTTGTGGTCCAGTGACTAACACTCTGAATGCCAAATGCAGAGGGCCCAGGTTCAATCTCTGGTTGGAGGACTAGATCCCACATGTTGCAACTAAGAGTTCCTTGTCTTTTGAGATTGACTCCAGAGTTGATTGGGAAATGTGAAGATGTAGAAACAAAGAATATCTATTGGGGGTGGGGAGCGGGGAATGGTAACAGTTTGGACTATAAATCAGACGTGTAGCAGAGTCACTGAAAGCCCAGTTCCCTGAGAGATATGAAGTCCTGACACATATTCCTAAATTGTTTTTACAGGAAGCAGAACCCCCTCCTGTTAAAAACTACTGACCAAGAACATAGGCCCTAGACTGGTTGAAATCAGAAGATTGATGATGCTTGAAACCTCACCTGGATGCTAACCAATCTGAGCATTGTGCAGGAGCTTATCTGTAGCCCCTCCCTCGCTCTGCCTTTAAAACCCCTTCCCTGAAGCCAAAGAGGGGTTTGGGTCTTTTGGGAATGAGCTGTAGCTCGGCAGAGTGTTGTCCCAGGGTACAGCAGAGTGCTCACAAGCATAGACTCGAGGTCAAACTCCCAACTTCAAATCCTAAGTCTGCTATTGACTGGCAACATCAGCCTCCTATCTAGGGCAGGGGTGATAACAGGTGTCTCAGAGTAGAGTGGTAAGTCACCAGTGTAGCCAGTTTAAGCAAAAGTAGAACATTACAGTCAGGACACAGGGTGATGTCCCGGATCCCAAAGGCAGAAACAGAATGATGGCCTAAGGACCGGAGTGAGATCTAGGGTAAGAGGGTACAGAAGCGACCTAGGAAGTTCTCTCTCTCTTACCACCTCCTGCCTCCGCTTCTTAACCCCATCATTCTTCTCTCAAGTGACAAAGAGCTCTTATAATTTCCCAGTTCACATGGTGAGAGAGCACCAGTGCCATAGTCACTGGGGTGCCTTCACCATCATTAAAAATAGCTGAGGCACTTTTTCTGTCTGATTTCAAATTCTTTGAGAATAGAGGGCACTGGCTTAACCCTCAACAGGCGGCATGTATGGTGCAACGAACGATAAAAGAGGGATGGAGTTTTATTTTTATTTCATTTATTTATTTTAAATTGGAAGATAATTGCTTTGCAATATCCTGTTGGTAAGGATGGAGTTTTATTGAGCTCCATGGAGTGTTACTCCATTGTAACCTTGCAACAGGGTTGGAGGAGGGGATGGGTTAGGGATGATGTGGAGATGGGGTTGCTGCTGCTGCTGCTGCTAAGTTGCTTCAGTCGTTCCGACTCTGTGCGACCCCATAGATGGTGGCCCACTAGGCTCCCCCGTCCCTGGGATTTTGCAGGCAAGAACACTGGAGTGGGTTGCCATTACCTTCTCCAATGCATGAAAGTGAAAAGTGAAAGTGAAGTTGCTCAGTCGTGTCTGACTCGTAGCAACCCCATGGACTGCAGCCTACCAGGCTCCTCAATCCATGGGATTCTCCAGGCAAGAGTACTGGAGTGGGTTGCCATTGCCTTCTCCAATGCATGAAAGTGAAAAGTGAAAGTGAAGTTGCTCAGTTGTGTCCGACTCATAGCAACCCCATGGACTGCAGCCTACCAGGCTCCTCAATTCATGGGATTCTCTAGGCAAGAGTACTGGAGTGGGGTGCCATTGCCTTCTCCGGGAGGTGGGGTTACTTTGTTACAAAAGAGGAAAACATTGTGAGCTGGAGAGACCGGAGGGTGGTGGTTTCCACCTCAGGGAACTTCAAGTTGTCAAATGTGGTTATGATAGTATCATGACTGGGGGGAGGGCAGGTCATAAAAGCATTGAGAATTATGTTTAAATGAATGGATTTTTGTTTTACCCTTAGGGCAATGAGAAATAATTCTAGAGTAAGAGGGAGTCGGGTAATGTTTTGTATTTATTTATTTGGAAGTTGGATTCAGGAGTAGCCAAAGTCTGACTCATTCTTTAGAAAGATATCTTTCTTGCTGTAGTTCAAAGGTTGGGTTAGAGGCAGTTAAAAAGCTTTGGTCTGAGATGATAGTTCTGGTAGCTAGGGAACAGGCAGTGGGCCTGGAGTTGTACAGAGCAGTGTGTTTTGTTGGACTTTGGTCATGTATGTACCACCCACAGGCAGATACTTCAGTGAATGGCAACAGAATCCAGAAATGTGGATGAGGGCAAGTCAGCAGCTAATGTAACAGGTGGAAATGAAGCCGGGACAGAATGAAGGAGGGTTACTTCATGGCACCTTCCTTAGTGTTTTTCTTCCTTCTTTCTGTTTTTCTCTACCTCTTTTGTTCTGATTAGTCAGGGCAGAAAAATACAAGCTTTTATATTTAGAACCAAAATGTAATACATCGCTGTGCAAATGCCAAGAGATATAGGGATATAAAACCCAAAAGTAACAGCATTAATCAAGTAATTTCATTGCCACATATTTATCCTAAGGAAATAATCAGTGATGTGCATGAAGTTCCTTGAAAAATGTTCTCTACTGTCAGGTCATGAATAGAAAAAAACAACCAACAAAAATGTTAGAAGCAATCTATATTTTCAATGCTTAGGATTGGTTAAATGAATTATTTCCATAAGATGGAATATCATTCAGCTGTATTGGGTTGAACAGGATCCTACTAAGATTTCTGTCCATCCCAGAGCCTTAGTACATGACCTTCCTTGTAAACAGGGTCTTTGCATATGTAGTTATACTGGATTATGGTGGGTCCTAATCTGATGACTTGTTGGCCTGATAAAAACAGGTAAACATGGACACGGTAGACACACTCAGAGGAAAGATGCTCGAGAGAAGACAGAAGCAGAGACTGGAGTGATGCAGCTGTCAGTTAAGTATGCCAAGAACTGCTAGCAACCTCCAAACAAAAGAGGTGAGAAAGGATGCTCTCCTAGGGTCTCCAGAGATAGCATTACCACACCTAGATGTCCTACTTCCAGGCTCCAGAATGATGAGAGAATATACTTCTGTTGTTTTAAGCTACCCAGTACGTGGTATTTTTTTTTTTCCAACTAATAGTGCAACCATTAAAATTAACTTATTTTAAAAATTAGTAACATATAAAAATTACATGTTCATTGAAAAGAGGTTATAGATTTTCATTCATGGCAGTGTGGTAAAGATGCTTGACATGACACATAAAATTTTTGTTAACATTAGGAATTATATGATTGCACTAAAAATAGAAGGAAAACATTATGGAGGACACAGGAAACACATGGATGTAAGGGATACATTCTGCCCCTTGGGAAGGAGAAGGGCAGGGCAGTAGGGGCTGGGGGCACACTCACAGGATTGGGGGCTGGCCATGCCCACACCTTTTGGTGACTAGAACCAGGTTCCCTACAGGAAGCTGAAGGCAAGATGACATACCCATCCATGAGCTGGGCTGAAGGGCTCTGTATGGCCCTTAAGGAAGGAGCCTTGGTATCTATGTGAGGTCAGAACCAGACCTAAGTGAGTGGGGATTCATCCAGAGCTGAGAGACCCGCACAGGTGACCACCATCCCCCACTGCAGTGGGTGGCCATTTCCTTCTCCAGGAGAGCTTCCCTTACAGAGGGTAATTAAAGTAAAATGAAGTGGTTAGGGTGGGCCCTAATCCAATATGATTGGTGTCCTTCTAAGAAGAAATTAGAAAACAGACACACACTGAGGAGACCAAGTGAATACACAGGAAAGAGATGGCCAACTGCAAGGCCAGGAGAGAGGCCTCTGGAGAAACCAGCTGGCCGACACCTTGATCTTGGACTGCTCACCTCCAAAACTATGAAAAAATAAGTGTCTTCTGTTTAAGTCATAGATGCTGTATCCTCACAGGGCAGAGGGGTGAGGGAGCTCTCTGGGGTCTTTATTACAAGACCACCGATCACATCCAAAGACTCCCCCCACCCCACCTTCCAGTACCATCCCCTGGGATGAGGTTTTCACATATGATTTCTGAAGGGACACAGATATTCAGAATATAGTGCAAAGTTGGACAACCTTAAGACTGAAAAGTTAGATCCTTTGCAGAGAAATGTCAATGAACAGGTTTCTAAGCAGCAGCCATAAGACACCCTTAGACAATGGGCTGTTGCAGGCTCAGCTTAGGAAGGAGTCATAGCCGATGGACAACCGTATATCCAGCTTAAGTGCCATTCAAGAGAGAAGGGAAATAAAATTGGTTTAAGATAGAAAAGGAATGATAGATTTTACTGCCCAGAGACCTTGGTCCTAAAGGACCAAGTGGGGAAAAAAAAAGCCCAAACAAAAGTAATGAATTCAGATGAAAGCAACCGGTATTTAAGCTGAGGTTAAAGAAATAAATTAGAAAACTAAGGCAAATCTAAATATTGATTGAAATCATAATTATAGCTTTCATATTAAAAATACCTGAATCTAAGCTTGTAAATAAGAAGTCTGCAAATTACAGCCCATAGGCCAAATCTGCCCTTCCTTCTGTTTTCATAATAAAGTTTTATTGAAACACAGCCACACTCATTCCCTTACAAATTGCCTATGGGTTTTTTCATGCTGTAACAGCAGAGCAGATTGGCTGCAATAACCATCATATGACCTTTAAAGCTTAAGAAAGCTACTGTTTTGCCCTTTGCAGAGTAAGTTCTAGATCACAATGCCATGGAAATATTTGAAGAGATGATGAGAAGTGATACTTCGAGGAGAGAGTATGTATGGGCATAAAAGTTTACTGAAGTCCTCATTTCTGGAAGAAGGTACCACATGCTGTTTTTCTTTAATTTCATTGAAAGCTATAAATTAAATATGCATGCATACTAAAATCTTAAAGGTAAACAGTAAAACAACAGGAATAAAGAAGATGTGGTACATATATATAGCAGAATATTACTCAGTCACAAAATAAGTGAAATTGTGCCATTTGTAAAGATGTAGATGGATGAAGAGACTGTCATACAGAGAGAAGTAAGTCAGAAAAAAAAAAAGAGGAAATTTTGTGTAATATTGTTTATATGTGAAATCTAGAAAAATGGTACAGATGACCTTGTTTGCAAAGCAGAAATAGAGACACGGATGTAGAGAATAAACTTACGGATACCGAGGCGGGGGAAGGTTGGGATGGATTGGGAGATTGGAATTGACGTATATATACCACTATATGGCTTTCCTTGTAGCTCAGTCAGTAAAGAATCCACCTGCAATTCAAGAGACCAGGTTTGATCCCTGGGTCAGGAAGATCCCCTGGAGGAGGAAAGGGCAACCCACTCCAGTATTCTTGCCTGGAGAATCCCGTGGACAGAGGAGCCTGGAGGCTACAGTCCATGAGGTTGCAAGAGTTGGACGTGACTTAGCGACTAAACCAGCACTAAACCACCACCACCACGCTACAATATGTAGCATAGATAACTGTTGAGGACCTATTGTATAACACAGGGAACTCTACTCAATGCTCTATTGTGACCTAAATGGGAAGGAAATCTAAAAAAGAGGGGATATAGATATAGATACATACACACACACTCACACATATATATGACTGACTTACTTTGCTGGATAGCAGAAACTAATACAACATTGTAAAGCAACTATACTCCAATAAAATTTTTTTAAAGAAATCATTAAAAAAAAGCAGGAGTAAAATATTATCTGTAAGTGTATAGATTCAAAATAGGAGATTTAAATTTTTAAAACTTTCAGTTCAGTTCAGTTGATCAGTCATGTCTGACTCTTTGCGACCCCATGGACTGCAGCACGCCAGGCCTCCCTGTCCATCACCAACTCCTGGAGTTTATGCAAACTCATGTCCATTGAGTCGGTGATGCCATCCAACCATCTCATCCTCTATGGTCGCCTTCTCCTCCCACATTGAATCTTAAAACTTTATAGACTGCTAAAAAGTCATATAAAGGAAGCAGAGAAAATAAGAATGAATAGAGAATGCATAATGCTATTCATGGATGTATGTGCCTTTAAAATATTTTAAAATACACTGCAAGTGTTGAGGCAGGGAAGATGGGGTGTGGAAGGAGAGGGGATACAGCTGTCATCTTAAATTTTTTTATTTCTTTATTTGATTGTGCCAGCTCCTAGTTGTGGCATGTGGGATCTTAGTTCCTCCACCAGGGACTGAATCCAGCCCCCCACATTGGAAGCTCAGAGTCCTAGCCACTGGACTACCAAGGAAATCCCTCATCTATTTTTAGAGTCATCTTTTTCTACACAATTTCAGTAGCTTATGTTAAGAAGAAATTAAGCAAAATTTCAACCATTGTCAGTTCTAGGTACAGGGATTAATGCTTTTGTCTTAAGGTTATCTTTGGTTTTATATACTTTTTAGCTTCTCAAAATTAAATAAGACTTTAAAATTAGACTTTAAAATGATAGAATACTGTGACAGCAATTCAGCTAACCCTTTGTGCTACACCCTCACATACTTACCTCACAGCAGACTGGAATCTTAAATATCCAGTTTTCACAGTGATCCCTCCATGCCCCTAGCAAGTAAAACACAGCCACAGCAATGGCTATCCTGCCAGGAGGGAGCAGAAATGCCCAGACTGGTAACTTATAGGGCCTCTAACTCCTTTTGTAAATGGGGTGATGATGTCAAGAAACAGGACCAGAAATGAGACTTTCCCTGTAGGGGCCACCCCACTGGTCTTTTGCTAAGAGCTCAGAAAATGTCATCTCTGGTGTTCAGGCTGTAATTAGCTATGTAAGTGGTCATAGGAACTGCTTATGAGGCCTGTTCTATTGTCAGCCTCTGCCAGAGTTCTGTTTCTTTTTAATTCCCCCATTTCCCTAAAGGTACGGTTTTAGGGTTTGGCCATTTGGTCCCTATGTTAGTATCTAAGAAGGGACATTCTTCAGTGAGTTAGCCAGTCCCATGTTTATAGAGATACCAGCATATAACAAGTGATTGAACAGGTAATGTTCCCTGACAGCCCAGCAGATTGCTCTGTACGTAGAAGCAAGTATAAAAGATACACTGAAAAGATGAATATGTACCTTAGTGTTGGTATTTTAATTTGTCTTATAAAAGTGGACTTTAGGCTTAGACAGTAAAGAATCCGCCTGCAATGCAAGAGAACTGGGTTCGATCCCTGGGTCAGCAAGAGCCCCTGGAGGAGGAAATGGCAACCCACTCCAGTATTCTTGCCTGGAGAATTCCATCGACAGAGGAGCCTGGAGGGATACAGTCCACGGGGTCACAAAGAGTCAGACACGACTGAGGAAGCAGCAGCAGCAGCTTACCTGGTATCTAAGTCTTACGCATGCATGGATGCATATTCAGTTTGCATTTCTGGACTTTCCAGAGTGAATTAATTACACTATTCTGCTTGTGAGTCCCCAGACCACTCAGCTTTTGTTATCATTCCCCTATGTCTGCTCACAGGTGCAATTAGAGAAGTGATTTTCCATATTGAGTTTGCTAAGTTCACACTGTAGTTGTCAACCAGTGCATTGAGTTTGTAAATCATATTCCAGGGGCAGGGTGGTGGTGGTGAACCACATAAAACAAACAGATAAACAAACAGAAAAAAACTCATTATAACAAGAGCCGGAAGGCAAACAATAGCAGTAAATCTTACTTGAGGCAGAAAAAGATATTCCATATCCATCGCTAAGCAGAAAATTGAAAAATACACACAAAATACAAATACCTCCTAGTTTATCCTTAGGTCCTAATGGTAACTGGTCTGCATGTGTGGAGCTTTGTTAACAAAAAACTTTTGTCCACCACTTGTATTCATTCTGAGGTATGACAGTTCCAAAGCATTGGTAATGTACAAGCCAGACTCGCTGAATGTAACATATTAAACAGTTCAGTAGGCTTACAAGGTTCAGAATGTTAAAAATAAAATTGTCCCAGTAGCTCTGCCCGTCTTTGTGCCAAAGCAATACAGATGATTTTTGAATAAAGAAAACAACAGTGTTCATCTTAGTTTGCTAACAACAGCCAGTGACACAAGATGGTGTACAATACCCTGACTCTATCTCAAACACCCATTAGGACGCATTATCGTGTGCAATATTACATATTCAGGATCTGACAACATTATTGCGTGCCTGGGAAAAGCAAGACAGGGAAGCCACACATGGGCTTTACCCTGCGGAAGCCACTCTGCAGGCTGGGTTCCTGCTCCTTCCTCCATCAAGATGACCCCTCCCCTTCCTGCCACACTGGTGAAGAGAATAAAAAAGTCAAATTCTAAGTAACAAAATTGCTACTTCTTTCTGAAAGCAGAGCCATGAACCTAAAACGCACTATGACTTTGAGTGCTAAGTCACTTCAGTCATGTTCGACTTTTTGAGACCCTACGGACGGGAGCCTGCCAGGCTCCTCTGGCTGTATGCGATTCTCCAGGCAAGAATACTGGAGTGGGTTGCCGTTTCCTGCTCCAGGGGATCTTCCCAACCCAGGGATCTAACCCGTGTGTCTTATGTTTCCTACATTGGCAGGCGGGTTCTTTACCACTAATGCCACCTGGGAAGCCCCACTGGGACTTCATCTCTGTTGCTTTCCTTGGGTGGACGGCAAGGATGAATCAGGGTCCTGTAAGAATCCAGAAGATCTGTTGGCTTAAGTACAAATCACAGTATCATCGGTGCCCTCCACGTTCCCAGGGTGTCTGTGTGTTTCTGTCTGCCCTTCAAGGCAAGAGCTTTTGTACACCTTCTACAATGTGACATGACTTTGGATTCTTCCGAGAAGACTGTGTTCCTTACATTGGTGGTCCCCAACCTTTTTGACATCAGGGACCTGTTTCATGGAAGACAGTTTTTCTATAGACTGGAGTGACAGGGTGGTTTCAGGATGATTCAAGCACATTACATTGATTGTGCACTTTATTTCTATTGTTATTACACCAGCTCCACATCAGATCATCAGGCCAGTTAGATCCTGGAGGTTGGGGACTCTTGTCTTATGACAATCAACTACAAATTGTTATGTCCATTGCCAAGACGATGGACAGATTAAAGTATGTGTGCATGTGTGTGTATAAAAAGAGGGAGAATGGGGATGGTGAGACTGGAGTAGACCAGGTATGATACCCAGACGCGGTGGTGATAAGTAGCTCACAGACAAGAACAGTGGGGCTCCAGTACCTGCAGGATCCTGGCAAAACCCTTGAACAACAGCCCGTGGGAGGCCAGAGACCTTGCTTGCTGACGTTCTCAGGGAGGCAGCATCATCTCGTCCCCCAAAGGGCCTGAAGATTCATCGCACTCATCCCATGAAGAACTCCCGCTTAGCACTGTGGCACGTGGGAACAAGCTGTTCTGAGAGACGAGGGAACTCTGATGGCTGAGATGCTCAGAGGACGGTGCTGGATCTCCGCAGCCTAATGGGCCCAGCGAGGCAGTAAATTTCATGGCAACTTGACACATTAATATAGAAGTACAGTCTGTTATATCAAAGGGAGATTGTCTGAGTCCTTAAGGGGAAACCGGCAATCCAAAAATGAGAAGTGTGCACTGGTGACTTGTGAAAAATGTAGTTAACACGAAACTTGAGAGCAGGGCTGCATGCTGTCCCCATGGAGTTCTCCTCAAGGGCAGACTCGGCCCCTGCTGGACGCCGCACGGCCCGGAACATCCACGTCTGCAGACTGGGGTGGGGAGGAACTGAGCCCTCTGTGCAGCAGGGGTAGGGAGAGCCAGCGCAGACATCTGTGGGTGGTCCTGGGGGGCTGCACAGGCTGCCTTTCTGCAGCTCTATTTTCCCTTTGTCTTTGACTAATCATAGCATATTTCTATAGGACTCCACAGAAAACAACTTAATCCCCAATAATGGGGAGATGGTTTGGTCAACTACAGAATATCCGCAGGATGAAAAAGGATGACTCCATTGCAGTGATCATTGTGAAGATCAAATTAGAAACAAACATGGGGAATATTTTGGTTCAATGTTTAAAGAACATGTAGACCATGATATCATCAGAACAGATGAAAACCCATGAAATATAGTGCTCAGGACTGGAAAGTAACATGATAGGATGGAACTAGTTATGTTAGAAGAAAGAGATGATGTTGTGTTTGTTTGTTTGTTTTTCATTTTGCAAATGTGCCTTATTACTATTGTAACATTATATTCTTAAGGCCTATATTTTTAATAAACCATAGGCATAAGGTGCTAACTTAATCTATTAACACCTGTTACCTTTTCGCTTAGGCATTATCTAATACTAATATTTTTAGCACATGCTTAACTTTTCATCCCAAAGCTAGAGCCCAAGTACAGCTGAAGAGGGAAGGCCCTTTATTTCTCACACCCATGATTCACTTTCCCCATGACTTTGCTGACCTCTCAGTGACTTTAACAAACTTGGTCCTTGTGCAACACAAGACTTATGTAACCAAATCAATATGCATTGTTCTCAGGAGAGTCAACTCCAGAGGGAACCTTTTCATCATTCTGCTTTTGTTGTTGTTGTTTTGTTTTGATTTTGTTTCAAATAATGCTTTAAAATCAACTATCACAAGGATAAGTTTTAATTGAATAAGTCTAGTAAGTGAAAGTCTAGGGGATTTGGATTGAGTCCAGCTGTTCCTGTAAGTACTTTGGAAGCTAGTTAGAATGGGCAACCCATTTGGGGTGACAGCATTTGGAGTCTCTAAAAGAAAAAAAGGCTTTAATGCTATACAGTTAAAGAAAAGTAACCATGTGTGACTTGCTCAAATTCTGGAAAATGTAAGTCCTCAAGCCAAGAATT
This sequence comes from Dama dama, assembly GCF_033118175.1. Classification (NCBI taxonomy): domain Eukaryota; kingdom Metazoa; phylum Chordata; class Mammalia; order Artiodactyla; family Cervidae; genus Dama; species Dama dama. The sequence goes on from NC_083682.1 coordinate 16,687,864, forward strand.
ATATATTGCTTTCTATGGATTGTCAGTATGCTAGACAGTGTATTAAAAAGCAGAGACATCACTTTGCCAACAAAGGTCCCTATAGTCAAACTATAGTTTTTTCAGTAGTCATGTACAGATGTGAGAATTGGACCATAAAGAAGGCTGAGCACCACAGAATTGATGCTTTTTAATTGTGGTGCTGGAGAAGACTCTTGAGAGTCTCTTGGACTGCAAGGAGATCAAACAAGTCAACTCTAAAGGAAACCAACCCTGAATATTCCTTGGAAGGACTGATACTGAAGCCAAAGCTCCAATATTTTTGCCACCTGATGGGAAGAGTCAACTCATTGGAAAATATCCTGATGCTGGGAAAGATTGAGGGCAAGAGGAGAAGGGGGTGACAGAAGATAAGATGTTTGGATGGCATCACCGACTCAATTGGCGTGAATCTGTGCAAACTTCAGGAGATAGTAAAGGACAGAGGAGCCTGGCACGGTGCAGTCCACGGGGTCACAAAGATTCGGACAGGACTTAGCAACTGAACAGCAGCAGCAATGGATCATTGCACAGGTGATGCCACAATCATTTATTTACTTGGTGGTGGAGCTATTCACTGTATTATTTCTAATGTACTCTTATCTTTATTTATGTCACAACTAGTCAAGCTTCAAGAGAACTAGACAAATCAGCTGTGCTCCCCACATCCTGTCCCCTTGGTCTGCAGGTGCTCCCCATCCAACGAGGTCAAAGCCTGATGTCAAGCCCCGTGCTGTGCTATGGTTTATCCGTGCTTATGTCTGAAGCTACTTCCACCCGGCTGACAGCCTCGCAGGGAAAGAAGAACTGTATCCCACCAACCTGGTTCACATACAAGGGAACAAAAAATATTTTGAAAAGTAAACTATTTTTCTGGCCTCGGATGGCTAAGCAGTGGAGGTGGGACTGGAAACCGAAGCAGAAAAGAGAAACTTGGCTTCTTCTAATCCCCTCCAACCTCTCCAGCACTTAACGCCTAGAAGTGCTGGACATGACAAATTGCAGAGATTCCTCATGGATAACCCTTTATAGAGAGAACTGCACTGGATACAGGGACGCCAGCTCCTTCATGATTCCTGTAATTCTTTCTCCTTAACAGCAGAGGGATATTTTAAGAACCATATATATATATATATATATATATATATATATATATATTTGAAGGTCAACTAACCTTTCATTTGTACTTAAATTTCTTTTTCTTTCTTTTCTTTTTGAGAAATTCAAATGAGAAGTGCATTAATACTTTTATTAAAACTAAAATACAGTTGCAGGCATATATGTGGAATCTAGAAAGATGGTACTGATGAACCTATTTGCAGGTCAGCAGTGGAGATGCAGACGTGGAGGACAGTTTTACGGACACAGTGGTGGGGGAAGGAGAGGGTGGGAAGAACGGAGACAGAGCAGCATGGAAACACATACAGCACCACGTGTGAAATAGACAGCCAGCGGGAATTGGCTGTATGCTCCGAGAACTTAGACCAGGGCTCTGTGACACCTAGAGAGGTGGGATGGGGTGGGAGGGAGGGTCACCAGGGAGGGGACTTATGTATACCTATGGTTGGTTCATACTGATGTATGGCAGAAACCAACACAATATTGTAAAGCAATTAATCCTTCGATTAAAAATAAATAAAAACCTAACATACAGTTCCAATTCTATAAAGCATATGGTCCATCAATTGAGGGGACAAGCTTCTGTTTATGCGTGCACCCTGATCTCTGCAGACAGCGGGTGACTGGAGGAAATGCTGTTACAGACCCAGACCCCCTGGCAACAGGGAAGATGATTAGATCTCCGACTATAAGATTCCCAAATATAGGAAGCCAAGGAACAGTGATTAACGATCAAAAGAATAATGGGTATGGTTACCACGAAGAGTGAGGAAATTTAAGTGGCAACAGGGTGGGGGGCAGGGGGTGGGAATCCAGTTCTCCAAGAGCCATGGAGGTGTGAATTAAGCCATGATGCAACCTACAGGCAAGAGAGGTAGGCTGTGCTTGGTTTGTGGAATCTAAAGAGAGCAGCTACAAATGATCAGGAGTCTAAGGTCAGTTACCATACTAAAGGCACCACCTCTCGCCCAGTTTCTGGAACTCAAATGAACTCAGACTCAGAATCCATTGAAGGAAAGAGCTGTGTCTTCCAGTGGGAAGGGTGTTTGCCACATGTGGGGAGTAACTGCCTTGGGTCCTTCCTCAGTGGACCTTGAGCCATTTGCTTGCACATCCACGCATTTAGAGAAAAGTGAATTGTTGGATGGAGTCTGAGTTTAAAATGATGCTCAGAGTGCAAACAGCATCATTCCTGAGACTTGGAACACAGGTATATTGGGGGTCCCCCATCCATGCCCAACTCCAATGTCCCCAAACACCCACATGACAGTCATTTCCCCAGACCCCACATGTGTACAACGGGATGAACACCTGGGAGCTGGCAGAGTCCTCACATTCGGTCTTCTGGTCTTTTACTTACTAGGAGTTACTGGAGTGGAAAAGACCAGGTAGAAATTTTTGTACCCACCACCTACCTCAAACAGCAATTGAAACTACATTTCAGTTCTAGAGACTTAAATAATAGGGTTGTTCCCCGCTGTATCACCATTTACTTAGAAGACGTTCCCTTAGAGAAGCCAGAAGGATCAGATCCGAGAGGATGGCCACACCTAGCTGCGTCACTGCTTCCAGTCCAGCTGCTGTGCCAGATGTGGTTCCTCTGCCAGAGCAGATTGAAGCAGATCATGGGCCTTGGTATGCAGCCAGTGATCTGGTTAACTCGTTATTTTCCTTTCTGATAGGAAAATCATTCTCATGACGTGAAACAACAGTACGTATACATGTATGGTGTGGCCCCAGGCTGTGATAACTCTCCAGCCTCTAACAGATTTCCAAGGGGCTGATCTTGCTGGACATTCTGTAGACTATCATTCGCCCACTATGTCGATGACACCACACTGGTTAGAATAGAAGAGTGGGGACTGGCAAGATATCGCAGGCTCTGCAAAGATACATTTATTCCAGAGAGAGGAATAAACTCTACAAACCTCAGAGACCCACAACATCATTGACATTTTTAGAGACTCGAAAGTCGGACATGCTGAGATAGCCTTTCAAACGCAAGGGACAAACTACTGCATTTCATAGCTTCCACCACTAATAGAGAAGCACAAGGCGTGAAAGCCCTCTGCAGGTTCATATTCTGCACCTGGGGATCCTAGCAAGCCCAGGCTGTATGCAGGCATCCCTGATGCATGAGGTCATTAGACAGACAGGTCTTACGGGGAGAGATGCACCATGGAGCTTATGGCTCCAGGAGAATCACTGCAAAGATGCTTATGATTTGGAAAAGGCCAGGCCATCTCTGAAACAGAACTATACACCATTCACAAAACACCTCAAGAATGCTGTTTGGTCCTAGAAGAGACAGACAATTTATCTGCCCCAAGGATGTTACATGACCATGTGGTCAGAGCTGTCCATCTTTTTTTTTTTTTAGTTTAATCACTTCTAATTAATTAAAAACACCTATGTATTTTCAGTTAGATTAGTGTTAAGTATAATTTACATGGAGACTTTTATTCTACTTGGGTATGTTTTTACTAAACATAATCGGATTTGTTCATTGAATGAAACATCATGCCTTCTACTAAATGTTTAAGATTATGAAAAACTGTAAATATGTTGAATCAAAATCAAATCACTCTTTTGACAAATTTTATTTTAATAGTGCAGTGGACTCAGAATGTGGTTCAGATTGGAGACTGACAATGTGATACAAGCATCAAGAAAATAGGGAAAGGTCTGTTATTCAGAAGATACCTTTCAGGATAGAGCAGGGCCGTCCTCCCAAAGAGGTCCAAAACAGCTTTCAAAAGAACCTGGAAAGGAGGCTGGCTTTCTGTTTTCTGGTGGTTAGGCCTGGGGTTGGAGCAGTTTCACTCGTGCAGGCAGGGGCTTGCCTGGATTGAACTCCCGTCCTGCAACCCCTACCCAGGCACTAAAGGAGGAAGCACCCGGGCCTCCCGATCAACCTGCCCAAACACGGGACAGAGGGAAAAGGGGCCTTAGCAGCTGCCAGCAGGACTTCCACGGTGGTCCAGTGACTAAGGCTTTGTGCTTTCCTTGTGGAGGGTGAGTGTTCAATTTCTGGTCAGGGAAGTTCTACGTGCCAGGTGGTGCTAGGATGTCAACTTGAGGGCTTTCATGGTGACTCAGGAACAATCTGCCTGCCTATGCAGGAGATGGGAGTTCGATCCCTGGGTCAGGAAGATCCCGTGGAGAAGAAAATGGCAAGCCACTCCAGTGTTGCTGCCTGGGAAATTCCATGGCCAGAGGAGCCTGGTAGGCTGTGGTTCATGGGGTCACAAAAGAGTTGAGCATGATTTAGCGACAAAACAGCATGTTAACCAGAAGGCAATTTCCAAGATTTTTAGGCAACTTAAACCTTCTGCTGGTATTAACTTGAGTTAATCAGTGGTCACTGGATGTCTAGATAATTTCTAAGATAAAATACTGAAACATTAGTTACGAAGCAAAAGTTTAAGTTTATATATTCTGTCTCTTATTTTTATGATATATAGATAGATAGATAGATAGATAGATAGATATGGTATGCACTTGTGTCTCTTACAAAAACATCTTAATCTCGGCTCTTCAGAGACTGAGCAGCTCAGCCACCTTAAGATCACGTAGGGCGGGGTTGGAGGAGATAGGAAAACTGCACAATCTTTGTGGAGTCCTACACCAAGGTCACAAGTGTAAAGCCTTGTACCAAGCAAGGTCACAGATGCGGAGCCCACACCAAGGCCATATTTGGACTCACTGAGCCCCATAGCAATCATTGCCATGAGCCCCCCCCAATCTAAATTGGCCAACTCCCTGACCCCCATAATACTTCTTAACCAATCACCTAATGCCACCATTCTAGTAGAAACTTTCTCTGCCTTGAGGCTAGAGAACGACCTTCTCCATTCACAGATGAATCTGAGTATTTGTTCCCCGATAAAGATCCTGCAAAATAGTGCCTTGAACACACTTAATCGCAATGTGGCCAAGGGCACAAGACTCTGGGAACCCCATCATTCTACCATATTCTGCACTTTCCTGAAGTTCCCCATTGGATGGGATTGTGAATGGCTTCTTAAAATTGCAGCTGAGTGTTGATGTCTTTCTAACACTGTGTGTGTGTGTGTGCGTGCGTGTGCTAAGTCATGTCTAACTCTTTGCGACTCCATGGACTGTAGCCCACCAGGCTCCTCTGTCCATTGGATTTCTCAGGCAAGAATACTGAAGTGGGTTGCCATTTCCTACTCCAGGGGATCTTCCCAACCCAGGGATCGAATCTGCATCCTTTGACTCTTTGAATTGGCAAGTGTATTCTTTACCACTGCCCCACCTGGGAAGCCCTACCACCTGGGAAGTAAGGAGGGCATTTACGGAGTTGGTTTCTCTACACATGAACTGCACAGGTACAGAAACTGAGGAATGGAAGCAGGAGTGACCCTGCTCATCATCATCCTCATCCCCCTGCACACAGTTGCAGAAACTGTTCTTATTCTTGCAACTTTAGCGAAGCAGGAGGGTGCGGGAGGGGGTGGGGGTGAGAGGAGAGACGGGCCTGGAGAAAGGCAGGTCCTCCAGCCAGGCTGGTGTTCGTAATTCTAAATACTGGGAGCCCAGACCTGGAATCATCTTTTTTCTCCGTCTCTCCAGTTTGAGAAATGTCTTTCATACACTGAATAGGCCATAAATTAAACACTGAGAAATCTGCTTCACTACTTGTAGAGTAAAAGAGGACTTGCTCTCTGCACTTTTTGTGTTTGACCTTTCTATCAATTTCCTTTAGCAATATTAAATACCTGCTTCTCCAAGCTCTAAAAGAGGTCGGAAACGTGTCATCATGGTCTGATGATCTCATCACTAGATTAAGGGCACCTGTAATTCTGAATGTGAACCCTCTGCTTGTGTTGAGGTTCCAGGCTGCCTGGACAAGTCAGTTCATCTCTGCCTCAGTCTCTTCATCTTTGAAATGGACAGAGTAAGGTCCACATCTCTATGGGCATCTTGGGGAATCGTCACGAGATGCTGCATAGCAGCTGAGTGTGATTTTCTGTATTATCAGAACAATAAAAGGAGATATCGTCCCTGCATTTCTGAGAACCGTTTGCACATATACCTTTTGCCAGAGACATGTCTGTGTTCCTGTGAGTATCAGGATAGGAGGGGAGATAGATGAAGCAGCAGACGCATGCTCTGCTGAGTGGGACAAACGTGTGGGCCTCCTTGCCACAGCAATCAAGCGCAATGCACTCAGGTGGGGAGCAGGCAGCAGGAGGAGATGAACACTTGAAAAAAAATACAGATTCTGTTTCTAGGCAAGTGTCCTTAATAGTAAAAAATGAGAGAGTAGAAATACAGAAAATGTGTGTTATATAAACAGCGTTGGTCCCAAATAGAAGCTATACGAGGAGCAATATCAACTCATCAAGCTGCAGTGAGAGGGGAGCCTGCCTCAGGCTTTATCTAAGGAAGAGTTGTTTTCCAAATGCTGCAGGAGCCCTGAGCTGCTTTTAATCCCCCACATTTCTTTTGTGAATATTCTCAGAGTGGGGCGAGGCCAGGAGAGCTGCCTGGTGGGGCTGGGGGAGGGGTGGGAGTGGGCAGAGGGCTGTAGGGACAGCGCTCAGCCCTGGATGAGCCATGGGCCTGGCGGGCATCAGGAGAGATGAGAGGATGTGGCTCCAAGCTACCCATCACCTAGGAGACGCTACCAAAGGGCGGGGCCCCGAATGGCTGAGATGCTCCTTACCACTCAGGTCCAGGCCTTGCAGAGGCCCTGAGTTACCTGCTGTGTACAACCCTGAGGTTTCTGGTGGCCTCCCTCACCTGCTTCTGGATACAGCCTGGATTCCAAGACCAGACCTTCTCCTCCACTGCCCAACTGCCTGCCTTTGTTTTGTGGTTCTCAAACAGTACGGTGGTCCAGGAGGTACAAGGACCAAGGGAAGGTCGACCAAACTCATACATAAAACAACTGGCCCCAATCCTCTTCATTCTGCTCTGTCTGACATACAGCAGGCACACAAAATCTCTGCTCATTTATTTGCCTCATTGCTATTGACCACCTGCTTAGTTGTAGGTGTTGGGCATGCCGTGGTAAATTTTTCCCTTGAGATCACCTTTTCAAGGAGTTCTGGAGAATGGGAGACAGACAAGGAGAACATGGACAGGTACTTAAAAATGCAATCATTTTAGATACTAATGGGGCAATATAAAAAGTACACATCTATAATCATAAGTTCATTTTCTAAATCTGTGAGTCTTTTTCTGTTTTGTAACTAAGTTCATTTGCATCCTTTCTTTTTAGATTCCACATATGAGGGATGTCATATGATATTTCTCTGACACTTCACTCAGTATGACAATGTCTAGGTCCATCCATGGTGCTGCAGATGACATTATTTCTTTCTTTCAGATGGCTGAGTAATATTCCAGCGTATACATGTACCACATCTCCTTTGGTTGCCAGAGGGGAAGGGATAGTTAGGGACTTTAGGAAGGTTGTGGACACACTGCTATATTTAAAATGGATAACCAACAAAGACCTACTGAACTCTGCTCATTGTTATGTGGCAGCCTGGATGGGAGGTGGGTTTGGATACATGTATATGTACGGCTGAGTCCCTCAGATAGTCACCTGAAACTATCACACCATTGTTAATAGGCTATACCCCAATACAAAATGCTTTTGGTGTTAAAAAAATTAAAAAGAAAACTCAAAAAAGTAAATAAAGATTATTTCATAGAAAAAAGTTAAAATTACACTTCTAAAGGATCGTGGTGTGTCTGAAGGCTTCAAGGGAGGGTCAGAGAGGGTCTCCAGGAAGAAGGGCATCAGGCAGGAGCCTGTGTAAAGCTCTTGAGGACTGTGTTTCAGGCAGAGTGAAGAAAGAGGTCAAAAGTCCTGCAGAAGGAAAGGGTTTGGGTCTAAGGACAAGCAAGAACACCGTGTATCTGGGGGAAGTGTAGGAGATGAGAGTGGGGAGTAGGCAAGGAGAAGGGCATATCGCTGGCATCTTGCTGACCAGGACAGGGACTTTGTGTTTTTTTTTTTTTCTCCAATTATTTTTATTAGTTGGAGACTAATTACTTTACAATAAAGTATAACTTTCCAAAACTGAACCAGGAAGAAATAGAAGATCTTAACAGACCTATCACAAGCACGGAAATCAAAACTGTAATCAGAAATCTTCCAGCAAACAAAAGCCCAGGACTTCGTGTTTTGAGTGTAATGAATGAGACCACATTCACATCTTTGATCTGCAAAGTGACACAGCTTCATTCATAAGTAAAGAAGAGATGGGCAGAGGGAGCTGCAGAGAAAAGAAGGCCAGCCAGGAGGCTGGACAGGTCAAGGGAGAGCTTATCCTAAGAAGAAACATGGGACAGAGATGAGATTTGAGATAAAGTTTAGCAGTACAGGCAGAAGGACCAGCACTGATGGGGTGTTGGTATTTGGGGCTTGGAGAGGAGACCAAGAAGACTTCCAGGATTAGTTTAACAAAGAATGAACTCATTGTTTAACAATTAAAACATCTAATTGATTCATTAATGTTGCTTGTCCTAGAACCATGAAAAATCAATTGTTGGAGAAAGACAGCTTTATTAGATTAAAGAAAAAAAAATTGATGATCATAATAGTTAACATTTTAAGAGGATTTGCCATTGCTAAACAGTATGCCAGCTGAGTAAATATATTCTCATCCAATTTTCTCAAGACAGTAAAGAAGGAAGTTGTCTGCCACTCTACCTCTGCAAAAGCTTACGGAAATGAACAAACTTTGATAAAGCCGCACAAAGAGTAGGAGGGAGAGGAAGGCCGGGTGCCCTTACCCTGTTCTTAAGCCTGATTCTACAGCGGCTCCCACCTATTCATCTAAGAAACTGCTCAATATCCAGACGAGAACCTAAGTAAATGCATACTGAGCCGAGATTTAGCATTTTCACACTTGACACATAAAGGCATCTTAAAAGAGGCCGTGTTATAACTACTCAAATAAGTGGAAGTTAAATAATATCGAAGTAATAGTTTTCACTAACTGATCTGTCAAAAAAATTTTGTAAACCATCCCCTCATGACAGAGACATGAGAGTACTGTAACTGTCCTCTGATGTTAGTCATTACTGAACTCCTTAAAACAGATATGCATAAGCGAAAATACCAAGAAGTCGTGCGGCAGTTCGAGTGCTAAGCTGATGGGGTAACATTTGTGTATTTTAAAGATCTATTGAGATATACGCTTTCATAATTTGAAAATGACCCTTTAAATCAATTTACCAAACACCTTTGTGAGAACTTTCACATCTGTAAATTTCCAGTTCAAAGAACTCTTGTCAAATCTTAAGCTTCACATTTCTTTCGGAAAATCTAATGGACATAAGATGTGGAAGAGATACTACATATCCCAGTATAAATCAGGGAGGAAAGAAAGTGTCAGATTCCAAAGGGATGGGCGGGTTTAACTCAAGAGTTTCTGTTGATTGTGGGTGAATATTGAATTATATCAACAAGTCCAGAGAAGGTATGAAGGTCTATGCTGGTCAGGTCTGGAGAAAATAACCCTCAGTCTGATTCCCCGAATGGCCCTTCATTTCAGATGCACATCAACATACACTCTGAGAGGGCATTCTCTAATCAAATGATTGCTGTTGTTCAGTCGTGTCCAACTCTTTGTGACCCCATGGACTGTAGCCCACCAGGCTCCTCTGTCCATGGGATTTCCCAGGCAAGACTACTGGAGTGGGTTGTCATTTCCTTCTCCAGGGGATCTTCCCGATCCAGGGATTGAACCCATGTCTCCTGCATTGGCAGGCAGGTTCTTTACCACTGAGCCACCAGAGAAGCCCCTGGGGATCCTAAAAAGCCACTGCCCTTTCACTATAGTGACCATGTCAGTCAAGACACCAAACACTGGTTCTGTTGCCCTGCTGTGGGTTAAACCACATTACAGCAAATCCCAACACACAAAGCACAGCTCTAGGAATTTTTGAACCATTCTGCTTGGTGGCCTCTGTATGTATTTCCATCACAACACTTCAAACATCACTGTTGCAACTGTCCGCTTCCTCCCCTGGAGAGTGAAAGCCTTGAGAACAGGGCCCAGAGCTTTGACCTTTATCATCTATTACTCAGCACAGAGCATGGCTCTTGGAAGGCAGAGCACACAAATTTGTTCAATGAATCAATCAATAAATCCATCAGTCTAGTTGAATACATTCACTTCACAGATAACACCTAAGCCCACACTGCTAGTTAATGACAGAGCCAGGACTACACGTGATGTTCCTCAAACTTTCCAACCCCCAGTCTATCTATAGCAGCTGCTGTATCTATTTCAAGGCTTGTATGCATAATACAAAATTAAATCAAAATTGAAAAAAAAAATTCCTTTCCTTGCAACGATCTGGATACATTTGACCTGAATCAGAAAATACCATTTTCAATGTATAATCAGAATTTTGTGTCTCAGGGAACAAGAGGGCTGTTCTTAGTGATGGTGTCCATGTGTGACCTGAGCTGTGGTTTGTAGGAGGCCTGGGAGGGAGGAGTTGTGTCAGGAAATGGGAGGAGGGGAAGGGGGAAGGAGAAAAGAATATTGAGAGCATGATCCAAGGAGAGGAGGATTTTAAAAAGTAAATTAAAAAATATAGCACGTTGAGCAAGTAATAATATTTCTACAGAAATGATAGTGAAATGGAATGGGGCCCAGCATCTCATAATAAATGTTCCCATCCTGCTGCATGAAAATACATGGGCAAGTTATTAACAAGCAGATGGTTCTCTCCAACACCTGTCTGTATCACAACCCATTTACTTCCTTTTTTTTTTTTTTCTGCTGAATTGCGGGTTTCCATTAATGAAAACTCTGAAGATTCCAAAACCTATTTCGTCTCTGGAGACTGCCTACAGACAGGCAACTGCAGCATTAAAGAGGTTAAAGCATTTTGGGGGAGTCAGGGCCTGGGCTTATACACAGGCCACAGAACACTCAGAGCCCCATGGAATTAGGACCCATGCATAAAGAATAAAACGGAAATTTCCTTCTGGGACATTTAAAGGTCCTGGAGAATATCATCACTGGTGCTTGGCTGTTGAAGCTTTGAGCATCCACAGGACTGAGCAGAGGGACCGGCCTTAGAGCTCTGGCACTGGCTTGCTTTCTGCGGCCTTGTCTACCCAGCATGAAGGCTGTTTCTCCCAAGGTCAGATCAGTCAAAAAGCCACGGATGGTGCTGCATCGTTTGATTTGGCACTGTCAAATGCAGTGTCCTAACAGGTGCTGCCCCTCTACTGTATTTGGAGACAAAGTCAGTGAGTAGGAGGTGCATCGTTCCAGTGAAGGGAGGTGACTTTGCAATCAGTTCAGTCTGGATGGGGTGCTGCCCCTAACCACCTGGTAGGGTGTCAGCGAACAAGTGATTCAGCTTCCTCAGACTGGATCTTCATGGGGGTCACATCAGCATAATAAAGTCATGCTCCTGAGTTTTTGTGTAGATTATATGGGAAAATGACTGCAAATTGCTCATTACAGAGCCTAACAATGGGTTAAGGGATCAATAGAGTTTGGGTGTTATTATTACTATTGTTACACTTAGACAAAGTATTAATTGCAAAAATGCCTAAGAGACCAGAAACATATATCTGCTTCTGTCTATATCTGTCTTTCTTTCTGTCTCTCTCTTCCTTCTCTTTCTTCTTTAACAAACACTACCAGCTTGAATCTGGTAGTGTTTTTGAGTCTATTTACGGGTTTGTTCTTGGGGGCTTCCTCAATGGCTTAGCACAAAACGAATTTGCCTGCCAATGCAGGAGACACAGAGGACGCAAATTCAGTCCATGGGTCGGGAAGATCCCCTGGAGGAGAAGCAAATGGCAACCCACTCCAAAATTCTTGCCTGAAAAATCCCACGGACTGAGGAGCCTGGTGGGCTATAGTCCAAAGTGTCACAAAGAGTCAGACACGACTGAATGACAAAGGACACATACGGGTTTGCTCTTAGACACAAGTTTTATTCTATGAAAGCAAAACATCTCCTAGCTTTTGTGTTGGGGCCAGTAAGAAAGAAACCTCGAAAAAGAGGAAATGACAAAGAAGCAGAGGAACCTTCCATACCCATCACGTCCCACAGTCCTCAATGTGCAGAGACCCAGTCCCTAAGGATGGAGGGTGGTATGGGTTGTGTCCAGTCCCCAGAGAGAGGTGCAAGCCAGGCTGCAGGTCACCACATCTAGGAGGTGAGGAAGGCTTCACACTTCCTTGATTAGCAGACATGTCACCCAGGCTGAACAGGGCTCTGAGTCTTGGGGAATCCATCTCCTTTACTCTTTAATCCTAAGTACCTTATCTTTCCCAAAATATGTGGAAATGACATTTGGTTCAAAAAGTGGAACAAAATGAATCCGTGGGACTTGGCTTCCCATTGAAGTCGCTATGCCATAAACGGACTGGGCTACTTAAGAGGAATCCAGAGGCTGTACAGAGCTCCAGATGGTATTTTGGCTCCCATGGGTGTCCCTGGCGTCCCCCTGGCTTCCTTCAAATTCAGATAGTATCACAGGCCCTCCACGATATCTCTGCTTTTTCTCTCTGATGTAGAATCTATGTAGAGCAGCATTTAGTATTTACTGAAGCATCATCCTTTTGGCTAAATATAGAACACAAGAAATGTCTACTCAAAGTGTTTGATAATAAAGAAAAATCAAAGAAGGAAAAAGAACCAATATACCATTTAGTCTGTGAAGTCTAACCTGTTATTCCTTCTATTCTTCCAGCAACATTTCCCAGCCATCCTAGCTTTAAAACAGCTTGATTTGGACTTATTATTACTAGGTCTTTTCATAACATGCCATATGCAAAGATATTTAATAACAGAGGCACATTTTTTTCTTTGTTGACTATGAATAAAGCTGAAATAAAAGAGGATAACATCCAGGCATTTGCAAGAGACTATATTTAACCTGTCTCTAAGAGCTTTCAGCATATGGCTCATATACATCTGCTTGCTCTGTGATGGCTCAAGTGCTCCTACTGGCCTCTTATTCTTCTTTCCTTCCTGCTAACAAGCTTCAAAATAGCCCCAAACTTTGTCAGAACCGAGACAAAGCAGAGGCGAGATCTCACTCCCATCAAGGCTTTGAGCTCCTAAAAGGTTTTGTGGCCAGGATTGACACTGACTATTGAAATAAATGATTAGCAGCAAGGCCTGAAAAGCATGAGGTTTACGCAGAAGAGTGAGGAGGTAGTTGCCGTGAGCACTCAGATGGGATGCAGGCCCTGACCACTGTCAATCATGGCTTCGCTGCTACAGAAATTTTGAGTTTGTGTATAAAGGTTACAATGTGTTTGGATAAAACATACAAGGGTAACACAAATGTAAATAAGCTTTCTATGTATGCATGTGTGCATTTCAATTTAACAGGTTAAATGCCTTCCTTTAAGACAGGCCTCAGTTCTCTCTCATTCCATACATTTGGCACGGGTTATTTATTTTTATTTTTTAAAGGGATTCAAGTCTCTATCTGTAATATATACAGAATATCTCCTTGTTTCATTACCACTTCACTTGCTTCTTGTTTTCTTTCAAGACAAAGCTGACGGGTCACATCTTCCATGAAGTTGCTGCAACAAGTTTCACTTCAGTCCTGGTTTCTTTCATCCTCTCATTTGACAAATAATTATTAAGCATATGTCAGGTATCAGGTACATGCTAGGGGCTTGGAGATACTGCCAGTCTCTGCTCCTCTTTCTCTATCATCGTGTGCCAACGTCCCTTATAACACCTGTCATCTTTTATTGCAATTTGTAATGGGTGTCTCTGAGCCACCTACTAGACAACCAACTTCCTGATTCGGGGAACAACTTTTAAAAATATTTCTACTGCATTCTAGGCCTTGCAGACCACCTGGAACATAGTAGGTGCTCAACAAATTTGTTGAAATAAAATGAAAATTTGGAAGAGAAAGCCGAGGCATGGGAGATATGCAGAAGTTCAATATTTCTGACTATTAAACTAACTTCCCAGCACGTCATTTCTATGAACATGAAATTGAATATGCAACTAATAGTCACCATGAAAACAAGTAACAACACATTTTGTTTAAGAAAAAAAAAACCTTCTCATTTTTAGCTCTAAGCAGTGCTTAGAAAATTTCATCAACACATTGTAATATTAATCAAGAATAAGTTGATACATACTGTTTGGTGTGCCAAAAAATAAATTTACACTATAATTTGTTTCTCAGAGAGGACATGGAGAGAAGTAGAGGGAAAATGGCCTGCCTCTGAGTTTAATACAAATAACCCCCCAACTGATCAGCCTTTTTATATTGAAATCTGAGTCACTTAATATTCTTTCTCCCACAGTTTGGTCCATATTCACGTGCATTTTCTAGTTGATGTTTCTTTTTATGCTAAGGTCAACTTTTAGGTTTAAGGCCAGGTTTTCCTCAATATAGCTTGGCTTATCTTGGGGAGGCTGTGTTCTCTCTCTTGGAGTTCTGAAACAAGTTTTAAGGAAGGGACTTTACTAGTTTGGTGATCAATTTTATTGCTAGTCAGCAATAAAAACCCTGAGCCCAGCACAAACCAAAGATCTCTGCCCCAGACAAAATCCCCGAAGTGACAGGCTCCTGTTTCACTTTTCCAATACTTTGCACACACGATGCAAAGAGCCAACTCATTGGAAAAGACCCTGATGCTAGGAAAGATTGAGGGCAGGAGGAGAAGAGGGTGACAGAGCATGAGATGGTTGGATGGTGTCACTGACTCAATGGACATGGGTTTGAGCAAGCTCTTGGAGGTAGTGAAGTACAAGGGAAGCCTGGCATGCTGCCGTCCATGGGGTCACAAAGAGTTGGACAAGACTGAAGGACCGAACAACAGCAACAACTTATTCTGTTATTGAAACATCACCTTGAAAGAAGCCACCAAGTGCCTGTACCTCATTGTATGTAAAGGCACCCGTAGTCTTGATTTGTATGTATTTTTATATAAACGGGACCATGCTACAAGTCTTGTTTTGCAACTTATCTTTTAAGGTTTAACACCGTGACTAAATCTTCCTAGATAAGAGCAGATTGATCTCTTTCTTCCTTTATATCTGCTGGAAAATATGCACAGTGATTCCAAGCCACGATATATTCAAACACTCCTCTTTAGGTGAGCACTTAGATTGTTCTCAGAGACATTTCTGGCTGATCTCAATTGGTGGTTTTATTTACATAACTGAATACAGAAGGCTCTGACACTCCATAATTTTACATAAGGGGCTTGAACATTGCAGATTTTGGTGTCCTCGGGGGTCCTGGAATCAGTCTTCTGTAGATATGAAAGGACAACTGTAATCATTTTTTACCTTCAAATTTCATGGAGTTCTCCAAAATACAGAACACGTAATTAAAAGACTTCCTATAGTCAGTGTCAGATTCAGATAAGGGGGTGGTGTGTAGGATCCGGAGCTCACTCGCTCAGCTTTGGGGTCTCTTGCTGAGCGGGTCTGCTCACATGCTACCACGGTCCCCTCTGAGCCACCCTGACCGCATCCTGCTGCTCCCATGATGTGGACTGGAGTGTCTACAGGACCAGGACAAGACGCCTAATGAATCTCTGTTCTCAGCACTAAAGGTATCTGACCCATTGGCCCAGAGATTCGAGAAGGAATTACTGGAGTGGGTGTTGCCAGCTTCCAGTGTGAGGTATCTGTAGTCCTGAAGATTTATGACAGCCATGGCCGTGTCCAGCGGACAGACCTCACACGTGTGTAAACATGGAAGGACTGAGCGGGTCTCCCCATGTCTCCACCTGGAGCTCCCTCTCTTACTTGAGATGATGAGTGGTTGAACTTCATGGGCTATGAGATGGACTCTAAGGTGTTTTTTATTGCAAAAAATTTGTCTTCCAAATTATGTTTTCTGTAGGCTAAAAATAAAGTGCATTTTTGGCTCCCGTGTACATCAACTGAAAAGAAGAGCCAACAGCCCTGATATAGAACAGCAACAAAATAATTTGGGACCAAAATGTATCTTTCATTCAAAGTGGATAATTCCTATTCTGTTAAGTGGGAAATTATGAGTAGGTAAACATCCAGGTTATTGTTTTCCAGAACAGGTCAATTCCTCGACACCAACTTACATCACATTCTGGAATTCTCAGGGACTCAGAAAATATCTGTTGAATCAGTTAACTTGATTGAAATTGGTTTTTCGGCTGTCAGTATATAATGTATACATGTATTGAAAGAATAGAAGGGAATTAAATCACATCCAGAAAATCAATCAAAAGAGCTGACAGTGAAATGACCATTTGGGGTCAAAAATTAAAAGAAAAAAAAAATTCTGTAATGCCAACAACAGTGTGTAAATTCCTCTCCTATGTGAGCACAACTGTGAAGTCATTCCTTCTGCCCAGACCTTCCTCCTCCCTTTCCTGCCCCACCAACACATCCTGCCCTCACCTCCCAGCGCTGTCTGCACTTCTCTCATCTGTACCCTCAAATATAAAGCTCCCACTTTAAAACTCTGCCTGGGACTTTTTATTAAGACATCTCCCAGAGTTAATGACCACACATCTCAGATTTTCAAGAACGCCCAATTTTAAAGTAAGCCATCTTACTTTCTCCATGAACACACTCCTTTGTCAAAACACATGTCTTGCTTAGGAAGTATGACCATTGTCTTGATGCTACTACGTTACCCCTGCCTCCCTTACATTACTTTACACCGCATCTAAACTACCATTCATTCCTAAAAGAAAAGTGAAGAATATCTGATGTCACTGGAGTGAGAAGTAACTTGGCCCATAGAGATAGGTGTTTTTTAGGATGAGGCTTAATGCAAAGCCATGAGTTTCTAATTCTAGCACATATTGGCCCATGATGACTTTTATAGTACCCATCTATTAATAACTACACCTTAACAGACCAAGGATACAAATGACTCACTAAATGTTCAGTTTTGTAAGTTTCCTTACATTATTTTTCTCCAAATGTGGGAGGGGTACATCTGCTTACAGGTACCTCTGAAAAGAGAAAGTAACAAAAGGCTCCGTGGCAAACGTGAGTTACATGGCGGTGTGTTACTGCATCAGTATTTTCCTATCTTCATTAATGCTCTTAATCATAAATATTCCATGCATTCCCCATTCCCTCCGGGCACTGAGTCATGTCTGCTCAGAAAGACACTGTTCTCACAGGCTGCCACTCACAGCCATTGTGAGAGACAGACACTTCAGCGCGCACTCGGAAAGTGTTTACTGAATTCACAAACAGGAGACGGCTTCACAGAAACAAATCTCGGCCGAGCCTTCTGCACAGATGTCAGATTTCCGTAGAAGCCTCCCGGAGGCACACGGATCCCACAATGGACTATTTTTAGTCCTGATAATTAATATTGGAGGAGAAGGGGAGGAGGATGAAAATGTAGCTCCGGCAAAAAAGCAATTACCATCGACATCATATATTCTCACCTACGAGATGTGTTATTTTCAGAGAAATAAAGAGAGAAACCTTCCCCAAACCTATAGATTTTTCGACTATGCCTCCCATGAAGTAGATGTTTAATTCTTCCCCTTTAGGATTCCAGAAAGAGCTTGGACTCATAGGTTAATATATGCAGCAAGTGTTATATCAGTGTGGATCTTACTACTACAAAAAAAGATGTTTGTTTTGAAGTCCCAGAAAGCAAGAATTTGCATCCCCTGCACACACCGAATATTCATGATCAGCAGCTGCAACAAAAGTTGGGGATGCCTTCAAATTCCTTTCCGCCAGGTCCCCGGTGCCTAATTTTTGAGACTTTTTTCTCACTCCTTTAGGGCTTCACTGAAATTGGTCCTGTCTGTGAAGACTTCTGCATTCCATGTGGATGCACCCACATCTGTTAAGTAGCACACTCTTGTTCCAGCTCAGTGAAACCCAGTCTGTGATGAAAGAGAACAACATAGGGTCGCTCAGCATCCAGAAGCACAGTGAAAGGGATGGCAGGTGCCTCATTGTGCTCAGACAAGGTCCCCAACACAAGCTCCCATCTGCTCACCTTCCCTCAACCCTCAGCTCAGGGCTGAGGCCCTGGAGAGGGAGGGGGCAGTTGCATCACAGAGTCCCACAGATGACTTTGATTTCAGAGCTGTTATTGTTCAGTCTCTCAGTTGTGTCCAACTCCTCGCCACCCCATGGAGGGCAGCACACCAGGCTTCCCTGTCCCTCAGCACCTCCTGGAGCTAGATCAAACTCATCATTGAGATGGTGATGCCATCCAACCATCTTATCCTGTGTCGGAGCTGAGTTCTCGGTTTCATTTACCTCTCTGCTCTGTGCATCCTCTCCTTCTTGGAAAGCTGTGCTCTCCTCAAGTCTATGAATTTTGCACAAAGTTTAGTCTTTTTTTCTGACAGTTTCCCCTCTGTTTCCATCACAGCCTGCTTGTCTTCCGGCTGCCCCAGAAATGTTGGCTTTGCACAGGGATTCACACCCTCTGTGCTAAATCTAAATGTCCAGCCCAGACTCTTGTCAGGATTTACACTCGTGTATTCACATGTCGGCTAGGTGTCTCCTAGTGATACATCACAGAATCTCAAATTCACACATCCAAACTGCCCTTACTACCTTTCCCTCTAAGCCAGTCTCATCTCTGAGGCTTGCATCTTGTCACTGGGACTGTGGTCCCCTCAGCCACGGATAGGCCTGTATGTGTGTGTCCTCCACGGCCCTCTTCCTCCACATCCAGTCTACGGCCAGCTCACATCACAGCATCTCCAAAAGAGTTCTGGACTCTACACTCCTTGTTGCCTCTGCCGTCAGTGCCTGATCCAAGCCCTCATCCTCACTAGCCCGGACAACCACTGCAGCTTCCTAAAGTGACTCCCTGTTTCTGCATCCTCAAATTCACCCTCCATCTGCCAGCAAGATCATTCCAAAATATCATCAGACATACGAGACTGCCCAACTTAAAGCGTTCCATGGATTTCTTTAGCATCTCAAAGATAAAAGCACTTACGGTTGTATAACACCTGGTCCCTGCTTTTGTCCCTAATCTCACGCCTGCCTAAAGACTGTCATCCTGCCTGGAATTCAGCATTCTAAGCATGCTGAGCTGTTTGAAAATGGAAGTATAGTTGCTTTTTAAAAACTGAAGTGGAGTTGATTTATAATATTGTGTTAGTTTCAGGTATACAGAAAAGTGATTGCTATATATATATATATATATAATATATATATAATTACTATAAATTTACTGTATAATAGAGGATGAGATGGTTGGGTGGTATCACCGACTCGATGGACATGAGTTTGAGCAAGCTTTGGGAGTTGGTGAAGGACAGGGAAGCCTGGCGTGCTGTAATCCACGGGGTCGCAAAGAGACAGACACGACTAAGTGACTGAACTGAACTGAGATATACTTCCCAGATTATTTCCCTTATAAAATATTGAATATAGTTCCCATAGTTCCCAGTATTATGCATTAACTCATGTTTTGCTTATCTATTTTATGTATAGTAGTTTGTGTCTGTTAATCCCATACTCTTAGTTTAACCTCCCCGCATTCCCTTTGCCTTTTGGTAACCGTTTAGTTTGTTTTCTATGTCTATTTGAATCTGTTTCTGTTTTGTACATAGATAGATTCACTTGTATTATTTTTTAGATTCCACATATATCATATGGTATTTGTCTTTCTCTTTCTGACTTACTTCACTAAGTATTAGTATTCTCTTCATCCATGCATGTTGCTACAAATGGTATTATTTCATTCTTTTTTATGACTGAGTAATATTCCATTGTGTGTGTGTGTTACATCTTCTTTATCCATTCATCTGTCGATGGACACTTAGATTGCTTTCATGTCTTGGCTATTATGAACAGAGCTACTATGAATATTGGGGTGCATGTGTCTTTTCTAATTACAGTTTTCTCTGGATATATGCCCAGGAATGGGTTTGTGGCTTATATGGTAACTCTATTTTTAGTTCTTTAAGGGACCTCCATACTGTTTTCCATAATGACTGTACCAAATTACATTCCCAAACAGTGTAGAAGGGTTCCTTTTTCCCCTTTTCTCCATTCCCTCTCCAGCATTTGTTATTTGTAGACTTTTTGATGATGGTCAATCTGACTGGTGTGAGGTGATACCACATTGTAGTTTTGATTTGCATTTCTCTAATAATTAGTGATGTTGAGCATCTTTTCATGTGTCTGTTGGCCATCAGTATATATTCTTTGGAGAATATATTTAGGTCTTCTGCCCATTTTTCATTGGACTTTTTTTCAATACTAAGCTACATGAGTTATTTGTATATTTTGAATATTAACCTGTTATTGGTTGCATCATTTGCAAATATTTTCTTCCATTCTGTAGGTTTTTGTTTTGTTAATGTTTTCTTTTTTCTTTATGCATGTGTTGCTTTTATCCTCTCTTTAATTAAATCATACCTCTCTAATTAACTCCATCACACCTTCCTTGCCAGACTTAGCAATTCTCTTTATCCCCTAACATTCAGCTCCAGATCCTTCCCTGGCAGAATTCCCTGAACACCCACCCATGGTACAACACTGTTGCACTTGCCATTGATACAGTCCAGGAGGAAGCATCCTGAACTCCATCGGCCAGGAGTTTTGTCTTGCTCACCCTGGTGTAAACCCAGACTCTGGAACACTGGTCGGTGCCCATCTTTATTAGTCAACATTTCCAAATATTTATCTAAAAAGCAAGGTTCACAATATGAAG
The DNA here is from genome assembly GCF_033118175.1 of Dama dama. Lineage (NCBI taxonomy): Eukaryota > Metazoa > Chordata > Mammalia > Artiodactyla > Cervidae > Dama > Dama dama. Next base: position 16,708,661 of record NC_083682.1, read on the forward strand.
ATAAATGAGAGCTCAGATTCAGGTAGAATGTTTGTTCCATGCCTCTGTTCTCAAGAGCTAACGGAAGTCCCTAAAAGTAAGAGGGGAAATTGAGGAGCCTTGGTTTGGGCACCAAATTATTCTTTTTCTGGTACTTATTTTGTTAGAAATGTCAGAAGGAACCCGTGTCTTTGCTTTCAGTTTTCTTTTCATTCCCCTGCATCTATCTGTCTGCCCCTACCCACAGCAGACTTTTGAGCTCCCTGCAAGACTCAAGTCTCGGATTCTCTGTTCTTCCTGATTCACTCACTTCTCCTTGGTCCTTTCCTTCACCCCCAAATCTGCCCCATCACTTTCTCATGGAATATGCCAAAATTTCCCTGTCCTGCAGTGACTGCCCTTCTGAATGTTGGGCCAGTTTTCTAACTGGAGCCCAGTCTGTTCTCCTGAATGTTCTTCTGTCAAAACACACATGACATTAAAACAAGATTTATCCTTTTCCCTGAAACCACCCCTCCCCATGACTCTCTTGCTTTTTGGATGGCACCAACATTCTAAATCGCTCAGCCTTGTAGATGAAGAATCAACTTTGTCATCTTCTCTTTCTACACCTCCCACATTTAATCAGTAACAACAGTCTTTTTAATTAACATAGATGTGGGAAATTAACAAAGTTTTCAGAAATGATGAGTAGTTTGGTTTAATTGATGTGGAGGGTATAGTAAAGCATCAGTGGAGTATCAGACCAAAATGTTAGCACAGCCTGAAACTTCAGAGTCTTATGGTCTAAGCTAAGGAACTGGGGATTCATTTAAAAGAGCACTTGAAAAGTGATGAATACATATTATAAGAAATGAGTTTTGATAGACATTAATCTGGTCTTGACATCTGGAAGGATAGAATGGTGGTGGTGTTGGTGGGGATTGCTATTTAAATTAAAATACAAAGGACCATTGCTTAGTTTGACGTTTGCTCCTTGGAAGAAAAGGTAGGACAAACCTAGACAGTGTATTGAAAAATAGACCCATCACTTTGCCAACAAAGGTCCGTATAGTCAAAGCTATGGTTTTTCTAGTAGTCATGTTCAGGTGTGAGAGCTGAACCATAAAGAAGGCTGAGTGCTGAAGAATTGATGCTTTTGAACTGTGGTGCTAGAGAAGACTCTTGATAGTCCCTTGGACTGCAAGGAGATTAAACTAGTCAATCCTGAAGGAAATCAATGATGAATATTCATTGGAAGGACTGATGATGAAGCTGAAGCTCCAATATTTCGGCCACCTAATGCAAAGAGATGACTCACTGGAAAAGACCCTGATGCTGGGAAAGATTGAGAGCAGGAGAAGGGGGCAACAGAGGATAAGATGGTTGGATAGCATCACTGACTCAATGGACATGAATTTGAGCAAGCTCTGGGAGATAGTGAAGGACAGGGAAGCCTGGCATACTGTAGTCCATAGGGTCACAAAGAGTTGGACACAACTTAGCAACAGAACAACACCAATAGCTCAGTTATAAGCCAGCTGTGTGACTGTTAAGGTACTAAGGTTCACTGAACTAAGCACCCTCCCTAGAAAAGAAGTTTAATAACATCTTTCCTAGGAGCATCTTGTGTGTTAGAGACAACGCAGGCAAAAACCCAAGTAAGCATGCCAGCACTTTTGAGGCACTGATTGACTTGGTTTCAAGAGTGATTCCTACTCAGTAGGGGACTTCCTGGATTTCTGGGCTGGGACTCAGCTCAGTCCCAAAGAATGTGGAGATTGTTCCTGGACACCTTCAATCAACCCCTCCAGGGACCTGTGTCCTAGCATACTTGAGACCACACCCACTCTGAGACCACAGCCATAGCTAGTTCATCTCTGCCTCAACAATACACAACCAGCACCTACACACAGCAAGACAATAGTGTTAGATGGCTGAATCTGTTAATGAATAAACCCAAGCCTAGAGTGATTAGCTTGCTTTCAAGTGGAGTGAGGTTCCCAGCTATTTGAACAGTGGAGTCCTTCTGCAGGTCTACGAACACTTCTGATTTACCCTTGGCACCTGTAAGTGATATTATCAGGTACTTGGGTCCTTTTTCTTCTTCCAAGTGGTCTCAAGTACACTTTGAAGCTGTTGAAATGGGCAGAAGGAATTTCCTCTTATACCTTCAAGAAATAAGGTAATAAGAATTCTTCAGTCCTATTGACATGAAAAGTTAATGGTCTTATTTATTCATCTATTTTTATGGTTTTGTTGTGCCTGCTTATCTCCATCTTCAGCTCTTTGGGTTTCTCTCTGGACAGGCTTGCCCTTGCTCAAGCCCGATGTATGTACAGAAAACACGAAATTAGCAATTAGCCGGAAGAACTGCCGGTGGGGAGTCGCTCTTCTTGCTCTGAGGCTGGCAGATGTCCCAGACCTCCACACAGCATCTGACTTCTCTGACCTCTACCCTGCTCTGACCTCTACCCTGCTCTGTCCAGACCTCCACCACCTACTCTCTCTGCACTGGTCTAAGCATCTCCTGTCACAGGCTTGTGACTGGCTGGCTTGGGCATTGTCATTTGGGGAATAAGGCACAGAGCCAAAGGCTTTTCTTGGAAAGGCTGATCCCAGGAGGTCTGACTTCACCACCACTCCCACTTCCCCCTACATAAGTAAAGCCACCTTTCAAGCATCATCACTACAAATCTCCAAGTCTTTCTCCTTTTCCCATTTCTGGAACAATGTGACTGTGATTCCATTCAGGAGCCAGTTAGGAGATATGCCTGAACTTGGGAGTTGAAGGAAAGAAAGACAGATAGAGTGAAAACTGAAATGAAAGATATTCTGCAAGTAACATGAGGAAAAAATCCCTTGGACAAGGGATGTGCTTGACAAGTGAATGAAGAACCCCCTCATATTTAATCATTTCTGTTAATACTGTTGGAGCTGATTTTGCAGAAATTGCTGCCCAGGAATTTCCATCTATTGGGTTTTGGCTCCAAAAGGAAGTGTGGTGTAACCTGGAAGGCAAGGGTTGCTTTGTGACTTGTGGTGGGATTTTGTTTTCAGGCAGAGATAAATTTTAATTCCAATTCCATCACTAATTATGTAAGTGACTATAGTTATCAGCAGAGCACCCGAATCATCAGTAGAAGCTCCACAAATACTATTATTGTGCTACTGTGGTAATTGGCTTCCCAGGTGACTCAGTGGAAGAGAATCTGCCTGCCAGTGCAGGAGATACAAGAGATGCCAGTTCGATCCCTGGGTTGGGAAGATCCCCTGGAGAAGGAAATGGCAACCCACTCCAGTATTCTTGCCTGGAGAATCCCATGGACAGAGGAGCCTGGTGGGATACAGTCCATGGGGTCACAGAATCAGACATGACTGAGTGACAGAACACACACACACACACACATGCTGTGATTACTATTATTTTGAAGACTGTAGCACGACCAGGAATGGAATATCTCACAATTCAACCTGGCCGTTCCTCTATTTCCACTGTTGCCGGGGAGGAGAACGCTCTCTGGGATGGAGGGGCCCCCAGGCTGTAAAGGCTGGGGTCTTGGGGGTACTTCTAGGGTTAATCCATCCCTAGATTGTTAGGTTGCCAAGGCACAGAGTATGGGGCACAGAATATTTCCCAAAGAGCTTCTATCCCTGAAGGGCCAGGCATGTATGAGCAGCAGTGTTAGTCACTGTAGGTCAAACCCAGGTCTCCTGCATTGCAGCCAGATTCTTTACCATCTAAGTCACCAGGGAAGCCCATGAGCAGCAGGAGGGATTCAACAGACATTTACTGGGCGAAACTGAACTGAGTCAGGCTTATGGTCTCTCCGTCTGAGTGTTCTGTGCCTGATGCTCATTATAAGGAACTGGTAATAGAAATTGGCTATCATGTGCATGGGGTCACAAAGAGTCGGACATGACTGAGCCACTAGGCACAGCACACAGTAGGTGCTTTACTCACACAAAGAATAGAGATGTAGCCTTGAACCACTCGCTTTAGCTCCCCAAACTGAGAACATACTGCCCAGCAGTGAAGAACTGGGTTCTAGGATCAGACCTGGGTTCCATGTCCGGATCCACGATCTCATCAGCTGTGTGATCTTAGGTAACCTATCACATTCCTTTATATTTCTATTTCCTTCTGTTGTGAACCAACACCACTGATGATATTAATGGAAAGATTAAATAAAAGAGGTATCAGAAGGCTTAAATAAACCAATTGTATGAAAACATGGGCCACAGTACCTAGCCGGCAGCACAGATTCAAATCCATTCTGTTTGTTTGGCTTCTAGACGCCCTCAGGGTCCACACGTTCTCTGAGTAAGGAGCGGGCTCCTCGGATCTCATAGTTGCATTCCACTCAGACACACAATGCCGCATCTCTGTTTTTCTAATTCTGACCAGTCCAGAGATGAGGGACTGCTATTTTTATTTCCTCTTAACTTCAGAACCAACCCTGTCAGTGCTGCCAGTTTTCTTGATTTTAATTAAGTAAGGCTTTATGGTACTTGCTTCAGTAAAGCCCATGTAATAGAGAGGAGGTTAGCTGGATGAACCCAGACTCCAGGGTGCTAGTCCCAGCCTTGCCGAAGATGCTAGGCAATCTAGCTTGGCATCTTGTTGTGGAGGAGAATTAATAATGATAAAAAAATTATTATGCTGCTTTTTGCAAATACAGTTTGCGGCAGAAATAATCAATGATAATAACAGAGGAGCAGAGACCCTGGGGAGTCCCCTAACCGTTACTCACAGGCATGCTCCTCCAGCCCCTCCTGAGTCCTCCTAAGGGCTGACCGTGTTCAGGAGGTGTCCAGGCATCCCAAACCAATGTGCATATTACTCCAGGGAGGCGCCTGGATCACTGCAGAATAAGCCTGTCACTCTTGATCCCTCTGGCTCCATCACAGATCTCCATCTTGTCAAAAATTCTAGTAAGTCTGGAATCTCCTTTACTTGTTTCCACCACAATTGCTTCAAACCCTTATCAGTTCTTTCCCTGGAACATTACAGCAGGCTTCCAACGTTCTCCCTGTCTCCTGTCTCATAACACTGCAAGACGTCCTTCACACCCCTGGGTGAGTGATCTTTTATTTTTAAAGTCTTTATTGAATTTGCTACAACATTGCTTCTATTTTGTGCTTTGGTTTCCTGGCTGCAAGGTAAGCGGGATCTTAGTTCCCATACCAGGGACTGAACCCATACCCTCTGTGTTTGAAGGTGAAGTCTTAACCACTGGACCACCAGGGAAGTCCGTGAGTGATCTTTTTATAAGCCAACTGCTAACCCCTGGATTGCTGATTCAGGGGCTTTCCTGCGGCAAACCTGGATGTGGACGCACAGGAGGGGAGGGTCCCAGAAAGAAGTCACACAGAGAACTGGCCCCTGGGTCAGGAATTGAATCCACTGAGGGAGCAAAACAAGTTGTATTATTGTTCTCTTGTCCTCTTTTCAGAAACAGAAAGACCTGGCAGCTTGTCATAGGCCTTAGAGCGATTATTTGAACTCATATTGTCTGACTTCTGAGACTGTTCCCTCTCCACTAGACCATTAAGGAACACTAGTGGCAGGTGCTGGGTACCATGTCCAGCTTCAGGGCTGCCTCTGCCCCTCCCACTTCCCACAATGGAGCGGCCCTAAACCATCCACAGGTGCCCAGGATACAAAGAGTCAATCTTCCAGCCTTGGTCCAGGCCGCCTAGCATACCACGACCCCCACCAGGCCTCTTTCTTCCTTTAAAAGAGAACTGGGATGCCACCACCTCATTCGGGGAACCTTCCTTTTGTCTTGGGCACAGATCATCCTTCCCTCCTGTGTGCTTAACAGTGGGGACCACCCTTCCCTCACTCTTCTGCATTAACTCTGCATCCTTGCCTTTGTTTGCACAGAGTCTGCCCTCATCTATTCAATACCTGGGACTGTCTGATCCTTACGTGTATCTCTGCTGCTGTGTACAGCACAGGGTTCATGGAAGGTGCTCAAATCCACCTCACTGAACGAGAACAAATAAAAAATAAAATATTAATAGCAGAAATTATCCTTCTCCTTGTACTGACATTTGTCTAATCTCTGTAGTAAACATCGCAAAAAATACTCTTTTGTCTTAGGAATTCAAGTTAGGTTAATATTTTAAAAATAAATTTAACAAGGAAAACGCTAGATCATCTTTGTATGAATTGAGCATCCATCTGTGTGTATGACAATCAATTAGTTGACACCCCAGTTTCAAGGGGTAAATTTGTCCTGTTGCTGTTGCTCAGTTGTGTCTGACTCTTTGTGACCCCATGGACTGTAGCCCCAAATCACTGCAGATGGTGACTGCAGCCATGAAATTAAAAGACGCTTACTCCTTGGAAGGAAAGTTATGACCAACCTAGATAGCAGATTAAAAAGCAGAGACATTACTTTGCCAACAAAGGTCTGTCTGGTCAAGGCTATGATTTTTCCAGTGGTCATGTATGGATGTGAGAGTTGGACTGTGAGGAAAGCTGAGCGCTGAAAAATTGATGCTTTTGAACTGCGGTGTTGGAGAAGACTCTTGAGAGTCCCTTGGACTGCAAGGAGATCCAACCAGTCCATCCTAAAGGAGATCAGTCCTGGGTGTTCATTGGAAGGACTGATGCTGAAGCTGAAACTCCAATACTTGGCCACCTCATGCAAAGAGTTGACTCATTGGAAAAGACCCTGTTGCTGGGAGGGATTGGGGGCAGGAGGAGAAGGGGACAACAGAGGATGAGATGGCTGGATGGCATCACCGACTCGATGGGCATGAGTTTGAATAAACTCGGGGAGTTGGTGATGGACAGGGAGGCCTGGCGGGCTGTGATTCATGGGGTCGCAAAGAGTCAGACACTATTGAGTGACTGAACTGAACTGAACTGGACTATATAGCCCACCAGGCTCCTCTGTCCATGGCATTTCCCAGGCAAGAATCCTGGAGTGGGTTGTCATTCCTTTCTCCAGGGGATCTTCCAGACCCAGAGCTTGAACTTGTGGCTCTTGTCTTGACAGACGGATTCTTTACCACTGCACCACCTGGGTCCTGGCACCCAGCTAAAGTATAAACATCAGTGTACCTATGACCACACCCCCAAGAATCTGCTCAAAAATACGACAAGGTGCAAGTATCCAGGGCAGCGTCATAGCTCTTTCTTAGATCAGCTAGGCTGCTCTGCCAAATGCAGTGAAGAAAGCCTCCTTTCTATATGGATACCTGGTTGAAACTCTCCTGCCAGTTACTTTTAAGTCAAGTTTTCCCCAAACAGAGCGATAGACAAAAGTTCTGCCAGTTTGGCCCTTCAGTAGCACACCCTTGGGTGTCTCATCTCACTGATGCCATCATTTATAACAAAGGACAGTGGAAGGAAGCGGGTGGAACCCTAGCCAAATGCTGATGTTTGTACCACGCTAGCTCAAGATAATCAGCCACAATGGGTGCTGGTGGAGATGAGGTCCAGCAGCCTTGGCAGTTACTTCTGCTGAAGGCTGCCTCTTGGGAGTGGAGGACAGGGCGCCAGGGTGGCCTCGGCTGTGTCGCCTGTGTCATTACTCGCAGCCAAAGAAACCACATAATTATTCCTGAAGGAGCCTCTGGTCAGACATTTCATTTGAAAACTGTCATTTTACAAATGTTTAATTACTTCTCAAATGTGAAGGATGACTGTGAATGTATGATCTGTCCTGTAAGAAGCTATCAACTTCAACCTCCTTGAGTTGCTGGTTAGAGAAACATTGTACGCAGAAAATTAAAGTGTTCTGATCACTTCGTATTTAAAACAGTCTTACTGCCTTCCCTGTGGCTCTGGTCTCTGACCTCATCTCCACCTCTGCGGGCATTTCCCAGCATCAGACCTGGATGAGGGCTGCCTTTCTTCTTCCTGGTTCTCTCCTGTAAGGGACTCAAGACAGACTTCAGTTCCAGGTACACAGCTAAGAAATCACCTGAAAATCAGGTTCTGATTTTAATTAAGAGAACTCCATGGTGCTTCTCTGGGCTTCTTAGATGACCTTGCTCGTTTGGTTTTCACAAGTGTGCAATTTGAAGTTACAATCATTTTTAGTGGTTGCAGTTTCAAAACATGCCGTGTGTACATTTTATGTTTTAATTTATTTTTGATGTGGACCACTTCTAAAGTCTTTATTGAATTTGTTACAATATTCCTTCTGTTTTATGTTTTGGCTTTTAGGCCCCAAAGCATGTGGGGGTCACACAGAGTCGGACTCAACTTAGAGACTGAACAACAACAAAAGGCTTTTGTGCTAAAGCTGGGAAGGTCCCAGGCAAACCTTGAGAGTTGGTCACCCAAACTCAAGGATGAGGCTTACTTCCCATGGTGATGGGAGGAGGAACAGCAGCCTGCACAAAGCCAGAGAAGACAACCCAGGGCTCCTTTGGGGAAGGACCCAGCAGACCAGTGTCACTGGCATGAAATGTGTTCAGGGCTGTGGGGCAGAAAGGAGGGCAGGGGCTTTGTAGGCAGAGGTGAGGTGAGGACTAGATAGATCGTGGGTCAGAAGTGGAAGACTCAGAAAGCAGGAACAGGGAAGCTGGTAAACACTCTGTCTGGATTGTCTGCAGCCTCTTTCTGACACCTGGCTTCACGGCTACCATAATGTCCACTCCAGACCCTTCCTCTAAACAGTCCCTGAGATTGGCAGTGATCTAATGTCTGCAAGTCATCAAGGAAACTGGCTTCCTTGCCTGTTCACAAAAGTTTTGAGTCCACTAAAGTAATCTGTCATGATGGGCATGTAAAAGACATTGGGGATGACAGTGGATCTCATACAAAGCAACGCTGCTTGGAAACCTAATGGTCAGGGGTCCATCATAAACAGCCCTTATTCATCCTACTTGGCTGCCCTCCAAAAAGACACCTCTGAACACACCACAGGTGCTTCTATTTAGGAAGTCAGAATCCCTAATTTCAGGGCCAGCCAGGTTGTCCAGGGGCCTGGACAGGAAACAGGAAGAATTGCTTATGCAGAGTGAAGAGTCTCCTTTCATAAAAGTGTTGCTGACCTTGACACTGGATCATTTATACTGTCAGAAAAAAGTGTATACTTATTTCTTCCAAGTTTCTCTACAGCTATTAAAGGATATGGTAGCCAGCTGTTTATGTGTTTACTGAGGGCAAGAGAAGAATTAATTGGATTGATTTATACTTCATCAAGAAGGCTTCGGGCTGTGGTTCAGAAGAACTTTCTGACATTAAATTTTCTAGAAAATAAAGTATGTCATCCACATTCCCAAATCTTTTTTTTTTTTTAAGCCTTGCGGTATTAACTTTCTACATAAATTCATCGTGTGCTCACTAATAAACATACACTTATTAAGTACAAGTTTGTGATATAAATAACTGATATTAGCCAGATAAATTAATAGAGCTTTCAGTTTTATGCTCCAAATCAAGTCACAAACTGAGCCAACCCCCCTCATCTTATTTTGCTCAAACGTTGTGTGAATAGCAGATTCTGAGACCCGATTTATCCTGGGAACCTCCTCAATGTGCTAATTCAGTCATGCTGTATGCATGAGAACGAGGGAGGGTTTGGGAGTGGAGGTTATAACAGAGAGGAGAAGTTAGGAGTTGCTAACAGGCAAGGGCAGAAGACAAATGCTCAGGAGATAAAATGAGGCACAATAGTGTTGACTGGTCACAGCAAAAGCAGAGACTTCAGAAGCCAAAGTAGGCACTGCCAGAAACTCAGGAGCTCTGGGAAGACTGAGGGCTGCAGGCAGCCCAGACCACAGTAGGAGCGGCCATGTGGGCACCCTGCCCGGCGCAGTCCTGGCAGTAGATGGTTGGGTTCTGCTGTATCGTCACTCATTCTTTGTTCTTCCTGGCGGAGGAAAGCCCCAGCCCCTGGAGAATCTTAAATGCTCCTGGAGTGACTTCTCACTTCAAGGTTTCAAGGCTCAGCCTCAGCTCACTCCAGATGGCCCATCAGAAGATGCATGGAGGAGATGTGTGAACAGTAGTGACCTGAGGTGCTTGCTCCTGGGCCAGACCCCAAATCCCAAGGCACAGAACAGAGGAAAAGAAACTGGAGAAAAATGACCCCCTTTCTTGCAGGGAAAAACAGCACAGGGTGAGCTTCTGCCTGGGCTCGTGTGACTTGGTGCATGCCCAGGCCTCCAGAAGAGCCACGCACGTCCTGGCCGGTGGCTATGATCCCAGAGAAAAGCAGAAGACATTGTAAACCTGCTCTTCAAAAATACAGCATATTAGGTAAACCTTTCTCAGTTACACACAGGATGCAAACCCTACGACAAAGGAGGAGCTCATTGTTCAAATCTAAATCAGAGCATCTTCCTTCCACCTTGGATCAAGTCCAGCAAACTCAACGATGGCTACATTTACAGGGTGTAGCAAGTACTGCATCAACTCAAAACATGCAAGAAACAAGACACAACTGCTCATTGATTCTGTATACTTGAGCCTTCCCCCATGCGTGAGCTCTCCTGAGAACTTTCTCAGTAGAACTGTTGAAACTGTCCCTAAAGGCCCTAAAGAAAGTCAAAGAAATAGATATTGGAACCATGGGTGTTTCTCCTACTTCCTTGTATGACAAACCTTGGTGATACCTGCAAATGTTGAAAGATAAAGATAAACAGCCTTTCAGGGGGTTGGAGAGGAAGCAGAGGATAACATCTTGCTCTGAATTTGGAGAATAGACATGATTTTCACTTCAGAAAGATGGAAGTAGTTACTGGTAATCAGAGCTGAATAGCTGGACAAGGAAAGATTCTGGGATACCAGATGATGTTTTGGAGACATTCCTGGTGGTATGTGGTGTGTGGGGAGGCTTGCATGGAATATGAAAACCAGGAGTCTCCAGAGGTTTCTTCTGCGGATGCACTGATGTCTTTGTTGAGTTCTCAGTCACTTATGTTTAGAAGGCAAGCATGTTACCAAATGCATGTTTCCCATCTGGCATTCAGACCAGCAGTCCACAAAGGGGACTGAAAAGAATTGAGGTTGTATTCCATTGACTGTGACAAAGTCAGGGCCATTAAGAAGGCAGTGCTTAGTTGCTCGGTCATGTCTGACTCTTTGCGGCCCCATGGGCTGTAGTCCACCAGGTTTCTCTGTCCACGGGGATTTTCCAGGCAAGAATACTGGAGTGGATTGCCATGCCCTTCTCCAGGGAAAGAAGGCTGAGCACTGAAGAAGTGATGATTTTGAATTGTGGTTTTGAAGAAGACTCTTGAAAGTCCCTCGGACTGCAAGTTCAAACCAGTCAATCTTAAAGGAAATCAGCCCTGAATATTCAGCCCTGATTTCCTTTAGGATTGACTGATTTGATCTTGCAGTCCAAGGACTGATGTTGAAGCTGAAACTCCAATACTTTGGCCATCTGATGTGAAGAACTGACTCATTGGAAAAGACCCTGAGGCTGGGAAAGACTGAAGGCAGGAGGAAAAGGGGGTGACAGAGGATGAGATGGTTGAATGGCATCACCAACTCAACGGACATGAGTTTGAGCAAACTCAAATAGTGAAGATAGTGAAGGACAGGGAAGCTTAGAGTACTGCAATCCATGCAATCCAAAGAGTCACACATGACTTAGCGATCAAACAACAACAGAATTTTAAAAAAAGGTATTGAAGCCTCCAAAATATGACCTCAAGCAACATCTCCGTTCCTCACCACCCCTGCCCTCTTCAGAGACCCTCTGTTCATGTAGCTGAGGTGACCTGCTTGTGCTTCACCATCCCTGCTTTTCTACCTGCCTGACTTGCACTCTCATTTTCTCCCTGCTGAACACCTAACTTCTCCCCAAGTCCTCCTATCAAACTTCTCTGCAACACAGACTCTGCTTTCTGGATGAAACTCTTGTCATCGTCAAGGTCCTACTGCTTCTGAGTTAAAACAATTCTGAGTGACTCCTAACCACATCCCTAATTTAGTATCTTTAAAAACTGAGGGACTTTCCTGGTGGTCCAGTGGTTAACACTCCATGCTTCCACTGCAGGGGGTGTGGGTTAGATCCCCGGTCAAGGAGCTACTATAAGAAGATCCTACATGCTGCATGGTGCAACCAAAATTAAACAAACAAACAAACAAAACTGAAGTCCAGAGAAACTGGAGCTGTTCAAGGTGACCCACGCAGCTAGTAGCAGTGGTAGTTTCCTCCTTGGTCCTCTAGTGATGCCTTTTTACTTCTTGCCTGTTTGCATTATAATCTTCACAAGCTGTGTTTTCTCACCACAAGTTATGTGCTCTTTTGGGACAAGATCTACACCATGAAGTACTGAATTCTTGGGAAACTTAGAGGAAAGTCTTTACACATATGAGTAGGAATCTAAATATTTAATTGAGATGAATAGAGAAGGAAGTCAATGCAGAGAATAGAGAGCTGCAGTGCATGGAGTCACAGAGTTGGATATGACTTAGTGACTGAACAATAACAACAACAACGGAGAGGGAAAAAAAGATCTTTCCGCCAACTTCAACCTAGAATTAAAGGTGAAAGCTCCACAGTGGCATGGATGATAAGACAAGCATTCCACCCAACATGATTTGATTCAAGATCTTCAAAGCTAGAGGTGAGGTCTTAGGGAAGTTAGGCATATGGAAACTATTTGTCCATTTTCATAAGCTGGAAAGTCCAATTATGCATTAAGATTTATATTTTTATCTCGAACTGTTTTAAATCTGATGACTTTAACAAGCATATCCTAACTTTCACCACTGTACTGAGTGTTTGACAGCTTTTATTGCCAAGGGGCTGATTAACTGGAGTGTTCAATTCAAATTAAATATGACACATTTATTGCTCATGTGAATAATGTCCATATATTTTATTCAAATAACCGCTAGACTCTGCAAAGAATTAAAAATGGAAAAAAAAAAAAAAAAACAGACTTTGAGCTTCAAGGAGCTTACTATTTTTTCTTTCTTTCTTTCTTTTTTTTTTTTTTACTGTGTTTATGGTATGGGACAAAATAGATGAGATAGGTCAAAAATTACATTTTAAAAATAGTTATTTTTGTTGGGTTATAGTTGCTTTAGAATATTGTATTAGTTTCTGCTGTATAACGAATTGAATCAGCTATACAGATACATATATCCCCTCCCTCTTACACCTCCCTCTCATCCCCCCATCCCATCCCTCTAGGTCAACATGGAGCACCGAACTGAACTCCCTGGGCTATATAGCAGCTTCCCACAAGCTATCTATATTACACATGGTTGTGTATATATGTCAATTCCAGTCTCTCAATTCATCCTACCTTCCCCATCCTCTGCTGTATCCACACATCCATTCTCTACATCTTCATCCCTATTCCTGCCCTGCAAATAGGTTCATCTGTATTATTTTCCTAGATTCCACACACATGCATTCGTATAAAAGAACTGCTGGCCTCCGCCGAAGTTCTAGGAAGCTGATGTCTGTGGGCTCTGAGAATCACTGTGGCGAAGGGGAAAGGATCACAAGGAATATGTGCATGTGCACTGGGATTTGTGTAAGTCCTTTCTCTGCCCTCTTATTAGTGATGGGATCGTGGGAAACTTGCTTCATCTCTCAGTCCTGGTTTGTTCATCTGTGAAATAGGACTAATGATGGTATTGTCCTTGAGGAATTGACATGAGGATTAGATGAGGTAATGCATGCAAAGGGTTTAGCAAATTCATTGTAAAAACTCAACACACATAAGCTGTTATTAGTTCTAGGACTTGATCCTACAGAGAAAATGAACTTTAAGCAGAAGCTATGTTACAGGAATGAGAAGAAGATGAACAGCTACAATTTAATAAGAAGTAGATTGGTGACAGCAAATGCCACAATGGTAAGTGCTATAAAAGCACAGAGATGTGAGGACAGAAAGGGAAAGAATACAGACTGCACCAAAGGAGCAGGTCGGTCACACCTAGCTGCTTAGAAATAGAGATCACTTGGCAAATTTTTTCTGGGACATCAACCAACCCAGAATAATTCCACTTAGGCTTCATAAAAATGCTTTGTGTTATTCATCAGGTCGCTAGCTGCATCCCTGGAGACACGACTTGCAACATGTTTTAAGACTGGACATGAACGATTCTAACTGAGAAAAATACCAAGAGCCGCAAAAGGAAACTCACCCAATCATTATCCAGTTGACTGGATCCTTACACATACAGATCGGCTAAACAGATGCACAAAGTGATGAGACAATTCATGATTTCCGCTACCAAAATAGACCAGTTACTGGACATAAAGTCACAGAACATAACTTTACTCTTCATGGCCAGAATCTTCATGATGATTCCTACTATACCTACTAAATGTAGCAATCTGAATACAGAAGGTACAACATCTATCATTAATATGATATACCAAATAACCATTTGATTAATCTGTATTCCTACAGTATAAAAGAGTGGCTTGTAACCTACCTGCTCATTGTATTAATATTTCCCTCACATTACAAAAATCTGCATATCCTCACAGGCAAGTGGATAACTATATAACAATCTCCCTTGCTAAACTGTAACTTGGACATTTTTTTTTCCAATTTCTGTATTTCTAAGCATTTAGTCCATGCTAGGCCAGTGGGAGATACTCTATAAATGTTTGTTGAGTGACTGAGCATCCTCTACCCCATATCACATTCTGTATTATACATATATATATTCTGCTTCTTAAGAGAAGTGGCCCTGAGATTTCCCTGTCGGTCCAGTGGTTAAGACTTTGCCTTCCAATGCAGGGGATGTGGGTTCAATCCCTGGTTGGGGAGCCAAGATCCTACATGCCTTGCGACCAAAAAGCAAAACATAAGACAGAAACAATATTGTAGCAAACTGAATAAAGACTTCAAAAATGGTCCACATCAAAAAGAAAAAAAATCTTAAAGAAAAGTGGTTCTGGTTTACATCTAACTTTATATCACTCCACTTAGTGCCCCTTATAGAAAATGTGGAAATTCATGCTTCAAGACATGCTTCACTTTAGGGTCCTAGATTATCAACATTCAAGACCTGGGCCCTTCTCTGGCATGATGTTCAATGAGGGGGGTGGGAAAAGAGACTTCCCAGTCTCCAAAACCAGGTTACAGACTCCTGAAGTGGGCTCCCCTGAGCCAGAGGCAACGACGGCAGGATATGTCAGAGCATGCTAGTCAGACCAGACCAACTTACGGACCAGATCCTTGGCTCTAAACACAGGCATCTTGTCCATCACTGTGGGTCTAGGTGCAGGCAGTACCTGGCTTGCATACTGTTGGTGCCTAACATTCACCTGGAACATCAGAGGCACTCAATAAACACTTTTGGAAATAGAAGGAAACAAGAGGAAAGATGGCAGGTGGAACTTAAATGCCATAAACAAAGATCTGAGCAAAGACCCAAATCTAAGCTGTCAGTTTAGAAGTAATAACGGAAAAATACCACAATTTAGCAGTGGGAAGATTTCGGACTCAGATCTACTTAACAAGGGCAACTGAGGCTATAGGATCTCTCTGAAACTAAGATTCAAGGGCAGTGTCTGTAGCCGCTAGACTGAGGTTCACCAGTCCTGAACACCCTCAGCAAGGCTGGCTTAAAAGAGAGGCTGGCACACCATTCCAGATATTTATTTACTTAAGGTTAAAACTGGGCATAAAATATGGAGGTGGACTGTTCCCCAAACTGAGGCTTAAGAAGGACGTGTGTGCTGGGATTAGTTGGGCCATAAAGAAGGCTGAGAGCCTTTTGAACAGATGCTTTTGAACTGAGATACTGGAGAAGACTCTTGAGAGTCCCTTGGACTGCAAGGAGATCAAACCAGTCCATCCTAAAGGAGATCAACTCTGAGTATTCATTGGAAGACCTGATGCTAAAGCTGAAGCTCCAATACTTTGGCCACGTGATGCGAACAACCAACACATTGGAAAAGACCTTGATGCTGGGAAAGATTGAAGGCAAAAGGAGAAGGGGGCGACAGAGGATGAGATGGTTGGACAGCATCATTGACTCAATGGACATAAGTTTGAGCAAAATGGGAGACAGTGAAGGACAGGGAAGCCTGGTGTGCTGCAATCCATGGTGTCGCAAAGAGTCAGACATGACTGAGAGACTATACAAAAACAAGTCTGCTAGGATCAGGAAAAAGCAGAACTAAGAAGGAAGCAGGTACATCATTAAAAGGGCTATTTTGTATATCTCTTATATGGCAAGGTTTACTTAGAGTCACAAGAAGAAATCAGCTTTCAAATCCAGTTAAAAAATCTGATTCTTTTTCTAGGTTTAACAACTACAGAGATAAAAAAATATAAGACTATATAGCATGAGCCTGACTCAGTCATCTGTCTGGGTGCTGGAGTGCCTGTTGGTTGGTGGTGTGTGAAGCTAGGGTTCGATATAAAGGATATCCAAACAGTCTTGTGAAGAAGGCAGCTCATAACCCAGCTACATTTTTCTTCTAAAGTATTAGAACCTTTGAAAATTGGTTCCTTTCTCTCTCTCCCCCCTACCTTTTTTTTTTAAGATTGCAAAATTGGATCTTTTTTTAGTTCCTTTCAGGAGAAGGGAGAAATATTTATGAAGCTTATTAGTGAGCAGACAGCACTTTACCTGATAAATATAAACTATCCCCGAGCCTCCCAGGGACTCCTTTACCATCTCCCAGAGGAACAGAGTGGGGTTTTTACACATTAAAATAAATCTTTAGTGCTTTATCACCACGGATCCTGAAGGGGTTGAATGTGGTGTCAAGAAAATTATTCAGAGATTTTTCTTCTCTACTTGCAGTTCTGTAACCTTAATTCAGTGTATCTTCACACCTACTATTTCTTTCCTGAGAAAAGCCAGAATAAATGCGAGTCACAAAGCATTATATGGAAAGCTTATTTGCTTGGACATATGATCGCAGTGAGGCCATGGATCCACTTCTCTTCGCCAGAATAGTGTCTAAAGAGAAGCTGCAACTGCCTGTATTTCTGTGGTGGTGCGGCTGGACTGGTTACGTGAAGCAACATGTTCTGGATGGTGGAGGCCCTTCCCTCTACCTAAAAACCAGAATAATGTGGCAAATATATGCAAGGTGGTCTGCTTACCTTGAATCACCCAGATAATTGCTTTACTTCTGCATTTCACGTCCCTAACACAGATTCTATTCAGGGAAGAGTTTTGGAGAGGCTCGTTTAACTCTGGATTTTAAAGGCAATAGCAATTTTCCTAAGCATCGTTCATCCGCAGACAATTTAGAACAATTTTATTAAAAATAATAATAAAAGCACTTACATCGACCCTAAAAATATGAAGGTAGCAAACAGGTAACTGGGAGCGCAAACACACATTTGCATATACTATCAGGCATTGATGGGAGAATGTGCCCAATGGTGAATATGCCCAATTGTGAGTGTGAAGGCAGGTTTCATTTGCACTTTATTGCTGCCAACAATGGATACCTGTATCCTGGGGGGTCTGTTTTCCACATGCAGCTTTGTAAATGTGCCATTGCAGCTTTGTAAATGTACCATTTCGGCTTTCTTTTCCTTAAATGTGAATATGGTCTGGAAGCAGCTAGCAACGGCTCTGTTTCTGTTTGGGGAGATCTAAGTGATGACTTGGCATCCTAGTTGTCTGGTAACCTTTTCTTTGGCTTCAAAGGCAGATGGGTAGGGGAAGAATGGGAAAAAAAATGTTAGGAATCTCAAGAAAGTACTGCTTGTTGACAGCAAAGATGATCTTACTTGATAAAATCAATGTGGATGCCAGCACAATCTGAGATCTTTCTTAAGGTTGATTTTATCAAGATAACAGATTAAATGTGTCTGACATCTAGATTTTGGTCAATGTATTGTTCTGGTCTCTGTAGGCAAGACCCTACATTATGAAGTCCTGCTTTTATTCTTTTAAATAAAACTCCATTTTAGAAAGAAAAAAAAAATCATGACAAAATTTACTGAAAGAAAAAGTGACTCACTTTTCTCTCCAAATAAAGTACTTCATATGAACCATCAATCATTCCTGAGCCTCATCAGCATTTGACTGAAATTTTCATGTTTTTCCCCCCTCCTCAAGAACAAGGGATGTGAGAGTGGAAATAAATTAAGTATTCTTAGGATTTTGAAAATCTACAGTACTTTTTATTTTGCAATGACAGAAGCAGTTTTATTACATTTGTAAAATAAGTAGACCCCATGATTTTAGATGGAGTATCTGGGTTTTCTGTATTTACAGATGTTTAGAAAAAGAAGGGCTTCTAAACAATTATTGACCAACTATCCCACACCCAAATACTGGTCTGAAAGAAAGTTCCATACTTCATTACTTGTGGGGTTGTTTCTTTCTCACAGTTAAAAATGATATTAGATAAATACAACTGTATGGAACTTAAAAACCACTGTGATCTCCAGCACAGGTTCATCTTTGAATATGAGCATTTCTGCAGAAGATTTTATATACAAGTAAGAGAGTATTATATTCTTAACTTGCACATAAACCTGAGTTAGAATTTTGTGTTCTGACCCTGAGTGTATGATCTCAGTCCCCACTAAGAAGTAGGCTGATAGTAGAAAGAAATGATTTAATTCTCTGGAAACTGGTTTGCAGGTCTTTGGAAATCAGAAACTAGAACTAAGTAATCATCAAGGTCCAGATTCATATTCCAGCAGCCTGTTTCAAGTATGATCCCACTCTTGCAGCAAGCAACTGCGCATAGGCCCAAGAATGACAGCAACATTTAAGTTTGGATGGTCATTTATTTTAGAAATGTAATGAGAACTCAAAAACATATTAAGTCATCAGGAGCTCTGTGTGTCCTCCGTGCAGTGATTTTCAGGTTTACTGACATTCTTTGCATGTTGTTTACATGTAATTGAGGTTGGCACTGTTGCTTACCTACTCGACAGCTGTTTCCACTACTACCACCTTAACAAACTTCTTCTTGTATGACAGAGACCACCTTCCTCTCAAGGGGCTCAAACATCAGAAACTCATTTTCTGAGTCTCTCTTGCAGTGAATAGGACATGACAGTTCATCAAATCTTAATTTTAATTAGAATCTGAGGGTGAGTTTAAGGGAGTATACCTAGAGAAACATCGCCTCCTTAATGAAAAGGGACATAAGAGAAGACTCTCCTGCCTTTTTCCTTCTCCTAAATATTGCTGTGTCCCTAAGTTTGTCTGAAAGTCCTTCCCCCGCTTTTTAATTCTGATGGTTCAAACCTGAAGACCAAACCCACATGTTGAGAAAGGAGAGAAAGAATCTGGATCTAGAGATGCCATTGTAGTCCTGATTTCCACCCATCCTCTGACTTCTCCCATGAGATGATACACCTCTTTATTGTTCACATCCCTTGAACTGATGTTGGGGAGGAGATGCTTCTTTGAGATTACAGATGTCCCTTTTATCTGAGAGACATTCTTGGCTTTCCTTGGAGGTGCCAAAATCTCTCACCACCATAATCTCAGGAGTGATTTGGAAAAGATCAGGTAGGACATATCAGTCCTTCCCTTTCTTTTGGGAGCAGCCCTCTGCACAGTGGTCCTGTGCTGTGCAAGGGGAGAGGCCAGGCCTAGCCTGGGGGGCTGGAGTTTCCCAGCATTCCCTGCGAATGGGGATAGGGACCAGTCCAGTGTTAACATAGTATCCACAGTCAATTTTTTTTTTAAATCAGAAATGAAGGTGCTATTACTAAACCACCACCACATTTTTTATCTCTGTTTTCTTCTTATCTGACTTTTACATTTTTCTGGACTTGGGCAGGGCAAAGAGATGTTACTAATATCCCTCCTCAAACACCAAGAGTTGACATTTTGTTATTTATAGCAGAAAGTGATTTACATTGTTTGTACAGGTTTTCTGATTACATCTTTAAAACTGGGATAATGCCATATCTTAAGTTTCCCTGTCATTGAGCTCAGGGCTCACAGTAATTCTGGTTGCTGATGAACTGACTTAATTGTTATGAAGACCCTGTAAATAAATTCCCCCCATCTTAGACTCGTTTCAGGATGATGAGAACATCATTCGTTAGGTATCTGATAGATGTATGAAGAAGGCTGAACAGTTATGCTTCTCTATATCTTCTGGTGGTGACACCCCTCCCAGCCCATTGGAACAGCTGGAAGGCGTCCAGGGTTGGAGAACATCTTGGCTGAAGGAAAGACTTACACAGGAGGATGGGGATGGAGGATTTGCATAGTTTGGCTAAGTGACAGCTGAGAGGCGGTTATGACACTAGATATATGTTTCCCATACTAAGAAGAATGATTACCCAAGCCTGCTGAAGGGAGGCAAACAGAAAAAGAGAGACAGAAAAAAAGATACATTCAGGCTGAATATCATGGAATCTTTCAGGAAGAGACTTCTCTGAGGCTACACTGTCTTGTCCTGGAGATAGAATGACACATTGAAAATAATACAGCCATGGAGGGAGTCAGACCTCTGTTTAAGTACCAGCTTTATTACTGAAAAGATATCTGACCTTACAAAGATGACTTTGCCTTTCTGAATATCAATGTTCTCGTCTTTAACATGGACATGGTTTTACCTGATCTCCTTAGGTTGCAGGGTTGTGAAGGTCTAATGAGTTAATGAATGCAAAGGCAAGTTTTAAATCATAAAGAAGTACATAAATGTCATGGACTGCTTCGATGGCAGTTGTACAAATTTACGATCTCAGCTCAAGGCCTTCCTCACCCTCTTCCCAAGCCCACCAGCAAAACAGCTGGAGTGGGACTCAGGAGTTCCCATCAGGGGCCTATGGGATATTGCCCCATTGCTCCATAGCATGCCAGGATCCTCCTTTATTGTTACAGCGGAACCAGATTCCCCGTCCTGAGGATGTTTACAGGAAGGACTCATTCTGGGTGGATATCATTTTAACAGCCCAGCCCAGATGAGCATGACTATCCCATGTTCATTTCCAGAGATGAGCTCTGTCACAAAACTGTAAACCTAAAAAACATATTATGCCCTCCTATATACACATCTATAGCATCCAAGATATGTCCTGAGTGTTAACAGAAAAACAACAACAATGGTATTGATTTGACCTGTGCTCTTAACAAGTATTCTGTGATAGATTTCCCCATGTTATAATGTAGACACTGGGTTTTATGCTTTTAAATGTATTTATTTCCCTTCTTAGTCTACTGACATGTTAATACTTCTGCCATAGGGTAATTTTTTTAACAAACAAAGTCAAAGATAAATTTTTTTTTTTCCTTTTCAAGCTAGTTTTTAGGTTTCCTGTCTTGGGTTAGAAAATATGCACCCTAAAACTAAATATATATATATATATATATATATACATATATATATATATATATAGTCTAGGAATACATATGTGTAAATTTTCCTTAGAGGTTATTTTGTTATTTTAGCATTTAAGTATTTAATCCATTTTTAAATTAATTTGGATTACTTTATTCAGATAAAATTTACATATCATAGATCTTAAGTCCATAATTTCATGCATTTAAAAAAAAATTATATTCTTAGGTACTGCTGCTGCTGCTGCTAAGTTGCTTCAGTCAAGTCCGACTCTGTGCGACCCCATAGAGGGCAGCCCACCAGGCTCCCCAGTCCCTGGGATTCTCCAGGCAAGAACACTGGAGTGGGTTGCCATTACCTTCTCCAGTGCCTGAAAGTGAAAAGTGAAAGTGAATTCGCTCAGTTGTGTCCAACTCTTAGCGACCCCATGCAGCCTACCAGGCTCCTCCGTCCATGGGATTTTCTAGGCAAGAGTACTGGAGTGGGGTGCCATTGCCTTCTCTGATTCTTAGGTAACAACCATTTAAAATAAGTATTGAGCATTTCCTCATAAAGTTCCCTCATAACCTTTTTTCATTAGCAGTCAGTATTTTTATTTCTATCACCATAGACTAGTTTTATCCATTTGAATGACATCTATATGGCCTCAAAGAATATAAGCTTACTGTGTCTGACTTCTTTAACTTAATCTAATGCTTCTGAAATTTTTCTCAGTGATATATATATACTGGTAGTTCATTCTTCTTAAATTTTTTTGCTAAGTAGTATCTCATTGTATGAACACATCATAATTTGTTCATCTATTCTCCAGTTAATGTATATTAGGCTTCACTTGTAGCTCAGTCGGTAAAGAATCTTCCTGCAAGGCAGGAGATTGGGTTCAATTCCTGGGTCGGGAAGATCCCCTGGAGAAGGAAATGGCAACCCACTCTAGTATTCTTGTCTGGAGAGTCCCAGGGAACAGATGGGCCTGGCAGGCTACAGTCCATGGGGTCACAAGAGTCAGACATGACTTAGCGACTAAACCACTAATGTATATTTCCAGTTTGTTGTTATAATGAATAAGGCTGTTATAAAAATTTTCACATCCACCTGCAATGTGGGAGACCTGGGTCCGATCCCAAAAAGTCACAAAAAGTCAGACATGACTGAGTGACTTTCACTTCACTGCACTTCACTGCACTTCACTTCAAACATTTTTATACAAGTCTCTTTGTGGACCTTTGTTTTCATTTTTCTTGGGTAAATACCAAGGAGTAGAATTTCTGGGTATTGAAAGAGATGCATCCTAAACTTTATAATAAACTACCAAATGCTTTAAAAAACATTCTACTTTTTATACTCCCACAGCAATGCATGAGCATGACTTATTCTACATTTTCATCAACACTTGGCGTTGCCAGTCTCTTCACTTTCTGCCAGCCTACTAAGGTGTCTAGTGGTATATTCTCTGAAGTAGGAGAACACACTCACACACATATATACATGCATACACACACGCATCCTTTCTATTTATCCTTGTAACAACACACTCTCTCAAATTACAACTGTTCTTTACAAACACAATGACTACACATAAGCCGTGATTTCTTTACTAATCAGAATAACACACTTTCTACTGACACAAATAACAATGTGATGAACATCTTTTTACATTGACATTTGGGTCTTAATCATTTCTTTAGTCAAAATTCACAGGTGTATAATCACTATCTTAGGAAAAAGATTGTTTCAGTGGTCTTGGGTAAACAGCAACTTGCTTTCTAAATTAATTTATACCCCACTGATAACCTATGACAGTGACTTTTCCACCATAACTTTCCCACAACGATTTTAACGTCAATATAAAGATTGAAAAACAGCACTTTGATGTGTAATATCTTCCTTAGTGAATTAGCTTATTTTTGCATATAAGCATGTTTTAAAAAATGTCATATCCTCTTTCAAAATACCTATTTTACTTTTTTTTTTAATTTATGAGTGTCTTTTATTTTCCTTAAATCAATTATCATTGCCTATTTAGAGAATAATGATATTAATCCTGTGCTTAGCATATTTGCAGTCAGTAATTTTTTCCAGTTTTCTTAACTGTTTGATTTTGTCTTAAATGGAACAACTTTCTGCAGAGTAAAGATGACAAGACGACATAAACTGAAGAATGTGATGAACCCAATGCTGCACCTGGTGCCAATTAAAAAAAGCAAAATAGAACAAAAAAAATTTTTTTTGGTGTTTCTGACATTTTAAAAGGATTTTGTTGGTGTAATAATAAGGGGGGATCGGGATTGGGAATACGTGTAAATCTATGGCTGATTCATATCAATGTATGACAAAACCCACTGGAAAAAAAAATAATAATAATTAAAAAAAAAAAAAAAAGAAAAAAAATGAAAAAAAAAAAAGAGTAGCTATGTAGTAGCATTGTGTTACTAATTTTTAAATTATCTTCAGAGTAATGCCTAATTTTTATATACAATAAAACATCACTAATGCAGATTAAACTATACTGGAGATGAAATATAAGCTAGCTGATCCTATTTCAGGGCATGTTTGTACACAGGCTTAGGAGGAAGTTTATTATACTTGCAGATCTCCATAAATAGGGGGCAGAACACAGCAAGGAAGCCACATGGAGGAGGACCAGAGGCACTCAGAAGGCAGAGGAGTGTGGATAAGGCAAGGCGGGGCAGGCAAGGTTTGGGACTGGCCAGGTTAAATAATTTCTGGGGGTCTGGAGTGTAGGTACCATCCTGGTTGGCTGGTACCTGGCCCTCTGGTGATTAGGGCAGGCAGACAGTGGCCCTACACAGGAAATCCTATACCTATTGAGCAGATACTCTATACCTGAAGCATGAACATTTAAGACCAGGAATCCTGAGTACAACAACCCTCCACCCCCAACACCCCTGCTGTAAAGACCACTGGAGTAATTTGGTTTGAATTATTCTTCTTTTTCCCCCTTAGAGGACACTTAACATTTTACCTACAGATTGAGTGAAAAGTGAAAGTGAAAGTTGCTCAGTCGTGTCCAACTCTTGGCAACCCCATGGACTATACAGTCCATGGAATTCTCCAGGCCAGAATACTGGAGTGGGTAGCCTTTCCCTTCTCCAGGGGATCTTCCCAACCCAGGGATCAAACCCAGGTCTCCCACATTGCAGGTGGATTCTTTACCAGCTGAGCCACAGGGAAGCCACTTGTGTAAAACCAGTCAATTCATTTGTGATGGTGGATTTATTTATCTCTCACATTGCTGACATAATAATTCTTTCAATAGATATACAGCTTTTTTGGGTCATTTATGTATCTTATATTTCTTGTTGCTAAGTTCTTTAAGCAACTCAATAACCATTTCTCTGTAGTCTGACACCAAAATATTCTCCTAATTGCAAAAGATATATAATGGATCTGCTTAGTTTTCTTTCTAGATTTATGCTTCACTCTCTATTTATAGCCTTTCAAAGTTGGCAGGTGTGATGTTTCATCAGTTGAATATATCATAAAATGAGTTGTTTTTAAAAGAGTGACTATATATACATATATAGAATGTTTCCTTTAAAATGTTCTGTATGTCAGATATTTTCAGAAAAAAAAAATGTAAAAAAGTACATAATCCAGAACCCAGGCAGCTTGATCAGTTTTATACACACACACACACAAACACACACACACATATATATATAATGAAAGTGAAAGTGTTAGTCACTCAGTCTTGTCTGATTCTTTATGGCCCCATGGACTGTAGCCTGCTAGGCTCCTCTGTCCATGGAATTTTCTAGGCAAGAATACTGGAATGGGTTGCCATTTCCTTCTCTAGGGGATCTTCCCACCCCAGGGAATGAACCCGGGTCTCCCACATTGCAGGTAGGTTCTTTACCATCTGAGCTAGCAGGGAAGCCTGCATGTCTCATATCACTGAGCACTGAACCAGCTATTTGAATTCTAGACACACTGCTACTTCTTCTGGTAGATTCGTTTATTTAGGCCATGTCAAGATGCCCTTAGTAGATCATTATTTCCAAGAGGAAAACCTATTAATACAGATAAGCTGATTTTTCATTTTTTACCAGACCTTTCCCATATCTTTTGTTATACTTTATCTGCATTCACGATAAAGTACGTATTTTTTAAAATCAAAATCTAGTGACATTAATCATATTTCTCTCCCAGCAGAAAATCCTTCTGTGGTTTCCAAATTCCTTATCTGTGTATTGGATTCCCCATAGCATCTGACTTTTGCCTTTTTGTCTGGCTTTATCGCTCCCCATATGTTCCTGCCATGCAAAGCTCCTTAGCATTTCTCAAATAGGCCAGGCTCTTCCACAAGTCCAAGCCTGCCATGTCTGTTCTCCCCTGTCAGTTGGAATCCTTTTCATTCACCCTTCCAGAATCTTAGTGTCAACCTTTCTCTAAAATGTTCCCAGCTGTCCCTGTAAGGGGATGACTATTTCCTTTTCTAGGCTCTATTGCACCCAGTTCATACATATATTAAGATGCCTGAGATACACTGTCTATCGACATCTTTATTTAATTTGTACCAAAGACTATAAGGTCCTTAAAGAAAGGAACTGCGTAGAACCTGGTGCCTCCCTCTCAGGAGGAGCTCAATGAAGAAAACAAATGGAGACAGGTAAGGAAACACCTAAATAAAATACAATACAGTAAGTGCTACAAGAGAACTGTACCCGATTTGCAGGGAAAAGACAGCTTACAGCTTCAGTGGCCCTGTCTGGGGGCATTTCAAATGGCCATGAAGATATATAAGGATGGCAAGTTAGGACTTGTGACAGATGCCTGCAGGCAAGGCAATGGTCCCGTTTAGTATTCATGCCACACACACCTGTTCGTGCTCCCCAATGCCAGGCACCGTGCTAGGTGCTGGGCTTACAGAGATGAAAGGCCCAGTGTCTGACTCCAAAATCAGACCAGACACAATGCTAAGCAGACGAGGACACGTGTGGTTCTAGCACAGTAGTGTATGCATGGGATATGGCAGCTTTCAGAAAGGTCACCTAACTTACCTTCCAATTTTAGAAAAGCTTTCCTTTCTGAACAGAGGATACCTGATCTGCATCCTGAATGCATGAGCAGGGGTGCTACTACCAGAGGCACAAGTTCCTGCCTTGGCTCTGAGATGTGAAGATCATGGTGGGTACTTAGAAGCGGGACAGGAGCCTGGCTGATTTTAGGGCTGGAGTAAGAGGATACATTGGAGCCAACAGAAGTCATCAAACCCTGCTCAGAACCCAGAGGACTTTCTATTAATAAAACATACACCTTTTCACATGCCCACTGCATGCAAAAGCCTACAAGATCACACCCACTCCGTGCAAAAGCCTACAAGAGCTCTCCCATGTGACATCAATGTTTGCACAACTTAACACAGTACTGCAAGGTCACCATGACGTCTTGTGAAGCAGAGACTGAAAAAGATAAGGCAGGAGGAAAAGCAGAGAAATTGGGGGAATCTTGGTAAGAATTAATCACTTGTCTTGAGGCATTGATTTCAAATATATTTTTAAAGGTATTTAGGTAATTTAAAATACTAGAAATATGAATTTAAGCACATTGGTGATTGTATTTGTAGGGATAAGAGAGAAGGGAGGAGTCTGAAATATGGTTCCCTAATTTCAGTAGGGGTTATGATTATCAGATAAATTATCCACTAAATCTGAATTTAAATATCAGATCGTGTTAGTCAAATGATACAAACTTTCAGTTACAACAAATAAGTACTGGGGTCTAATGGACTGCACGGTGATTACAGTTAACAATTCTGTATTGTAATAAAAATATATTGTACACTCAAAATTTTCTAGAAGAGTAGATCTTAAGTATTCTCACCACACAAAAAGAATAGTAACCATGTGAGGGTGTGTTATGTACATCAAATCATCACACAAAACTCCTTGAATATATACAATTTTTATTTGTCAATTCTACCTCAATAAAGAGGGAAAAAATAAAGGACAAAAACAAAATCATTGAGTAGATATACTAAAAAATGATCTGTTACTTTTCTGAAATTAAAATTTAACTGATGTTCTATTGTGGCTGCTCAACCCTGCAGCTCTCCTAGGTGATAATATAGGCCTGAAAGAGAAAGAAGAGGAGGAGAAGGCAGTCACAGTGCTAAGGGGGTCCTACTGGGCTGTTGAAAAGGAGCTGATCGACACCCAGGGGTCTATGTCTGGCAGACAACCCCTGAGAAGTTCCAGAGAAACACACAGACTCTGGCGCTATGACTTAAAGTAGAAGCAGTGAGATCAAGCTGAGGCTGGGCAGACTGCATGAAGGTGGGCCCTGGACAAGATTTCCAAGCAAGGTTACACTGAGGCAAGGCATCCTTGAGAGAGAACCAGAATGTTACAGCCGACAGGTAGATAGGTGTGGGCAGAGAATGGCCTTGGGGGCTGGGGGCAGGGGCCACGTGGCAGGAAAACACTCATCTTGCAAACAGTAGGGGTCTTTGGGCAGACAAACCAAAACACGAACCTCTGGACTGATTGAGCTTCCCTGGAGGCTCAGATGGTAAAGAATCTCCTTGCAATGCACAATGTAGGAGACCCGGGTTTGATCCAGAAGATCACAGGGTTTGCAGACTGACAGGAAACCACAGCTTTGGGGTGATAAGTGTCCTAGAGGCAGACAAAGAAAGTGGGAGAAGGCAAGAGTCTCCAGCATCCAAATGTAACCCCTGGCTAATTATGGTCTCATTACAATAAAATTAGCCTTGAGGATATGAAGTTCCCACCATGCACTGAGGTCATGACATTTTCCATGAAGGCTAAATAAGGACAAAAATCTCTTCTCTCCTTGGGAAGACAGAGCTGTGATGAAAATCAGGGAGTAGGACCTCAAACCCCTCCCTCCCCAATGACTATTCCACCCCATTCATTTCTATGCCCCAGATAACCAACTTGCCAAAGAAACTCAGGGCAGCTGCTCACTTGAGCCTGCCTGCTCTCCTCTTCAGAGAGTCCTGTGGCTTAAACAAATCTTCACGATGCTTTCTTGACCTCCTTGTCTTGCCTATGAATTCTATCTGTGATAAGATAAAAGCCTACCCTCCAGTATCAGGAAGGAGTGAGTAGGGGCATGCAGAGATCACAGGGAGTGAGTGACCTTATAGAAACAAGAGGGTTTCTATCAGGAGAGAGTGGCAAACAGCTTCAAAACCTATTGAGGGGTGAAGTGTGAGAAGAAACACGGCAGCTACTTGGGTGTTAGTAACTTGACAGGAGTGGTTCCCACAAAGTGGGGCAGAAACCAATCACACGTGCTCTTTCTACCTCCTCTGGTCTCCTAAACACGTGAACTACTTGCTGAATTCATTTGCCTGTAGCTGCCTTCATGTAAATCATAAGGTTATTATTTCCATGAGAGGGTAGTTTTCTTAATTGATAGGTTCAGCCTTGCAAATAAATTATGAACAACAGTTGGAACAGTAAACTGCAAATATTTATTGAGCGCCTGCTATAATCTAGCCAAAATGCTAAGTGCTACCGTTCGGTTAAAACAATGCCGAAGTAACTCCTAGCTTTACTGAGTTTGGGGTCTGTAACCGTGTAAGTACCAATATACGTTAAATTGAAAAGAGCAATCTGTCCAGCACAACTAACAGTCATCAAATACCAACTTTTTAGTGTGTGCATAAACTCTGAAATTTATTTTGTTTCTGGCAAGGAACACTTGGGATGGATCAGAGAAAGCGAAAAGAAATCTTTCCTTTCTTAAGCAAAAGACTAATTATGAAAAAGTGATTTGTTTTTCCTGTCACATCTTCAAATTCTAACCAGCCCCAGCCATCCAGATTGACCTTGTATGAGGAAAGCTGGACCCAGGCATATGTGAGCAGCAGCAGCCCTGGGCTATGCCTGCCCACACACCCGTTTTCAGGGTATATCGAGTGATGTATGGTACCCGGCCCTTCCAGATTTTCTCGTTAAAACAGTGTATATAATAAAATGAAAATAACGATGTTACACCTACTGTGTAACCACCTGTCAGTAAATTTATGAACAATTAGAAAATGAAAGTACTTTCCAGGGAGCAATTTGTAGAAGCAATAAAATGCTCACTTTTCAGAAATATAATAGGACAACAACTTTTCTCTTTTTTTCCCCCAAAACAGCTTTTGCAGTAATTAATCAGTTCTGTTTTGCTGTTGTTTTTAATGTCTCGGTTCTTCCAAATACACCAGGCAGGCACAACTGTGGGTGATGAAGGAGCCATTTAATGTTTCCAGCTGACGGGGAACTTGGAGCTCAGCTCTCTTACGTTCCACTGGCAACCACGCCTCTCCATAAACCAGGGCGTATGCATGCTGTCTCCAGGGTTTTACCACTCAGACACAGATGCCAGCATCTTCCTTGTGGTGCAAACATTCGGTCCAACACAACCCTACATGATGAACACGCTTTTTCCCTTTGATTTGATTTGTAAGTGATCCGAGGTCTCCATGCAATGTCCGCCAGCAACAAATCTGGTCATAATAACTCCTGAAATGTCTATAGTGCTTTGTGTTGGATGAAGTCTTTCTTCCAGATCAGTCTATTCAAAGGACTCCCAGAAAGAGCATCAACCTTCACTTACAGCAGGGGAAGATGAGGCTCAAAGAGAGAAAATGAGTCGCCCGAGCCTTCGCAGGATGAGACCTCATGCCCAGGTTTCTGCTCCACTCATCCTCGCTCCATGGTAGGAAGAGACGATTCAATCAGGTTCAGGCTTTCAGCCTTGATCAACAGAAGACAGGACACTGCAGACCCTGAACTAAAATGTGGTACCTTGGACAGAGGGAGAACGCTCTTCCCGGGACCCCAGGGCTCATCCCAGGCCACAGAATCCCAGAAGCACTCTGATCATCTCCATGGACATCCTGGACTGGACCTGCCAGGACCATCCTGGCTGCAGATGAGCAGGGGATGGTTGGGGCCCTTGACCCTCTGCCTTCGAAAACTCCCATTCTGTAGCCTTGTGTCTCTTCAGAGCAACTGGCTAGTCCCTTTCCTTCTGCCGTTTCACCCCTTCCTTTTCATCTTCTTCATTTTTATTTTTCATCTCTAGTGCTTCTTTTCTCATGCTTTCCCTTCCTCAGAGGCTTGTTACAGGTCACATGTTTCTCTCTCCTCCCTTTATGTTTGGCCCTTTTGTATGAGGCTCTCTTTCTTTCCTGTCTTTGTGTGTCTGCCTCCTCTTTCTAGGCTGCCTTCCCCTCTATTCATTGCAATTTTCCCCGAGATCCTTCTCTTGTCACTCCAGGGACGTGAATTTTGATCTTTTCTGCTGGACTAAAGCTTTGTCATCCTTCTGTATTTTCTTTGTGAGTCAATTTTTTCCTCTTATCATTTTTCTTGGTGCAAAAAAGAAAATATCTCTTAGCAGTTTATCTGATCCATCTGGTGGCTTGTGTTTTGACCTAAATGTTTGCTCTCCCTCTGATAATTCATTATTTTAATTGTAGCTGTGAGGGCTCTAGGGCTGGAAGAAGACAATGGGTCGTCCTTTTTCCAGTCACTGAAAACCCTTTCCTCAGATTCCATAGAGGACAAACTCATTCTATGTCTCCTAAACAAAAGATTTTAATGGACAAATCCCCAAACTGTGGGTTTTGATGCTCTGTATCTGCATGTTTTCATAGCAGCTGAGATTTGCTTCATAAAATCTCAGGAAGGGAGCAGTTTGGTGTGTGTGTTTAATTAAGGTGTAACATAGATACAACAGAGAGATTTGAAATGCATAGCCAAGGTGAACCTGTGTATCTGTATTCATCCATATAGCCACCATATAGATTAAGACATGAAACACGGTCTCATTCCAGAAGTTTCCATCATCCCCTTTCCTAGGGGACCAGGGCTTCTTTGGCGGCTCAGATGGTAAAGAATCTGCCTGCAATGCAGGAGACCCAGCTTTGATCCCTGGGTCAGGAAGATCCCAGGGAAAAGAGTATAGCTAACCACTCCAGTATTTTTGCCTGGAAAATTCCATAGACAGAGGAGTCTGGTGGGCTAAAGTCCATAGGGTTGCAAAGAGTCAGACATTACTGAGTGACCAACACTTTTACCTCTCCAAAAAAAGTGCCACGATTATGACACTCTTGAATTCCATAATAATGGAATTCTATAATAGGTACTATTTTGTGCAAGGCTTCCTTTGCCTAACACAGTATCTGTGACATTCCCCTGTGTTTTGGAAGGTCTTAGGAGTTTGTCTTTTTCTTTATTACTACGTAGTTTTTCATTGTATTTATTCCATAATCTATCCATTCTCTTGGTCAACACCGTGGTTTCCAGTTTGGGGATATTAAAATAAAGCTACTGTGAACACTCTCATCGTGTCTTTTACTGTACACATACACAAATCTCAACTGCGAAAATACCCAGATGTTATTTGGGGGCCACATTTAAACGTGGCAGAAATCACTAAGTGCTTTTCTAACATGGTTGATCCAACTCACAGCCGCAGTATTTGTTTCAGCTGATACCCATCCAGTGTTGCCAATCTGCTTCAACTGTCCCCTTCTGGCCGGGGTGAGAGGGGGTTAAGATTGAAAAGGTAACTACACCAAATACTCTAGTCTTTCAGAAATTGTGCCTACCGAGCACCTTCAACCGCCCCTCACATTCTCTTGGCCTCCTTGACTAGAACACCTTCAGCTGCTAGCCTCTGCTCCCCTGGGTACCAGCATGGGTACCCTTGCATCTCTGCCACCTGCATCTGATAAGCTGAGCCCGCGAGGTCTCTGGGTCCTCAGCCACTTCTGACCTCAGGTGAAACGCGGCCTAGGACATGGGGTCTCCCTCCCTGGCCGTGGCTGCAGGGGGCATATGATGCAATCCTGAAGTCTGAGGAGCTCACTCCCTGCAGGGTAAACTTGCATGAAGGAAGGCAGGGATGGAGGGAGGCAGGGGTCGAGTTGGGATCCCTCTCCATCCTGCCTGATGATGGGCAGTTTCCAGGCACAGGCTCTCCGAGCTGGTCTGAAGACTCCAGCACCACCGAGTGGAAACACTGCCAAGTCGCCGGCTCTGCCTCTGAACTGTTCATCACTGATCACAGTTCATCAATTATCTTTATCCAACATTGACCAGCCACCCCCTCCTATGCTTTCCATCCCTCTCTTCTTCATTCCTTTGCCTTCACTTTCTCTGCCTTGGGGTTTGCCACAAGATAAAACATCAGCATTTATTATCTGCCCCCAGATCTGTTGCTAGGTTAAAACATTTGTCAAGACTTTAAATGGGTTTGGTTGATATTCTCAACCCATCCAATTTCTAGAGGACTGAAGTGTGAGGGTATTAACGGGGAAACTGGGACCAAGAGTAGGACAAAATACCAAACAAAGCCAAAGGTGAACCAATAACACTTAGCTGAGAGTATGGATGACTAAGCCCCAGTCTCCTATGTGGTTTTGGTCCATCTGTCCCATGGCTCTGAGATGTAGTTTCACATCTTCTTAGAGTTCTCAGGATGTAGTACACGTGTCAAAGATACTAAGTTTAGGGAGATTTAATATCAAATGTTTGTTGATGCTGTTGTCTAGTTGCTACGCTGTGTCTGATTCTTTGTGACCCCATTAACTGTGGCCCACCAGGCTCCTCTGCCCACGGGATTCTCCAGGCAAGAATACTGGAGTGGGTTGCCATTTCCTCCTCCAAGGTATCTTCCTGACCCAGGGATCAAACCCATGTCTCCTGCATTGCCAGGAGGATTCTTTACCACCAAGCCACCAAGAAAGATGATGTCAAATACAGTATCATAAAATTCATTGCCCAGTACTTATTACTCAACAATATTGCTTTTTGTCCCCTTTCCAGCAAAGAAGGGTGTACTCTAGAATTCAGAAATATCCTTCTTTTTCAATATTATCCTGATTATTATGCCATTATCACTAACATTTAAAAAGAAGTGAACATCCTAAAAAAGATTTAATAGGAAATTAATTAAGAATAAGATAATAAACTAATTAGGCTGTCTCATTCGGGGGGTGGGGGGTGTGGTGGGAATGTCTTCCTCTTTGTTATAGGCTGATTTTGCCAATGTTTCATGCTCCTTTCTTCCAAGCCACCTATTGAGTAACTCTGGTTTCAACTCGTCCTGGTGCCAGCAGCATTCATCTGTTCATTCATCATTTATTCATCAAGTGCCTATTAGATGCTGGGCACTGCACTTGGTATCAGAAATGAAACTGTGAACATAAATAGCACAGTCTCCACCCTAATGGAACTTAAGGCTCAGTGGGAAGATATATATTTATTATAAAATTAAAAGAAAAATGTATGTAATGATGCAAGAAGTGTTCTAAAAAGAGAAAGGAGAGGCTATGGAAGGGACAGGCTTGGCATGGTCGGGAGGGTGAGAGAAGATGAAGGGAGTGACAGATGATGGAGTAATGGAGAACACTGGGAGACAGAACAGCAGATGCAAAGGCCCCAGGAAGGAGGGAATGTGGAAACACCCAGGACAGAGTAAAGAACACTGTGAGTGCCTGGAGATCAGAATCTGATGGGAATGTGTTCATCATTGATCAAGGTGGTGCCTGATCAGTGTCAGATACAGATCAAAGATGAACAGGTTCAGAGGTGGAGCTGGTGACACGGCAGGTGTTTTTGCTCAGTGGTCCAGGAAGTTTACAGGCCAGCTCCAGAGGGAGGCAGCCAAGGATCAGAGCTCTCAGGAAATGTGGGCCACCTCAGGGATGTTTGTAATCTTGCTGCAAACAGTGGACAGTCAGGTAAGTCTATAGCATGCACGTGCAAGGGTGTTGATGACTAGACTCTCTTAGGAGATCATTCTGACTGCAAGGGCAATGGAGCATGAAGCAGGGCAGAAGTGGAGGGGATCCAGGGTCCGGTGGGGAGGAAGGGATGAAGAGCTATTGCTTAGTGGGTCCAGAATTAGGGATGATTAAAATGTTGTGGAGGCTGATAGTGGTGATGGTTGCATGACACTGTGAGTGGGCTTAATGCCTCTGAATTACAGACTTTAAAATGGTTAAAATATTACATTTTTTTCTTATATCTAATACTCTTAAAAAGTTGAAGGGCAATGTGGATATAAACCTTACTAGGATGTTGTAGCAATTCAAGTGAGTGACAATGGTGTGTTGTCCTAGATTATTGGCTAGTACAAGTGGAAGGAGGTAGCTAGATCCAAGACTTACTTGTGGTGACTGGTGAATGAATTTGGTACCACAGAGATGGGCTAGCTACTCAACAACTATACTTCTTTTCTTGGACACACAGCTGGACCGTGTTTCCAGCCAGGGGAACGGAAATGAGTAGAAGTGCTGTGCATACTTCCGTGAAGCCCAGACCATACAACAAACACACAAACAAATGCAAGCCCTTCCTCTAACAAATCCTTATCTTTTTATGATCATCTTTACCCCCCTCTCCAGGCAGCCTGCTGGATATCTGTGGCCAGAGGTGACCCTGTCACCATGTTCTTAAGGGGGCAGAGCCTCAGCCAAGTGTTAGCCTTGAAGGATGCCCTGGTGCCTGCAACTGCCCTCCCTCTGCTCCCAGGTGACTGGAATTTCTGAATAAGCAGTGCCATTTTATTGTGTTAAGCCACTCAGCTCTTGAGCTCTGAAAAGCTGGTAACCTCAGTTGGTATTTGCAATGGAATTAATTTTGCGCTCCCCTCCTTCATGTGTTGAATTCTAGCCCTACCTCCATTTGACTGTTTGGAGTTAGGGCCCTTAAGGACATAGTTAAGGTTAAATGAGGTCATCTGTATGGGGCCCTGACCTGAGAGGACTGGTGTCCTTATAAGAAGAGGAAGGGACACGAGAGCATGCTCTACACATAAACACACACACAGGGGCCACGTGAGGACACAGCTGGAAGGCCATTTGCTGCAGCCAGAAAGAGAGCTCACTCCCCAGAAACCAGCCCTGCTGGCACCTTGAGCTCAGACTTGCAGCCTCCAGCCCGTGTGACAGTGAGTGCCGATCATTTAACCCTCCACCTGAGCTATTTTGTGCAGCAGCTCCAGGAGACTAAGGCTGTCCTGTTGGCTACAGGGACCGAGGACAGAGGCAGCTAGAAGGATGCTCATGGCTCTGGTTCAGGGAACTAGAACAGTGGTGCCAACCCCAAGAGCAGTGACGCAGGTGCAGGACGGACGTGAGTTCAATTCTGGACATGTTGACTTGGAGCTGCCCCCCACGACAGCCCAGAGAACATGTCATGTCAGTCTGCCGGCAAAGCGACAAAGCACAGCCGGCCAAACCGAAGTACGCTTTCCCGGCTGCTCAGTGTAAGCAGCTGTCTCTAGTTGGTTCATGAGGGTATCTTCTGTCTCCCCTCAAGAATGAAACCTTCCCTGAATATGTCTTCTCCTTTTCATAATTCCTAACACATCATAGATATAACTGACATTCAACAAATGATGAAGTAGTTTAACTGATTTTTTTTAAAAGCCATTGTTGTTTGCTATCCAGGAGATAAGAGCCACCTGGAGTATCTTAGAATGTTTAGGGTAAGATGGACCAGTAGGTCAACCATTCACCTGCTGCACCATTCCCCAGAGTGTTCCTTTAATTAATGAAAAGGAAAACTCCATAATTTAAGAGTGACTCTTCTTCTTTGTCAGTGTCCTCTTTTTCCATTAAAAAATATAAAAGTAGGGCAGACTTTAGAATGAAAGTGGGGTTTGTGTTAACTCTGTTCTGCAAACATTGTTGCGTGTTAGCATCCCCATCGCACATTTTAGGCTCTCAGTTTGGCACAAGCCATTTCTTCCCCCAAGGCTTAGAACACAGTGTGAGGAAGTGTAGATGTAACCCTATGAAAGGCAGATCTGTGATATCCTCTGTCTGAAGCAAAGTGCCTAATACAGGTGCCATCCTCAAGACTTGTCATGGAACATGGTTTCACACAGTCGGTGTTGAATATTCAGTGTGTGAACAAATGAAACAATGGACAGACTACAATATAAAACCATCTGTAGAAGGAGAAGAAAGACATACACAAAATACGTAACCCTGAAAATAAAACTCTATAGTTTTAGAGTGGGAATGAACTTCTGAGTATGTCCACTTCTTGCTTACTTTATAGACTGAGAAACAGATCCAGGGAGGTTGATCCCAGTGCCTCAGGGCATAAATCATGGACACTGACATGTCTTCCAGATCTTTGAACTCACCACACAGTGTTCTTATAACCATGGGGTTATTTTATACAAACGGAATCTGGCAACCTGGCCCTACTTCGCAGTCTTACCTGGCTCAGAAGAAATAGAATGGACTAGGGCCTCAGAGTACAGCTTTCAACACCTGATGAAAGGCCAGGCTGGTGGCCTAAAACTTCCTTCAGCAAACAGAACTGCTAAATTTACCTAAAGGAAAAGCTGAGAATGTCTCAGCTGGCCAGAGGGCATGCTTTTTGCCTTTTCTCCAAACTTTGGTCAAGCCCTGACACCCAGGGAGACCAGGGCCCCAGGTGGGTGAATTCTGTCCTCGGAGCTGAACTGCTGACATCTGGTCCATCAATCTCTCCCCATCCACCACATTCACGCCCTCCTCTGAGGGATAGCAGGGGCTGCACCCTTTCATTCTCAGCTGTGTTCTGTGTAATCGAACGTTCCAGAATCCAAACAGAATCTTCCACCGCTGAGAGAACTTTGCATAATCAACCTGTCTGCAGGCCAACCAGATGTAAATGTATGGTGATGTACTGGCAACATGTTCGCCCTCAGGCCTTCCCTGATGCTGGAGGCCGGTGAGGGGCCAATCTGGGGCTGGAGGGGACAGGATAGAGGAAGCTGAAGACAGGAAGAGGGACATAGGACACTTTAGGATGCAGTAAAGTAAAGACAGGGCTTCCCAGGTGGCTCAGCGGTAAAGAATCCACCTGTAATGCAGGAGACACAGGTTTGATCCCTGGGTCAGGAAGATCCCCTGGAGAAGGAAATGGCAACCCACTCTGGTGTTCTTTCCTGGAGAATTCCATGGACAGAGGAGCCTGGCGGACTACAGTCCACAGGGTCATAAGAATCAGACATGACTGAGGGACTATACAAAAACAGCAACAAAGTGAGGATGGGAGATGTTTGTAGGGCCCTCGTGGAAAGAGGTGAGAAATGACTCAGCGACAAACTCTGCTCAGCCAGCGCTGAGATGACTTTGAGTCACATTAGCTGCAGCCCTGGGAACATTCACGGCCGGAGACAGAAAACCACTTCAGGGCAATAGCTTCTGAAGAAAATGGTAGCATGTTCCAAATTATATTACACCTGGAAATGGTTTTCGCCTTCCTAACATCAGAGAAGTCTATAAAACCCCTCTCGCTGCGGCCACACGGGGCACTTTGCATCTGATGTTGTTTCTGCTAGAAAGCTTCCAGGAACCTGCTCTTGTGGCCCGGTCACGGCTCTCCAGGCTCCTGCAGTAGCAGATGGAGTCAGAAAGGCCTGGATAGAAAGATCTGGAGCCTGGGCACTGTGGGCACTCTGAAAACCCTGAGCCTTTTAGAGGCCACCTAAAGGCTTTAGGCTCCTCTAAAGGGAAAGGGACTGAGAGCCTGGTGGGGATGGTGCCCGGGGGATGCAGGAAGGACCCTGCAGTCCAGCATCAGTACAAGAGCAAGGGGCCAGGCTGCAGTGCAGACAGACACTGCCTCGCCCGCTCTTGACTCAGGAATTCATCCTCTGCCCATCGAGGAAGGAAGAAGTGCTGGTCAGCACCCTACTCCCTGCAAAGCTATACGTGTCCAGTGTGAACTTGGGGTTGATTTGGGAACACACGTGGCAACATCCACTTGTTCCCCTGCTCTGAATATTTCCATCATCTTATCATTTAATACTTATTGATTGCTCATTACACACCAGACACATTTAATAAACATCTTTAGCATCTAATCCATGTTAGGCCCTGTTCACATTTGTAAACATTTGTGTCCACAGAGAGGTGGAAACTTGGTCTCCGGCTTCACAGTGGGGAAATCAGATGTGTGACCAGAGGTGTCGGCACAGTGACATTGGGGCCGTGTGACCCTTGGAAGTTCTGAGCTCCTGGAGTAACACCTCCAGGTCTTTGTAAGGGAGGCCTTGCAACAGGGCAGGCACGCGGGTGCGCCGTGGTTGCTGTGAGAAGGAGGGAGCAGGGCTGGTCATCATCGCCTGGTGCTTTCTGTGACCAGCCAGCCACACCTCACAGCCAGCAAATCCCTGAAGCAGAGACAGCTCTCAAGCACACGTGTCTCTGGAGCTTCCAATGGGAGGTCAGGCTCCTCATGAGCGGATTTGCTCAGTTCACCCTGGTCCCTTTGATGGAGCAGCGGGGGCGGGGGGGCAGTTACGGTGTGAGTCTCATCTGGGCTCCACATCTGCCCTTCTGGGTCAGCAGCTAGACGTGAACCTGAATGTGTCTAAGGAGAGGAAAGGTGACCAGGGGCCAGAGTGAAACCCACGTGATGCCATACATGGCCCTTTGACCACCCTCCTGACCGTGAATGTCCCATGGGGACACATTATCCCAAACAGGGCCAAGGGAAGTCAGGACTCGTGAGAAATGTCCGGGCCATCCTAGGGCCCTGAGAAGCATGGATTCCCCCTTCCCCTTTCCTCCGCATCTCACTGGGCCTCCGTTCAGGGCTGTCCCTTCCCAGGTCCTTCTCCCCGCCTGGCACTTTTTCAGAGTGAGTTTTCTGAGCTCTGCAGGCCACCTCCTGTCCTTTCTTAGAGCCATCCTTGAGCAGCTTCTTAATGGCCTGACCTTAATTGCGTTTTCCTGTCTGTGCCAGGGCAACCGGCATGCAGTTTAATAAAAGACTTTTCAAGCTGCCGGGCTCACTCTCCCCTCCCCATCTACATCTTATGCAGCAGAAGACTGTAAGCCTTATTTTGAAGGTGATTGATTTGGTGTGTTTTCCACTTTCTTTCCTGCTGCGGGGACATTTTGCCTCCATGCGTGATCACTTTTTTTAAAGGGACTTTGATTTTCCTGTCCCCTCACTTTCCACCCTGCTGCTGCAGAACCAAGGGCCGGGAAGCTTTATTCCTCAAGTAGCTATTCTGTGCTCTCTGATTCTGCTGTGAGTTGTTGGTGCTCTGGATTAACGACAGCCAGGGTGCAGGGCCCCTCGATTCACATTCCCGTTGGTGGGGCATTTAAAGTGGGCACATGGGGATGTGTGCGCAGCAGCCAGACATTTTTTTTTTCTTTTTCCTATTGAAATGCAAGCATAGACTTCTCTTATTTTATTTTGGATGTGAGAGCAGTAAGGATAATTCATCAGAAATGAAGCTATGCCTTTTGGTATATGGTGCTAGTGTTAGTCGCTCAGTTGTATCTGACTCTTTGTGACCCCATGGCCTGTGGCCCACCAGGCTTCTCTGTCCATGGAATTCTCCAGGGAAGAATAAGAGCACCGAAGAGTTGATGCTTTTGAACTGTGGTTTTGGAGAAGACTCTTGAGAGTTCCTTGGATTGCAAGGAGATCCAACCAGTCCATCCTAAAGGAGATCAGTCCTGGGTGTTCATTGGAAGGACTGATGTTGAGGCTGAAACTCCAATACATTGGCCACCTGATGGGAAGAGCTGACTCATTGGAAAAGACCCTGATGCTGGGAAAGATTGAGGGCAGGAGAAGGGGACGACAGAGGATGAGATGGCTGGATGGCATCATCGACTCGGTAGACATGGGTTTGGGTGGATTCTGGGAGTTGGTGATGGACAGGGAGGCCTGTCATGCTGTGGTTCATGGGGTCGCAAAGAGTCGGACACGACTGAGTGACAGAACTGAACTGAACTGACCCTTCTCCAGGGGATTTTTCCTGACCTAGGGATCGAACCCGTGTCTCCCGCATTGCAGGCAGATCCTTTACCGGCTGAGCCACATGGGTTTTAGAAATATAAGTTCTGTGTATTTATGTTAGATGTAGGGTTCTTAAGGAAAACAGAACCTTTGATGATGATTTTGTGCTGTTTCTCTTTTGACTCAAAGTTGTCTACTTCTTAATTCTCTTTCAATAAGCCTAATTGTAGTGTTTTATTCAGAAGTACCTTTTGGATATGAGACTATAAAATTATGACAACAATATAAAAATAGTTAAGAGAAGAATACTTAAAAATAACAAGAATGACAATTGCTTTACAATTTTGTGTTAGTTCCTACTGTATAGCAAAGTGAATCAGCTCTATGTATACATATATCCCCT
The DNA here is from genome assembly GCF_033118175.1 of Dama dama. Classification (NCBI taxonomy): domain Eukaryota; kingdom Metazoa; phylum Chordata; class Mammalia; order Artiodactyla; family Cervidae; genus Dama; species Dama dama. Next base: position 16,748,971 of record NC_083682.1, read on the forward strand.
CTGTTTTGGATTTCCTTCCCATTTAGGTCACCACAGAGCACATTGCAAAGCAACTATACTTCAATAAAAATTAATTTAAAAAATAAACATAATAAGAAAGACATCAAACTTCAAAAATAGGGATATTGCACACATTCAGATATATTCAGAAGATGCCTTGGTTCTTCCATTATTATCCATAAAACCCAACATAATTTATTAAAATATAAGGGGTCAGTGGCTATATTTTAATGTGACAAGACTGTGTAAGGATGAGTAGAGGGTTCAGACTTCTAAGTATTAATGAATCACCCTAGCATAACACCAACAGTTCTCCAACACCACAGTTCAAAAGTGTCATGCAAACTCAGAAGGCAGGTTAATTAACCTAACAGTCTAAAACAAATAATTTTAAAAGTTGCACATGACCTATGATAGAGTTGCTGTTGTTTAGTCGCTAAGTTGTGTCTGACTCTTTTGTGACACCATGGACTATAGCCGGCCAGGCTCCTTTGCCCATGGAATATTCCAGGCAAGAATACTGGAGTGGGTTGCCATACCCTTCTCCAAGGGATCTTCCAGAAGCAGGGATTGAACCTGCATCCCCTGAGTCTCCTGCTTTGGCAGGCGATTCTTCACCCACTGAGCCTCCTGGGAAGCCCCTGTCCATGGTTCTGTCCACTTAATGTAGAACAACCCTAAGAAGAAGGAAGGTACGGCAGGCTTTATTTCCCCAAATTTAAAATGAAAACCCTGAATCTTAGCCCAATTAAGTAACTCATTTGAGATCACGGAGCAAGTAGTCAAACCAAGAGTTGAATTTTTCTTGCCTGTTATTGAGAAGCAGCTTGGTAAGTGCATTTTGTTCTGTATGTGTTTGAATTAAGGCTTATCAGTAACATTGCCTTTTCTGTTGGATTAGCCTGGATATTACAGCATGTGGGAAACACAAGTCCAGCTGTGACTCGGCAGAGATATGATCAGTTCTCACCAGTGTGGGGGAAGATGGGAGGGCGTGGGTCAGAGACTTTCTGAGCCTGCGTTCCACACAATGCCGGCATCTACTCTCCCTGCCTGTCGGGAGGCCATGCTGACCAAGATGCAACAAAGCAGCAGGGGAGCAGTGGAGAGGGGCCACTGGAGGAGAGAACCCAGGGCATCCAGGCACAGAGATGCTTGCGCTAGAGAAGGCTGAACATAGTTCCCCATGTCCCCTGGGGAGGTGTCTGCAATGTGCTGCACCCTGGGCTGGTCTCTCCGGTCTCCTCTTCCCCTTTCTCCCCACCTCCTCTGGTCCCTTGCCTCCCTTAGCATCCTCCCTCTGTTCCCATGGCCCTCTGCAGGCATCTCCAGGTCTTCTCCCAGCTTCCCCTTGCACCTTCTCTTCTAAACCATCCCGTCCTGAGTCCCACACCCCTGGTTCCCACTTCCTTGGGCCACTTAGATGCCTATCAAGAGAAACAGCAGGTGTCACCCTGCCCTCCTGCCCCTCTCTTTCAACAAGCCCAGTTTGAGCTGAACTGGAGAGCTTTGCACCAAGAAGTTCTGTGCATGGGCATTGTTCAAAGTAAACTAAGTATGAAAATCTCTATCCTGAACCAAACATTGACTGTTCATCCTGTATCTGAGGGCTGTTGTTGTTGGTTAGTCACTAAGTCGTGTCCAGCTCTTTGCAACCCCTACGGACTGTAGCCCATCAAGCTCCCCTGTCCATGGGATTTCCCAGGTAAGAATTACTGGAGTGGGTTGCCATTTCCTTCTCCAAGGGGTCTTCCTGACCTGGGGATTGAGCTTGCATCTCCTGCATTAGCAGGTGGATTCTTTACCACTAAGCCACCTGGGAAGCCCTTGTATCTGAGGAAGGGATGCCAAAATTCATCTTGAAGCTACTTGTGCCTTGAAAATGGCCAACATTTGCATGGTTCCAAGATCTCTGGCCACGGCCAAGCTCTTTACACAGTAGGCAGTTCCACTTAGATACCTCCTTTGGTATAGACACAGAGGGTCTCTTCTGCCAACCTATAAATTCACTTAAAATCTGTGCTTCCCCCTGGAAAATTCTAATAACTGAAAAATCCAATAACAACACTGGAATGTATGATTATTTCTATAAGAAAGTGAAATAAAGTGTGAGTTGCTCAGCTGTGTCCGACTCTTTGTGACCCTATGGACTGTAGCCCACCAGGCTCCTCTGTCCATGGAATTCTCCAGGCAAGAGTACTGCAGTGGGTAGCCATTTCCTTCTTATTCATTTTCAATACTGACCTCAATTAAGGTGACATTATGAGAGCCACTTTTCTGCAGCTCTGTCAATCACCATTCACTCATCAAGCATAGGGAACTCCCCTCTGCTTTCAACTAACAATCAACCAGTAATAAAACTCCAATTTCTGGGGGACACATGGCTCCCTTATCTGGGGATTTTAGATCACCCAGGTAGCTGCTATGTTGTTTTTGAGAGGGGAAAAGCATCTATCTGAGCAGAAATTAAGAAGGAATTAAGAAGCTCGAAAAGAAAAAACAAATGTGAGAAGAAAAGAGGAAGAAATGGAAGAGAAGGTAAAAATCTCTCTTCCAACAGAATCTTCTTCTAAAGCTGTTTATGATAAGGGGAGGATTAGAGAGCTCACATTCCAGCTATATTAAATTAAATCCCAGGCCCCTTTTCTCAGACACACTCAGGCCTGAGAACATCAATCCTATCACGACAAAATAGCCCTTGGGAAAAGGAATCCTCCTGGCAGTGCGCCATCCGGCTCTTACAAACTGTGAGCCGTGGTAACGAACCCATCCAAGAGGCATATTAATAATGACATGAAGAGACACATTTATTGTTGATTGTTGAGATGGTGGCGGATTTATTGCCAGTCTGCCAGGAGGGAGGGTCTGGCCCAGCGATGGTGCAATTAAAAACAAATTGAATACAGGGACAAAGAATCAATAATCTAACAGGGCAACTTTGGCTTGCAAAATACAAATATAAATTAATTGACCTGAACACAGTCGCTAACTGGTCATTAATGTGTCCTTGCTGGCCAATCCGCATGTGGCATTCACTCCATCAGCAGATTGCTGCAGGATGGTGGGGAGGGGGACCTCCCAGTTCTGCCTGCCAGGGCTGCCCTCTGGGCCATCTTGTTTGGGGTGATTTCTAATATCGCTAAAAAGAGTGTCTGTGTCACATCTTTCCCCTGAAGTTCTAAATTATGGAATTTTTAAAATGGTTTTACTAATAACTTCCCTATTCAGTAGAAACAAAAGTTTTTGATGCTTAACTATACAGCAATCTATTCTAAGCATGAGGAGAAGGTAATTAACCCAAGCTTGGTGATATGTTTTGGGGTATGTGTGCCTGTTTTTGTGGTGTGTGTGTACATGTGTGTGTGTGTGTGTGTGTGTTCAGTCACTCAGTCTTGTCCAACTCTTTGCGACCCCAAGGACTGCAGCCCGCCAGGCTCCTCTGTCCCTGGGATTCTCCAGGCAAAAATACTGGAGTGGGTTGCCATGCCCTCCTCCAGGGGATCTTCCCAACCAAGGAATTGAACCTGTGTCTCCTGCATTGCAGGCGAATTCTTTACCACTTAATCACCTAGGATGCCCTATTTTCATGTATTACTAACACAATATAAATTTGTTGAAGAGTTTTCTATACGGTCCTGCCGATTCAGATTGCAATCCCTAAGTTTTGACTATATCAAAAATGAGAGAGCTAACTCTGGCTCTTGCTTTCAAGGAAAAATCTAGGAGAGGAAAAGAGTTAGGCCCACCAGTAGCTGAAATAGGAAATGGGAAGTTTCAGGGAGCACAGGCAAGCACAGGGAAGGTTAGGAATTCCAGAGAGAGCCTTTGGCTTTGGGGACTTAGCAACTCTAAAACTGCACTGTTGAATATGACAGCCACTAACATGTATGACTATTTTTAATTAAGTTTTTTAGTGTGAAATAATGCTGAAAATTCACTAGCCACATCTCAAGTTCTCAACAGCCCCCTGTCCTCAAAGTGGCTAATAGCGGCCATGCTGGCCAGTGCAGGACATTTTCATCAGCACAGAAAGGTCCATTGGCTAGTCCTGCTCTACAGGGTCTGGGGAACTTAGACACTGAGAGAAAAGAGCATTCGAGACGGACAGGTTGTTTGAAAAATGAAAACAAATGCAGGGCACTAGGGGCGGAGGTTTAACAAGGACAAGTTTCGCTAAGTTGTGTGTAGGATATAAAAACGGAACAATAGAAAGTAAGACAGAGGAAGGAGGTCTGCCCCTGAACTGTTTAGCACTTGGAAAAGTGATGTAAGAGGTTTTGACTTCATTGCATTGTCAACAGGGAGTCATTAAAATTGCTAGCAGGGGGAAGTGACACGATCAGACGTGCGCACCAGGAATATTTAGACAACGGTGTTAAAATGAATTATAAAGAGGGTGGGGTAGCAATTAGGACGTGACAGTGAAAAGTCACTGGAGGGTAAGATGCCGCACTTTGGTGGCTGTGGCTGTGGGAATGAACACGAAGGAGGAGAATGACTTTATTGGACATGACATCTGTTTTGATGGAGAATCAAGACAGAGAGAAAGTCAGCACTGAAGCCAAGGTTTTATACTAGGATGGTGTATTGGTGAATGAAAATGTGGATTAAAAGAGGAAGAAGAGGTCTTAGAGTGAAGAAGAGAAGTCCAGGGTGGGGCACATGAAGATAACTAGGGGGTACCTACCTTGGAGAGTTCAGGAAAGAATCAGAAATAAGAGGCTAGAATTAGGGAAGAAATTAAGAAATAGAAATGTAGATTTCAGTGACAATGATATTAACTCCAAGGAAGAAGTCATAATCATTAAAATTCATAAGGTAGGAGAAGAGAGAGGGATCTAAGGAGGATAGATCCTGACTGCAGAGATATTAGACTGAAATTCTGTAAACCAAGATAACCTGGCAAAGTAAGCATGTGCCTTGCAAATGAACAAGTGAGTCAGTCTGGTCTGAGACGTAATTAAAAGGGAGAGAACCCAGAGGTCAGGTGCTGGTTTCACTACAGATGAAGCAGAGCTCAAATCACAGCTCTTCTCAGCTCCTGACTCTCAGATCTCTGAGCCTCAGTTTCCTCATTCAAAAAATTAGGAAAATGCATCCCCCCCTGCTTGGGCTAAGTGGGAAGCGGAATTGGATCCTGTCTGTGAAGTGACTGTCATGCTTGGTACTCAGACATGACGGCCATGGTTTCTAATTATTCAAAGGCATATCTGTGACTGCTTTTCCCATGATTGTTTTATTTTGTTTCTATTGTCCTTCAGTTTCTGAACCTACAAAGGAGAATGATGAATGAAGAGAATGACTAGAGAGAAAACAGTCAAAGGCTTTTTGCTACCTTGATGAGAAGTCAAAGCAGGAAAAAGTGCAGTGTCTGTTGCTCAGACACTGGGTTTCAGGTAAAACTTGGTAATGAGGGGCTCAGAACTAGGCTTGCGGTTACAAGTCAGAGCCTTCAAATATGTGTCCACATGCTGTGCGTAGGAAAATATTGCCATTTGAAATTCACAGATGACTCTCTTGCTAGGCTATGACTGACTAACCCTGCGGTAGTGAAGTCTGAAATCTTAGGTGGGATCCTGACCATAGGAGGGTCCTGGTGAACTTTCAACTCTGACGAGAATTGATGAATATTTACCAATTTTCCCTTATTTTAAGTGCCACTGCTTCCCCTGCCGACAGCAATAGGAAAGATCTCTTCATATTTTCTTGAGCTAGTGACATCAGCTGAGATCACGATGCAAATTAACGAGAACATAACAGGCATTTTCATTTTCTCCCACATCTCCATATCGGTGATCATTCTGAGGGCAGACTTCATGATATTCTGTTTGTTCAGTTCCACTGCAAATAAGCAAATGGTAGCTCCAGACCCTGCCACTTCTCTTCCTGGCTCCTGTATGTGTCCCCAAACCACGTGCCAGGACTGGCAGCACCATCTTGGATCACAGAGTCTCTGCGCTCTGCTCCAAACCGGCTCACAGACTTGGATGGACCCAAGTGAAGCCAGGACTCCCACATGGAACTGTTGCCCTTTTGGCAGACAGGCTCAGGCTATCTCCAGCCCTGACTTGTGTTCATCCAGCATCAGACCCTGCCTTGGTCTCATCCCACTTGGGAAATCCTAGCTCTTCTTGCTCCTATAATATAAAGGTCATGAGTGTTACTGGAGGAACTGAGCATATAGTCTCCACACCCAGGCTAGCGGGAGGCTGGACCTGCAAATTTCACGGAGAGGAGGCTGGAATTCCATGAGCCACAAAAGAAGCAATTATGCAACCTGAAAAACTGTGTATGTGCTATCATTTTAGTTTCTAAGCAGAGTCGAACATAGTCCCATATTCCTCCTCACAACAGGGGAAGTAGAGACTTGATAAAATGAGAAATCTGTTTGTTTTTTTTTTTTTACCGTCTTGTACTGTGTTGTCAGCAACTACACATGATGTCAGGAAAGACGTGATAATGCAGAAGATTCAGTGGAGAGGACCACCGATTCTATTTCAGCTATGAGATGTGTCTAATTCCAACAGATGTCTGCATAACACAACGTGAGGGAAGGGACAGTGAGTGTGAGTCTGGGACAGACTCTGTGAGTCTGTGCAGAGGCTGTGAGTGTGAGTCTCATTCCGGCCCTGAGGCCGGGCTGGAGGCACCTAATGGGACACCCTCCTTGTGAAGGACAACTCGTCAAGTGCCTCCCTCTGCTGGGGACAGAGGGCCTGCTGCAGGCTCCGATTTCAGTCCTGATTCTTCTAAGTTGTAATTGCTTTCTTGGTTTACCTAACCCTGAAATTAGGAATCTGAGCATATATTCAACATTTGATGTGAGTTTTGGGGTTTACAAATATCAGGTGAAGCAGGAAAGAGAGGATGTCTTTCATATATATCTGTTAACACACACACACACAGAGGAATAAGGTTAAGGTGTGCCTGTGTATACCTGGAGGAAATCATTTACATTCACTTGTCTTCTTCATCTGGGATAAGAACCCAGGAAGGGAACATTCCAGGGACACAGAGGAGCAGAGCGCGGGCTGGGGACGGAGTTTTTTTGATGCCTGGTCTTGTTCTTTCCCACATTCCCACTCCGCCTCTGTAAAGAGCAAGTGTGATTATAATTTAAAATACACGCCGAATAAATTAAATGGATTTCAGGTTGACTGCCCGCTTTTCTTTAGGCCCACAATTATGCATGTTAATTTAAATGACTATTTAAAGAATATTTGGGCAAAAGGGGAAAATAAAGGAGAAAAAGAGGTGAGTAACAAAGGAAGAGTTGGAAATAGGTAGGCCCTGGCAGAAAGTAGGCAGCCAGGGGCAGGTGTGCCCCGCTCACTTGTTGGAGATGGTCTACCAGGTGCCCGGCCCCCATCCACCACGACCAACCTCAGCCAGGACCACTCCACCACACAATGGTCTCCTGAGGAGCCACCCTTTTCGGTACCACCTCAGAACTTCTGCATCTTTCTCACAAATAGTAACATTTACCTGCCCTTCTACTTAGTTACAGAGAAGGCAATGGCACCCCACTCCAGTACTCTTGCCTGGAAAATCCCATGCACAGAGGAGTCTGGTGGGCTGTGGTCCATGGGGTTGCTAAGAGTTGGACGTGACTGAGTAACTTCACTTTCACTTTTCACTTTCATGCCTTGGAGAAGGAAATGGCAACCCACTCCAGTGTTCTTGCCTAGAGAATCCCAGGGACGGGGGAGCCTGGTGGGCTCCCAGTCGGACATGACTGAAGCTACTTAGCAGTAGCAGCTACTTAGCTATGAGTTAGCAATCTGGCATGTGAACCCAACACTTAGTCTAGAATTAAAATTCCTTCATCGCAGCACTATTCACAATAGCCAAGACATGGAAGCAACCTAATGTCCATTAGCAGATGGATGGATAAAGATGTGCTACAGATATACAACAGAATATCGCTCAGCCATAAAAAGAATGAAATAATGCCATTTGCAGCAACAGGGATGGACCTAGAAATTCTCCATACTAAGTAAGACAGAGACAAGTATCATATATCTCTTATATGTGGAATCTTAAAAAAAATGATACAAGTGAACTTATATACAGAGTGGAAATAAACCCACAGACATAGAAAACAAACTATGGTTACCAAAGGGGAAAGGAAGGAGTAAATTAGGAGTTTGTGATCAACATATACATAGTACTGTCTATAAAATATATAATCAGTAAGGACCTATTTTACAGCACAGGGAACTATAGTCAATATTTTTAATAACCTATAAGGGAAATGGGCTTCCCTAGTGGCTCAGAGGTTAAAGCATCTGCCTGCAATGCGGGAGACCTGGGTTCAATCCCTGGGTCAGGAAGATCCCCTGGAGAAGGAAATGGCAACCCACTCCAGTATTCTTGCCTAGAGAATCCCATGGAGGGAGGAGCCTGGTAGGCTACAGTCCATGGGGTCGCAAAGAGTCAGACATGACTGAGCTACTTCACTCCCATAAGGGAAATAATCTACAAGATATAAATATAATCTAAACATATATATGTATGTAAGATACATATATGTACATACACACATATATATGTACACATATATGTATATCTTATATACATATATACCTAAACCACTTCACTGTACCCCTGAATCTAACACAACATTGTAAATCAAATCTACTTCAGTAAAAACAAAACAAAACAAAAAAACAACTCCTGGCATTTGGGCAGCTTTGACACTGGCTAGACAGTATAACCAGGACAAATCAACTCTGAATCTCAGGTTTTTTTCTTGGAATGTGGAGACTTCCTGTTTGGTCTCCAAAGGCTTCAGTGAAGGATAATCAAAAGAGATCATGTATGCAGAGGGCATTCACTGTGTGTATTTTTGAGAGCTTTTACCTAAAGACAAGCCTAGTAGAGGGAACTGAGAGCATTTAGTAGCTCCATCATCTTTGGGAAAGTTTTTACTCTTTCTGAGCCTTGGTTTCCTTATCTGTGAGATGTGAGTATGGTGTGAATTCTGCAGGGAGGCTACAAGGATCAGCTGAGATCAGTTTACACCCATGTGCCCTGTGCAGGGACTGTCTGACACCCAGCGGAACATAGGATTGGACTGGGTGGAGAATCAGACTTCTCTCCCTGCTGAAGTAAACTTGAGTACCACCCAGTCTCACCTGAATTGACTCCAGGCTCAAAGCCCCAGAGTCTTTGCAGATATAGAAACTGCACAGACTTGTTCACACAATTCATCATTTCTAGCCCTTTGCCTAAAATTGGGTTTAGCAAGAGGAGTTTGATCCATGAAAGCAAGTGTCTGGCAGTCAACAGATTTTTGAACTAGCCAGGAGAGCAGACAGAGATACCAACATCCAAGGAGCAAAGATGCACCAGATTTTCCATCTATGGATCCCTGGCAGTGACAGAAACTGCAACAGGAGGATGGCCACACAGTCCAAGATGCTGAAGAGTTCGTTACAGTCAGAAGGACACCTGGATTCTGGATCCTCTAAGGGGCCAGCATTCTCAGTACTTACACAGGGTAAAGAGGTAACATTTAGAACATATATCCCTCGAGGGATGAGCTACTGGTAAATTAGTTATCATTTTCTTTGTCTCTCTTTCAGCCTCTCCATCTTTTATGGCTCTAGCATCCCACTCCTGCTCCTTCCCGCTCATTTTCCTTTTTGAGCTCTGTCCCCAATTTCTGTTCGTACAGTGAAACATCAGTAGCAGGAAAAAGAGGGAAAAAGAAAGGAGAACCAGTAAATCCCCACGGATCTAGGTGAGAGAAATCACTTTAGATGCGGTTGCCAGTGGAGGGAGTGGCAGGTGCTGGAGAGACACTGATTGTGGAGTCACATGGTCGAGGTTCAGACCTGCTCCGCTGCTGACTCACAGGGGACCCTGGCTGGTCTCTTAAACTTCATAAGCTGCAGTGATCTAATTTGCAAAACGGAGACAACAGTCGTTGCCCTAATGTCTCCCAGGGCTTGTTGTGAGGGTCAAATGAGGCAAAGATTGTGACCAGCACTGTAAAGTACTAAGTAAGCTCACAGAACTCATCTGCTCCTTGTTAGAACACATCTCTTGGCTTGTCACATTGATGACCTCATCCCTCCAAGGACCTCTTTCCAATCACTGTCCACTCTGAGTCATCTGGACAGCCTGACTATTCCCTGCCTGCCCCTATCTGCTTGAAGGGACTTCAGGATCACTGCCTTCTTTTGCCATTTCATCTGCTGTATCAGTCTGTCCTTTGTCCATTTTACAAGCATTTGCTGAAAGCCTAGAATGCCTCAGTGTGTACACCTGCTGTCTACACACTCAGTCTCTCAGGCGTGTCTGACTCTTTGCAACACTATGTACTTCAGCCACCAGGCCCTTCCATCCATGGGATTTTCCCAGCAAGAATATTGGAGTGGGTTGCCATTTCCTCCTCCAGGGGACCTTCCTGACCGAGGGAATGAACCTGCATCTCCCGAGTCTCCTGCACGGGCAGGCAGCTTCTTTATCATTGAGCCATCTGGGAAGTCCCACTGTTCTCTAGTAGGAAGAGGTAATCTCACAAAACATATCTACTCTCATGCTAGTAAATTCATGATGAATCTCAAACATACCCTTCTTGTCTTGCATTATACCCGTTTCTTAGTTCTGTAACTCCTGTGTAACATCTGTGTTTTCTTTATTCCTATAGCTCACAACCCTAACACCTTCCTTTCCCAGTGGCTGAGGATCCTAACTCCACAGTTACTAGCAAGATCATCTAACATTTCCCCAGACTCAAAAAGGAAGGGGATATCTTTTTAATTCTTCCTCTTTCAAGGCCTTGGGTTTTACCCTCTCAATTTCCCTTGGATGATGTCTCCTGAAGGAACCTTCTCCATTCCTACAGGAAGACCCACAGCCTGCTGTCCTCACAGCTTGAGCGATCAGCCTGACCTCCTGCTCATCCCTGTGCCCCTCAACTCTTCATCACAGGAGGAGCATCCCTCACCCCATCCCACACAGGGCTGCCGGATTGCTTTTCCCACCCTGGCTAGTCTGAGCCCCGTGTTCTGAATTCCCTTAACGCCTGGGTACACAGTCTCAGACTGAGCATCATACACCAAGTACACAGTCTCAGCTACGCTGTCACACACCATCACGTGGTGCCTTGAAGTTATCCCTTCAAGGTGGTCAAGATGTATCTCAGGGACCAGTGATACTCTTTTAATGAATGCAGCTTCTTGCCTTAAAGAGAAGGACTTGGAAATCAATCCCATCAGATATGTGGAGAGGCCATCTTATAAAACAGGGACAGACAGACTTCGAGTTTAGTGATACAGCATCTCTCAGTTACTCCACTTTGCAAGAGGAGGGAACAACAAAGCCCAGAGCCCATGGGATTGCCCTTTGGCTCATGGCACTTGTCTGCTAGACGTGATGAGATTCTAACACTCTCAAATGGACAGGAGATAAATAAACACCATATATACATGGACAAGTTGCAGCTCGGAAATTTCTCAGTTTTTCTCATTGCAAAATCAATACCCATCAGCAGTTGGAAATTAAAGGCAAGATTAGGCCTCAGTTTTATACATGCCTTATTGTATTCCAAAAGCTTTCTACTCGGTCAGATAAATCTTCTTTAAGAGGATTAGGAAACTTTCATTATCTTTATCTAACCTGAACTAACACTAAGTCTGAAAAATTAATCTATAGGTTGGACGAAAGCCGACCGCTGCTGGGAAGGGAGAGACTCCTGGGCTTCCTTCTAATAGAGCCATGGGGTCTCTACTTCCACCTGCTGGAAACTCAATGGTCCCCAAAGAAAGACAAGTCAGCCATTGTCCACCAAGACAGAGGAGGAGGCAGCTCCCTAGGTACCTTCATTTAGCCTCTCCATGAACGTGAAGCCCAGCTGCTAAGATTTCTGAGAGGAGGCATTTCCCTTCGTCCTCTGCCCTCCTGATCTCCGAGTTGAATGTCACAGGGGCTACAGAAGTCGCTTGGCTTGAATTGTAGAGACTTGAGAAAGTGCCCTCTGGGATGAAGGACTCTATTGCTCTGTTCCCTGCTTCTTCCCAGACTCTTTCTGACCCAGAGCTCTGGGGTCCATGGGGAGACCCTACTGGCTTCCACATCCAGCCCCAGGAACGACTTCCAAGCTTCTTATGCAGTATTATCCCTGCAGCTCTGAGCGATGCGCCCTTTACGGCCTGTGTTGACTTTGACATGCTTGCACAATCTGTCTTCTTTCCTGAAAAGCGAGAGTCTTGTTCTGTTTGAGACTGTTGCCATACAGTGCCTGACAGTTCTTTTTTCTTTCAGCGCCGAGTTTCCTGAATTTGAAGATAACTTTGCTGTCAAGGCCATGGAGGTGCCACGGAGGCGTCACTTCCTAGGCTGAGAATTTCAGCTGCTCTGGAACCAAGCCCAGGTGGCAGGCGGGTGGTGAGAGTTCACGCTTCCTTGTTTGCTGCAGATATGCCCACTCATCTCAGATGACTGATCCTGGGGAGGGCCTCACCAGAGGAGAAGCATCAGACATGGCACTTGCCTTTATCTCCAGATGGCAGGCTGTCTTGTAGCTCCCAAGACATGATCATCCCAAGCCATCCCGCTGGTGGGATATGGATGGAGAAGAGACATAGCAGGGAGCATAGGTGTCCTTGTGTGGCATCAGATGTGGGAGTGTGGGGGCGTGTGGATCAGAGAAGGGCTTGGAGGCTGAATGGAGGCAAAGCTTTAAGTGCTACGTCAGCCCCAGGGCCTGCCAGGACAGGGGCTGCAGCAGACAGAGCCCCAGCCAAGCTCAGGCCGCTACCAAGGCCTGTGGAGTCAGAGCCCAGATGGCTCACTAGCAAAGCTGCTGCTGCTGCTAAGTCGCTTCAGTCGTGTCCGACTCTGTGCGACCCCATAGACGGCAGCCCACCAGGCTGCCCCGTCCCTGGGATTCTCCAGGCAAGAACACTGGAGTGGGTTGCCATTTCCTTCTCCAATGCATGAAAGTGAAAAGTGAAAGTGAAGTCGCTCAGTCGTGTCTGACTCTTAGTGACCCCATGGACTGCAGCCCACCAGGCTCCTCTGTCCATGGGATTTTCCAGGCAAGAGTACTGGAGTGGGCTGCCGTTGCTTTCTCCGCTGCTAGCAAAGATCCCCAGCCAAAAGAAAAGAATGGTCCCCTTGAAATTTTATACATGTCTGAAGCATGAAAAGACTACTCAAACTCCCCATGAAACCAACAAAAATGAGCAAAATTGTATATTTTAGAAAGGCAGGGATGAGGGAATACATATTAGCTAAGCAAGAATGCCACACACAAATCACAACCTGAAAAAAATCCATTAGGCTGACTGCAGATGGGATCTGATTAAAGGCACTTATTGATGCTAAGTTACATTCATTCTTCCTTCTGAGCTCAATGCATGGCTCCAAGACGTTGGAGTAGGAGACACTGAGAAGACTCCACCCTTTGGTGGAGAAAGGCTGTAGTCACTGGGGGCTGGGGGCTGGTCTGCTCAGTACCTCTTTGGCACCATGAATAGTTACCTGATAGAAATTGCTTTGCACAGTCACGGGGATGTTGGCAGGGGATAGCTCATCATAAGGTCATCTGTAGGGCTGCCTTAGAATGCTTCCCCAAAGCTTATGGTTGCTCTCCGCCTGAGTTTTTAATTCTTAATATTTAATAGTTGATATCTGAGATTCTGATATTTTTTAACCCCATTTTTCTCCCACAAGGTAAAATCCAAATGGAAAACTCAGAAGTACTATGCATGGGTTATATTAATTCTGATTTTTTAAGGAGAACAGGAGAGGAAGTTAGGGAGCCCCCTTTTAATTATATAAATCTACTTCCAATGTAAACCTAGAGACATTTTGACTAATATCCCTCTTGACCTCAGCTCCGCTGTGGGGCTAAAGGGGTGTACACAGACACAACAATGCCAAACAACACCGAGAACCCCTTTCCAGATCACATGTAACCATCGGCTACGCAAGAACAGCCGTACATCACATGATTTTACATCAATATTATTAACCTTTTATCATGAACTAAGCCTCTAAAAAATAACAGACACAGAGTAGTATAATCAATTTCCTAAAGTGTCTTGCCCTAACTCCAGAGTGCTAAGTAACTAACATACGGTATATTATATTTCTATATCTTGTCTAAACCTCAGAAAGCTCAACCAACTCAACAATACCAAACAACCTATTAATGAGAACAGAAGGACCAGAGATAAACCTGAGAAGCTCTGTGAAGATCCTCAGCACTTAGTCAAGACACCCACAAGTGGAAGGACACACTCAGTCTCTGGATTCTGCAGAGGAATGGCTTTTTGTGTCTTTCTATAAGGAGGTGGAAGCACAGGCTGAGATCATGTGCCCTCTGCATCGCTGACAGGAACGCTAGCACCCCGTCCAATCAACTCACCTTGCACGATGAGGTGGACGCGGGAGGTCTTGGGGTGGTTGTCCGTCTGCACAGAGCAGGTATAGGGGCCCTCGTCGTACACGTCCACGTTCTGGATCATGATGCTGTACTGGGTCGGCGTGTTCACCAGGATGATCACACGAGGGTCTATGGACCACTTGTCATTCCCGGCGTAGAGGATGGTGCTGCGGTTCAGCCAGGCCACCCGGGTGACCCGATCATCTATGGTACACCTGTGAGCGAGGGTGGGGAGGGGAGGAAGCAAGACAGGGGAAAGGCAAAGAGTGGGGATGGGGAGGGGAGGGAGAAGAGGGAGAGAGTGTTAAGAGATTCCATTATAAATGCAGCTGTTGTTGTTCCAGGAGTAAATGAAATAACATAACCCAGTGTTAAAAGAGATCAATTATTGATAAAACTTCTTAAATAGAGGGCAACAGTGGCCTGAATCATCCTGAAGACCTGATGCTACAAAATCATTTCTATTTGATTTTGAAACATATTATGTGAATATCTTTGCTGTATATTTGCTTTCTATCTTATTTTTCCCCTTAGGCTTATATGAAAATTAGTTTACATTTCTCGAGCGCATTTACCACCTTGTGGGAAAAGTGGCCCAGGGCCAGAGGGGAGAGAAAGTGTATCGGTATTTCAAACAGATCACAGCTAATCTATATGGCAAATGCTTCACTTGTTGTTAAGTCAAAAATGGGACACATTCACCTCCATACCCACCCCCCTTCACTGGCATTGCCTGTACCCGAAGCTGCCCCAAGCCCTGCAAGTACAATTTATAACACGGATCTTGAAATTCGCTGTAGAAAGCCAACAGTCTGGAGGCAGAAGTAAGGCTAGCTCTTCAGATTTCAGGAGAGGGGAGGAGAAAGTGGCCAAGCAGAGTTCCTCCTCCTTCTCACACGCCCCTGCCTACCCCTGAGAACAATACACTTGACTTCAGCTGGTCGTCACCAAGGTCACCAAGGTAAGAAGCTGATCGCTACCTCACACATGCTCACTTACTCTTCCCAACAGTTGGAGGCTGTGACTATTGGTGGGAATGTAAACTAGTATAAATTATATGGAGAATTGAGTTACCATGTGATCCTGCAATCCCCCTCCTGGGCACATATCTGGAGAAAATCATAATTTGAAAAGATACATGAACCCCCACATTCATAGCAGCACTGTTTACAATAGCCGAGACATGAAAGCAATGTAAGTGTCCGTAAAGATGTGGTATATATACAATAGAACGCTACTCAGCCGGGCTTCTCTGGTGGCTCAGTGGTAAAGAATCCACCTGTCAATGCAGGAGACACAGGAGATGTGGGTTCGATCCCTGGGTCAGAAAGTTCCTCTGGAGGAGGAACTCCAGTATTCTTGCTGGGATAATCTCATGGACTGAGGAGCCTAGTGGGCTACAGTTCATGGGGTCATAAGAGTTGGACACAACTTAGTGACTTAGTGACTAAACCACCACCACCATTATCGCCACTATTAAGCAACAAAATGAAGTACTGCCATTTGCAGCAACATGGATGGGCCTAGAGATTATCATACTAAATGAAATAGGTCAGAGAATGATAAATACCATGTGATATCATTTACATGTGGAATCTTAAAAAAATGATACAAATGATCTTATTTACAAAACAGAAACAGACTCTCAGACACATAAAACAAATTTAAGATTACCAAAGGCCAAGAGAGGGGATAAATCAGGAGTTTGGGATTAACGTACACACACTACTATATATAAAACAGGTAAACAACAAGGGCCTACTGTATAGTACAGTGAACTCCACTCAGTATTTTGTAATAACCTATAAGGGAAGAGAATCTAAAAAGAGAATCTATAAAAAGATTTTATATATAAAAATCTATATATGAGAAGAATACATAAGAATATAAGCAAGAGAATATATAAGTGAGAATATATAAGAATATAAGTTAGGATATATATACATGGAACAACAGACTAGTTCCAAATAGGAAAAGGAGTACGTCAAGGCTATATATTGTCACCCTGCTTAATTAACTTATATGCAGAGTGCATCATGAGAAATGCTGGGCTGGAAGAAGCACAAGCTGGAATCAAGATTGCCGGGAGAAATATCAATAACCTCAGATATGCAGATGACACCACCCTTATGGCAGAAAGTGAGGAGGAACTAAAGAGCCTCTTGATGAAAGTGAAAGAAGAGAGTGAAAAAGTTAGCTTAAAGCTCAACATTCAGAAAACTAAGATCATGGCATCTGGTCCCATCACTTCATGGCAAATAGATGGGGAAACAGTGGAAACAGTGGCTGACTTTATTGTTTTGGGCTCCAAAATCACTGCAGATGGTGATTGCAGCCATGAAATTAAAAGACGCTTACTCCTTGAAAGGAAAGTTATGACCAATCTAGACAGCATCTTAAAAAGCAGAGACATTACTTTGCCAACAAAGGTCCGTCTAGTCAAGGCTATGGTTTTTTCAGTAGTCATGTGTGGATGTGAGAGTTGGACTGTGAAGAAAGCTGAGCGCCGAAGAATTGGTGCTTTTGAATTGAACCGTGGTGTTGGAGAAGATTCTTGAGAGCCCCTTGGAACTGCAAGGAGATCCAACCAGTCAGTTCTAAAGGAAGTCAGTCCTGAATATTCATTGGAAGGACTGATGCTGAAGCTGAAACTCCAATACTTTGGCCACCTGATGTGAAGAGCTGACTCATTTGAAAAGATCCTGATATTGGGAAAGATTGAGGGCAGGAGGAGAAGGGGACGACAGAGGATGAGATGGTTGGATGGCATCACTGACTCAATGGACATGAGTTTGGGTAGGCTCCAGGAGTTGGTGTTGGACAGGGAGGCCTGGCGTGCTGCAGCTCATGGGGTCGCAGAGTCGGACACGACTGAGCGACTGAACTGAACTGAATATATACATATGTATATATGTGTGTGTGTGTTTTATAAAACACCTTGTCACTTTACTGTACACCTAAAACTAAAACAACATTGTAAGTCAACTATATGTCAATAAAAAATAAATTAATTAAAAAAAAAAAGAAAGAAAACCTGAGGTCACATTGTCTCCTCGGCATCCTTGGGATTCTAGCTTCCCCTTCTGTGCATTTTTGTTCTACAGTAACTGTCATTTCCCTTGTGAAGACTCAATCCCTAATTGGCGCTCTCTGCTCTTCACTTTCAAAGGCATGTCTTGGTGGGAAAAAAATCTAACAAACTCTTTCATTTACTCTCAGTTGCAAATAAGAATTAATGTGCCAACCCTTAATAACAGCTGTATTTTCATGAAGGTCAAACCCCTGTTGGAATGATTCCTGAAGGTTAAATTCCAACTGTACAGCTTCAGGAATTGGCCAACCTGGAAGCAGACAGTAAATCCAGGCAAAGTGAAGAGTATGGTATCCCAGACCCTGGGACCACATACACAGGAGAGAGTGCAGATGACAGACTTGATTTTATTTTGGTCAATTATGTAATCCTTTGCCCATTTTTAAGCTGACATAATACATTTAAAGTTTAAGTAATAGTTGCAAAGGATGCATTTTTAGTCTATGGAGAATATTCACATTTTAAAATTAAAATGTCATAATGTTCCTTTCTATATATCTCTATACAAATTTAAATACCATAGTGATTTGATACTCATGATTGTTTGCTTCCAAAATTCATGAACAAGCTCTTTTCTAACAGTCATAAAATGTGCATTGCTCGTTTTTTAAACTTGAACTTGTGTATCTATTATACATATTCTCTGCAGGATTTTATTTGCAGCATTTTATCCTGATAAAGTATTTTATGCTTGAAAATCATTTATTGATCAGCTATCATATTTATTTGCAACAATATATATAAAATGTAGAGATTGAAATTTAATTTTTTTTTCATATTCTGTGACTGTAAAGTTCCGAATAATACTAGTTTCTTTTAGAATGAGTTATTGTTATAAGGTTAATATTGATAAAATGATATAAATATTCTGTACATGTTGTTAAGTAATAATTAAACATAAGAAGTAAACTTTTACTGGAAATATAGCTTTTAATGGGATGGAGGAGGCTTTTCTGGTTATAATATCATCAATAAATATCATTATACTAGAGTGAGACTCAGGATCAATTCTATTCCTATTTTGCTTTGCAAGAAACCAAGTTCACATAAGCAAGAAGATGGAAATGAAAATCTTGTATAGTAGTGTCATTCAGTTCTTTGTACCTCTTCCAAAATATATGCCCAAAACCACATAGTAAAATAGCTTCAAAAATTATTTTAATGATCTCACAGCTGACAATTCAATTAATTCCTCCTTCAATTTCTTTTAAAGCAATGAATTGGAAAATACCTGACTTGCAAAGGGCTTTGTAACCCAATATTAAATTCATTCAATTTCTCAATATCTGGACAATATATTGCTAGTATTTTACTAGGCTTTATGAAATGGCTATTAAAGATGTGTTATTTTGTTACTTGGAAGCACTTTGGTTAACCCAATATGCTGAGAAAGGTGGGAAAAATTGAAATGCTGTTTATTTTAATGTGCCAAATCACATGCCCTCTGTCAGAAAGCATCTCTATGTCTCTGGATTCTAATTCCAAGACAAAGAAGGTAGCAGTTTTGCCATGAATTCATTACTGATGAAAAAAAAAAACAAAAAACTGTGCCATTTCCTTCTGGACTTGTCTTCTTTATGTTGCGGGGACTCTCCTTTAAGAATGATGCTCCACTTGATGACAGATTGGTAAGAATGGCGGAGGTGACAATGGAAGTAAAGGAACATTCTCTCCTGGACAAACAGTTAAGTGGGAGCAGTCAGAAAGGAGAGTCAGAACTACAATCCAAACAGAGGCACTTTCTCGGGCAGATCCATTGTAGGACATCTTAGATCTTGAAAATGCACTGCTCTAGATATACTTCCTTGGGTAAGACCTACAACTGCAGGTAGGGGCGTGAGTGGCATCAGTTCGTATCGCCGCAGGGTCTGGTAGGAGCTGACTCTGAGACAAGTCAGTTCAAATCGACCCTCCATGCAGCACACACTCTCAGAGCCCTGCACACAGCCCATGGAAAGCCTCGTGTACCCCTCGGGTAGATGACCCCTGCATGGCAGAGAGTTCTGTACTTCCATGCTGTGGTTGTCTCCTTAATCTAAAAAGAAAAAAGAAAAAAAAGTGCTTGTGGCTTAAGAACCCAAATAATGAGGTCAGCCAACATTTTCTTCAAATTTATGGTATTTAATTAATTTTCTCTTAAAAGATAAAGCAGTCCTGGAGAACTGGAAGAACATTTGGAAGTGAGTTTTTCACAGCCATAAAACACCTCTATTTACGTATGAAAAGAGGAATGGAAAGCAGAATCAGAAAAAGTAAAGAAACGCCTGAAAGATAGTGATGGAAAGGGGTCTTGCTTGCAAAGCATTATGTTCAACTCTGCTGAATAGGCAACACGGGATTAAGGTACCCTGGAAGAGGTAATGGCAACCCACTCCAGTATTCTTGCCTGGAGAATTCCATGGACAGAGGAGCCTGGTGGGCTACAGTCCATGGGGTTGCAAAGAGTCAGACACGACTGAGAGACTCACACACATTAAGTCACCCGGTTTGGTTTTGGGTCAGAGGTGGGATTACAGTTAGGGGAAACCCATGCCTTAAGACAGTGGTTTTCAAACTTTGTTTTGCATTACAGTTATCTAGAGAGTTTTTTTTTTTTTTTAATTTTTAATTTGGTTTGAAATTTTAAATTTATTTATTATTATTTTTATTGGGATATAGTTGCTTTACAATATTGTGTTGGTTTCTGCTGTATAGCAAAGTGAATTTTAAGACACAGATTGCTAAACCCAACTCCCAAGAGCTTCCTTGCAGTGGGTTGGAGGTGGGCCGAGAATTTGCCTTCCTAACCAGTTCCCAGATGAGGTCAGAGCTTCTGGTCTGGGGACCCCCCTGTGAGAACCACTGCATTAAAGAAGGGGTTCCCTAATGGCCCCGTAGGTAAAGAACCTGCCTGCAATGCAGGAGACACAGGGGACTCAGGTTTGATCCCTGGGCCAGGAAGAGGGACTCTTGGAGGAGGAAATGGGAACCCACTCCAATATTTTCTCCTGAAAAATTCCATGGGCAGAGGAACTTGGAAGGCTACATACAGTCCATGGGGTTCCAAAGAGTTGGACACAAATGAAGAGGTTTAGCATGCCTTAAAGAAACCAGAAAGACAGATAACCAGCTCATCCTGAGAAGTGAAACTGGCCAGCTTCCATATGGTCATTATTTTGTTCTTACTTTTATATTTCGCCTCTGAAAATACAAAACCAAAAACGGCCATGATTCACACAACGGTATTTCGTGAGTGTCTAAGGTGTGTTAGGCGACACTGTAGGAGCTGAAATGCCAGAAGGAGGCAGACAAAGGTCACACCCTTGATCCTACAACAAAAACACCCAAGAAAATAGATATCTTAGCTTCAGAGAATGACAAGCAGTGAAAATAAAAGCAGGACAAGGAACGGAGGGTGCCAGGGGGGCGGGGAGCATCCTTGAGAGAGACGAAGCGGTCAGGGAAACCCTCGGCGCCTGTTTGCTAGACACTGACGCTTTTATCATCTTAAATCCGAATGCAATACAACGCGTCTCTGAAAATCAAGTCTACATTAAAAATAAATGTCACATACACAGATTAAAAATAAATCTCACTTATACCCACAGATAGCTGTGGAACATTTAGATAATCTGGATAGCTGGAGAACGAGTCTTGGAAACCAGCCTAACAAATGGTGTCTCTCCTTTACAGATAACTTTATAGATTCTGCATTCAGAGAATTGACAATTGGCATTTTGAGAAACTGAAGTTAACTAGAAAATGCCTTTTTATTTCCAGCCTAGTTATTGGGATAATACCTAAATTATGTTGCGTGCTCGTCTGCCTTCAGGAGTAGACAGTGGCAAATAGAGTTTAATCTCTAATATAGACATATCATTCTAAATTTCCTCCTCTTTGGGATGCAATGTTTTTCACCATAGAATTTGTAGCACTAGATTTCATCATATACATACTTATTTGCTAGGCTGTAAATACCACCTGGTAAGAACTATCTCAGTGGTCTTCACTTTGTATCATCAGTACCTCCCACAGCCCACTGGGAAGCTAGAAGGTGATCCACACATATTTATAATGATTAAAAGATGTAATGTTTTTCAAGCTGACATAAAAAAGAACCCACATAGGATTATAGCTAATGATATTGTATTACATCCTTGAGAGTAGATCTTAAATGTTTTCACCACAAAAAAGAAATGCAAATTATGTGACGGGATGGAGGTGACAGCTTATTCTACAAAGGTAATCATCTTGAAATAATTAAATGCACCAAATCAACATCCTTGCACCTGAAACTTACACAGTGTTATATGTCAATTAGGCTTCTGTCCTGGCTCAGTGGTAAAGAATCTGCCTGTCAATACAGAAGACATGGGTTTGACCCTGCGTCAGGAAGATTCCCTGGAGAAGGAAATGGCAATCCACTCCAGTATGCTTGCCTGGGAAATCCCATGGATAGAGGAGCCTGGTGGGCTACAGCTGATGGGGTCACAGAGAGTTGGACACGACTTAGCGACTAAACAACAAAACAATATGTCAATTATATCTCAATAAAGCTAGAGAAAAAAAAAAAGGATCCATATAAGGTGAAGTAGATGTCCTTGGAAATACTTTTATGTGTGTATCTCTCTATGAGCCATTCACACACACACACACACACACACACACACACACACACACATACACACAAGATCCACAGGTCCTCTACTTGTATTTTTTAACTCACTGCTTTTAATTTTTACAATACTCCAGACAAATATCACATATGCATGTTGTGGATGTGGTCTGATCACAGTTAGATTTCAGTGTTTGGACTTGCATCTGTTAGTACAGGGGTATCGGTGAGCATTTCCATTGTCTAGGGCTATATAGAAGCATATTAGGTGGACTCCTGGTGTCAGCAAGGTGTCCCTGCCAAGAAAAGTGACTCAAAACCAGGGTGATGAGGAGTCCCCAAAGTTGGAGTGAATCCATGTAGAGAAGAACTTGGTCATCAAGGCTCATGGGCTGAAGTCAAGAGATATCCTTACAGACATCGGCACCACATTCACAGGCAACAAGGAAATTAATTTTAATAAGGCATCATCAGCTCCACTGATGCTGAAAACTTTAAATTATTTATGTACATGTATGATCTGTAATTTTATTTTTTTCCTTTTCTTTTGGCCAGGCTACATGGCATGCGGGATTTTAATTCCCCAATCAGGGATCGGACCTGAAACCCCTGCATTGGAAGTGCATGGTCTTAACCACTGGGCCACCAGAGAAGTCCCCTGATCTATAATTTTAGATTTCTGAGTCATAGAAGGGTATAGGGCTAAGGCATTTATATCTAGTTTTATGATTTTATGTACATAAGATTTTTAAAATAATATTACCACTGGGAATCCCTGGTCACCTTGTCTCTGCCTACCACTGTCCCTTGCTAAAGAATGACCTTTCAGAAAGCCATCAAGAAATGCTGAAAAAGGTAAAAGGATTGAATGTTAAAACCTAAAATGTATTGCTTTGAATTTCATTTTTAATTTACTCATGATATCATTTTTTGGGGTTTTGTTTTGTCAATTGCCTCTTTTTTATACATTGAGAGTTAACTGGATTTCATTTAAAAATCTTACATGGGTCAAAATATATGAATAATGCTATCAAAAATGGGAAGAAGGTGATCTTGTTTTAGAGAATTCAAGGGTCAATAATAAATGAATGTTTTAAAGGAAGGGAGAGGGGAAGAAAAAATATAGTATTTCTAAACTAGTTTCAAGGTATGCTTAATTGCACAAAACTGTTCTCTTGGGAAGCTTTAACTACTCAGTTGCTTCCTAAGTTACAAATCCAGTCAAGTCGAGAACATCAACAAGAATCCTAAGTTACATAAGGGGAAATTTCAAAAAATTCAGAGAGAGTCATAACTCTGCTAGAGCTAATATTTGCTACTAGGGTCTGCTAGGGCCTGACAGGGAATATATATGAGAGCTTCCACAGAAGCGTGGGACAAGGTCAGAGCTGCTTAAAGAGGGACTTTAGGAGTGCAAGACACTGACTTTGAAGGTTGCCAGACATACGACATCTTTGTTGGAGGATGGTGCTCTGCTCACAGCAGCTGGAGTTTGGAGTCACATTAATACATAGAAAGGGTGTGTATGTCTTATGTGTGCATGTGTGTACGTACATGTGTAGGTGGGGGAGGGATGTTATGCAGAGAAAAGTAGGAAACATATGCGAAGGCATGCAAGGATGAGTGTCCTGGAGGAAATGGAGTCTTCGAAACAAAACCAAGGAAGGTATGGGCTCTCCTGAACACAATGTCACCTGAAGCAGTAAATCAGCCACAGGATAATGGTGTGCGGGGTTTTGGGCTGTGACCGATGATGGATGAGTCCATCAAGACAGTGCTCTCTGCGTCCTGAAGCGGCAAGCGAACTTCCCGTCCCCACAAGCTCTGCCGGAAGGCCGGGGGGAAAGGAGGGCAGAGTCTCTAGTGCAGGAAGGAAAATGAAAAGAGTGATTGCATTGAAAGGTGGCTTCACAAAGGGAAATCACTCACAACCACAGAAGAGGGGCTATGGCAGGGCTGTGGGAGGAGGGAGACGGGAGGAGGACTCCTGTTGCAGTGAGGAAGGTGCAGCCCTGAGGGCCGAACTCAGCTGGGAAGGGAGGACCGTCAGGAGAAAGCTCTGTTCCAGGTGATGGGTGGCTCAGCTGGTCTCTTTCCAGACTTCAAGTCACTGTGTGTGCCCAGGTGTGCTGGGACGATACCTGTCCTAGTTTCCCAAGGAGGCAGAGGCAAGGATTAAATAAAACTAACAACCAAAGCCATCACAGGTTCCTGCCCTCAAGATTCTCACACTCAGGAGAATGATAAAACAGAAGAGCACTAAGAAGACCCCCGATCCCACTCATGGAGATGACCAAAGGTCTAGATTTACCTGTGTGTTGAACAGATATTTATTCAGCACCTACTAATTGTCAGACACCCCAGTAGCAGCATCTCAAGAGGTTGAGCAGGGTCCCTGCCTCTACCCTTTATGTACTTCTGGATTTGTGGGATTAATGTGCAATCCACAACCTTCAGAATCCCTGAATCCACTCAAACTGAGCCAAGGAGACCAGTAGGATGGTCATCACAGCCAATGGCATGGGAAATCTTACTCCAGAGATATGTGAGTAGACAGGCCTTTTGAGGACATGACAATCTAAGGTAGAAAACTGAAACCAATCATCAGGCACAGGTACTGGCTACAGAGAGCATTTTAGAGAGAGGACAAGGCAGGTATGCAGGATCTGGGATAGGAGTTGACTCAGGGAAGGAATAGAATGGAACCCAGAGGGGCGCAAGCAAGGCAAATCGGGAAAAGGGTAGATTCCATGAGGCTGGGAGGTGAATAGATGCAACATTACCAGTCTGTGCTTTAGACTGGGTATAATGGAGCATTCCTGAGTAGGTTCAGGTAAACACCTGCCATGGTGTAAATTATGCTTGCAAGAATATACTGGACTCCCCTTGGAGACTGGATGGTAGGCAGTAAGACCACCAAGGGAGTCAAGTGCACCCTTGTAGAAAAGAGATAACAGCCCCGTGACAAGAGGGTCTGAAGCTTAAGGAAGGGGTGGGGAGGAGAGTGAATGAAGGAGTGAGGTGTGAAAGGGAGTGAAGGGCTGATAGCAATATCTGTAGATGACACTTTCACAGATATTTTCAGCAAAGGTAGAAAGAGAAATAGAGCCATAAAAGTCACTGGGACCTCCAGAGTGTTGTTTGTTTAAGATTGGAAACACTGGGAATTCATTTTGTAAATATTTACTGAATACTTACTGGGTGCTAGGGCTTTTCAAATGTTTAAATGCCCACCAAATACCTGTGCACTCTGTTGATTCACTAGGTCTGGGTGAGAACCAAACACCTGTGTCTCTAACAAGCTCTGTGATCATGCTGATATAGGAGGGTTGGACCACACTTTGGGATGCCTGACGCTAAGAACCTGAGATGCCACCTTGACGAAGACAAGGACCAGCCTTCTTACATTAGGATAGGTACACATTATGATACTTAGTATTAAGGGTATACTGATGAGATCAATCTTACTGAATAGGAACAACTGATGATGCAGGAGAAACTGAATGACTCACAAAGAAACTTTTCGGTAAAGGGAAAGAGAATGGAATCTAAAGCATGGGACGGAAGGGTGCTTCATTTTGTATCAGAAGAGAAGGAAAGAATAATAGCAACACAAATGGGTTTGTGGCTCTGGCCATGAGGAAACAAGGAGCTCCTGAGTGATTGTTTTTATCTTCTCCCAAGTAGAGGGCAGAGTTATCAGTTGATGGTAAACGGGAGAGTAGGAGGGAGGAAGACTGTTGCTGTGGCTCAGTCGCTCAGTTGTGTCCGACTCTTTGAAACCCCTTGGACTTCAGCATGCCAGGTTTTCCTGTCCTTCACCATCTCCCGGAGCTTCTTCAAATTCATGTCCATTGAGTCAATGATGCCATACAACCATCTTGTCCTCTGTCGTCCCCTTCTCCTCCTGCCTTCAATCTTTCCTAGCATCAAGGTCTTTTCCAATGAGCCGGCTCTTCACATCAGGTGGCCAAAGGATTGGAGATTCATCTTCATCATCAGTCCTCCCAATGAATATTCAGGGGAGGAAGGTAGATGCAAGAAAAAGTGAAATAGCTTTTGCAGAAAAAGAGAGCAAGATTGCTAGGGATCTGTGCTAGGATTTACAGGCCATGCTGAGGCCCCACTTAGAGTGCATGGCTAAGAATTTATAGCAACACTGCTCTGCCAGCTTTGAGGATATTCTCCAACCAAGAATATCTGCTCAGCTGCTAAGCTGCAGTCACAGAAAGCATGGATGGCTGGGTTCGTCCTGCATTGGAGAGTGCCAGATGGGCAAGGGGGAGGAAGCCAAGCATGAAAGGAACTGGAAAGTAATTGAGAGAAAGGAGACAAGAAGACAGGGGCCTTGATGGATAGAGAGAACCTGGTGGGTTCTATGCACTGGAAACTTGAATGAGGTCCTTGAGCAAATGAGCTGGCATGAAGGAGGCTGGCTGTGATAGAAAGTAGGAATACATGGTGACCACACAGTAGTGGCCCTCGTCCACAAGGGACTAAACCCGTTCAGATTCAGATGGGCCATCTAGACAGATCTTGACGATCTTGAGAAGGATGGTGGGAGTCAAGCATTCTTTTTGAGCTTTGTTGACATAGCTGAGCTGGGCCTTAAAGAGACAGTACATCGTGGAGCTGAGGAGAGGGCCTCAGCTCAGACAGACAAGGGCTCCACTACTGACCAACAGATGGCTTTAGGACAGGAACTTGGTTTATTCCCTCAGAGCCTCCCCTCACCATCTGTGAAGTAGCAGGAACACATCTACCTCCTAGGGCCATCATGAGGCTGAATTAAGTAACACATAAGCCAGAGTCAGACCTGTACCTAAACACAGTACACATTGTTTAAACAGAACCTGCTCTACTACTACTGTCAGAGAGCTTGTGGCCGCATTTGGAAAAACATAACTCAACTGCTGTTATGTGGGAATGCATGTTAGTTTAACCAAGAGATCCTGGATCCATTGGCTTATCAATTCCCAAGGAGTTGTGAAGGCTTCTCTTTTTGTATTTTCACATATATAAAGAATGGAGTTTCATGGAGGGTGGTCTGCACCCAGTTTCAAAACAGGTTATTTTGCTCACAAACAGATCAGAGAGAAGGTGAGATCTACATTTTTACCAAAATACCTGGCAGCTTGATTCAGGGCTTTCCCAGTCCACTTATAAACTCTCTCACTTTTAAGATTTTCTTTATTTCTAAAAATACCTTCCTGTTGAGAAGCGGTCTGCACTCGACTTGTGCAGAGTTCTGCAGTGGGATTTCACTTCCCTCTAAGGTTTATTTTCTCAGCTAAAGCCATTGAGATAACTTTAACTTTGTATTTGTATCAGGCTTCATTCACAGCATGTTGACACAGTGGTTGATGGGCTGGTTTCTAGATTGATGACTGGTGGTTGGGAAAATGCTGTATTTTTAACAATACATAATTGAGAGATCCATCAATACGGCTGTGCACACCTGAAGGAGAGTCCCCATGGGCCCTGGCAGCTCACGCTGTGGTGTCCTTGTCTTGGGCAGTCTCTCTGCACAAACAGGACAACCCTCATCCTAGAACAAGTTACCAAAACATTCCATCTCTCAAGCAGACTAAGGCACTGCTGGAATCAAACGCCAATCATGTAAGTGCTAAACAGAAAGGGGATGATAGGGACAGGACCATAGTTGAAGGGAGTCCTTCAGGTCAGAGCTTCAAGGCTGCGTGTTCAATTCCTTTAAGAGTCGTTTACTACACAGGAGCTGCGGGACAGCAAGGAAAAGTAACAGTTATTCCAAGGATCTCATTCCCAATGCAAGGAGACCCTGTGAGCTGGTGAAACAGCGGTAAGGGTGCATCTCAGAACAAATGAAGGACAAGCACAGGATTTAGCCAAGGGTCTCCCCACAGATCGATGCCCTGGCTACTCATTGGTGGATGGTCACCTCACATTTGGAATCACAGGTGGTTTTGGAAAGCCTCCTTCAACCCACATTCTTCCTTTGCAAGTCGGTACTCTGCGATGACCCAGATGGGATGGGGAGGAGAGGATGTGGGAGGGAGAAACAAGACAGAGGGGATATATATATACAAACAGCTGATCCACTTTGTTGTACAGAAGAAACTAATGCAGCATCAGAAAGCAATTATATTCCAACATTTTTTTTTTAATTTAAAGATAGCGTTATAGCATAAGGCCAAGTCATTTCGGAAGCAGTGAGCCCTTGAGTAAAGAAGAAAAGCATCTTTCAAAGATAAGAATAAAGAAAGCCCCTCCTCTTCCATCATTCAGCCCCACCTCTCTTGCCCCTGTGGTCCAGGCCACTGGTGCAGAACTCCAGGTGGGGCTGTAAAAAGGAGGCATGCATTTGCTCTCCGCCCTGCCTCCCTGTCTCAGATGACAGCTGCCTCAGGAACTGCCCAGTGGCTGGTTGAGGATGCCTGAAGAAGCCACCAGAACAGGTCACCTTATTTATTCATCCCAGGCTCCCATTCCACTGTCCCTTCCACTATATCCTGAACAACTTTGAAACCCAGCCTCCCGATTTGCTCATTAGAGCCAGTAAAGAAGTACACAAGATGAAATTAAAATGTTTCCCAAGCACACACCATTTTCATTCCATTCAATAGATTATCCTGACATATTTACTCATGGCCACGTCTGTCTCAGTATCATCCATGGAAAAGTATAAATTAAAATTTTAAATTAAAAGCACGGCATCTGGGGAGCTTGATATCTTTTTGAAGAATGGAGCGAGTCAGCCACAGGCTGCCAGCATGAGTGTCATGGGACCAAAGACTCCGGCAGTGCAGAAATTACAGCTCATGGATTTCCCTGCACACACCTTCCCACATATAATGCGAGAGATCATGGGATCCCAGAGTCAGGCGGAGCCTCAGAGGTCATTCTTCTCTCTGCAGAATTGGGCAAAAACAAAACCATCCCCTTCTGGGGTCACATGAAACTTATCAGCACTGATTTACTTATGAAACAAAAAATATGCTGAAAATTGATTAGCTTTTATCCTATCGCTAGGGTTTCTGCGTAATATTCTGGTTAAGAGAGTCACTGTTTTAGTAAGAGATACATGAGTTCCAGTCACAGGTCTGTCATTTACTGATCCTTTGTGAGCACCGGATTTTCTCATTTATAAAAGGGAAATGATATTTTAAAAATCATTGGTGGTGATAAATACTAAACAAATAATCCTTTTAATACTAGTATCATCACAATCTGAGAGCACAGTCAATAGTTAATATATTATTTACTTATAAATTATTTTATTTATTATTTATCATATATAATAATAATCCTGCATAAGATTGGGGCTTCTCTGTTGGCTCAGTGGTAAAGAACTTGTCTGCCAACACAAGAGCCTTGGGTTCAATCCCTGCTCTGGGAAGATTCCCTGAAGAAGGAAATAGATACCCACTCCAGGACTCTTGCCTGGAAAACCTTATGGATGGAGGAGCCTGGTGGGCTACAGTCCATGGCATCCCAAAGGGTCAGATACAACTTAGCAACTAAACAACAATAACAACACACATATTTCCATAATTATTCAAAACCAGAGAATAATGATAACCGAAACATTACAACAATGTCGACCTTCCCTTCACGCTCATTTTCCAGTGCACACGTAGACCGGTTATAAAGTTTGGAAAATTAAGTAGAGGCTCCACCTCTTGAGCCCCAGTCTATAGAACATGCTGCCTGCAGTTTAAACTAGTTTGTGTGTGTTCTTGTGAGCTTGGCTTCCCGGGAGACTCTGAGGCCTATAAACCGACTTGATTCTTCCCTGTTGCCCCAAACAGACTACACATCTGAATCGAACCTTATCAGTGTTTTAAAAATAAAGCTCTCATTAAGCAGACAGATGGGCAGGGACAGCTGGAGGAGAAGCGATGGGAAGTGATGCTTTTGCAGGGAGGCTCCTCGGCTCCCGCCAACACTGCTTCTGCAGCATGTCAACCTGACTTGTTTAAAAATATATGTTATCCATTTTTAATAAGCCAATCATCTTTTCCAGAAGAGTAACTTATTTTATATAGATTATGCGAACTATTGCCCCTTAAAAAATAAAATAGAAAGCAGCAAAATTCTGTCCATGGACCACGAGAGGCCCAGAGGGGGAGATTCCCTGGGGGCAAGAAAGTCACAGGGTTAGTTTTGCAAATGTTTCCAGTTTAGGCCCAGGGACTGCTACTTTTAATTTATGTCACTGGTGGCTGGTCTGAGTGGACCAAGGCTTTCTCTGCTCCTAGACTCTCGATCGCCCACTGGGGACCAAGGAACAAGGACTGCCTGGACACAGCCCGCATTTCTCCAGCCCTGCCCATCTCATCGCATGTGAGTAAGGGAAGAAATATGACGGTATAGTCACTATTCCCATCGCGAGGCCAAGCATCTGTGGCTCTGATCAGAGGAGATCTTCTCATGGAACTCTTTACTGAGAAGGTTTGGGAAGACACACCACAAAAACCCAATTATTCATCAAACATGGAGAGGCTGGGTTTCCCTATCATGTATTTTACTTTTAAAAAATTAAAAAAAAAATTATTGGAGTGTAATTGACTTACAATGTTGTATTAGCCTTAGGTGTACAGCAAAGTGAGTTACACACAGATATCTCGACTCTTTTTTTTAAAAAGATTCTTTTCTCATATTGACCATTACAGAGTATTGAATCATGCATTATAAATAAAAAATGAGCAGAGAAAGAGAGGGAGAGATAAAGAGGGAAGGAGGGAGTCCATGAGGCAGAGAGAGGGAAAAAGAGGTGGAAGGAGGGAGGGAGGGAAAGTAAAGAAAATGAAAAAAGAGAGAGAGAGAATCAACCTTTAGCTTGAATGAAAAATATAAAACTCATACTTTTCGGTGGATGGATACATCTTTTCAATTATGTTCTGTGCAGGTGAATATTGAAAATAATTATGCACTTCCTGAACACACACTGACTACCAATTCCTGTTACCCTTTGACAATTCCGTTGTAACACTTCATCACCTGGTACCCAATAGACCTGCTGCCAGCGCTGTTAGTGCTTCATACTGTCCTGACATCCATCGGTCTGGCCTCCCCATCTCCTCCTCCCACGCACACCTCAAACGGCACAGGTCCTGGTCAGGCCACATGTCCAGAGAGAAAAGGCTCCCTCCACTCAGATTAACTGTGGGAGAGCAAGCTGAGTCTGGATAAGTTAAGCCCTGGGGAATTCCAACAGAGTGGAGAATTACTCCTGTCTCAGTTCATTATAATGAATAATAAAGAGACACTTAC
The DNA here is from genome assembly GCF_033118175.1 of Dama dama. Classification (NCBI taxonomy): domain Eukaryota; kingdom Metazoa; phylum Chordata; class Mammalia; order Artiodactyla; family Cervidae; genus Dama; species Dama dama. Next base: position 16,780,312 of record NC_083682.1, read on the forward strand.
ATGTGCTTTTGGGTAAATTATTCATCTTGTGCACTGAAGAATCAGGCCAGTAATACGTAAGGGAGACAGCTGGTGCGTCTGGGTTCCTATAAATACTCAAACTCCAGCATTTCCAAAGGCCCACCCCCTCCCCTCAAGAAAGACTGAAATGGCTGGTGGGGGAGGAGGGGGTGGTTCTTGGAGAGAAGACCTTGGCACGCTCACTCTTTGTTCTGTGTGTGTGCAGCTCCTTGTAACTCGGAGGCTGTTTCTAGCATGTTTGTTATTTTACTGTAGCTCTAAGTCACTTAAGCCACCCGAGGAGTCCAGCGGGACCTCCATGTGGCTTCTGCCACATCCTCAGTAGGTAATGAAAACAGTGAGACTTGCTTCCAAACCAGGAAACCCCCCCCAGGACCCTCCACCCCCATGTTCACCATGTGCCTGGTCCTGCTCCACTAAGGGTGGACCCAAGAGCCCAGAAGGAAGGGCGCACTTAGCTTGGTCCTCATGGCCTCCGGCTGGATGTCACTCTCATTGTTCACACTCAGGATGGAACCCACTCTGACATTCTGAAACCCCACCCTCTGGAAGGAGTTTCACCATCACACGTGTGTCCAGGAAGAAGGACATGGGATCAGTAAGCCCAGGGCATTAGATTTCATTCCTTTGAGAAACAGGAGATTTCGTTCTTTCTGGGTTTGCACTTGTAAAGTTTTAAAAATGAAATTTCCTAATTGTCATCTTCCTGTTGTTCCTTCTAATCGTTCACACCTACTGGCAATAAGGTTGACGTTATTCACCTTAACATGTTATTCACCTTCACTAAAACCATGACGTTTTGCACAAGACACTTTTCCCTCTGCCCCAGTAAGCAGTACAGTCCTTCCTTACACAGGAGACAGCTAGCTGCTCACACACTTGGCTTGACCTCAGAGAATGGGGACAAGATGCAGAACTGAGGCTCGAGAAGAAAACAGAACTAAATGAAATGTGGGAACAGATGATAGTGATGATGAAAAAGTATAACGTCTAGTCAGAAAATAAACCTAGGGGAGGGGGTGGTCCTTGGACATCTGAAAATATCTACAGAATGGATCTCAAAACCTAGGGGGGAAACCAACTGAGAGTATTTTGCAAATAGCAGGAATCAAGAACCTGAGCTCTAGATGCCCCTCCTAGACAAGAGCTGATACACAGTTAATCCACTAAATCCAGGTTTACCAGCTCCGTGCCTGTTCTGATGGAGGGGCGGGAAAAGAGGGGGAGTCCTGTCTTATAAGATGGGGGGGGTCCTAAAGAATTTCACAGAAAACCATATTCAGCTGCAGCTGATGGGTATCGGGACCCGTGCTTCAGACAGGAAGGAACATTTGTCACCAACTATTTAGAACTCTACAGGGAGAAGTTTTCCATCTATATTTTCTCATCGTGTGATGACTTGTCAAAACAGCAATCTTAAATTTTCCCAGAAGCTGAATTGGGGCCAAACACTGAATAGTAACTAGACAGGACAGGAGCCTAGGGGTAGGGTCTCTGCATTTCTGTAAGGCTTTGCTCTCTCTTCCTTCCATCCTTCCCCCTCCTTCCCACCCTCCCCAGCCTCTACCTCCTCCTCTCTCTCAACCTTTAGCAATTTCCCCTTAAGCATTCCTGTATCTGCGCCGCCCACATTCTCCCCTTTTCCAATTGACCAGTATTATGAAAATCTATATTGTAAGCATGCAGGAGGTATGCGGGTGAAGAGACTTCTTCAAAGTGTTTAGATAAAGCAGACAAGCTCTTACAAAGCTAGATAATAAACCAGGCCAAGAGGTTTTCCCTTCAAGGAATCTAATTAAGAACAAAGGCAAACGTACATTAATATTCTCCTCAAGGCGCGGAATTCACCTCAGAAGAAATTTTATTGTTGCAAATCCAGAAGAGAAGCCTCAGTGTTAGAGCAAAGAGGAAGAGAAGAGGCAGAGTGGGCTAGGGAGGTCTGTGGTCTCCATGTGGGTGGAAGGGCCATCCTGGGAGCAGAAAGAGCGGAAATTCAAAAGCATCTGAAACAGGAAGCATTTGAATTTGCAGAAAGCTGAGCCAGGCCCTGCAGATGGCCTGGGAGGAAACCTGGCATCATCATTTGGGGCTGAACATTTTTGGCAGGGGGATGGCCCCAGTGAATAATAAGATTTAGTGTGTTTTGTATTGTTCAAATGGAAAACAGGCCAGTTTGAGTTGCTGATCTCTCAGCAGTCACCCAAATCCATGCATACACTCCAGGAGACCCAAGGTGGGGCCACTTTATAAAATAAACTTAATTTCAAAGACACCTTTTGGTAGCTTTGAGAGGTGAAGATGGCTGCATTTTTCAATACTGGTTATTATATTTTTGAGATCATAATACTTATGAGTAAAATTTTTCACTTTCTATAGATGACTTTGGAAGCTTATGAATAGAATTTGTTATACCAACAAGAAATTCATTCTAACATGGAGTAGTTGAGTTTTTGCAAGACCTTCTTACACTGAATTGATATCAACCATGAAAGCCCACCCACTGGTTATCAGCTCTTCCACTTGGAACACAAGTCGAGGGCTTTTTCCCCATAGTACTCCTTCATGAAGATGAAAAAAATTGTATCTTCACTTTAAGTTGTCTCATTTTGAGGTTGGGCTTTTCCACTTCGCAGGTTTAAATAACCAACCTTCCATCCATCCATTCCCATGTAAAAACAACCCTCTCCAAGGAAAGAAGGAGACTTGGAAGGTGAGTCCCATTAGGACATGACTAGCAGGTACAGCTCAGTGGTTTGATTTTTGCCATGACTAGAAATACGACAACACATTGCTGTTGTTTAGCCATGCCCATCTTCTGTGAACCCATGGATGTACACGTGCTTTGCACCAATGCTTTACCATATATATTGACAAGACACAAACTTAGCTGCCTATGTGGAAGATTTCACCCTGACAAGTTACAAAAAGCTAGGTGGTGCACAGACATATACCATAAATATATAATGTATACCTCAAATTTCATCCCCACCTATGTTTAATTGTATAGATAAGTGCATTATGGCTAAAAAGGATGCCTCAACCCTTACTTCCATTCAGTGTCACACTGAAGGTTGTAGCCGGGGCAGTTATGCAAGAAAATTATATAAAATGCATCCAGATTGGAAAGGAAGAATTAAAACTATCTCCCTAGAGATGACATGATCTTGTATATACACAATTCTAAGGAATCCACTAAAAAAAATTATAATTAATAAAGTTTAGCCAGATTTCAAACTACAAGGTCAATAGCTAAAAATCAGGGACTGCTTTGACTTTGCTTATGGGTATATATGTGTATATTCCATTATTTTAATTATTATTTGCCTGATTTTGTAACTGCCATTTGTCTGGGGTTTCTCTTTGGTTTCTTGTTTTTGGGTATTTGTTTTAATCTCACTTAATGCCATAATAAACCACTTGTGCAATCTTCATTCCTGGCCAGAGATCAAGCCATGAGCCTTTGGAGTGGGAACACTGATTCCAAGATCCTAGACTACCAGAGAACTGACCCTAGGGAGTATCAAATAGTGAGAACTCACAGAAAGGAAACCACTTGAATACAAGACTCTCTATCACCTCACGAATCACCATCTAAACAACAAAGAAAACAAAACTACAAACCCAGTCATCAGCAGACAGGATTACCACCTCTCTCAGTCTTGCCTAACAGAGGAAAAACAAACAAACCAATAAATAAACAAACAAAACTCACCACAAATTTCACCTCATACACAAACCACTGGACCAACCTTAGGAGGGCAGAAACCAAAAGAAAGAAAGAATTCAGCTTTGAAGCCTGGGAAAAGGAGACCTCAAACACAATAAACTAAAATAATAATAGTAATGAAAAGGCAGAGAAATACTACACAAATGAAGAAACAAACCAGAAACACAGAAGTCCAAATAAATGGAGAGGAAATAGGCAAACTACCTGAAAAAGAATTCAGAATAATGATAGTGAAGATAACCAAAATCCTTGAAAACAAAATGGAGAAAATGCAAGAATCAATTAACAAAAACCAAGAAGAATTAAAGAATAAACATACAGAGACAAACAGCATAATTACTGAAATTAAAAATATTCTAGAAGGAATCAATAGCAGAATATCTGAAGCAGAAGAACAAATCAGTGAGCTAGAAGATAAAATGGTGGAAATAACTTCTGAAGAGCAGAATAAAGTAAAAAGAATAAAAAGAACTGAGGATAGTCTCAGAGACCTCTGGGACAATATCAAAAGCACAGACATTTGAACTATAGGGGTCCCAGAAGAAGAAGAGAAAAAGAAAGGGTATGAAAAAAATTTTTGAAGAGATTATAGTTGAAAAGTTCCCCAACATGGAAAAGGAAATAATCAATCAAGTCCAAGAGACACAAAGATCCCCACACAGGGTAAACCCAAGGAGAAACATGCCAAGACACATACTAATCAAACTAAGAAAGAATAAACACAAAGAAGAATATTAAAAGCAGCAAGGGAAAAGCAACAAGTAACATACAAGGGAAACCCCATACGCTTAACAGCTGATCTTTCAGCAGAAACTCTGCAGGCCAGGAGGGAATGTCAGGATATATTTAAAGTGCTGAAAGGGAAAATATCTACAACCAAGATTACTGTACCTGGCAAGGATCTCATTCAAAATTGATGGGGAAATAAAAAGCTTTTCAGACAAGCAAAGTTAAGAGAATTCAGTACCGACAATCCAGCTTTACAACAAATGTTAAAGGGACTTATATAGTCAATAAATACAAGAGAAGAAAAAAGATCTACAAAATCAACCCCAAACAATTAAGAAAATGGCAATAGGAATATATATATCAATAATTACCTTAAATGCAAATGGATTAAATGCTCCCACCAAAAGACCAAAAGACACAGACTGGCTGAATGGATACAAAAAACAAGACCCATATATATGCTGTCTACAAGAAACCCACTTCAGACCTAAAGACACATATAGACTGAAAGTGAGAGGATGGAAAAATATATTCCATGCAAATGGGAAGCAAAACAAAGCTGGAGTAGCAATCCTCATATCAGACAAAATAGACCCTAAAATAAAGAAGATAAGGAAGGACACTACATAATGACCAAGAGATTGATCCAAGAGGAAGACATAACAATTGTAAATATCTATGCACCCAACATAGGAGCACCTCAATACATAAGGCAAACACTAACAGACATAAAAGGAGAAATTGACAGTAACACAATAACAGTAGGAGATTTTAACACCCCACTCACACTAATGGACAGATCATTAAAACAGAAAATTAATAAGAAAACACAAGTCTTAAATGATACATTAGAAGAGATGGATCTCATTGATACATTCAGGACATTCCATCCAAATGCAGAAGAATACACCTTCTTCTCAAGTGCACATGGAACATTCTCCAGGATAGACCACATCTTGGGTCATAAATCAAACCTCAGTACATTTTAGAAAATTGAAATTGTGTCAAGCATCTTCTCTGACCATAACGCTATGAGATTAGATATCAATTACAAGAAAAAAACAAAACAAAACAAAACTGTAAGAAACTCACACACATGGAGATTAAACAACATGTTTCTAAATAACCAACAGGTTACTGAAGAGATCAAAAGGGAAATAAAAAAATCTCTAGAAACAAATGACAATGAAAACACATCAACTCAAAACCTATGGGATGCAGCAAAAACTGTTCTAAGAGGGAAGTTTATAACGATACAATCCTACCTCAAGAAACAAGAAAAACATCAAATAGACAACCTAACTTTATACCTAAAACAACTGGAAAAAGAATAACAAAAAAACCCACCAAAATTAGTAGAAGGAAATAAATCATAAAGATCTGAGCAGAAATAAATGGAAAAAAATGAAAGATAATAATAAATAATAATAAAGATTAATAAAACTAAAAGCTGGTTCTTTGAGAAGATCAAAACTGACAAATCTTTAGCCAGACTCATCAAGAAAAAAAAAAAGAAGAACCAAATCAACAAAATTAGAAATGAAAAAGGAGAGGTTACAACAGACAATGCAGAAATATAAAGGATTATAAAAGACTATTATAAACAACTATATGGCAATAAAATGGATAACCTGGAAGAAATGGACAGATTCTTAGAAAAGTTCAATCTTTCAAGACTGAACCAGGAAGAAATAGAAACTATGAACAACACAATTACAAGCAATGAAATTGAAGCTGTGATCAAAAATTCTCCCAAAAAACAAAAGCCCAGGACTAGATTGCTTCACAGGAGATTTTCTACCAGACATTTAGAGAAGAGCTAGTGCCTATCCTTCTAAAACTCTTTCAAAAAATTGCAGAGGAAGGAACCCTTCCAAACTCATTCTACGAGGCCACCATCACCCTGATACCAAAACCAGACAAAGACAACACAAAAAGAAAACTACAGGCCAATATCACTGATGAACATAGATGTAAAAATCCTCAACAAAATTTTAGCAAACATAATTCAGCAGCACATCAAAAAGCTCATACACCATGATCAAGTTGGCTTTATTCCAGGGATGCAAGGATTCTTTGATATACACAAATCAATCAATGTGATTCACCCTATTAACAAATTGAAAGATAAAAACCATATGATAATCCCAATAGATGCAGAAAAAGCCTTTGACAAAGTTCAGCACCCATTTGTGATTGAAACTCTTCAAAACATGGGCATAGCAGGAACCTACCTCAACATGGTAAAGGCCATATATGATAAGCCTACAGCAAACATTATTCTCAAGTGTGAGAAACTGAAGGCATTCCCCCTAAGGGTGTCCACATTCACCACTATTATTCAACATTGTTCTGGAAGTCCTAGCTACAGCAATCAGAGAAGAAAAAGAAATAAAAGGAATCCAGATCAGAAAAGAAGTAAAGTCCTCACTGTTGGCACATGACCTCATACTGTACATAGAAAACCCTAAAGATGGTATCAGAAAGTTACTAGAGTGAATCTGTGAATTTAGCAAAGTTGCAGGATACAAAATCAATACACAGAAATCACTTGCATTTCTATATATTGACAATGAAAAATCAGAAAGAGAAATTAAGGAATCAATCCCATTCACCATTGCAACAAAAAGAATTAAATATCTAGGAATAAAACTTAAGGGAGACAAATGACCTATACACAGAAAATTATAAGACACTAAGGAAAGAAATCAAAGATGACATAAACAGGGAGATATTCCATGTTCCTGAGTAGGAAGAATCAATTTTGCAAAAATGACTATACTACCAAAAGCAATCTACAGATTCAATGTGATCCCTATCAAATTACCAATGATATTTTCCACAGAACTAGAAAAAAAATTTCACAATTCATATGGAAACACAAAAGACCCTGAAGAGCCAAAGCAGTCTTGAGAAAGAAGAATGGAGCTGGAGGAATCAATTTCCTGACTTCAGACTATACTACAAAGCTACAGTCACCAAGACAGTATGGTACTGGCACAAAAACAGAAATTTAGACCAATGGAACAAGATAGAAAGCCCAGAAATAAACCCATGCATCTATGGGTACCTTACTTTTGACAAAGGAGGCAAGAATATACAATGGGGCAAAGACAGCCTCTTCAATAAATGGTGCTGGGAAAACTGGACAGCTACATGTAAAAGAATGAAATTAGAACACTTTCTAACACCATACACAATGATAAACTCAAAATGGATTAAAGACCTAAATGTAAGACCAGAAACTATAAAACTCTTAGAGGCTAACATAGGCAGAACACTCGATGACATAATCAAAGCAAGATCCTCTATGACCCACCTCCTAGAGTAATGGAAATAAAGACAAAAGTAAACAAGTGGTACCTGATTAAACTTAAAAGCCTTTGCACAGCAAATGAAACTATAAGCAAGATGAAAAGACAACACTTAGAATGGGAGAAAATAATAGCAAATGAAACAACTGACAAAAGATTAATTTCCAAATATACAAGCAGCTCATATAACGCAATACCAGAAAAATAACCCTATCAAAAAGTGGGAAAAGACCTAAATAGACATTTCTCCAAAGAAGACATACAGATGGCTAACAAACACATGAAAGGATGCTCAATATTGCTCATTATTAGAGAAATGCAAATTGAAACTACAATGAGATATCACCTCACACCAGTCAGAATGGCCATCATCAAAAAGTCTAAAAACAATAAATGCTGGAGAGTGTGTGGAGAAAAGGGAATGCTCTTGCACTGCTGGTGGGAATGTAAATTGATACAGTCACTATGGAAGACGGTATGGAGATTCCTTAAAAAAAAACTAGGTATAAGGCCACCATATGACTCAGCAATCCCACTCCTAGGCATATACCCTGACGAAACCAAAATTGAACAAGACACATGTTTCCCATTGTTCATTGCAGCCCTATTTACAATAGTTAGAACATGGAAGCAACCTAGATGTCCATCGACAGATGAATGGATAAAGAAGTTGTGGTACATATATACAATGGAATAACTCAGTCATAAAAAGGAGCACATTTGAGTCAGTTTTAATGAGGTGGATGAACCTAGCACCTATTATACAGAGTGAAGTCAGAAAGAGAAAGAGAAATATTGTATTCTAATGCATATACACGAAATCTAGAAAAATGGTGCTGAAGAATTTATTTACAGCGCAGCAATGGAGAAACAGACATAAAGAATAGACTTACGGACATGGGGAGAGGAACAGAGAAGCTGAGATATATGGAGAGAGAGACATGGAAACTGACATTACCATATGTAAAATAGATAGCCAACAGGAATTTGCTGTGTGGCTCAGGAAACTCAAACAGGGGCTCTGTGTCAACTTAGAGGGGTGGATGGGGAGGGAGGTGGGAGGGAGGTTCAAAAGGGAGGGGATATATGTATACCTATGGCTGAGTCATGTTGAGGTTTGACAGAAAACAACAAAATCCTGTAAAGCAATTATCCTTCAAAAAATTAAAAAAAAAAAAAAAAAAACCTTAAAAAACAGATAAATAAACACATTAAAAAAAATTCCAGCTGGCTTCTTTCCAGAAATTTTACAGCCAATCCTTAAGTTCATATGGAAATTGGAGGGGCTAAAAATAGCCAAACAATCTTGAAAAAAAGGAGTAAAAGGTGTGAGGACTCACACCTCCCAATTGCAAAACTTGCTACTAGGCTATGGTAATCAAGACATGTCAATACTGGCACAGGGGTACATATATGAAAAAAATGAAATAGAATTGAGAGTTCAGAAATAAACTGTCACACTTATGGTCAATCAATTTTTGACAAGAATGCTGAGACAACTGAACGAAGAAAGTGTCATTGCAACAAACAGTGTTGGAATAACTGGACATCCTCAATGCAGTTGAATAAAGCTGGCCCCTATCTCACACCATATATAAAAATTAACTCAAAATGAATCAGATACTTGTCATTGTTATATAATCATAATCAAATATGAGTTACCGTTATAAAATACTTAGAAGAAAACCAGTGTAAAATTTTGTGGCCTTGTATTAGGCAATGTTTCTTAGATGTACTATCAAAAGCACAAACAACAAATAGAAAAGATAAATTTGACTTCATCAAAATTAAAAACTTTTGTACTTTAAAGAACACAATCAAGAAAAGCAAAAGAAAACACACAGAAAAGGAGAAGACAGTTGCGAATCATGTATCTGAAAAATGGCTTTTTTCTAGAATATGTAAGGGACACTTGCAGCTCAACAAAAAGACTAACAACTCAATTTAAATATATATATATATATATATATAGACATTTCTCCAAAGAATATACAGGAATAGCCAATCAATACATGAAAAGAAGCCAAGAAGCATTAGTCATTAAGTAAATGCAAATCAAAACCATAATGAGATACCACTGCATACCCTCTCTGGTGGCTATCATTAAAAAGAGAAAAGAAAATATGTTGTGGTGGCAAGGATGTGGAGAAGTTAGAACCCTTGTGCATCACTGTGGGAAATGTAAAACGAGGCAGTTGCTTTGGAAATCAGCACTGGATCTCCTCAGAAGGTTAAACATGAGTTAACATATGACCCAGCAATTCCATTAGGTATGTACCCAAGAGAAATGCAAACATCTGTCCACACAGAACCTTGTACATGAATGTTCACGCAGCATTCTTCATAACAGAGAAAAAGTAGAAACAACCTACATGTCCATTAGATGTAGTATAATGCATATCATTCAGTCCTAAAAGAGAATGTCGTTCTGGTACCTGCTCTAACACGACTGACCCTTAACAACTGAGGGATTGTGGATGCAAAAGGAGAAGGAGAGAGGCCAGGAGAAACTGAGAAAGTAGCATTGATATACACACATACACACACACTAGCATGTGTAAAATAGATAACTAGCGGGAAGCAGATGTATAACACAAGGAGCCCAGTCTGGTGCTCTGTGACCACCTAGAGGAGTGGAATGGGCAAGGGGAGGCCCAAGAGGGAGGGGGGGTATGTATATATAATTATAAGTGATTCACGCTGATGTACAGCAGAGAGCACCACAACATTGTAAAGCAATTATCCTCCAGTTAAAAAAATAATAATAATGGAAAGTGCCAAGTGAAAGAAGCCAGTGTCTAAAACCTGCTTATTATATGACTTTATTTATACAAAATGTCCACAATAGGCAAGTCTATAGAGACAGACCATAGTTTATCGGTTGTCTAGAGTTGGGAGGGAAGGTCAGGGAGACATGGGGAATGCCTGCTAATAAGTACGGCAGAGATATGGGGGGGAGGATGAAAACATTCTGAAATTGTGTAGATAGCTACACAACTCTGTAAATATACTCAAAATCACTAGAGTGTACACTTTAAATGGGTGAAGCGTATGGTGTGTTGACTGATCTCAATAAAGCTGTAATTTAAAAAGGGAGGCACGCTTAAATCACAAAGGAGGGATTATTCAATGAGTTATCCTCATTGCTTTCTTAATTTGATCTTTAGGTAATCAAAATCCATTCTATGGTTGTAAACATATAAGTCTTACCCTAGGGAACTGTCTGGGGACATGGGAATGGGGATGGGAGTGGCACATCCTCAAAGAAGGATTAGTTTAGTAGACACGGCAGTAGAGAAAAGTTCACCTGAAATTCCAATTCTTCTGATTTTTCTTTTCTTTTGTGGATTCAAATTGCCCTGTAAACCCAGGTGTATTTCGGAATGTGCTAGGTCTGCGTGCTGCAACCTCACAGGCATCCGGGGTAAATTTAGAGTTCTGTGAACAACTCTGCTTTATCCCAGGAGCTGAATGGTCATCATTAAGGCATCATGTGATGGATACACCTCTCAAATCTCCCCAACTAGGGTTGGGCTGCAAAAATGCCAATGACCCCAATCCAAGCTAATGACCCCCTTAGTATGGGGCTCTCTCATTAACCCACATCCTCCAGGGAACCTGTGTGTTTCAGTTGTGATCTCCTCTGGGCAATTACCAGCATTGTCTGGTGCCAAAGATTGACACTCACAGGCAGGATTTCCTCCCCAAGAGGAGGAGAAATCAGTCCTTTTGCAAGGTGCTAAAAAGATAGCCCGCCATGCAGGCAGCTACTCCCTCAGCCCACGTAAAAACTGGCCCATTCACCTCCCTCAGGGCCAAAGGATACCAATTTCAGGTTCAGAAGGCTTGGCGAGACCAGGGCTGTGACTCACAAATGCATTCAGGTGAGAAGATACATGAAAGACAGAGCCAGGGGCAGCTGCGGCCGTGCCACCTCCATTCTAATTGTAACGATTCCTCATTCTTAAATGCTAATTCTGAAGCTTTCCAAGGAATTATTTTACTTAGTGTCAACAATACAGATAGCATAGCTGATAGGCCTTTTATATTCCAGTGGAGAAGCTGGCCTGTGTTGGCTCTGGAGGCCTGTTAGCCAGGCCCCTGCCTGAATCACTCTGACAGGTGTGCCCAGCTTCATTAATGAAATTGACAAGCTTCCCAAACGTGTATGTGGATGATGATTCAGCAGTGCAGGTGGCTTGCTTTCTCTCACATGCCCTCTGCTTCCTCCTTCTCTGGGCCTGGAAGCAGAGGCCGCCAGGAGGCCTCTGCTTCCAGGCCAACATGGACCAGTCTGGCATTAGTGACTATAGCTGTTCCGTGAATTGCTAAATAATCTCCCAAACTAATGGGAATTCCATCACCTGGAAGAAAAGACAATCGGTGGGTACTTCCCGAGCCCAAAGGACAGGGCAACCTGATCGGAAGCTGAAGGATGGTCCATCAAGTTTTGTTTGTTTAATATGTATGTGTGTGTGTATTCAGTCGCTAGGACTGTACAACTCTTTGTTAGCCCATGGATTGTAGCACACCAGGCTTCCCTGTCCTTCACTACCTCCCAGAGGTTGCTCAAATTCATGTCCATTGAGTTGGCCATTCAACCATTTCATCCTCTGCCACCTATTCTCCTTTTGCCTACTATCTTTCCCAGCATCAGGGTCTTTTCCATTCAGTCCACCCTTTGCATCAGGTGGTCAAAGTATTGGAGCTTCAGCTTCAGCATCAGTCTTTCCAACGAATATTCAGGGTTGATTTTCTTTAGGATCAACTGCTTTGATCTCCCTGCAGTCCAAAGGACTCTCAAGAGTCTTCCCCAGCACCACGATTCAAGAAGACTCTTGAGAGATTTTTTTTTGGAACATTTAATGTCATAGCCAGAAGTTTAAAACATTAAATGCAAGCAGGGTATAAAGCATACATGCATTTCTTTTGTGAGGGTTAGCAGTCATCACTATGTGGTAGGATTATGCATAATTTTAATTATCTATATCTGCCTCAGTTCAGTTCAGTTCAGTCGCTCCATCATGTTTGATTCTTTGTGACCCTATGGACCGCAGCACACCAGGCCTCCCTGTCCATCACCAACTCCTGGAGTTTACCCAAACTCATGTCCATTGAGTCAATGATGCCATCCAACCATCTCATCTTCTGTCAGACCCTTCTCCTGTGTTAAATCTTTCCCAGCATCAGGGTCTTTCTAAATGAGTCACCTCTTTGCATCAGGTGGCCAAAGTACTGGAGTTTCAGCTTCAGGATCAGTCCTTCCAATGAACATTCAGGACTGATCTGATGTTTTTAAACCACACATATTTGTATTGCTTATAACTATTACAAAATGTTAAGATATAACAAAGGTAAACTTTTTTTTAAAAAAATAGGCAAGGAATCAGAGCATTTTACTTTACTTTTGTTACATTTAATTCAATTAAAAATTTTATTGGAATATAGTTGCTTTACAATATTGTGTTAGCTTCTACTACACAGCAAAGTGAACCAGCTCATGAAGCTCAAAAAAAAAAAAAAAAAAAAAACCACAATGAAAAAGAGTGGAAGACCTAAGCAGACATTTCTCCAAGGAAGACATACAGGTGGTCCATCAAACTTGGATGTTGAAGGACCCACGCCCACAGTCTCATTCTCTGGTGACGCTTCCCACCTGAGCTGACAGAACCACTGAGTCAGCAGAGGAGCTCACACCACGCAGAGCTAGTGGCCATGCGGAGAACTTGCCTCTTGTGTATAGTTACCACATATCATTTTTTTTTAATTCCTCCATTTTTCCATAGTTGTAAGCTATAAAAATGGTCGTCCTCTTTAAAACGCTGGTTGACAGAAAGAAATGGGCAGTCGATGTAATTACGTGCAGCGTCTGCACATGGAGGGTGTCCCACGCCAGGGCTGGCCTCAGCGGTCCTGCTCACACAGCCACAGACAGGGCTGAGGAGGCAAACTGCCTTCCTGGAGAGACCAGAAGAGAAGAGAGCTTTGGGGTCTAATACCTATGGAGAGGACTTAAGTCAGCCCCAAGTAAAAGTTGATCTCTCACCAGCAAGTCCTTCTTCCCTTATGGACACAACAAATGAATGTGAGAGGCTAATTTCTGTTCTGTGGTCTTTACTGTGACGGAAACTCTTCCCCACTGTTCCCTGAAGGTGAGCGTCCCTCTTTTGTTCCTCATTGACCTGGGGCATCCTCAGAGTCTCCCCATAATGCAGACTGGGGAGTAGAGGTAAAGGATGCCTTCAAGGTCACTCAGGAGAGCTAAGACTTAAACATATCCTCTGGTTCTAGATAAATGTTTTTATCACTTTAACACACAACTTCATACTAAGTAGCCAAAGGAGTTTTTATTGACATTATGCTGTGCTTCAATTGTATAATATGTAAGAATAATACAAGATTGCTAGATTTACTATTTTTTTTTTTTTTATTAATAGAAGGGCTTCCTGGATGGCTCAGCTGGTAAATAACCTGCCTGCCAATGCAGGAGACACAAGAGACATGAGTTCAATCCCTTGGTTGGGAAGATCCCTAGGAGGAGAAAATGGCAACCCACTCCAGTATTCTTGCTGCAGAAATCCCATGGACAGAGGAGCTTGGTGGGCTACAGTCCATGGGGTCGCAAAGAGTTGGACACGACTGAGCGACTGAGGGAATACAACACATGCACAATTTCTTAGAAAGAGACATCTGAGTGTTCTTTAAAGGTGGAGAGTGGCATTTCCTAAAACACTGTACTGGGAAAAGCAGGTCACTCAGAGTCCCAGATCCTGGTATCAAGTTCTGGACCTGCCCCTCACCAGGTGTACCACCCAGAAGGTGACTTAATTTCTCTGAACTTAACTTCTTCATCCTTAAAATCCCAGTGACTTCACCTTGAACTGGTGGGAGGATAAAATGAGGAGCTTGTAAAGAGGTTTGGGAGCCATAACTCACGAATTGAGTTTGCTTATTACTGTGCCCCAACGTCTCTGACGTGGTTGTTCCGTCTTTAGGAAACAGAACACAACATCCATCTCCCAGAGTGAGATTCCACACTTCTGTGCCAGTTCATGGCACAGTCCCTGCGAAATACAAAGCAAATCTCTGAGGGGCCCTGGGGGTCACCCTTTTGAAAAGATGTGATGGTATTCCATTGATTCAAGGACCACTCTCAGCATAAACCTTCTATGCCCCTAAGTCCTATGTACCATTCCTTTATAATTTGCCTTCCTGAGTTGTTCCTTTCTGAACCTGTGTCTAATCTCATCCTAGCATTAGCCCTTTTTAATATTCTATTTTTATAGGGATGGACTGGAGTGGGGTGGCAGGGAAGTCCAGGAGGGAGGGGATATGTGTGTATACAGAGCTGTCTCACTTCATTGTTCAGCAGAAACTAACAGGACACTGTAAAGCAATTATACTCCAATACAAATTCTAGTTTTATATTTCCATCAACTTTAAATAGCAATTGACTCCATGCAGTTTATCTCTATTTTTGAAACCCCTCTATTTTAAAACTGCTTTTGTAAACAAATATGTGTTCAGTAGCTATAGAATGCAGAGCCATGACCTGTGAACTGAGAGACTGGACATAAAGAACTCAGTGACCCTGTCTTCAGTGAATTTATAAACTAGATGAGATTAGTTTCTTAAAATGGATAATAATAAAAATCAAGGTGCATGAATGTAAGTTGCTTCAGTTATACCCAACTATTTGCGATGCTATGGATTGTAGCCCACCAGGCTGCTCTGTCCATGTGATTCTCCAGGCAAGAATACTGGAGTGGGTTGCCATGCTCTTCTCCAGGGGATCTTCTCAACCCAGGGATCAAATCCAAGTCTCTTATCTCTCCTGTATTGGTAGGCAGGTTCTTTCCCACTAATGCCACCTGGGAAGCCCCCAAATCAAGGTAGTGACCATCATTATTTAAGTGTTTAGTATGTATGTGCCAGACACAGTGTCCAGATCCTTTACTTCTTTCAATATCTATGAAATGAGTGGCATGATTCCCACGTGACAGGATAGTAAACTGAATCTCAGAAAGGTCACATGAGTTTCCCAGGTCATATAATTAGTAAGATGTGGAGCCAGTTTGACTAAAAGCTCATGCTTTGATTTCTAATTCATATTGCATCTCATGGCTTTAATATAAAGCAAAATAGATTGACACACACACACAAGTATAAAGCTATTTCCACAGGGAACAAAGATATTCAATTTAATTAAATTTCCTCATTGGCTTCTGCAGGCTTTAATTCATGTTTTTCTACCTCAACAGGAAAACAAAACCCTAGTCCTTCTGTGAAAATAAAGATTAAATTTATAAAACCAATGGATTCATTAATTCTACAGATATTTTGTGAGTACCTACTATGCACTACATAGGCCTGGTGTGCTGCAGTTCACGGGGTTGCAAAGAGTCAGACACAACTGGGCGACTAAACAACAATACTACGCCCTGCATGGGTTTTGCAGTGGCTCAGTGGTAAAGAATCTGCCTGCAATGCTAGAGATGCAGGAAACGCAGGTTCGATCCCGGGGTTGGGAAGATCCCCTAGAGGAGACATGGCAACCCACTCCAGTATTCTTGCCTGGAGAACCCCCATGGACAGAAGAGCCTGTCGGGCTACAGTCCATGGGGTTGTAAAGAGTCAGACACAATTCAGTTGTCCTGAAGCAGCATGTACTATGCACTGCATGCCATCTACGCACAGAGATTCACCAGGGAAAAGTGGGCAGAAATCTTTGCTCTTGTGGCGCTTTGCTGTTGGTACATATTTTCTCAGAAACCAAGCAATGGAGAGACAAATAAATAACTTTGTGGTCACTCATGTAGGATGATGAATGCCTCCCTCAGGTTGATTTTCTTCACCTGAATTTCTCATTCATCTTAAAGAAATAGAGAAAAACTAGGTTGGGCCT
Source organism: Dama dama (assembly GCF_033118175.1). Lineage (NCBI taxonomy): Eukaryota > Metazoa > Chordata > Mammalia > Artiodactyla > Cervidae > Dama > Dama dama. The sequence continues at coordinate 16,797,008 of NC_083682.1, forward strand.
TAAGATTGGTACAAATATTAGGTATTTAATAGTCACAGCCTCATCTGTACTCAGTAATAGCTCTCTTAATAATCCATCTTATCCTAGCAAAAGTTAATGAAATTATCTTCATCATATATGCAGTTGACTTTTAATTTTATATCAGGATCAATGGCCAAATCTGATTGAATTACCTAATGTCAATGAACTTTTAAATGAATGTTTTAGGGTGAGACTTGTTTCCAAAACCCTCCCCAGGAGCTTCACCTGGTCCTGCTACCGTTGGACAGGAGTCCATGGGAACAGATGTGAACCAGGCTTTCCTTTTCAGCTTCTGTAGTCATTGAAATGGCTCTTAAGCACTTCTGAACGGTGTTAATAGAATGCATTTGACATCTCTCCCTTGCTTGTTTGACAGACATTTAAAATAAGTCAACTTTGAGATCTTGCTGCGGTTTTCTGAGCTCTTTGAACATAAATCAGAAAACTTCATTATCAAATTTCAAGTATAGGCCCTAGTTCTTTCTAACCTACGTTTTCCCTGCTTCCATCATTTTTCATGGCATGCCGGTCATGACATCCTGGTTTAGAGTCACTGCTCCCTGCGGTGTAAGTTTCTCTTAAACAAGCTTCAAGAAACTACAAAGAAGAAGGCAAACGCTTTAAAATGAAATGTAGCAACCATCCTCTTCAAGAAGAAAACATTAATTATATTCTTGAAGGAGTTATAATTGGATTCTACTTCTCTCAGTTCTGATAATCATTCGAGCTATGGTGTTAAAATACTCCCAACATCTTTTATTCAGTCAGTTTCAGAAAAGGAAGGAAGATTTATGTGTAATTATCAGAAATAAACACACAGTTCCTACAAAATAAACACAAAGGGACAGAACCTGGCTTGGATCCCACCTTGTTAAAAATGCAAATTAGGAGCAGACCATCGAAATGGGAGGTTTCGCTAATCCTTTCTCAACAATGTAAATCAGAAAATTAGCCGTGGGTGCGATGGCATCTGCAGTGTGTATCTTTGGGTTTTATACAGGAGATCCCAAAAGGAACTTAGCAACTTCCTCTGGGCCCCCTCATTGTTCTAGCTGGCATTTATTCTGAGTCTTGGGCACAAGGCATGTTCGCCAAATGCCCATTCCCGCCTGCCATCACTTAATCACCTCCTAACCTATAGAGCCGTCCATTCCTTTACTCTGGCCCATCTGTGATCTCTCTCCCAACCTTCTGGTCTGTTTCCAGTTGATCAGCATCGGGCTGTCCTTCAGGTGTTGGCCCCAGGCTCCCTGAAGCAGATGTGTGCAGATCATCAATTCTAACTCAGACTGTGCGGCTTGCCTTTGGGGAGTGTGGCAGCTCCAAATACAGCAGCACTGAAAATGACAGAACTCTCAGTGCCTTGTAGTGGAATATTGGGGTTTTAGCTGCAGTCTCCCTGGCTTTCTCAGTCAGCCTAGGTCTGATCTGTGCTCACCCCAAGAACTGCTGAGGAAGGTGGAGAAAAACACAGTAGAGGCTGTAGAAACTGTGTTTTGTTTTTGTTTGTTCGGTTGCTAAGTTGTGTCTGACTCTTTATGACCCCATAGACTGCATCACACCAGGCTTCCCTGTCCTTCACTATCTCCTGGAGTTTGCTCAGATTCACGTCCATTGAGTCAGTGTTGCTATCTAATCAACTCATCCTCTGCCACCCCCTTCTCCTTTTACCTTCGGTCCTTCCCAGCATCAGGCTGCTTTCTAATGAGTCAGCTCTTCGCATCAAGGGGCCAAAGTATTGGAATTTCAGCTTCAGCATCAGCCCTTCCAGTGAATATTCAGGGTTGATTTCCTCTAGGATTGATTGGTTTGGTCTTCTTGCTGTCAAAGGGGCTTTCAAAAGTTCTCTCCAGCACCACAGTTCAAAAGCATCAATCATTCAGCACTCAGCATTCTTTATGGTCCAACTCTCACATCTGTACATGACTACTGGAAAAACCATAGCTTTGACTACATGGACCTCTGTTGGCAAAATGATGTGTCTACTTTTTAATATGCAGTCCAGGTTTGTCATAGCTTTTCTCCCAAGGAAAAAGTGTCTTTTAATTCCATGGCTGCTGTCCCCATCCACATTAACTTTGCAATGATGGGATCTCATGGACTTCCTTGAACAAACAGTCCTCTACTGCTCCAACCCCTACTCTGGCTGTGAAGTTGTTCCCGACACCAAATTCTTTATCCAAAGAGTATTAGTCTATGGCCAGCACAGGAATTATCTAGAAGAAAGTGTGGATACCTTTTACTATTCAATTCCTTTGCTATGCAAAGCACTCCAGGAGTAGCAGTTCCCATTCCTAGCTCCCAGTGTTCCAAGAAGGTTCCTTCAGGTGTCCATTTATCCTAAATTTCTGAGACCATTAACAGTCAGTCTTGCTACATGTTCTATTCTCTCCTATTTATGTTTGGAACACTGTAACCTGGACATACCACCTACAAGTTATTCAGAAACAGTCGCTTACTACTCAAACCTCATCTCAGAGGGAAACGCTTCTTTTAAAAAAAAAATTATTTGTTTTTAATTGGAGAATAATTGCTTTACAATATTATAATGGTTTCTTCAGTACAACAACAAGAATCAACTGTAAATATACATATGTCCCCTTCCTCTTAGACCTCCCTCCACCTACCTTCCGAATCCCACCTCTCTGTCACAGAGCCCAGGTTGAGCGCCCTGAAAACATTTCTTCTTGAAGGAGATCAAAATCAACAGGTTGTAGAAATTAGACCTGCATGCAGGTTTGCTGAATACTCAGATATCAATTCCTTTCTGGACACCAGGCATGTTTTTGCTTTTGTTTTTTCTTTCTTGATGCTACTCAGTTGCCCTTAAGATATTTCTGGCTAGCTGACTGATGCCTAGATTTCAGAGTCACACAAATATTGTGGATTCACTGATCAGAGACTGGAACTAATTATACTTTTTTTGTTTAATATTTATTAATTTATTTATTCAGCTGCACCAGTCTTAGTTTCAGCACTTGGGATCTTTAGCTGCTGCATGCAAACTCTTAGTTGCAACTTGCAGGATCTAGTTCTTTGACTAGGGATTGAACCCAGGCTCCCTGAATTGAGAGTGCATAGTCTTAGCCACTGGACCACCAGGGAAGCCCTTGTCTGAACATCTTGAAGGAGATAAATAACTGATCAACCTCCAAAACATGAAAGCACAATTCAGGCTCAATGGGAGGCCCAGGTATTCAGCTGGAATTGTTTCTTTCACTGCCCACAGATCATCTCTCAACATTGATTAAAGCCACTCACAGGCTATGGGCTTCTCTCATAGTTCAGTTGGTAAAGAATCTCCCTGCAATGCAGGAGACCCTGGTTCGATTCCTGGGCCGGGAAGTCCTCTGGAGAATAGATAGGCTGCCCACTCCAGTACTCTAGCCTGGAGAATTCAGTTGGAACTAATTATATTTTAACTAGTGAAAGTTGCTGAGTTGTGTCCGAACTCTTTGAGACCCCATGGAGTGTAGCCCACCAGGCGCCTCTGTCCATGGAATTTCCCAGGCAAGAATACTAGAATGAGTAGCCATTCCTTTCTCCAGGGGATCTTCCTGACCCAGGGATGAAACCTGGGTCCCCTGCATTGCAAGCAGATTCTTTACCATCTGAGCCACCAGGGAAGCCCTATTTTAACTAGGATCTATTGTAAAAGTGGTAGGCACTTGATCTGAAGAATAGGAAGCGTGACAATTTCCTTAGGAAATTATTTCCTTGCCTTGTAGGTATCACTGTTAGGAATTTCCTCTGCTCACTATGAGACCAACTTTTTCTTGATTTAGCTTTATTCCATTAAAGTCAGTTTTGACATACTAAATATCACATTGATTTGAATGCTCTGCAAAAGGCTTAGTCTTTTATATCTCAGTCTCTGTGGGTCTTATAAATTGCTCCACTTTAAGCTACATATATAGATATGCTTTTTTTTCATCAAGAAGTACCGCCACATTGATGTGCAATGTAAGATTCCTGACACAAATCCTATGCTCTTCTGCAAAACACATCCTCTTCTGTAAATCACATCCTTTCCTCAGCATAAAAAAAAAAAAACTTAATTATTTACATTTCTTTCTTTTCTATTCTTTTCCTTTTAATCTCTCAACTACTCAGGGAATTAAAAGTTGAACTCATATTTAAATCAGCTTCCCCCGTCTTCATCTCACCATTTTATGTCATATCACAGTGTTTTCCATCTGAAAGCAACTCTCCTGTTTGTCACAAAATCAACTTCCAAATTTAAGCACTAAGTACCAAGTATTTAGAAAGTGATTTGGTTCTAGCAATATCTGCATCTAATTTACATCCGTCACTCTCCTTTGCATGCCACTGCTTCCACCCTCTCTGAAAAGTGGAGGGCTGGACTTTTTTTCAGTTAAGTGTTTGATAGAAAACAGATATTATACTAATTTGCTTTGCAAATTGAGTTCTCTGTGATTTAATGTGTAATGCACTGTAAGAGACTTTAACAATCTAAGAGATAACTTGCTGTGTCATTCCAACAAAATCACTTAACCATCCTGGTGTTCAGTTTCCCCATCTGGGAAATGAATGATTCTACCGTCTATTTCTTCAGCAGAAGAGAATTTCATGAAGGTTCCTAAAAAAAAGTTTGAAAATGATGCCCTTTTTGTATAAAGAACATATGTAATAATTATCACTACTGATTTTCTGTTGAGTAATCATATAATATTTTTATTATTCTTATTAAAATTTAAACTTAAAAAAAAAACTCCATTAAAGATGAAACATAAACCTTTGTACAAAGAAAATAAGTTAAATGGACGAGCGTGTTTCTCATTTCTCATCTCCTGTGACCAGTAGTAAGTAATGAACTGAGATAGGACCACTGAGCTGTTGGCTGTAATCTGGTCCTGACTTTGCCACGGATGAGCTGTGTGTCCTTGGGAGACCCAAGAGCCTCTCTGGACCTCAGATATCCAGTCTGAACTACCAGGGGGTTAGATGCCATGATCACCAAGGTCTTTTGAATTAGAGGCTTTAATTTAGAATTTGTCTTTTTAACCTCTTTCAAGAGATGATACTATATTTCATACAGCTTGAATATAATGATAGTATCACTATTCTGATGGACTTGGTATTGAATAGTCTTACGTCAAGTACAATCAGGCTTCATTTTCAGCAAAAGAACAGATTGTCTAATAGATTTGATAAGTCAAAAGGAGTTCCTTTCCTTGTGTTTGAAAAAAAGAGTGTTAGTACAATGAGTTGGCTGTTCGCTGAGCTCCTGAGTCGTGCCAGGGATTACACACAACGTGTAATAAACGCTGAAACTGTGATCAGGTAGTTCTCCATAATTACTTTTTAATACATTTCTAGGCCTATTTTCAGAAGATACAAAGAAAGTACTCGATAAAAGCATTTAAATGGTGAACAGTAATTTGACTGTTACTTTGGGATTTTCATTGGATTATGTGAGGCAGTTGCCTCACTTGGGATCCAACCCCTCCTTGTTTTTCTCTTTGATTTGGGATGACGAGTTTTCCAAGAGCAAAGATTCTCTGGATGACCAACAGCCCAAATCTGGCCATTAACAGCAACGGTTTGGTTCTGCCATAGGGCAAATACATTTTCACATTGATAAAAGTGTGCTTCTAGAAGTCAGACCAATTGCCTTCCTAGTTATGGGTATTAAAAGAGAAAAACAAATTTGTGTAACTCTCCTCATTCAAGAGGAAACTCAGAGTCAGGGACAGCTCAGAAGAAAATTTTCTTAGCTCTATTTTTGACCAAGATGGTTCAATTTTGCAAAATTGCATTTAATCACCAGATTCTGGAGGGCAGCAAGGAGGCATCATGAGATAGGAGGAGCAGAATCACAAAAAAATTGAGACACAGAGTCCATGAGTCAGAAGACCTATGTTCACACTCAGCTGATCCATTCTCCTACTTATGAGATCTTATGCAAGCTGCTGAAACCTTAAAGGGATTTTTATCTCATGAGAAAAGCTAAGTAAACTGTATCAATGGAATGAGGCAGTTTTGCTCAGCCAACGTTATAAAGAAGTTAAGGGAGAATTAGAGATTGAGGGCAAGAAGAGAAGGGGTGGCAGAGAATGAGATGGTTAGATAATATCACTGACTCAATGGACATGAGTTTGAGCATACTGCGGGAGATAGCAGAGAACAGAGAAGACTGGTGTACTGCAATCCATGGGGTCGCAAAGACTTGGGCACGACTGAGTGACTGAACAACAAAATTTGCAGATTGCATTCAAGAAACACTTGAGGGAAAATGAGTTATATGGTAGTGTTCATCTCTACTGAACAATGACAGAAAGGATGAGTCCTGTGACACATGGCTAGTTTACAAACAGAAGCAGACTTCTAAGCACGTTTCATGGGCTTTCCCAACAACAGCACTGGATCACACTGGTCAGGGCTCAGAATATCAGACAAAACATTGGGGTTAGAGTCCACTTAAGTCACTGGTTCTCAAACTTCAGGGCACATCGGAATCATCTGGAGAACCTGGTAGTCCAAGACTGTCAGGTTCTCTTCCAGAGTTTCTGCGCCAGGAGGACTGGAGCCCAAGTTTCTGGACCAGGAGGATTGGAGCCTGATGACTATTTCTAACAAGTTCCCAAGTAATGCTGATGCTGCTATGATGGGCACACCTTGAGGACCATGTATGATGCACTGGGCTCTCCCAGGTCTATTAGCGTAATAGCATCACTACTCTTACACAGTAATAGCATCATCACCGTTATTACTATGATGATGTATTCGCATGATTCCCTGCGTGGAGTGATTGGCTTCCTTCTCTGTCTCTGAGCACCAGTGCTTTAGGTGGAGGAGGAGAAATGGAGTGAATGCCACACCAGGCCATTCTTCTCTCTGTCTGCTGGTTATGCACACATCTACTAAATCGTCCGTCAAACATCATGTGTGTCTGGCCTGTTTGTGCATGTGACTATGCACCTGTGTGTATACCAGGCATGGTGCTGGATTCTAGGCTGAAAAGTGAAAGTGGCTCAGTCATGTCTAGCTCTGCAACCTCAAGGACCACAGCCCGCCAGCCTCCTCTGTTCAAGAGATTTTCCAAGCAAGAATACTACATAGGCTGGCATTCCCTTCTCCAGGGGATCTTCCCAACCCAGGAACTGAACCTGGGTCTCCTGCACTGCAGGCAGATTCTTTACCATCTGAGTCACCAGGGAAGCCCCTGGGCTACAGAATGGGAAAAGAGAGGTGCAGAGGTGATGTGGCAGGGGATGATGAGGGGTCCAGCTTCATCTCAAGCCCCGCCCAGCCGGAGTTTGGTCTCTGTTGTAAGAGCTGGAAAGCAACTTCGGGTTTAGAAGGAGACTCCACAGGGGATCCTGAGGGCTCGGAAAGGAGAAGTATGTCTGCACAAAGACCACATGGGGAGTTGCATCACAAAGATGCTCAGGCTGGTCCATCCTCTGTGCAGAACACTGAGGAGGCTGCACACCCCGTTCGTTCTACACCCATCAGACCTTTCAGCCTCACACAATCCCCATCTAAATATAAAGACCTGTGTGTATGCTCAGTCACTTCAGTTGTGTGTGACCGCAAGGACTGCAGCCCACCAGGCTCCTCTGTCCATGGGATTTTCCAGGCAAGAAAACTGGAGTGGGTTGCCAGGCCCTCCTCCAGGGTATCTTCCTGGCCCAGAGATTGAACCCATGCCGATTATGTCTCCTGCATTAGCAGGTGGGTTCTTTACCACTGGCACTTCCTGGGAAGCCCAAATATAAAGACTCTGAGGCACAAATAACTTTTTACTGTTGAGGTTATTTTATAAAATACAGAATATGCAATTGATGAAGAACCTGTGAATATGCTAAATATGAGGGAATGGAGGGAAGGAGAAAGGAAGGAAGGAAAGGAAGGAGGGAAGGATCAGCACGCGTTCCATGGCAGGGAGCTGTCTTACTAACCAGTAACACCTCCTGATTATTCCTCATGTACCTCTCCTCCAGTCAGAATTGCTCACAAGCCCACTGGGAACCATCAGAGCCAATTTAAGACTAAGTGACTCCTTGCGGAGAATGGTCCACTGGTTTTCACAGGATTACCCAAGTCCTCTGCAATTGCGCCCACCTCTGAGCTATTTCTCCCAGCCACCGACTCCATTCTCTTCTCAGCAGGATGGCCTGGGAGGTGACACAGAGCTGACATAACATGCATTTTGAAAACGTCAGATGACAGTCATTTAGCATCGCCTCCACATCCGTCCGGTGCTAGCCAGACCATCCTGAGCCTGTGCATGCCCATGGGGAGTTTCAAGCATCTGTAGAAGTAACTCAGATTTTTGTCATCCTGTTAGCAAACTGAACCCTGTTAAGTGGAGAAGAAAGCCCATATCCATCCAGTGCCATTATCAAGTCTGATGCGCATCTGACTGTTTTCATGATTTAAATGTTCATCTACTCAGCATGGGGCTTCCCTGTTAGCTCAACTGGTAAAGAATCCACCTGCAATGAAGGAGACCCTGGTTCAATTCCTGGGTTGGGAAGATCCGCTGGAGGAGGGCATGGCAACCCACTCCAATATTCTTGCCTGGAGAATCCCCATGGACAGAGGAGCCTGGCAGGCTCCAGTCCATGGGGTCGCAAAGAGTCAGACATGACTGAGTAACTAAGCATAGCATAGCTACTCATCATGACAAGGAAAGAGAATCTGAAACAGACTCTCCTCTTTCTCCAGAGATCCATTTCTGGGCTTGTGGCCGGCCTGGGGTGTTATTGCACAGAGTGAGCGAGGAATCTCAGTTCCATTTGACAGTATTGATGGATTGGAAGGGTGTTGATTAAGGGACATGATACAGCAAACTACCCTCCCGGTTGCAACCTAGTGTTTGCAGAATCATAAGCTTGCAGAACACGTGCTTCAATCAGCTGGCTGTGTAAGAATTCAATCAGCGTTAATCTAACACAATGCAGCACCTGCTCCCCAACTGATTTCTAGTGTTCTTCAATCAAAAGCAGCAGAAGAAAAGCATCATTTATTGCAAGGCATGTTAGCAGACCTGAAAATTCAAGAACCTGAGTTCAGTAGGAAAATCAGCTTCGCACTTTGCTTCTTTCCTCCCAGTCAGAATGCTACTGAAGGAGGAAACTGTTGTTGGCCAGAAAGTGGGTGAAGGCTGGGTATGTACAGAAGTATATTCACTCCACTGAATATGAGGGCAGCAATTAGGTGCTGGTGGTCGGTATTCACTGCCTCTCATCTCCTGCATCTGCAGGATTAGTCATCTTGGGGGCTTGGCTGGTTTCCCTCTAAGCAACAGCATGGAGCTCAGAGGACAGAGGAGACTCATCAGATGTATTAAAAAGGGCCTGAACGCGTCATCCCAGCATTCACACTGAGACCCAGAGCCAGCCGGACACCTCACTGGAAAATTAGTAAACTGCTTGCCCAAGGGAAATGTTTTCACTGCTACAGGAAAGAAATCACAAAAACATTATCCCTCCTAAATTTTAAGCTTCTCGAAGGCTGTAAGTCTTATTCACAACTCCATCCCAGATGGTTAGGATGGCTTCTGGTCCATCATAGATGCTCCATGAATGCTTGCTGAATGAATAATTAAGCAAAGCAGACACCAGCAACATTTACAGGCAAACATGTCTTCTACTACTCAATGAATTAAAAAAAAATTTTTTTTGAAGTAGACCATTTGTAAAGTCTTTTCTTCACTTGTTACAATATCGCTCTGTTTCATTTCTTTTGGCCACAAAGCATGTAGAATCTCAGCTTCTGGACCAGGGATTGAAACCACACTCCCTGCATTAGGGGGCTGTCTTAACCACTGGACTGCCAGGGAAGTCCCTAAGTTTTTTTTTTAAGTAAACAAAAATGTTCATTGATTATTGCCTTAAAATTGACCATGAATCAACTTTTTCCCATTGACTTTAAAGGTCCCCCCCAGATAGAAATAATAAAAATCTCCTAAAGCAGGTGCTTATTAACAATGGAAACTCTGCTTTATAATTCAAGCGTTTGACTTGATAGTATAATTCACAGTATTTGACTTGGGGCAGAAAATCTGTGACTCTTCCAAGTGGAGAAGGGCTTGGTTTCACCAGAGAGTATGTCCTTAGTTCCCAGATCTTTGCCCAGAAGGATTATTTTATAGCAGGCTGAATTCTTGACTAATTATCTTCAAAACAGCTGGACCACTGGATAAACTCTATCCTAATGCAGAGTACAGAGCAAATAAGGATAATTAAACTTTGATTTCAGACAAGGCTGACAAGGGGAGTGAGTGGGGAGACTGTATTAAAAGTAGAAGGCAGGGAGAGACAGCTGAGCAGTCACCTCATAAAACCCCTCATCAGGACTGGAAAAAGTGTAACTTATTGTTAATATCCTGCCACTAGTTTTGATAAATTTCTATCTCCGTCTGATCATTTAGTTTGCTTCAGGGAACACCTAATCAATTCTACTGAGGCCCTACATGATTAAAACAAATTGTGAAAAAAACAACCACTTGATTTCATCAGAAACATGCAGCTAACAGAATTAGCACCTAAACTTCCTGTGGGCAAAAGTAATAACATCCTCCAAATGAAGACGATATACAAAAAGGAAAATTCAGCTGTGAGATGATGACACCAGACTTCATGGCAAGTGTTATGAAGCATCCTTGCCAAATGAGATATCTGTAAATTACCTGGATAAGCAATCAGCTCCAGATTATAATTGCCAATTTGAGAAAATTTCACCAACAATTAAGCAAAATCAAATAACCCATTTGAGGAAGTGGAGTGGTGACAGGCCACCACCTTCTCCTTCTTGTTAAGGTTTACTCTAATTTGTTTTTATTTTCCTTTGAAAATGAAAATTCCATCCTCTTTTATTGGGCTGGAAATAATGAAAGTCCAGCAGGGAGGGAGCCACATGCATCTGAAGGGTAGAATGTGAGTTATTTGTTTTCAGTATGAAAGTAGAAGTCATCATGTGTCTGGTTGGAAATTGTTGTGACCCAATAATAAGAACCTTAAACTCAACCTGGAAAGCCCAGAGGATTCATTATTCTAGCTTATCTTACCACCTTTGTGTGTGTGTGTGTGTGTGTGTGTGTGTGTGTGTGTGTGTTCAGTCACTCAGTCACATCTGATCCTTTGTGAACCTAAGAACTGTAGCCCACCAGGCTCTTCTGTCCATGGGATTCTCCAGGCAAGAATACTGGTGAAGTGAAGTTGCTCAGTCGAGTCCAACTCTTTGCGACCCCATGGACTGCAGCCTCCCAGGTTCCTCCGTCCAAGGGATTTTCCAGGCAAGAATACTGGAGTGGGTTGCCATTTTCTTGGAGTGGGTTACAATTTCCTTCTCCAGGGGACCTTCCTGACAGAGGGATTGAACTCTGTCTCTTGCAAGTGGATTCTTTACCACCTGGGACGCCCTATCTTCCCTTATTGGTTGCATTAATTAGAAAGCAAACCAAACTCCCTACGGGAAGGATGCTAGACAATCAGGTTCCCTTTGTCCCTTGAACCACCCAGAGCTCTGCCCCATGTAACAGTGGAGGTTTGTGAGATCATTTAGGCTCTCTGGAGCTCACCTTCTCTCTCCTAGAGAACAAGATTTCTTCCATGACTTAAAATCAACTTATTTTATAAATATTGAATGAGTGCCTTCTATGTGGCAGATGCTATACTAAATAAAGAAGGTATGAAATAAGCAACCACTATGTGCTAGATTCTGCTCACTGCTCCCTAACACTCTTTCTGCCCTACTGAGAGAATCCCGGTTTTGCCCCAGGTGGCAATGTGACAGCTAAAAGCACTCATCTTCCCAGACTTTCTGGCAGCCAGAGATGACCATGTAACTCACTTCTGTCTAACGAGAGGTAGATAGAAGTCAGCCAAGGGATTCTGGCATTCTTGCTAAATAACTGAATTTTACATGAATTTTTACTTCCCAGACACAGATGCTACCACCCTTTCCCTTTTCCTCTTGTTTTTGTTCTGATCTACAGTGAAGATGAAGGTTGGATTTGGAGCAGGTATCTTGAGACCAGGAAATTACAGGAGTTAGAATAACACCATAGACTCCAGGTGGCATAGAGAAAAATAGGATGGAATCTGGGACACGAATGACAGAAAAAGGCTCTGCCTAGCTCTGAAAATTTTTCATTGAGAAAAATCAACTCCATTTTGGCTTTGTTACTTGCAGCCAAATACATCCTCAATAGATACAGTGTGTCCATGACCTGACCTGCTTAGGGAATGACAGAGACACACACAAATCAATCAAAATAAATGTGGTGAACGATATGAAAAAGGTAGAGAAAAAGAGAAATCGGGAGACAGAAAAAGAGACTGCTCTTCAGAAGTACAGACTCTAGCACTTTGCCTGCCCTTCCTAGGTGTGGCAGTCAAGCTGGTTTTCCTGAAATGCAATTTTCTGTGTGATCCATGAAGAATGACCCTCTTAGTGTGGGGAAGGAGAAGCAGGGGAAGAATCAGTGTGTTCTAGGCATGATCAGAGACACAAAGGCAAGAGTCGTTTTGGGAAACTGTGCAATTCAAGATGGGCAGAGAAGGATGGAGGTGGGGGCTCAGAGTAAGAAGAGCTTGTGTCACACACAAAGGCTTTATGCTGAAGGAGACCGTGAGATGCAGAAAGAATTTCATGCATGAGCTTAATAACGTCATTGGTCCAATCTGGGCTTAGCTGATGCATAGGAAGAGGGCCTTAAGATCTGTGTCCAGAGCATATTTATTTAATTACACATAGAACGAGGGGGATCCATCTCTTGAACCAGCTGGCAGAACCTGAACTAGGAGTTGCCGGATCAAGGTGACCTCACTAAGCACATGCATCGTTTACTTCTGGTTCCTGGCACCCTGTTAAAAAGGTAATGAAGAAAGCAACAAAAGCGATGGTCACACAAGATCAAAGAGAATAGGAGAGGGATCATCAGCAGAGCAGGGATGTCAGTGCATCCCTGGGAGTAGGAAAAGGATGTGAGACACACCTCAGGGGATTCTCTGACAGATGTGTGAGCTTGTCGAGCGAAATTCCAGAGCAGCTGGGAGTGAAGGTGGACCTATGGAGGGCGGGGATGAGAAGTGGGCTGAGGATAGAGAAAGTAAATTTTCACCCACAAAGCAATTGTGCTAATTGGTTCCCAAACCTCTCCTTCACTCCCCTGTGCACATAGACAGACAGCAAACAGGTTGGTATTACACCTGGCAAATAGAACAAATAGATTCTCTTTAAAAAAAAAAAAAAGCAAGCTGCCAGGGAGCTTGCCTATTCTGATGTGGGTCAGTCCTAACGCTAAATGTCAGTTCCATGTCTGTATTAACAAATGTGTGAACTGCCAGCAAACTAGCTTAATCACATGCAGCACCTGGAACTTTAAGCTGATGGGAAAGAGACCCATGTTTGCAGAAGGAGAGAAAACCCACACTTGTTATCCTGCAATATCAAGCCAGTCCCTCATAACCATGCATGTCCCATTGAGCATATATGACAATTACAAAAAGAAAATCAATATAATTTAAAAAAAATAGATGCCAAGATAAAGAGAACTGGCTTCAGAAAACACAGGGAAAAAAAGAGAAAGTATGTTTCTAAGTGACTAATTTGTCATCAGAGAGTTAAGAATAAAGATACTCTACTAATAAAATTAAAATAAGATACAATGAAAAAGTAATCACCAGGAACAAATAACAAGCCCATGGAAATTAAAATATTATTGTTGTATTAAAATGAAGTTAATAAGGTATGAGATCGAGAGAATATTTCAGAACATAAAGCAACAAAGAGAAAGAAGAATAACGTGTGTGGGGGGTGGGGGGGGCTTGTGGCAGGACCCTGAAGTGGTTAAGAGAACAGACACCATTCTGCCCACCACTTAATAGCTGAGACCTAGAGTATTCTCCCTATAGCTGTGCCTCAATGGTCTTACCTTTGAATTAGGATTATAATAAAGATGAATGAATTAACATAAATTATTTGATTAGAAAAGTTGCTTTCATATTACAAATACTATAAAACTTTCACATACACACACAGAGTCAACCCAAGAAGTCCAACATTGACCCATGAAGCTTTCAGAATTAAACAAGGGAGAAAGTACAGAAGAGGCCACTATTGAACAAATAATGGAAGAAACATCCCCAAAGAATTAATTGGCTTTCTATCAAGCAGGATAAATAAAAACTGACTTATACATAGAGACATCATGGATGTCAAAGGTCAAGACTGAAGCAATATTCCGAAGTCCTTTAAAGAAAAGTAATTAACCATCTTTGCCTGCTTGCATGTATAGGTCCTCTACAAAGACTGACCCTTGGCTGGAAGCAGTTTTCTTCCTTTGAATCCAGGATGAAAGAAGCTAAATGTGGCAAAATGATTTTTAAATCTAAATTTCTATATGCACTGATGAGGGAAAATCAGATGTACTTTCAAGGACTCAGAAATTTTAACTCATATGTATTTCCTGAGGAAGTTACTTAGGTATGTACTAAAGCCAACTTAGGGTTAAAACAAAGAAAGCCTGCCTAGAACTAAAGAAGAAAATAAAGGAAAATGATACTATGGGATGAAAAAAAGGTGAAATTAAACTAGGAACTAATGGAAATAAGTCCTATATTAAGAGTGGTGTGACAGGCTCAGAAAACAGGTAGTCCAAATAAGAACCAGAAGCCAGTGCATCCCCAAAAATGCCTTTATGAAGAATAAGTGGATTCCAACATTTGAATGGATTAGGAAGACATAGGAAAGGCATTAAGAATATGCTGAAAATGCATATACTTACTTTGCATCAGACAATCCATTTGACTGTTTGATAAGACCATTTCCAGTGGCCAGAGATTGTCACATTGAAGCCATCAAGAAGGAAAGTCCGAAAAATAAAAAGAAGAAGAAGAAAAGTCAACCTACAGAAAAACATCATTTGCAAAGCTACAAGGAAGATGTTCTTTATTGGCTTGAAATCTTTAGAATTGAGTTAGAGATAAAACACATAAAGTGAAATGCAGTTACAAAACGGAAGGCGAAGCCAATGAGGTTAATATTCACCGGCAGAGATTGGGAGAGGAAGGAGAGAAAGATGCTGAAAGACTGACCAGGTGCTTGAAGTTCCATTCTGTAAGTAGGGAGTACACAGACCATTTATTTTATATTGTGCATGGATTGCTTTGATAAAAAGGAAAGAACAAAAACAAAACCATTGAGCATACTGTGCATATCTTGCTAGAGTTGATCACTTGACCCCATCTTCACTGTTACTCCTCCCAGTACCCAGAACACAAGCGGTTGAGAAACCAGAAAAGGGTATGAACAGCAGAGCCCCCAGACTCTCTTCCTTCCTTGGGTGTCCTTTCCTGCTTTCTAGAGGGACTTTTTCATGCTACTTCCTTCATTCTCCCAAGATGTTGAAAATGATGTCTCCTTAAGAGAAGAAGAGATGTCATGCTTGAGGAGCCCAGTGGAAGTCAGCTCTCTGAATAAGGGGTAAGAAATGTAAATCTACTTAGGGTGTTTATATAACATAGTAAAATTCCATTATGCGAGCCCCTGTACCATGCCCCAGGAGCCCCCACTATAATTTTGCATAGCCTGAATGCTCACCCTCCCTCTTGGGGGGGACTTCCAAATGAAGTGTGTAGATTTGGGGTGCTGACCCTGGTGAACCAGCAGTGTGTCCACGCAACTGAATGTGTCCATCTAATTAGGGGTTTATTTGTTTGAGTTGTACATGAATATACCAAATTACATGATCAGATCACAGTCCTGCTTCTGATTTATTCCTTCTTTGTTCTTCAAGGCTTCGTACGTCTAGGCAATTAACCTCTCAAAGAGCTGGAGAACACATAATTATCCTCATTTGTCTAAACGTCGCCAAGATGGCTGCCTTTCAATTAACCTTCTGGGGATGGAAGAAAGTTGGAGTGATACAGTGATCATTTTTAACCTTACTGTATGCTTTTTTAATGTAATTTAATTGAAATAGCCAGATGATAAAATAGTCAGATACTGTTTCCACAGGTAAAAGGATCAAGGGGGTTTTGAGGGGGAGACGAGTGAGAGTTGACAAAGCTAATGGAACAGATGATGCATGGCCTGAGCGGGAACTTGGGCTCAATAACACATGGAACTGTATCTGTGCTCTTCAGAGCCAAGGCCCCTGGAACGCCAGCACCAGGCGGCAACAGACACATATGCTCCGGCCTTCCCTTACCTCCAGGAGCCTGCGGGAGATGAAGGAGTGGATGGTATTATTGCACAAGACAGACAGAGCAAGGAGGGAGAAAAGATGCTTACTGTCATTGAATAGATAGATTCTGCCAGCATCCTTCTCTGCACTTTAGGGGCAGAGTCTCATACACATATCTGAGGTGTACATACATGCACCAAGTAATATCTCCTGATGCTATTGAGGACTTCTTGTATAGCGACATTATTGCACTATTTATGGAAAAGGTTGAGAAATGGTGCAAAGGGAGACTGTTTCGACCAACCTTCAGAATCATTTAACACAGTGAGAGTGGTTGCCCTACTGCGGCCATCTGTAGCACACGTTGTAGGCCTCCTTGCAGGTGCTAATCTATCTCGCAATTCTGGTAAGTGCAAATGCACCACACACTGATGGATGATGATCCAGGTTGCGTTCAGTTCTGGCTAGCACTTTCAAAGGGGGATGCTAATTAGCATGCTTTCTAGGAACCACATTACAAAAGGAAGCAGAAAGGGATGGGATGCTAAGCCTGCACTTAGCTTGGGGCAGGTGCAACGGTTCTCTTCAAAGAGAAGACAAGAAACAATACTCGGCCAGAGCTCCCAGGATGAGAGAAATTACAAATGTATATACAGCCAAAATTGAACTATTGAGATGTGTCATGATGGAATGTGCCTCAGATTTTGAGGTACTATTATATACAGCATGCTCCCATCACAGCAAATACTGCAAGGGGGTGCTAAATGAACACTTGGGAAAAAAATGCTGGAAAACAGATTTCTAAGCTGAATGGCAGATGGAAGACCTTCTCTAGTTCCTTCTGACTGGTAAGTTATAACTCCATGACCCTAATCCTCACAGTTATAAAGCTAACAATTTGGCTTACAGAAATTAGCATTTTCTGTTTTTCCCAAACTTGCCATCTTTCTTCTCTTTATAATTCAAATCCCTTAAATCAGGGGTCCCCGGCCTTTGGAATCTAATGCCTGACGATCTGAGGTGGAGCTAATGCAATGATAATAGAAATAAAGTGTACAGTAAATATAATGTGCTTGAGTCATCCTGAAACCACTCCGACCCCCATTGTGGGGGTCTTCCACGACATCACTCCCTGATGCACAAAATGTTGGGGACTGCTGCAAATGTGCTAGACTTGTATAGTACTCTACATGTGCAAATAAAAAATAGAAGGAAAAAAAAACTTCTGAAAGCAATTGCGCTTCTGTATGTGCAGCTCTCTCTATTTAGGATGTAATGTGGAATGTTAAAGTAATCACCATTACTTCCCCATAGTCAGTTATGATCAAAGGGAAAAATTAACCATTAACCAAGTAACCAAAAATCAGACACAGTAGGTAACAGAACTAACAGTCACCTGGATCCCTCTTGGTACAATCCCACCAACACTCTGTTGGTGTTACTGGGGTACAATGGTTTACTCAGATTTTATCAACAGAAAGGGTTAAAGAAGATGAATATTGTTTTGTTCCATAGGAAACATTGAAACTTCGTGAAATTGAAGATGGAATGAAACTAGGAAATTTACTCAGTAAATCCAAATAAGGT
Organism: Dama dama; assembly: GCF_033118175.1. Classification (NCBI taxonomy): domain Eukaryota; kingdom Metazoa; phylum Chordata; class Mammalia; order Artiodactyla; family Cervidae; genus Dama; species Dama dama. Next base: position 16,814,778 of record NC_083682.1, read on the forward strand.
AGTTCCACAAAGCTCTAGAAACTAGGCACAAATAGTAATATATTTCCTTTACACATATAAAAGGGCCACCAATATCACAGGGGAATGAGGAAGACTCAACACTTTAGCACAATGACGTCTTATTTTCTGAATTTCTTTCATTTCAGAGGGAGCATATTTATATGGAATGGCCACCTGTTCCTTGCCTCGAGTCACTTATTTTTAGCCTGCTGGGTCATATAGCTTCACTTTCCTTCAAATAAGAAAGGCAGGTATTTAAGAAACAAAAAGGGAACCTCACCAGTTGTCAGTTCCCTTCTTGGAATTCTCTGACAAGCTGTGCTCTGACCTCCTGCAGGGATGTTCATCAAGGATGCTCAGCGGATAACCCAGTGTCCCCACCTGCTTGGGTGGAGCACCTTCCGCTCCCTTTCAATCGTCTGATGGAAACAGGTCAGCTTCCAGTGTGCTTTCTGATAAAACGTGAAGCCTTTCAGGAAGGCATTGTTTTCATGTTCTTAAAAAATAACCCAACTTTTTATTTTAAAATAATTGTTAAGAGTATAGAAGAGCGGCAAAGATGATACAGAGAACTGGAAATGCTCCACTTAGCATCTTTTGTAGTCATGGTACCATAATCAAAAGTAAGACAGAGCATTGGTACAGTGGCACCAACTGATCTACAGAGAGTACTCCCATTTCCCTGGTTTTTCCATGGGTGTCCAGGATGGCATTCTCCACCCCACACTGTTTTTAGTTGTCATCTAAGTCTTCTCTAACCTGGGAGGGTACCTTGGCCCTTCCTTGTCTTTCATGACTTTGGACAGTAGTGGACAGGTGTTTTGTAGAATGCCCCTGGATTTGGGCATGTCTGACATTTCCCATGACTAGACTGAGTAAGGATACCACAGAGCCGATGTTCCTTTTCACTGCATCACTGCTTTAGGAGGAACATGAAGTCTACATGGCATTACTTGGGATCTCAACTTTGGTCACTTGGTAAGGTAGTATCTGTCAAGTTGTTACCGAAAGGTAGGTGTGGGGGGTCAAAAGGCAGTAAAAAGGGCAGGCTGGTGGAAAGGAAAGTTTGTTTTATTTCAGATGCTGGCATCCAGGGGGGAGGGTGGCAGACATCTGTCCAAAGGCCGACTCCTCCCAACCCACCAAAAAGCAAGGGGTGAGAGCTTTTATAGACAAAGTTTGTGTGCATGTTGGGAGGGAGTTACGTGCAGAAACAGCACAGTCATCTCTAACAGTCATCTTCAATATGGTCATCAGTGGTCTGATTAGCATAACCTTGGTTGTTTTAGGTACAGTTAATCTTCAGTTCCGGAGTGCACTTGTTCTCATTTCTTTGCAGTCAGTTCTCAGAATTATGGCAGTTCAAGTCCTAGGTACAGCCTGGTTATCATGTAGTTAACTTCTCCACCTGCGGTTTTGGTATCTATAAGATAGCTCACGGGATACGGCTCAGAATATTATCTACAGCCCTTGAGAAAGAGCTAAAGGTCCTTGACTATGCTTAATGATTACATTATTATTATTTAGTCTCCTTAGACTGTTTTCCTTTGTTTCAGCATTTTTCACTTCTCTGATTAAACTTACTTTTTGATTAAAATTTTCTACAGGCAAAAGGTAGGCAGAGGACATGGTAGGGGGTCCTGTTCTGTTTCAAGGTTTCTCCATTTTATGACAGTCACGGTCACCATACTCAAAGGGAGGGGTATTAAGTTTCACTTCTTGGAGAGATGAATAGCAAAGAATTTGTGATTTAAAAGAAAAAACACTGTGATTAATATTCATTGGACTAAGATGCATTCAGACTATGCAAAAATCCTGTTTCTCCTTAAAATTTTGCCCTAACATAAGCTTTCATCTGTGGATCTTGGTTCAAGCAGGCACTGTTTTTAACATTGGTTTTAACTTGACTTTAATGAAATACATAGACCTTTAAAAATAAAATATCATATAATATTATGTCAATGAAGAAACAAAATGCTTAGTGTTTACTAAATGTCTATAACAGAACCAGTAATCTCTCAAACATCCTCTACTTGTAACCTAAGACATAATGAACAGATTGTCCTGGAGTCCATTGGTGTCATTTATGGAGTTTATTGGGCTTCCCTGGTAGCTTAGCTTGTAAAGAATCTGCCTGTAATGCAGGAGACCCCGGTTTGATTCCTGGGTTGGGAAGTTCCCCTGGAGGAAGGCATGGCAACCCACTCCAGTATTCTTGCCTGGAGAATCCCCATAGACAGAGGAGTCTGGAGGGCTACAATCCATGGGGTTGAAAAGAGTCAGACACAATTGAGCGACTAAGCACAGCAGAGCACGTGGAGCTTATTAAAAATATGAAAACCTAGGCCACAACTATTTTTACTGAGCATGTATGCCATGTAGAACATATTTAGGTGGACTAGAATCTGGTGTAAACCTAGTGTGAGAAACAGGTGTGTATTAAAAAGAGCCCTTTTTTTTCAACTAAAAATAAATCAATGGCAGAATACAAAATAGTGTAGAACTTACGGTATGGGGTTTATGGTATTTGTTTGCATACAAACTTGCTGAAGATAGGAGCTGTTTATCACTCATTCACTCAATCAAGTGTCTGTACAATGCTCAGTGCAGTGGTAGAGGTTATAAAGGAGATACAGAGACAGTTAAGACTTGGCTCTGCCCAGAATTGCTCACAGTCTGGTTGGTAAGATAAAACATTTAGCTCGTTAACTGTTTAAAGTTGTCAAATGGTCAATGTTGGGCTGACTTTAAAAGTAATTGCAGAACCAAGAAATGAGAGATGAGAGGAGGCTTCATGAAAGACATACAATCGAAGACAGAACCTAAGTGTGGTAGAGGGTGGGGAGGACAGACTGAAGACGAGGAAAGAGCCTGAGTTGAAGGTTCGGGGCATGGTCAGCACCAGGGACAAGGACACTGGCAGAAACTTGGGAGGACACACAAAACCCAATAACGAAATCTGACTTGAGGGTAAAACAGGAGAGCATGAAAAGGACAGCCTGCTGACAGTGGTGTTCTAGGAAATCCATCTCTTCCCATTCTTATCTCCCAACACACCCTAATGTTTCCCTGCCAATGAGGACACACAGTTAAGGGTGATGATGAACTTATGTGAAGACTCACAATGATCTTGGCAAATGGAAACAATGGAAAGAACCCAAAAGAGTGACATTCCAACAGGACAAATAAAAGCAAGCTCAGTTCAAGGATTGATAAAACTGCTCCTAACACATAATGGGGGCTGATGGTTGCCTAAGTGTATTAGAAAGGGTTCCAGGACTCAAAACAAATTTATCAATCCATTTTAAATGATTTACTTGATTCTGATTCTCACTTTAGTACCTTGAATTAAATATTATGTTCATTTTACCTTTTAGGAAATTTAGGCGAAAAGAATATCAGGAAAACCAAGCTAACAGTTGGTAGAGACAGGTCTTTTGAAGTCATATCCAGTGAGAATCACTGAACTATGGAACACCACTCTGTGTGTGTGTGTGTGTGTGTGTGTGTGTGTGTGTGTGTGTGTGTTGGAGGGAGCATCATATGTATATAAATGAATGTGTAGACCATACACACCACATACACATGTTCACAAGCAAAGAGATCTTCCCTTCTTTGTCACCATCTGTACCGTAACATAACAAAACTCACATGCAATAGTGGTTTACCTAAGCAGAAACAATTAACCAAAACAGCAATAACAGTCTGCCTTAAATACACAAGATCCCTCTGACTCTTAAAAGTGGCAGGGCCTATTTGAAAAAATTCAGAAGAATCACATTGCTTATGCTGGAACTACCCTGAGTAGTCCCGCACTCTTAAAGTCCTTGGTCCATAAAGTGCTGGCAGGAAACCATTCCTGGAGAGGAGGACAGGACTGGGAGGACAGCTCTATCTCACAGAAATGTACCGCGGAAAATGACACCGGATGTTGTTTGCAATTGATTTTGTGGAGGGGAATGGGAGGATGAATCTAATTAGCGGAACTGCAGACGACTCAGGACTTCAGGCTGGTTTTCTCAAAACCCATAAAACGTTCCACAGGTTCCCCCTCCCCTCCTCCCCAACAAGTGGTCAGGCACAAGCCTGCCTGTCTCCATGGAGAGAAGGAAGGTCACCGCTTAATAAAGCTCCCCTTTGGTGGACGAGCTGTCAGAGTGAAATGGTCTGTATTCATTTTAATAAAAGAAAGGTTGGGTTGCGATGGTGTCTGACACCGGGCGCACTCTCTTCTCTCTTTTAAGCTGCATCGTCTAATGAATATGTATCATTTCTAAGGGAAAGCACTGGGTCAGACTCCCACCCCAAGAACACAGGATTAAGAAGACGCTGTGCCGGCTGCTCGTGCCAGCTCCATGCCGCGTGTCAATAAAAGTCCAGGGCTCATCACATTTCATTCCTCACAAGCGTGGCCTTCCAGCTCATCTCCGAGCTGCCGCCTTCCGCACAGCGTGAAATCAGGCCCCCCAAAAAGCAATTTCAGCTCCTGCTTCTCGCAGGGTTTCCAGTTTTGATGCAGAGCCCTGGCACTGGGCAGCCTGGCGGTCAGGGAATGAGACGAGAAATGACATGCAGTTTACAAAAAATAAATAAGAAAATACAAAAAGATATAAAATAAAATTGTAGATCCTACTGACCCAGATCAACTCAGAGCACACTGCTCCTCACTACTAGTGAAGGAGAAGCTAGTCTCTCAAAGTGCAGCCTTTAAACAGCTCATCTCTGCATCCATCCAGGTGGGCAGGGTCCCCACGTGCTTCCCACACCCCAGCCTGTTCCCCCGTGTGTGTGTATTAGTCACTCAGTTGTGTCCAATTCTATGTGACCACATGTACCATAGCCCGCCAGGTTCCTCTGTCTGTGAAATTCTTCAGGGGATCTTCCCAACCCAGAGATCAAACCTGGGTCTCCTGCATTACAGGCTGACTCTTCATCGTCTGAGCCACCTGGGAAGCCCCTAAAGAGGCCTGTACTTCTCCTTCACCCCTCTTGCATTCCTGTCCCCATTGGTCTCTCTTCCATCTGAAAGAGACTGGGAGTTCCTTTAAGGTTTGAAGAAAGTCACTATATCATGCTGCAAATGTAAAGTCGCCCAGAACAAGATGATTTATCATAAAGTGATAATGACACTCTGCTCCGTAATTCATCATGTGCTTTATTTGCCGATTCATTAATGAACCCATCCAAGATTCCGGGATAATGGCCTCTAATTCTACAGGTGCAAGTTTGCGGTAATTGCTCTAAATTATAATTACCTTTCCCAGTTTCCAGGAAGGGTTTGGTAAGGAATCATCCTGGTTATCGGCAAGGTGGACATTTTCATATGATTTTAACCAATATGGCATAAGAAACCCTAAGCATTAACAACATAAATATGCTTTATCATTGTTTTGCTGAAACCTTCACTTTCACTTTTCACTTTCATGCATTGGAGAAGGAAATGGCAACCCACTCCAGTATTCTTGCCTGGAGAATCCTAGGGATGGGGGAGCCTGGTGGGCTGCCATCTATGGGGTCTCACAGAGTCGGACACGACTGAAGTGACTTAGCAGCAGCAGCAATGTGCATTTCCTTTATGGCTGAGTCCCTTCCCTGTCCACCTGAAACTATCACAACATTGTTAATTGGCTATACCCCAATGCAAAATGTTTTTGGTGTTAAAAAATAAATAAATAAAAATTTTAAAATATTTTAAATTATTTTACATCATTATAAAAAAATTTAAAACATAAGAGGGGAAACCATTGCTCCAAACCTCCTGTCCTGAAGCAAAATGTGATGTATGCAAACCTCAGACCCAAGATGGGCTCAGCCAGAAATCCAGAAATCTGGAATTGACTGGAGGACTGGTGGCCAACACATCTCTTTTAGGGTCAACAACTGAATCCATAAGTTACCAATATGAATACCAGGAAGAAAATAAGGAAAATATCTTTTCCTGTATGGACTCTACTGTGGAGAGCTGTTTTGTAACAGGATCAAAACACTCACAGCTGTGACCCAGTGATTTCATGGCAGGGGACATCACCTGTGGCAATGGTCCTCTCCATCGCCCACAAAGGTCTTACAGCAAAATCATCCTTAAGTGTTACTCATCGCAATGGAAACAATCCAAGGGAATAGGAACAGAAATAGTAACAGGTTAGTTAACTCTCATTAGATATTCAGGACACAGTATTAGGTAGTTATTTGGAAATGTTTAGTAAAGCTGCGAATTATATGTTACTATTTAAGTTACAGCTTACAGCATGCGTGCATACGCGCTTCAGTGTCCGACTCTTTGCGACCCCACAGACTATGGCCCACCAGGCTCCTTTGTCCATGGGATTCTCCAGGCAAGAATACTGGAGTAGGTTGCCATGCCTTCCTCCGGGATATCTTCCCAACCCAGGGATCGAACCTTCGTCACCTGCCTTGCAGGTGGATTCTTTACTCATTGAACCAAGTATAAATTTGGACCCTACAAAAATCCAAAATGAGACTGAAAGAATATCCAGCAGTTTTTTCTACCTCTCTACAGCTTGTATGGCTAATGGTAACATCTCCTCTTTTTTCCTATGCTTTATCTGTTATTTGTTGAAGACATTAAAACATATGTAATGAAGACACTTCTAATTTTTAAAAAGTCTGAGTAGAAAGCATTACAAAGCCGAATATCACACCTGCCAAAAGGTTACCCAGCCATAAATCAGTCTACACGTGCGTACTGGGCCAGCCACAAAGCAGTCTGCACGGTGAAGACCCAGGAAGATGCTTCAAAGCCTCATCTTTGTCTACTTGGCTCCAAGGACAGGAATAAGAAACCTGGGAACATCTGAGCGCTGCAGCTGGGCTCACAATGCAGAGACACAAAGTGTGAAAGTTAAGTCCAAACACCAATTGATAAATCTCGACTTTGTGCTCTGAAGCTTGACAGGAAGACTCTAGCTGGTGATGCCGGTGCTGGAGAGGAAACGGGCCCAGAGCACTGGCTTATCGAAGACTGTTTTAATGTTTTATTTGAGTAATGGGCCTTGCAAATTAGCACCCCTGCGGCCCGAAATACATATCTTTTCAAGGACATACCGGTTTTCAATTCGACAGGTGATACGGAAAAAATCCCCAAGGGGAGCTTTGATTTCTGTACTTTTCAGACACAGTTATATTTTATTCCAGCTCGAATGATGTGGAGGATGGTGGAGGGCTCTGAGGGTGAGCTGAGGGCTTGCAGAGGAAATGGAGCAGAAAACAGCTCTCAGAGCAAAGAGGTGGGGGGGTGATCCTGGGAGAGGGAGTTGGGGAGAGAGGCCGCTCCCATCCTAGGGAGGAAGGGGTCCAGTCTCCCTGCCCCTGGGGAGGAGGGGTGGACAGCCAGCAAACAGCGTGTCCTCAGGGGGACGTTTACTCCCACTGCCCCTTCTCATCTCCTCTCATTTTCTCCTCTTGCTCTAGCCTTCTTGATCACAAAACAGTAAGACATGAGTCTAGCTCAACAACTAGTTTAACTTAGGCACCCACCCACTGATCGAGCCAACACATACTCACTCTGCATCTGTTATGTGCAAGCACCCTGTTGAATGCTAGAGGAAAGCGGGGTGGGGGGGATGATACCCCACGAGTGAGCACTTTACCAAGTGACACACTGAGTGACACACAGGCTTTGACACTGGGGAGATAGACAGTCTATTCCTGGCTCCGCCATTGTGAGCTGGGTAGACCTGAACAATTAGCCCTGCATTTTCTCATCTACAAACCTGGGATAATGGAACCTGATTTACATATTAGTGGGAAGCACAGAGGTCAATATATGTCAGGTAGATGAGTCATGACTAGTGCTCCCTAGAAGGGATTTTTCACAAAGGACAGACCCACTTGACTTCCCAAACACATTAATGTTTCTTAGAAGAAAAGTCAGGGCCAATTAATTTCGAAATACCTATCTTCTAAGAGGTCCGGCCCAGATGTAGTTGGTAACACCAAATATATCTATAGATGCACACAAGGAGCAAGGGGCCGGGCATGCCAGGAGAGAAAGATGCTCCTGGAGGCACTCAGGCCCCACCGTAGCCCACCCCTCCCCAGTACAGGGGTCATGGCAGCAAACTTGCTCCAACCGCACCCTTGACCCTAGGGTCCCTGACCTGTCCTGTCGGACCAGGGGCTCACAAATAATGTCCACGGAGTGGGCTGCAGATTTAAATGACCCCTGCTTCGGTGAGGGTACTCCATGCTGGAAGGGTGGGGAAATGAAACCATCTACCTCCCTGCCTATGTATCTATGTATCCATCTACCTCTATCCACTTGTCATGTAGCTATCTATGATTTTATCATCTGTCCATCTACCATAATCTCTATCACCTATCACTTATACATTATCTACCATCTATCTATCCATCTATCACCTACCTATGCTATGTCATCTATTACCTATCATCTATCATCTATTTATCACCTATCTATTATATATATATATATATGTAAAATCTATCTATTTATTTATCTACCTGGTAATAGTCTTAACACTGATTCTGAAAGTCCCTGAAAAAGTGAGCCTCATAAAGAGTTGCAGATGGATAAAAATTTTATCAGGAAATTTTAATTTAAGTCACTTTTCTAGAAAATCCAATTTAATAGAATTTCCCTAAAAAAGGTGTGCTATTACTATTTGACATTTAATACCTAGTTTTTTACAACACGGAGGTAGATGTGATATTTATGGGGGAAAAAAAAAAAAAGCTCCAGCACTCTGAGGCTTAATTCCATAATTTAAAATGAATTTTTCAGCTAGATACAAAATCAAATGTTCATTTATTAAGTACCTACTATAGGCTTGACATTGAGAATTAAAAGATGGGTCCCTTACCTAAACAGCATTTAAAATGCCTCCAAGATAGGAGAAGAGCTATCTCTTACAAATATTTTCTAAAGTACCCCAATACAAAATGGATAAATTTATGGCATGAAAAAACTTCACAGAAAGGATTTACAATTAGTAAATGTACCTAAATATGTCAACCTCTGAGTAATAATTTAAATGAAAACATTAAGGTACTTTGAGAATCCTGTCACAATAATAAATAATAATGAACAAAAATAAAAGAATAACAAAAACAATACTAATCCTGCATAATACTCAGTTTGCATGGCTGGCAGACACACGAACTCTCAGGAGTAGTGGAAGCCTTATTGGATGCTTCTGATCCAATGGTCTTATGTTTTGAAATCTATTATAAGGAAATAATCAGAGATGAAGACATAGATTTATATTTAAAGATGATATCAGAGTATAATTTATAATAGAAAAAGGAAATGACCTGCTATTCAACAATAGGCACTGCAGAAATCAGGGTCCTGTTATAGAACATCGCACAACCATAACAAGCTGGAGTTCTAAGAGTATCTTCTGACCTGAGGAATGGTCACAGAATTAAGAGCAAAAAAGCCAGGAGAGAAAATAATATACTGGGCACTTCCAGTGCCAGACTGAAGTGCAAGATTTGCACTCCCGAAGCATGGGGCCCAGGTTCGATCCCTGGTCGGGTAACCAGATCCCACATGCTACAACTAAGACCCTGTGCAGCCAAAGAAATAAATATTTAAAAATAAATTAATAAAACAGTATACAAATATAACTGATACTATGCAAAAGAAATAAAGATGCATAAAACAAGGCTGGCAGGATACATGCAAAAATTTTAATAGTGGTTTGTCTCTGAGAGGTGGAGATTTTTTTTCTTCTTTATATTTGGTATGGTTTCCAAATTCTGTAAAATTAATATGTATCATAATATAGCTTAAAAATCACATTAAAACTTTATAAATCCTCCCTCATCCAAAACAAATCAACAAATTCAGAAAATAAGCAGAAACGAAGAGGTCTTAGAAAATATAATGATATAAAAGTGCTAGCTCCGCAAAATGGATTCTTTCCCCAACAAATGTTTGCCTGCTTCTGTGTGAGGGAAATAAAGTTTGAATTTTGGAAGTGTGCAAGTCTGAAACTTTCAAAGGATAATAAAGACCAAAGTCCATGAGCCACGGTGTGTAAGGGGCAGGAGGGTGCTGGCTGAGCATCTTGAATGGGTCAAGAGTACAGAGAACCGGTGAATGGCCTGCAGTCACCAAAAATGCCTCGTCCCAAAGGTCCTCTTGCCTCTGCAACTACAGGGAGAAAACCCACGCCTCTGTGCCCCATCCCCACCCCACCCCAGAGCTGACAGAGAATCTCACCTTCCAGCCTCCCTGGAGAGACGGAGAAACGAGACACAAAGATCACGTCAGGCCAGGGGTGTTTCCTAGCGCACCTTCCTGAGGGCTTTGTGGCTTCACTCTGATTTGCTGACATAATTTCTCTGCCTCCTGCTGGCTCCCTGGACCTGGCCTGGTGCTGAATCTCTGTTATCTCGGGACCAGAGTCTCCTTTACCCCAGGAGAGGAACAGACCAGAGTTTGTCGACTATGATCCCTAACGGCAGTGGGGGGCTCAAGTGTTATGGTGTCTGAAATGTTTAAAATTTGTGGGGAGTTCTTTCAAGAAAAGAGCCTCAAAAAGTCTGCAAAAAATAAATGCTGCAGAGGGTGTGGAGAAAAGGGAACCGTCATACACTGTTGGTGGGAATGTACACTGATAGAGCCATGAGGAAGAACAGTAAGGAGGTTCCTCAAAAAGCTAAAAATAGAGTTGCCATATGATCCAGCAATTCTATTACTGGGCATGAATTCAGAGAAAATAATAACTTGAAGAGACACATGCTCCCCGATGTTCATTGCAGCACTATTTACAATATCCAAGACATGGCAGCAACCTGTATGTCCATCAGCAGAGGAATGGATAAGGAAAGTGTGGTATATTTACAGTGGAATACTACTCAGGGATAAAAAGAATGAAATAATGCCATTTGTAGCAACACGGATGGGCCTAGGGATTATCATATGAAGTGAAGTAAGTCAGAGAAAGGCAAATCATACAATATCACTGATAGGTGGAATCTTGAAAAATGATACAAATAAACTTATGTACAAAATAGAAACAGACTCACAGACATAGAAAACAAACTAACAAACTTATGGTTCCCATAGGGGAAAGGTTGGAGGAGGGATAAATTAGAAGTTTTGAATTAACGGGTACACATCACTATATATAAAATAAATAACCAATAAGGACCTACAGTATAGCACAGAGAAACTGTAATAACCTATATGGGAAAATAACCTGATAAAGAAAGGATGCATGTATATGGATAACTGAACCACTTTGCTATACTACTAAAATTAACACAACATTGTAAATCAACTATACTCAATAAAAAAAAGAAAAAATAAGAATAGAAAATTATGAGTCCTAAATTAAGTATGAAATGAGTATTGAGAATAAAATAAACCACAATCTGTCATAAACTTTAAAGTATGGTAGAGTGTTCTATATTTTTATGTGCTGCATTTTCATGTATAGTCCCAACAAGAGAAAAACTCCATTTTGACTAAGTGTCTGTGAAAGAGGGTTCCTCCACTCCTAAATTTGCGCTCATGAGAACTGGGTGAACTTTCCACAGACTGGCCTGTTCTCCTACCCTTGCTTCCAGCAGGCTGCTAGGCAGGCCACTCGTGGATGGGGGAGGACACGCCAGGGGTCATCCCTTTATCCGGAGCAGAAATGCCTGGGAACCAGGAAGCACCTGCCAGTGAAGCTGAGCTCCAATTCCCTCACTCGGCTGCCCCTAACGGGTCCACTCTCCACTCAACTGATGGGCAGGAGGGAGAAGGAGGCTCCGCTGAAGCCAGGGACGCGGTTCTCTGGGGAGCGCCAAGGGTCTTCTCAACTTGGAGACCACAGGAGAGTGCAGCCCTGCAGGTAGAGACCCCAGAGTGAAGGGCAGGGGTCCTGGCTGACGGTGCCCGGCTGGCTGTGGCGGGCACACAGTCCCAGGGGAACTGCCAGACCCTCCATCCGCATCCACTCTGGTCTTCAGAGGGAGCAGAATTCTTCTCAGCCTCCTCGATGACGTAGAGAAACAGGCCACTCTTTATGTGTTGTCAGAGTACACCCTGCACTTGGATGCTCCGGTTTAGGGGTGTGTGTGCGTGTGTGCGCGTGTTTGTGTGAGTGCCTGCATGGTTGGGTGGGGTGGGAGTACCAGTAACATCTTCCTCTCCTGGGTTTGGAGGTATCTGAGACAGTGACAGGGGCCACAGGTGATCGTGTCAACAGAGTTCCTGATTCAAGAGCAGGTCATTCGGCTGTAGTTACGAGCGGCCTTCTCTTTGTCGCTGTTGTTTTTGAGTTGCTAAGTTGTGTCCAACTCCTTTGAGACCCCATTGACTGTAGCCCACCAGGCTCCTCTGTCTGTGGGATTTTCCAGGGTGGGTTGCCATTCCCTTCTCCAGGGGACCCAGGTATTGGACCAGTGTCTCCTACATTGGCAGGCGGCTTCTTCACTACTGAGCCACCAGGGAAGCTCTCTCTTACTTTACCCCAGAACTGAAATAATATCTGTATCCTATGTAAAACACGCAGGCACAGGCAGTTCTCTTGTGGTGCAAGAAAGAGCATACGGGAATATGAGGGTGCTGTGGCTAGGACGCTGCAAACCAGAACCAGGAGGTAGTCTGGAAACCAGAACTCTCTCCATGTTCACACAATGAGAGTCCATCTCAGCAGTCTACCTGTGAGCAAAGGGCACCTTCTTCCATGGGAGAAGTAAGAACTGGATGGGAAGGAGGCATGGACCCAGGTCCTTTCAAAAATCCTTTTATATTGAAACAAAAATTCAGAAAATGAATGTCTTCTCCAAACTCATCGAACTTTGCCAGATGGGACAGGCTAGGCAGGCACAGGGCTCCACCAGCTATTGTAAAAGGAGCCCCATCCCCCAGTTCAGGCTTAGGGCTGGGACAGTCCTCTCCCACTGCATCTCTGCAGATACCTGGGGCACAGACATGGTAAACTGGTTGGAACTGGCTGGAATTATGGGGACATCATCAAGGAGAAGACACAGCACAGAGAGAAGATGTCATGCACGGGGGGAGGGCAGGAAGAAAACACTCTGTGCTAATAAATGTGCCTGCGGGGCAGATACCCCATGATAAATTAAATGAATCAGCCCTTCTTGAGTTCAGACCATTTGAGAGACACTGGTTAGCTCTGAAATCGAGCTTGGGCCCCAAAGGGCTTCCCTGGTAGCTCAGGTGGTAGAGAATCTGCCTGCAATGCAGGAGACCCCGGTTCGTTCCCTGGGTCGGGAAGATCCCCTGGAGGAGGAAATGGCAACCCACTCTGGCTGTTTTGCCTGAAGAATCCCCATGGACAGAGGACCCTGGTGGGCGACACACCATAGGGTCCCAAAGAGTCAGACACGACTGAATGACTAGCACACACACACTGGGCCCCAAACGGCTACAGATCAGACCCTGAACCAAGACCACAGTCAAAATGTATGATCTGAGGCTTCCCTGGTGGTCTAGTGGTTAATCCTCAGCACTTCCAATGCAGGGAGCACAGGTTCAACCCCTGGTCAGGGAATTAAGATCCTACATGCTGTGCAGTGCAGGTAAAACAAAACCAAACCAAACCAAAAAAAAGTGATCTTTTTCAACATGCTGGAAGCCAGTCTGTTAGCCCTCCTTGCCCACCCCCCTTCTGCATAGCAGGCGGTAGACTGTCTTCCCGGGGCTCTAACAAGTCTTCCTCCTGCCAGCCTCTGTTTGCCATTTTTACTTAGTGCCAGAAAAAGATAAATGATCATCCGTTGTAAATTCTGAACTGATTTCTCCAACAATTCTTTTTAAAAATCTCTGGAAGAAGCCACTTGCAGTTAAAAATTGGATTTGCTAGAAAGAACTGCCAATTCAAAGTTACTGATGGATCCATGCATTTAAAAGTCCCTACCAGTTCACTGCTGAGGCTTTCAAAAGCTCGTCAGCCCACATACACCTCTCTAATTGGCTCACTGTTTACCTGGGAATTTATTCTGGATGGAATTATGGAGATATGGTTCCTAAATGTCCATTTTATTGCAGCTCTTCTTGTGGCTGAAGACTGACCTAGGATCCAATTATTGAGATAACTGGCAAGAAAATTAGCTGGAGGTACTGCATAGTCAGAGGTGACTTACTTATGAAATTCTTCATAAAATGTCACACAATGATATTATTACCTTGTGTATGTGAACTATTTTATAACCACAATTCAACATATATCTGTTATTTTTTTTCCTTACAGCATTATGTACAGTTTTTAAACATAAGGCAACATGATTATGGATAAATTAATCAAAATTAACTTCATGGATAATTCAATCAGCAATCATTTAAAATTAGAGTTAAATGCTAAAAAAGTCACATATTTAATATAAGCTCTATTTAGTCTCTCTGACCTAATCTCACACAGAATATCCCCTTAGGGTCTAAAATGTGGTTTGATTGCTCATCCCTTTACTCATCTGTTCTTTGACTGAATATTTTATGCCAGGGACTGGGGACAGCCCTGGAGACACAAAAGCAAGAATGCCCACTGTCCAGGACTTCCTTGGAGATTCAGTGGTTAAGATCTTGCACTTCCAATGCAGGGAGTGTTGATTTGAGTCCCGGTTGGGGAACTAGTATCCCCTGTGCTGCATGGACAAAAAATAAAAATAATAAAAATAAAAGGAACACTGGTCTGATTCTCACAGAGGCGATGATGCCACAGCTGATTTCAGTGTATGTCAGGAGGGACACAGTGCAACAGGGTGCGTGTGTAACAGACACATGGTCAGGGTCCATATGGCGTGTGTGGTGGGTAGGGTTGGGGAAATTCACAGAAGAGATAATGGTTCATGTGTCTTAAGTTCACCAGCAACCAAGGGGAGAAGGGAAAGCCGTGCAGAGTCAGAAAGCAGTGTCAGACCTGGAAGGGGTGCAGGAGATCAATTTCCAAGGGGAGCTGCTGCAGCTGAGGCACCAGGAGGTGATGGCAGAGCATGCTGGTTGCAGACACCTGCAGAGAGGCCTCTCTTACTGGAAGTGCAGAGAAGGGCTGGCACCCTGGATGCCACGTCACCAGCTGTGGACGCATCGCTGGGTACCAGGGACCCAGGCAGAATTCTCAGCAGATCAGTATTAATTGCATGATCCACTCTACATTTTGGAAGGGTTCCTCTGGAGGTAGGAAGGATGGCTTCATGGGAGAAAGGTGGGGGTCAGAACAGGGAAGCCTCACTTTGCGATGGAAGGAGAAGCTTTTAGCTCACCTGTTCCTGGGTGGGGTGGGTTGGGGAAGTCCAGGTTACAGTAAATGGTGATTGAATAGGAAAGAAGGGAAGTAGAGGCAACAGGAACAACCTGGGTTCTCAAGACATTTGTTGATGAAAGGAAGGAGAGAGAGACCAGTCACTGAAAAAGGTATCTGCAGCTATTTGGGGATTTTTTAAACATGGCGGACATTTATGTATTGAAGCAAAGAGAATGTATCTTCTCTTTCATCTTTCTTTCTAACAAGCATCTAAACACATATCACATCCATTGTACAAAGTTGCATTTTTCCGAGGTGGGTACATACAGGTGAAGAAACTTACTGCATCTTAAAAAGACACACTAAACTAAAATGGTTGGTTTTTTCTTCTTTTACTAAAATAACTCTCAATAGATACTAAAACATATGCATTTCAAGAAATGATGCCATTCACCTAGTATGCTCGTGGGTCTGAAACACAGAGAGAGCCACAGAGTGACAGCAAACCTGGGGGAGGACAATGATGGTCAGCCCTAGAGAAATCCAAACTCAAGAAGAAACACAGGCCAAGATGCAGAGCCCACCAGTTTATTGTAGCATCACAGTTAATTGATGCACTTGCCTTTTATGGCAGTTATCCATCAGCTGCTGCTTACTTATCCGGAGTCCTTAGCTAATAGGGAGACCTGTGAGTTGGCTGTGAGCCTCCAGGAGGCTGCAGCAAGTGCAAGAATAGGAGGCAAGTTCTCAGTGCAGACCCCAAGCCTTCCCCTCACATCCTAAGGTGGAGAGTTTTAACACCACTACTCTGGTGTCACAAAAATGTCCAATCTTTCTATCTGAAAAGTGAAACCATTGGTTGCTCAATCAGTCATGGCTGACTTTTTGCAACGCTATGGACCATAGCCCACCAGGCTCCTCTGTCCACGGGATTGTCCAGGCAAGAATATGGGGCTGAATCCCAAATGCCAAGAATACAGGAGTGATTAGGGAGTGAAGATCTCCGAGGGAACTTCCCAACTCAGGGATTGAACCCAGGTCTCCTGTATTGCGGGCAAATCCTTTACTGTCCGAGCTACCAGGGAACCCCTCTATCCTTGCAGATTTCACTGCTGCCTCTCAATATCCTATAATTAAATGAAAAGGCATCAAGAGGACCATGAGGGACGGAGGCTGATTGGATCATATCAATCTGCCCCCTGAGATGATGCTCTGAAGCAGTCACCAGTAAGGTACAGAGAATAGAACCATCTAGACCAGAAAGAGCCTTCATCTAAAGAAAATCTCATACACAAGGTCTACTGAGCTGATTACAGAGCAAGGAGCCAGGTGATGAGGAAATGGCTATTTTCACTTCAAAGGAATCTGCCACAGATGCTTTTATGTAGAGAATGACCACAGCACACTTAAAATATGCATTTATTTACCCCAAATAAGTATGAATGCCAAACTTCTCCACAATACTTTAAGAAGGTTCATCTGCTTTCTCCTTGAATACATCACACATTATAGCACAGTGGTCAAGAACAGGGGCTTCGAACCAAACAGATTGGGGTGGGATCCAGGCTTCACCACCTACGACTATATAACTCAGGATAAAGCAACCACGTCTTCTAAACCCCACCCCCATAATGTACCTGTCTCTTATGTTGATGATAAGAAATAAAAATTATTAAAAAAAAAAACATGTAGCACAGACTGGCTTTGTTGTTCACATTTAATGATTTTCAGTTCAGTTCAGTCGCTCAGTCGTGCCTGACTCTTTGAGACCCCATGGACTGCAGCACACCAGGCTTCCCTGTCCATCACCAACTCATGTCCATTGAATCAGTGATGCCATCCAACCATCTCAACCATCTCATCCATGACAGTGGATTCTGTCGTGCCCTTCTCCTTCCGCCTTCAATCTTTCCCAGTATCAGGGTCTTTTCCAATGAGTCAGTTCTTCCCATCAGGTGGCCAAAGTATTGGAGCTTCAGCTTTAGCATCAGTCCTTCTAGTGAATATTCAGGACTGATTTCCTTTAGGATGGACTAGTTTGATCTCTTTGCAGTCCAAGGGACTCTCAAGAGTGTTCTCCAACACCACAGTTCAAAAGCATCAATTCTTCGGCGCTCAGCTTTCTTTATAGTCCAACTCTCACATCCACACCTGACTACTGGAAAAGCCATGATAATTTTAGTGCTGTTTTATGATGTAAGCTATGTCAGACAGTGTTTTGAGATATTTATCTCTATTTCTTCTCCATTGAACCTGGCTACTTTACCTCCCTTTCCCCTTCCTCTTTCTTCCTATCCAGGAAGCAAATGCTTTCCAGGTGTCCTGCCCTCAAGGATGGTTGTTAACATCATAAATGGAAAGAGTAATACTGTAAGTTAATTCAGGCTTTAGATTTCCTAAAGTGGACAGACTGCCTAAAATACTTGTAAGACAGCTGGTGGATCAGGGGGCTGTTCCCCAGCCCTTTCCTTCAGTCCTGCGGAAGTGAAATTCCTTTGGCTGGAGAGTGGTTAGCGGGGAAGCAGTGGAGAGTGAGCCGACTCCCAGGCCGTGGGATGCAGGATGCACAGAGGAGTCAGCTGCATGGGGGTTGTAGGCAGACAGGCTAAGACAGTCGCACAGAGTACCCCAGACCTGCCCCGGCATCCTAACCTGCAGCCACCCTCCGGGACAAGACAGGTTAACAAGTGAAGGCCATTCCAGCACAAGGACATTTCGGGGGGTCCTTCCAGGACAGCCCAGGAATAGAAACCTGCTCCCAAGCCCACCCTCCCCAACACTGAGGAAGGGTCACCCTGGAATTGAGTGGACAGAGTGGATTCTGAATGGACTGTGGTCCTGCCCCAGGCAAAGTGGGGATGTTAAGTCCAGTTACTAAAAAAGTAATAATATCAACGTTACCTTTTAACACGCTTAGCCCAAGTTGTAGTCTGTGAGGTTCTTTCTAGTGACAACAGGAACATTGAGTCGATTACTTGTAGGACAAAGGAAGTGGCTGCGGGACTTGAAGATGAGTGTGGGCTGGCCAGCTGGCTGGGAGAATCAACCATGGGGCCCAGAATAAGGGCCACGGGCGAGGAAGCAGCTACTCCTGCTACTTAAGCCAACTTCCAGGGCCTGGATGTCTTCGCTCCCTCCCCGCTCCCAGCCTCTTCTCCCTCCTCCCTGGGTTTTCAGTTGAATCTTTCAATTCAAAACTTCCTACATGCAAACTCAGTTTTCCTGCCCCTTATCCAGGGACCTCCTGGTGGAATTCATCCTGTGTTCCGTGGGTCCCCCAAAGCCCCATGGACACGCTGCACACTTTCCAGGACTCCTCACCACACTTACGGCTCCCATTTCCCGGGGACTCACTTTATGCTGGACAGTCTCCTGAGCGTTTCATACACACATCAGTCAAGGATGTGAGGAGGAGGATAATCGCATCCTCCTGAGGCAGGTGCTATGAGAGCTCCTTCTGAGAGCAGGTAACAGACACAGAGAGGTGGAGGCAGTCCTCTGAGGTCACACAGCTTGGTCAGTGGGCTGCAAGCCCAGGCAGCTGAGTTCAGAGCTTGCTCTTCACCTCCAGGTATGTCAACCTCCCCCTGCACATAAGCTCTGTTCTCACAGAGGTTTCATCCCTGTATCTCTGAGTGACTTGCGAGCTCCTTTGTTGGTCTGTGCATTCACTCAACACATAGGAGCTGTTGAGTCCCAGTAGGTGCCAGAGAGGAAGCATCTTCAGGAGGAAAGACCATCCTTGACATTCCTACGATGCCACAGGCTCACCCCAGGCCTTAGAGCCCAC
The DNA here is from genome assembly GCF_033118175.1 of Dama dama. Taxonomy (NCBI): domain Eukaryota; kingdom Metazoa; phylum Chordata; class Mammalia; order Artiodactyla; family Cervidae; genus Dama; species Dama dama. The sequence goes on from NC_083682.1 coordinate 16,833,756, forward strand.
TACACCTGTCCTCAACCATGACCTCGATCCAGAATTCACCTGGGCATCTTCAGCAAACGCTGACAGTGAGTCCAGACCAAGGAGTTATAATCTAATTGGCCTAGAGTTGTCTCGGGCTCTGGAGCTTCAAAGCCTTTGCTTTAGAAACCCAACCTGGAAAATAATTCAAAGAACGAAATATCCTTTGACATTCATACAAAATCATTTCTTACTATATCTTAATGTATTGTGTCTTAAGAAGAAAGACAGATGTCATGCTAGGATCGGGAGTGCTTTCAGTGACTCCTGAAAGCAGGAGTTTGCAGATGAAGGGGGGGGTCTCAAGTCAGCCCCTGTGCACACAGCCCTGTGCCTCATCTCTGATGGGAACACAGCACCTCTGAGCTGAAGGGGAGGGGTCTGTTCTTCAGAGGCCCTCTACCACAACTCAGTTAAGGAGGAAGAAACAAGTTTGCCTTATGGCTCACCTGGGATCTTCAAGAACAGGACAAAAGTTTGATTTTCAGGGAAAACTGGTGAAAGCATGTGACCTGCTAGACCCTGCACTGCTCCTTCAGAGGCCCCAGGATGGTTGCAGACCCCCTGCCCGGCCTGCATTCCTGGCCCCCAGACAGGCTCCCTGAGCCCTGGGCAGAAAAGGGGTTGATAATTATTGGGGTATACGTGGAGAGTGTCCTGCCCGGTGACAGCACCTCTTAAATCACTCCTCCCTGGTAGCTAATCTCACTTTCAAGCACAGTGATGTCAACTCCTGGGGGAACCGAGTGCCCTGGAATTAACGTGAAGACTTGTGGATGCAGAGCCGCAAGAAAGAACAAAAGGATGAACCAGGAAAGCAAGAGGGACCACTGACAAGATAACCGAAAACAGCCGCCAGTGATGACATGTCTCACTTGCATTTTCATCAGCTGACAGTGTGATTTATTGTGTCCCCATCGGAGCACAACGTCCACTGTAAGGGGGGTGCAGTTTGCCTCACTGTAACCCCGGTGCCTAGGTAGGTGCTAATAAATATTTGCTGAGTTAGTTTAATGAAATATTAATTTCATTTAGCACCATACATGTAGCCTGCATTTAACCCTCGTAATAATCCTGAGAGGTAGACATGACGAATGCCATTTAGAGATGAGGAAACATGCTTGGAAAGTAACGTAAATTCCCCCCAAAACCAAACCACATAGTGACTAGGAGCAGAGTAGGGATTCCAGTTCAATGCTTTCAGCCACGCAGCCTGTGCTCTTCCCATCCACCCCATGCTATGGCCAGAGAATAAAGAAAAAGGTCTGAGAGGGCAGAAGTGACAGTGAGGAGATAAAAGACAGGGAGGAAAGGGACCCAGCTCAATGTGGGAGGAACAGCTGATTAGGGAATGAAGGGTGGCCATTCTTCTCAAATAGACATGAATGGTCCCAGAAAAAACATGAGGAAAGACAGGTGGGCTTTCTGCTGACTCATTCCTTGTCACTACCCATTGCACACAGTGAATTTTATGTAACAATATTTTCACCCAGCTCAGGTAAAAGCAACTATACCTCATGCCGACCCAGGTACCTCTTTTCCAATTTTCCATGTGTTGACATTTGACAAACCTTAAAATAGCAACAGAGCATTCTACTGCAGCATCTCATGATGTCTTGGAGTGCTGACAAGCCTAACACTCTCATTGTACAGATTCAACACACACATTTACATACTTACACACACATAGTGTCATACACACAGACACTCACGCCCAAGGCTGGACAAAGGTTAAAGGGATTCACAAGGTGGATCCTGGGTCAGGAACAGAGTGCAGAGAGATCCTAATGGTCATACCACTGTATTTGGGATCTCCCTGGCAGCTGCGCCATCTCTGTTATTCTTCCAGATTTTGATAGCCACGGTTGAATTCCACTTTTCCACTGGAGAAACACTCTGAAGCCATCTTTTGCTGTCGTTCAGTTGCTCAGTCGTGTCCAACTCTTTGCGACCCCATAGACTGCAGCACACCAGGCTTCCCTGTCCTTCACTATCTCCAGGAGTTTGCTCAAACTCATGTCCATTGAGTCAGTGATGCCATCCAACCATCTCAAGCTGTTACATCTTTTCAATCAAAAGAGGTCCAGCTTGAAGAAGGGCACAAGCTGGTTCTCTGTGTTTCTAGAGATCAGCTCATGTAGTTTACATCCAAAGACCTCCTGAGGGATTTCCCTGATGGTCCAGTGATTAAGAATGCACCGTGAAATGCAGGGGAAACAGCTTCAATCCCTGGTCTGGGAACTAAGATCTCACATGCTGCGGGGCAACTGAGTCCACGTGTCACAAACAGACAATCCATGCACCACAACAAAATATCCCACATGAAGCAACTAAGAGACAATGCGGTCAAACAAACAAATATATATATATTTTAAATACATATATATATTTAAAAAGGCCTCCCAAGGAACAGGCATGGGGTTTGTCAGAAAGAAAATCATTCGTTGGTTGAGAGTGAGAATAGGTGTCAGACCCACAAGAAGGAAGAAGGAGGCCCTCCTCTACAGCCAAGGGGAAGTATACCAGCTGTTGCCCTACAGAGGTCAAATAAAACTTCTCTCCTATGGTATCAGGGGGCTTCCCAGGTGGTTCAGCTGATAAATAACATGCCTGCCAATGAAGAAGACACAAGAGATGCGGGTTCAACACCTGGGTCAGGGAGATCCCTTGGAGAAGGAAATGACAACCCAGTCCAGTATTATTGTCTGGGAAATTCCATGGACAGAGGAGCCTGGCAAGCTGCAGCTCATGTGGTCACAAAGAGTCAGACACCACTGAGCATGCATGCATGTGCACACACACACACACACACCCCTATGGTAGCAAGTGGATGTCTCCCAGGCCAGTTCATTCTGAGCCATCACCATGAGGACAAAGGAAAAGATTGTGAATTCTTAGAGAACACAGTACAGGCTATATTTGCCATTACAACATCCATGCAGCCTATTCAGGCAGATAGCAGTTGACTGATTCAATGAATGTTAATAAATAATACACATGTTACAATGTTAATACATGTTAATAATGCCCACATAATAAACATAATTTAGGACTATGTTCTAATGTTAATTACATCAACAGTGGTGGAAGCAACTAAATAAAACCAAAACAAATCATCTCTGGTTAATGAAAAGGCATGTATATTGGGTAACATACTCAAGAAGCAAATGCAGTATACCAGCTATGGGAAAATGACTTGGATCCTCCCTGGATAGATATTATGTCAATTATTTTCTCCTCTGTGAAATGCAATTTTGATAGTATAGAAATGCGGTAATAGTACTCAGGAAGATCACTCTCTAGAGGAGTTCTGGTGTGATAAATTGTCACAGAGAATCTGCAGAGGAGAGCCAACCTGAGAAACTAGATTAGAGGAGGTGGGGTGTTTGCCGGGACCAAGAACTGATGCTATCTTTGCTTCTAAAACAAGCCGGAAATGTGAGGGACCCTCAGTCCAGACTGTGAGTCCAGCACAAAGTATGGACAGAAGGTGGCTGACCATCTACTGGATGGACACAGAACTCCAGGACAGACCCAGGAGAGTCCTAGCAGCAGACACAGGGCCCACCAGAAAGAGGAAGCATCTCTAGCTGGCTGACGCCATCCCCAAAAAACTGTATTTGCAGAAAGAGAGCATCAGTTGGTGATATGAGTCTAGAAAACTCAAGTCAAGGATGAGTTTGTAAGGACTGACTCTGGACAGCTGAGACCAATGAAGAAGACTTTGGTAGAAGATACAGGTGTGGTTTTTGTTTTGTTTTCTGTGTTGTTGCTCCCATTTCAAGCTGTGCTTCTGCGCAGAACATCCTGTGATGATGAGATGCTCTGTGAGCTTCACTGTCCCATGTGGATATCGGGGTACCAGAAATATGGACAGTATGTCTAAGAACTGAACACATAATTTAAATTAATTTAAATGTAAAGTGTCACCCATGTTTCTGAGTCACTGTATCAGACCGTGCACATGGAGAGGCTCCAGAATCAGCACAGTAGTCAAGAAATTCAGGACAATTAGGGGTTTAGATATAAACATGGACCAGAACCAAACTGACACAATTCCCAGAGGAGTCTAATACTCCTAACAAATCTGGCAGTGACACAAACCCAAGTCACCCTCAGTCTAAGGATCTAAACATCTTGGTTTTCTTAGATATGCCCAACACAAAGAAATGAACCACAGTGCATGGCTTATATACTGCACCCTATAAGTCAGTCCAAGATTGAAAGTTGAGTTGCCTTTATACATGTGAACTCTTTACTAAAATCAGTGTGCTTATTTATACATCTACTATGTAGTAGGCACAGTATGAGTCCGTGGTAGGATTATATGCCTGCATGCTATTAACTATACCAGCATAGGGCTTAGGAGGCAAAGAAGAAGGAAAAGTATTAACATCAAGGAAGTGGCAACAGGTTTTTGCTAAATTTCAGAACTGCTGTGAACCAGTAACTTTGATGCATATCCTAATTGAAAAGGGCAACCTGCACAAATTAGGCTAAGCCTAACCCATCACTGTATATTGAATGGATGTGAGTGTGTGTGTGTGTGTGGTTGGCAGGGAGTAGACAACTGTCTCTTTAGTTCACAGACCTTTAGATTGAGAGAAACTGTACTCAAGGAGGTAAAAACAAAGAAACACAGGCGAGGATCATCATTTTCACATGCACCGCCATGATGGAGACCATGAGATTCAGGATTTCTGGCTGATGCTGTCAGTGGGTGACACTGTTCAGAGCTTTGGCATGTGGAGAGAACATCTTACATCTTGGAAGGATGTACATCATTAAAGGGCCAGAGAGTGGACTGTGTAGCAGACCTCAAAAATGTCCCCCACCATTAGACTAATTATGCCGTTAGATAGAAGCCTCCCAAACTGAACTACAGTGGGCTGTGCATCCAGTGGGATGCAGCAGAAGTGACAGTGTGTGTCTCCTGATGCTAGACGACATAAACACTGCAGTTTCCATTGTGAGTTCTCTCTTGGGTTGCTGCCATGCTGTGTGGACATTCAAATAGCCCTGTGCAGAGCTCCCCATGGTAAAGCCATGCATTCTGTTGCCCACAGTCACTACCGACCTTCCAGATCCCTAGCGAGTGATCTGCCAGCCGCGGTTCAGCCTCTCTGATTCCTGATCTAACCAATGTCATGACAACAATCTCTTAAGAGACTTAGAGCCAGAAGGACCTAGCCAAACCACTCCTAAATGCCTGTCTCACAGAAATTGACCGAAAGGATCAATGTTTACTGAATTTTAAGATGATAGCTTTCATAGTAATTGCTATACAGCAATAGATAATGAATGATAAAAAGTGAAATGGATTTGTAACTTGGAGTTGAAGATAATATATTAAAGAGGGTGGTGGTGTTTCCATGTGGACACTGAAGTCTCTTGGATGGTGGTATGACCTGAAATAGATTACACTTGCCAAGTTCACCAATTCTTCAATCTGTGTGGCTGACTGAATTGCTAGGAGGTCAAGGTTAGTAAAAATGAAGATAAAAAGCATAGTGAAATGAAGTTCAAACAATTGACTCCTCTCCCTTTTATTTTGCAAGGCAAAAGGTTAATTCCTGAAATGAAATTTTGTGTCCCATAATACTTATTCCCTTGAAGTTTTGTTGCTTCACAAATATAATAGCAGTCATAAAGATAATAAAAATGAAAAGTCACACAAACTCAACTTTTTAACACATGTACCCTTTAGATCTGACACAGGTCAACGTTTGTGGGTGTGTAAATGGAACCATCACATAGTTATAGTGTCGGCAACATTTATAGTTTCTTTTTTGAACTGATTACTCTATGATAATCATTTCCATAATACTATATGTTCTTCATAATTTTTATTTAAAGTAATTCCTTGAATGAATATAGAATAATTTACTTAGCTGTTCTTGTATTGCTGACTTTGACTTTGACTTTTCCCCCAATTAAAAATCATGCTGTGTGGAGAGCACCCTCCTAACTTTGAGCCATTTCTTCATGAAAATTTTTCTTGGGTGAAATTACTAGGTCAAAGGCCCTTGGCCATTTAAATGGTAACAAAGCAAGTTTAATCCTCTTGGTCAAGACTTAGAATGAATTATGAGATGCTATGAGGATTCACTAGAATGGGAAAGAAGAAAAAGAGAGCTGGGCATCAGAAAATGACTGCCTACTAAATGGTGAGCCCAGAGAGCAAAGGTAGAAACCATGTGACCTTTGTTGGACCAAAAAAGATCAGCATCTCTATGCTCAGAACATAGTTGGGGCGCCTTCTTATATTTCACCTCTATAACCTGTCTTCACTCTTCCACTGCCCCTCCCATCATCTGATTGGTCAGTGTTAATCAGAACTTAGCCTACATCCTACAGCATACCTGGGTACCTGTACTGGACACAATTTAGAAGAGGCAGCTTGCACTTAGCATCAGGCAGCCATCATACTGGAGTGATACATGGTATTACCCCCCTGTAAAGAAGAGGAGTGTAGCAGGAAGCTCATTCTGTATATTAAGGAACTAGGGAAGCCAGATGCAGATCTCAAAATTCATATCCCTTCGTTCAGAGCCAATCAAGCAGGGAAGGCTTAATGCTTCATAATCAAAACTAATCCACAACATAACTGACTCCTGTGGTGGCTCAGATGGTAAAGAATCTGCCTGCAATGCTGGAGACCAGGGTTCGATCCCTGGGTCAGGAAGATCCTCTGGAGAAGGGAATGGCAATGCTCTCCGGTATTCTTGCCTGGAATTCCCAGTATTCTTGAGAGAATCCCATGGACAGAGAAGCCTCGTGGGCTACAGTCCATTGGGTCTCACACAGTGAGACAGGACTGAGCAACTAACATCCAAACTAAAAACAGAAAAATAAATGTTTGACATCAAGGCTTTATCCTCCAGTCGACTTTTTAACGTTGGGTCAATTTCCCCATCTTTCTAGTTAGCATGATTTTAAGTATACATAAGCATCTCTTATCTCAAGCTTAGGGCCAGAAAATCCCTAAGTGTCAGAGGTTACAAGCTAGCCTGTTTATGTGTAGATCTTAGTCTTTGGTTGGAGAAGGTTAATCACCCTCTTCCCATACACTCTCCACTAGCGCCACCTCCTTATTTTGTCCTTCAGACTGCTGCTGCTGCTGCATCGCTTCAGTAGTGTCCAACTCTGTGTGACCCCATAGACTGCAGCCCACCAGGCTTCCCTGTCCCTGGGATTCTCCAGGCAAGAACACTGGAGTGGATTGCCGTTTCCTTCTCCAAGACTAGAGGTCCCCAAAGAGTACTTTGAATGACTACTCAGATTCGGCACAGGATGCCCCCCAACCATGAAGGAGATCGCAGGTTGGTGTGTGAACCATGTCACATGTGGAGAACATGTGGTGTGTGACCCACAAAGAGAAGCACGCAGCCTGCCCCCAACCAGCCTACTAGAGTCCCCACTTGGGTGGTGCTGCCTGCTCCAGCTTGCTTCACACAGATTACGAGCTCGTTTGTTCTAGTGAAGTTGTTTATTGCTTCTAGTGTTTTGAAACAGATGTGTCCTCTATAGAAAGTGGTCTGGTCTTAAAGCCCCCTAATTATTTTTCAGTTGGATCAGCTATTTTACATTAATTAAAACATGCACACAGTATCATAGCATGTGGGGCTTCAGTCTGTAAACTCTTAGAAAGGTGAAACTGCTGAGATGGGTTACTGGTATCCTGGAATCATCCTCACAAACAGCTGCGAAGGTCTGGACGAGAGCTTTCCACAGGCACAGATGCACCAGCCGCAGCCAAGAAAGATGCTGCTGAGGCTGCAGAAAATGCTATGCATAGAAATAACACCAACCTAATGGCATCTCCTGGAAAATTTCATAAACTTATAGCCAGGCGACAAAGACGTGGGGCATGGTGTGTGTTGGAGGCATAGCAAGGGGAATTGGTTGTGTGATAAGAAGACTGAAGGATGCTGTCTCTCAAGTGTACCAGAGCCTGAAGCTGGCTTATCATCATCCTCAAGAATATCTCCAAGGGCTTCTCTGATGGCTCAGTGGTAAAGAATCTGCCCTCCGCTGCAGGAGAAACGGATCTGATCCCCGGTCCTGGAAGATCCCACATGCTGCCAAGCAACCAAGCCTCTGGGCCACAACTACTGAGCCTGTGCTCTAGAGCCTGGGAACCACAATTGCTGAAATCTGCACGCCCTAGAGCCCATCTCCACTTCAGGGGAAGCCACCACCGCAGCTGAGGTGAGAGGCCTGAGCACCAAAACTAGCAAGCCCTGCTTGCTGCAACTAGAGAAAAGCACGTGCAGCAATGAAGACCCCGCACAGCCAAAAACAAAACAAATACTGAAAAGTATTTATCAAAAATATTAAGAAGCAACTATATTAAAAAAGACTATCCCCAGAGTCTCTCTGAGCGCTGCGGTGCCACCAACATCAGAGGTCCTTCTCTGTGCCCTCAGCTTTGCTTCTGAGTGTTGGTTCAACCCAGTCACTTCCTCAACTGATTTTGACAAATCCTGATTCAGCTTTTACTATAGGGGTACAGTCAGGAAGAAGGCAGGCATTTTTATTTGATTTTTATCTGATTCCCTCTGGGGGGAAGAAAACACAAACCTGGATCAGTGTTTGGGGGATATAAGCTTTCACTCCGACATTTCGATCATGTTTAGAAGAATCAGGCATCCGAAGAGAAGGAAGGAAGAAGTGTCAAAAAGAAGGATGCTGTAAGTAGGGCAGACTTGCTGCACTACCTGAATTTTTAATTTTTTTTTTTCCTTGGGAGTATAGTTGCTCTAGACTGCTATGTTGGTTTGTGCTGTATAGAAGAGTGAATCAGCAATATGCATGCATATATCGCCTCCCTCCTGAGCCTTCCTTCCCCACCATCCCACCCTCTAGGTCTTCACGGAGCACTGACTTGAGCTCCCTGTGTTACATAGCAGGTTCCCACTAGCTCTCTGTTTTACACAGAGTAGTGTATATAGGACAGACTTACGCTACTACCTGAATTTTTACTGAGGAAAAAAAAAACAAAAACACACACACACACACACATGTACTGTGTGTCTAGGTAAGTGTCTGCCTAATTAGTGTATGTTTCTCCCCTGTGCCTTCACTATGACCTCGGCTGGGGGAAGGACCTGATAAATTAGGTTCACGCTCATGTTTCCAAAACCTTGCCCTGTGTCTGGCACATCATAACAAACACATTCCAACAGCATATATTGGTTGAATAAGTAGATTTCATATTAAATAAAATAATTTGAATATAGGTAGACAAAGCAGCCCAAGGTGTTAAATTTGTTCTGCCCTTAGACATTTTTCAGTGTTTCTTCAGACTATTTCTGTACCATCTGCAGTAGCAGGGAAGAAAGGCCTGGGGACCCCCTCAGTATAATTTATTATATTTATGTAGCACCTATCACCTTGCGACTGTATCTAGGTCAGCAATTTCCCAAAGTTTGCTTCATAATATCCCAGAGTATCTCTGTGGGCCACTATGTCTTAAAATAGTCTCAAAATAAAATTAAGTTTCATACCAGTTAATTTTTAAAAATAAACATGGCCCGTGGAGGGAAAGCTTTATAAAACCAAGAATATAATTCAAAAATACAGTATTACTTAGGAAGCTGGCAACCAGAGACATATGTTCATTCCAAGATAATTACTGGTTCATTTATTTATTTTTCCAGCAAATATTTGTTAAATAGTTACCTATGTCAGGCATTGTACCGGGCACTTGACCTTTACTGATGTACAACCCTCGTCCTGGCTCTAAAGGGCAGTGTGATGGTGATACAGTAGGATGTAAAATCAGAAGGCTCAAATCCAGCATTTCTTAAATGTCAGTATAAGTTATATAGAGTGTGCTATCCTGCCTCCTACCTTTTCCTGATGTCTATATTCCTCATAAGTATTAATAACAAAATCTAAGGAAGCCTCTGATACAAGTCACTCAGTGTCTCCTGAGTCTTAAAGAACTTGTCCTGGGACTTCCCTGGTGGTCCAGTGGTTAGGCCTTCCCCTTACAGGGCAGGGGGTGTAAATTCTACCCCTGGTCAGAGAACTAAGACCTCACATGTTTTGTAGCAAAAAAACAAAACAAAACAAAAAAGCCCAAAACATGAAACAGAAACAATATTGTAACAAATTCTATAAACTTAAAAATCAGTTCAGTTCAGTTCACCTGCTCAGTCCTCTCTGACTCTTTGAGACCCCAAGGGCTGCAGCACACGAGGCTTTCCCATCCATCACCACCTCCTGGAGACTACTCAACCTCATGTCCATCAAGTCGGTGATGCCATTCAACGATCTCTTCCTCTGTCCCCTTCTCCTCCCCTCTTCAATCTTTCCCAGCATCAGGGTCTTTTCCAATGAGTCAGTTCTTCAGACAGGTGGCCAAAGTATTGGAGCTTCAAATTTAGCATCAGTCCTTCCAATGAATATTCAGGGCTGATCTCCTTTAGGATGGACTGGTTGGATCTCCTTGCAGTCCAAGGGACTCTCGAGAGTCTTCTCCAACACCACAGTTCAAAAGCATCAATTCTTCAGAGCTCAGTTTTCTTTATGGTCCAACTCTCACATCCATACATGACTTCTGGAAAAATGATAGCTTTGACTAGATGGACCTTTGTTGGCAAAGTAATGTCTCTGCTTTTTAATATGCTGTCTAGGTGGTCATAGTTTTTCTTCCAAGGAGCAAGCATCTTTTAATTCCATGGCTGCAATCAGCATCTGCAGCAGTTTTGGAGCCCCAAAAACTAAAGTCAGCCACTGTTTCCACTGTTTCCCCATCTATTTGCCATGAAGTGATGGAACCGGATGCCATGATCTTAGTTTTCTGAATGTTGAACTTTAAGCCAACTTTTTCACTCCTCTCTTTCACTTTCATCAAGAGGCTCTTTAGTTCTTCTTCACTTTCTGCATAAGGGTGGTGTCATCTGCATATCTGAGGTTAATGATATTTCTCCCAGCAATTTTGATTCCAGCTTGTGCTTCATCCAGCCTGGCATTTCTCGTGATGTACTCTACATATAAGTTAAATAAGCAGGGTGACAATATGCAGCCTTGACATACTCCTTTCCCGATTTGGAACCAGTCTCTTGTTCCATGTCCAGTTCTAACTGTTGTTTCTTGACCTGCATACAGACTTCTCAGGAGGCTGGTCAGGTAGTCTGGTGTTCCCTTCTCTTTAAGAATTTTCCACAGTTTGTTGTGATCCACACAGTCAAAGGCTTTGGCACAGTCACTAAATCAGAAGTAGATGTTTTTCTGGAACTCTCTTGATTTTTCGATGATCCAAGGGATGTGGGCTTTAAAAACGGTCCACATTAAAAAAAAAAAAAAAAAAAAAAAAGCCCCTGAAAGCCCAGCTAAACCTCCTAATCAGTCCACCAAGTTCTTCACCTGAATACATTTCTCTCTTCGAAGCACACCTGGGTCAAAATCTGGAGACAGTTTTGACGCTGTAGGATATCAGAAAGAGCATCTTCCTTGAAGTCACAAAGATGTGAGTTTAAATCCCAGTTCTGCCCCTGCTACATACAGAGTAATATGGCTAGATTTCTCCTCCCATAAAATGAAGGTAGTTCTAACCTCTTAGAACTGTTATGAGAATGAAATGAGAACCCATAGAAGGCTCTTAGAATAGTGCCAAAGACAGTGAAGTTATTCAATAAGTTCTTTCCTCCATTCATATACTACTGTAAGCTATTATTATAATATTATGATTTTTTACTCTACTCCCTAAAAGTGTGCAAACAATGGCATTGTTCTCAATATATTTTAAGATGATCATCCACTTAAAATCATGCCATTATAATAATTAAAAAATGACTTGCCTTACTGAATGGTACAAGATAATGGTGTGATTCTCTGGGCTGTGAATGTCTGGCCAGTGATATTACTAGCGTGCTGCAGGTGTAGATGTTAACAGATCATTTCAGAGACAAGATAGCAATCTTACTGATAGTACAAAGGCTGTCATGACTCTCAGTCATATATAATTTTTATAATTGTTGCTATTGTTTTATAATTGTTGTTTTATAATTGTTGTTATTGTTCAGTTGCTTAGTCATGTCCAACTCTTTGTGACTGCATGGACAGCAGCATGCCAGGCTTCCCTGTCCTTCACCATCTCATGTTTTATAGACAAATGTATATATACATACATATGAATATATGTATATTGGATTGGCCAAAAGATTTGTTTAGGTTTTCCATAAGATGTGATGTAAAACCCAAACAAACTTTTTAGCCAATCCATGTATGTATCCTATATACATATATTTATATACACATACATACATACATGCATACATATATATACACACACACACACATATATATGGACTTCCCTGGTGACTCAGCTGGTAAAGGATCTGCTTGCAATATGGGAGACCTGGGTTTGATCCCTGGGTAGGGAAGATCCCCTGGAGGAGGGCATGGTAACCCACTCCAGTATTCTTGCTGGAGAATCCCCATGGTCAGAGGAGCCTGGAGGACTACAGTCCATGGGGTTGCAAAGAGTTGGACACAACTGAGTGACAAAGCAGAGCATATATATATATATATATATATATATATATATATATACACACACACACACACATGGATTGAAATCTATATATATATATATACACATATATATGTGTATATACACACACACACACACACACACACATATATATATATATATATGCTTCTCTGGTGGCTCAGTCGATAAAGAATCCACCTTCAATGCAAGAGACCCAGGTTCAGTGCCCTGGGTTAAGAAGATCCGCTGCAGAAGGAAATGGCAATCCACTCCAGTATTCTTGCCTGGATAATTCCATGGACAGAGGAGCCTGGTGGGCTATAGTCCATGGGATTGCAAAGAGTTGGACATGACGGAAGTGACTCTGACACATGCATGCATACATTGAAATAGTTAATGATTCTTTGAAAAATTGAAGTAAAATGCAGTACTGTGAGAATATTATGTATTAAGACATCTGTTTCCATCACTAATCCAAACAGGGCTATCACTGTGATTGGGCATATTTCTGACGTGCAGGTACATTCAGATGTCATGCACTTGGATGGGGCTCCTCCACCCTATGCTCAGAGATGAGCCTCAGTTCTGCCTCTCCCTCTCTGTCTGTAATAATTTGACAATGCCAGTTATTACTTCCAGTTGCTGAACCATATGGCAAATGGTGAGTACTTAAGATTTAGGTTCAAAAGGAGGTAGGGTGGCCCCATTAAGGACATACATACCCCAGCTTAACTTTACCCAACTCTGCTTGGGATTTGTTGGGAATTGGATCAGCCAGTAATAAAGTGATCATTCCCACTCCATGCCCTGCCATCAATCCTCTGACATCTCCCTCCAAGGGGAGATTACAGGAAAAGCGAACTTGGGCATTTCTGGGCTCATCTCATCTTACCCTACTTTTACTGATGACATCACTGTGCATCTTATGGGATGCTCTGACCGTTCAAATAGCAAAACTGGGCCTCAACAAGTAGCCAGAATCCCAGGAACAGAGCATTTATTGTACTAACAGTGGAAGAGAAAGGGTATCACTCAGTTTGCCATTCGAGATCTTAGCCAGGTCTTTCTGGCTGAACATATTTTCAGAAACTGCACAAAAATCATTAGTGGCATTGTGGAACTTTCTTTCCTGAAAATGTTTTTAAAAAGTAGATCATCCTTCTCATCTCCTCAATCACGTTAAAGGGACATACATACTGTTCTTCTTGGAATCAAAAGGAAAACTCAAACTTCTGCATTAAAATGCAATATAGGACATGACCGCAGGCGCTGATCTAACATGGTACTCCATATTTTTCCAAATGGGGGCTGTCTTTCTGAAGTTAAAGCAAACCACTTCCCATGGAAGTGCCCGCCATGTTCATACTAAAAGCAGCCGTAAAAATGCTTGTTGCGCCACACAGCATCCACATGACATATAGGAATACAAGATGTTTATATGTCACTTCTCTCTGGCCACAAACCCAGCTCACATTCTAGGAGATAAGAAAAGACTCTTCTCTTAGGCAGGCCTTTACAATATCGTACACAACACAGACAGTGTTTCAAGTTACGTGTGGTCACTCATGCTGAGGGACTTTGTAACTCAGCATCTTCTCTGGTCTGGGCACTGAAGCCTCATTTGTCTATTCTGGCCATTGTTATTATTCACTGCATTTTAAAATAGAGTGTGGGTTTGCAGAGGTCATAGAGAATAAGCAGATGATTTAATGATGGAAAATGTGCAAACTATGAGGCATCTCCTCTCTCTGCCAGTCCAGTGTGTTCCTGGCCCATCTCTTACACGTTCTTGTCCATCTATGAATTACAGCTGGAGTTTTCCAGAAGTCACTAAAGTTGCCCATTGTTACTTTGTTTAGATGCTTTGTCCTCCCTGCTTGAAACTCCTAGGACATTATCCCACCATCCACCTGCAGCATCTTAAACTTGTCCATCCTGGTACTTGGACTCAGCTTTCTCCTGTGTCTGCCTCCTAGTCAGGCCTGAGGGCAGCGAAGTCATGGTGAGTCCAGGGCCAGTAGGGCTGTGTGTGCGGCTGCAACGCCCATCGGTTCAGTTGATTCCCTTTTTCCTATTACTGGAGAGGCAGCGAGCACCCACCGTGTGTGGATGGCACACAGCAAGCACCCAGGATCTGATGCTCATTGATGGAGGCTGAGCTGCTGCTGCGGAGACCCACACAGGACTCGGCTGGGAAATATACAGAGGTTTAAGGGCCCAAGATGGTAAATAAACATGTGCAAATTAATACAGCACAAATTGCACAAATAAACTTCCTGGGGACACAGAATATAAAGTGGGACAATCCTCCAGAGATCGGGAGTTATAAATATTCACTAGAGGCCACAATGAAGAACTGAGTTGGCACGAGGATTCTTGAGCGAGCTCACTGAAGTGAAGAAGCCCTCATAAATAGCACACAGAGGTGGGGAATCACACCCTGGGGTAAGTGTTCTAGACTGACTGGCTTGAGGCTCACACTTAGCATTTCTTTCCATCATCCATTTTGACACTCACAAGGCCACGCACATCTTCTGAGGTTGACCAGTAAACACAGACTTCACAGTGTGTTGCTGTGTTTTTGGGGTGCACACCTGCTTACAGAAGGAAGAAGATTTCGCATCAAATTCCTTTAAGCCAAGGCCTCTGAAACCTGGGACCCAGCTTGCCAGACACTTCATTCCGAGGAAGCCATAAGAGCAGCCTCGCAGGCCACAGTCCATGAAACCCATCAGCGTGAGTCTTTGATAGAGATGAATTATAGTTGACGAATAATTAAAATATGGTTAATGATGGTATCGAGGTACTTGAGGCTCAGAAGGGGAACTTTGAACATGAGATGTTACCAACCCCTTCAGAGTCTTAGGCACTTGTGAGCTGGATGTTTTTTAAAGGTGCATTAGCTTTATCCAGCATCCATGTAACCTTTCTCCGCTTCCTCACTCTGTTTCCGTGGCAACCATTTAAAAGTCTGCAAAAAGGCACTGCTGTCTTGAAAAGAAAAGGACAATGGTCGGCAGCTTCCTCTCTTTCTTTGGAGTTTACCTCCATCTTCCCAACCACTTTCCTGGCTCTTGGAGGCTCTCCAGACTCCAGAGCTGGCTCACCTCAGAAGTGCAGCTCTGGGTAATAAAGGAGGTGGATGCCGGCTGTGGAGAAGCCGCTTCTTTGAGATGATAACTCAGGGTCAGCTCAGAGGCCCTGTGGCTGGGTGGACCAGTACCGAGAGCAGAAATAGAGCCACAGATGCTCTCAATAAAGCTTCCATCTTGCCTCCAAACCTCTCGTCTCAGAAAGTTGTTTTTAACTCACTCAGTCATGTCCAACCTATTGCAACCCCATGGACTGTAGCCCGTCAGGTTCCTCTGTCTGTGGGATTTTCCAGGTAAGAATCCTGGAGTGAGTTGTCATTTCCTTCTCCAGGGGATCTTCCTGACCCAGGGATCAAACCAGCATCTCTTATGTCTCCTGCATTGGCAGGCGCGGTCTTTACCACTGAGTTACCAGGAAAGCCTGGTCTCAGGAAGAGACTTGTATAAAAGGCAGTGAGTGATGCTGGCGGCCAGCTGCCAGGCTGAGGGAGCTGGCTCCTGGAGCTGGAGAATGAGGAAGGAGGCCCTCGTCCTGAGGACTGCAGCACAAATTGAGCAAGACTGGCTGTTTTGAGGGGCCATGGAGCCCAGCACCTTCTTGTTTGTCCTGCCTCCCACCAGACCTTCTGTGAAGTTTTTTTTTTTTTCTAACTAAAAATGTCCTTGTCTCACCAAGTGCCGGCTCCAGGAAGCATACAGGAGAAATGCTATGTTCTACAGGACTCCCTGTCACTCTCGGAGCAAAGCTGCAGCTAACAAAGGTCAGAGCACTTTAGTTCCTTCACTGATCACCAAAGACCCTTTTCAAAGGAAGGAAAGGCAGAGATGAGCACCAGCGGTACATCAGAAATTGTGTTAAAGGGCATGCACAGCCACCGCCTTTGATTCATGGACAACTCTGTGAGGGCGTATCCTTCCCACCTGTGCTTGCATTCACTCCACCCTTCCCACCCTCCCAACTCTCAGAGTAAGTTTTTTTGCCGGGATCCATCAGCTTCCTGGAGCTGGTATCAATCACAGGTCTAAGTCCCTGGCACCTCACCAAAGTGCCAACATGACAGAGACTGCCAGTGGTGGGGTGAGGTCTCTCACGTGAGATGGATCCAGATAAGTAAGTCTTATGAGTAAGAAACCCACCCTTCTCAGTAATACTGATCTAACAAGGGAGATCCCACAAACCTCCTTATGACTGATTTTATTTCAATTAAGTAGCATCCCTGAAGTCGGTTTTCAAAATATTTGATTCCTGAGTATGTTAAGGTCTTCCAAATGCTTGGCAGCCTAAGAAATAAACTAGGAGCATGAGATCCACACATGTTCTGAAGGGCAGCCCTTCAGGGCAGGCGTGGATCAGCCCTGTGGACTCTCCCTGGATGTCTTAGAACTGGGAGTACACATCTGCTCTTGAGTAGGGCACTCGTGACCTTGGACTGCTTCTCTGAACCTTTGCTGCCATGTGTATAAAATGAAAATAACAGTGAATTCTTCCTCAAATTACTACGAGGATTAAATGAGATAATGTAAGCACAATTCATGTCAGATAATAACGGTAACCACTATTATCAGTTTATATTATAATTGTGGTGGTAATAATTAAATGACCAGACATAAGATGATGAAGTTCTAAAGAAGAGGCTTATTTTACAAAACCACTGGTGAAAGAGAGATTAATATGAGCTGGTGCTTAGGACAAATTCATAAAGGCATTGGGTTTGACCTAGGATGTTTAGATGTAGAACAGAAAGTGAGAGGTATTCCAGGTGGCTGTGGAACTCATGAGCAAATGAAGCTGGGAATAAGTAGGTTTAGAGATACCAGTTTGGTCAAAGGAGAGTGACCACTGACCAGCAGAAGGAGAATATACTGTCCCAAGAAGATGGGCTGGTTGTGGAAAGTCTTACAGATAGCATTTGTCCTCTTGGACAGGGTCAGTCACTGCAGCATCTTTGTCAGTTGGATCCCAATAGGAGGATCCTAGAAGACTCTAGGAATCCAAGGAAGTCAGTACTTCCAGACTCAGAAAAACTTGGGACCACGAGCACCTACTAGGAGCCAATGCAGGGGTGTATGATCAACCTAGAGTATCTCTAGTCCTCACGCTTCTATGTTTGATGACATTTTTTACTTGGTAATACAGAAGAAGACCGACAGGACCTCAGAAGACAGGACTCTGGGAGGGAGGGGGATTATAAAGAGATAAAAAGATAACTAGAGTAACCTAGATAATAAAGAGGTATTAGCTCTGTCAAGAAGAATTCCTTCTCAGAAGTAGATTTCAGACAGGTTAATTGAGGCTACAACTTCCTGTCTTGATGACTTAGTGATATTTTAATGAGATTAGCAAGGAAGTAGCTCAAGAGTTTGTGTCATTGTGCACCAAGCCCTTACCTTAACACCAAGAGGTTCTATTGTAGTTATCTGATTAGTATTTTTTCCCCTCCTACTGCCTGTTTTATTTCTTTATTTTTTAAGAGATTGAAATCAAAAGTGACCGTAAGGTTATTCAACATTGATTCTTCCAAAAGTGCTGTCAGGACAGAAGAGTGTTTGGATGGGATTAAATACTTAGGGAATTGTTGAAACACTAACACAAGGTTTGGGAATTCTGTTCATTTCAGTGAACCATGCCGATCCAGCTCTCTGCTGACCTTACGGAATCCTGTCTGCTTTATTGCATCCTCTCGTCTTTCTACACCCTCAATCATCCCAAATACTCTCAAATGTCTATATCTACAGGGTGCTATTCTAGGATCTAGAAATATGTAATGACCACAACAAAATCCCCAGCTTCATGGGAGCTTTCTTCTACTGGAGGACTCAGGTTAAAAATAATATGATGGAGATAAGTGAATAGTGCTATGAAGAAAAGTAAGCAGGGGCAGAATACAGTGACGCAAAGGGCCTGACTGCTCGGGTCAAAGCAGAGAGCAGGTGGCTGAAGGAGGGAGAACACTGGAGACAGAGGAGGTGGAGGTGCATCGGAGAGGCCTGAAGGAAGGGCTGTGTGCAGCTTGAAAGTCCAGTGCTAGGACTCTGGCTTTGACTTTGCGACAAATACAAAGCCATTGGAGAGTTTGGAACAAAGGAGAAATACAAACATCTCTGTGTTCCAATAAGGTTTCTCTCCTGCTCTGCTGCAAGGTCATATGCTGAAGGGGATTATAGGCAGACGCAGAGAGGCCAGACAGAAGATGGCCACGTACTCCAGGACTGAGACTGCAGGGCTTTGGACCCGCTGAGATGAAAGAATTAAGACATGTAAAGACACTGGATGAATTCTGGAGGTAGAACTGGGGTGACTTGATGGGTTAGATATTTGGGTATACAATATAAAAGAAAAGCCAAACATAGAACAAGGCCTTTGGGCCTGAGAAATAAGAAAAGAGCTGCTATTCAAGGAGACAAGGAGACAGAAGGAAAAGCAGGTTGACAGGCATTTGAGTGGGTGGTGGAGGAATGAAAACCTAGAGACCCAAGAGGTTACCTTTTGACAAGTTAGGAAAACCTGTTAGACATTCACACAGACAGTGATAGAGGCAGCTGAATACACAAGTTTGGATTTCAGGAGGTAGTTTGGGGCTAAATCTATAAACCTGGGTAATCTCAGCACACTGATGATATTTAAAATCATGACACTGCATGAAGATGCCTGGAGACTCACAGAGAGGAGAAATGAAGAGAATCAGAACTGAGCTCTGAGAACCCAAGAGTGAGGCCTGGGAAATGCAAGTTCAGGAAAGAGAAGATGGAAGGAGGGAGAACTTTTGGGTGCCATTCCAGAGACCAAGTCATGAAAGTTTGAAAAATGAGGAGGGGGAACATGTAAAGTGGGAGTCATTAGTGTCACTGTCAAGTACACCTTTGGGAAGATGATAGAAATGTGTTATGGGCTGAAGGTTTGTGTCCCAGTGAAACTGATGTGTTGAGACCCTAGTCCCTCATGTGATGATATTAGGAGGTGTTACGAGATTGGCCTTTATGGGGTAGGGCCCTCGTGATGGGATCAGTGCCCTCAGAAGAGACAGTGGGGTGCATCTGAGGACACAGTGAGAAGCCAGGAAGGGAACCCTCACCAGGAACCAAGTCAGCTAGCACCTTCACCTGGGACGTCCAGACTCCAGAACCTTGAGAAAACAGATTTCTGTGGTTGAGCCACCCAGTCACTGGTACTTCATTATGGCAACCTGAATTGACTAATACACTATGGAAGCCAAGTCTGAGCATAATTTTAGAGAACACTAGAAGAAACTGCAAAGAGTGAGTAGAGAAAATCCTCTTTAGGAATTTTCTATAACATGGAGATGAGAAAGCTGGAAGATGGTCAGGAAACGTGTTTAACAGTGGAAAATATCAGCATAGGGGTCTGCCGAAGGGAACAGCTCATCAGAGAAGGGATGCTGATGATCCCTTTTCATCAGGAGGAGGGACAGTTGACAGGATCTGGAGCACAGCTGGAAGGTCAGCCAATGACTCAAAGAAACGCCTGGAGATCTAGTCAGAAGAGATGAAGGCAAAGGACTGCGCTAGTAGATTTGGTGGCAAGGTGTGTGCATGCTCTTTCATCACAGCAGCCGCGTTCACACTGAAATGGCAACAAGCCAAGAATGAGGAGGCAGAGTGAAGCTTGGCCTCCTGAGCATCACTTTATTGAATCTCACTTATGCATACATGCCTATTTGTCTAGTGATGAATTTGAATATTCTGTACAAATCCAGCTACAATGTTTTAATGAAAAAAGGAAACTAAGAGATGTTAACCCGCTGAAACAATAATCCTGCCTCAGTGACGGATACCAGCCTTGGCAATACAGAACGTTTCTGCCCATCCTCCCAGGCTTGCCCTAGGGGTGCTAACACAGTATATCCTAAGCTTCTGGATGGATAATTCACATTCCCTCTGAGAGCAATGTAATCAACCAAGCCGCTTTAGTGACCCACCAGTTATTTAGAGGATAGAGCACACGTTCATGAGTGCCATCTGTTCTCTGGGTGTCACGAAGCAAGAGCAGAATCAGAGTCTGTGTGTCCAGTTGAGGCCAAAACTCAGCCCCAACGTGCCTTCCTTTACCAAACACAGCTCCTCTCCCTCACTGCCTGCTGGGCCCCCTTCTCTCTTCTTCATGGCCTATGGCTGTGTTTGCAGCTCCCATTGCTGCATGACTGGGTACCAAGATCTTCCTGAGATGCTCAGCAATCTCCCTTAGGCACTCTGACACAAACCCCTAGATAGGCATCTGAAAAGAGGGGCATAGTATGGATGAGAGTCCCCAGTCTTGGTGATGAGCACTTAAAAGATGGTGAGATGTAATAAAATGCACAAAACGTGAGGAGAGTTCAACCAAATATGAGATTCACCATCTCCTTATCTGTGGACCACGGGCTGAGGTTCTGCTTATATCATAAGCCTCTATTTGCTCAGCACTCTTTTCTTTTTTTTTCTCTTTTCATGGCCAGGAAAGCACTTCAAATCCATGATCTCATTCCATTTTTCACTCTAAGTTCAAGATATGGAAATTATTAGCCTCATTTTCCAAACGAGGAAGCTGAAAATTGAAGAGGGGGTATAACTCAGCCAAGGCCAGGACACTGCAAAGTGGCAGAGTGGGAATTAGCCAGGTTCCGTCTGCATTGGAAGCCCTATGCTCTCTGGCATAGTTCACCTCCTGAGTCTGTGCGTCCTCCCTTGGATGTTGTTGATTCGAGCTGGTGTGTGAAAGAGGAGCTCAGGTCAACCCATGAGTTGCTGGAGATGGAAGGTCCACCATTCCTGTCTCTCAGCATCCGTGCTGACAGCTATGAAGAGAAGTCAGTCGTCACAGGTGCAAAGCCTAGTGACACTATCTCAGCATTGCAGGGGGCAGAGTGGGGATCAGACACAATCTAATCCACCCTTGTGTGCGCACAGAATGCCATAGAACAATACCTCTCCAGAGATAGGATGCTGGCAATGTGCGAGTGGCTAAACAGCTGAACCAGAGGGCCCACAACCTCCGTGTGATCAGGGATTACCTGTGTGTGTGGGAGACGTGTGTCTCTGCAGCCTGGGTGATAGATTGGTTGTGTTAATTAATTGTGCACTTTGAAGTTTGTTACCACTTCATACCAAGCATCTCTTTAAAATAAGAGAGAGAGAGAGAAGCAAAACAAAAAACCTAATCTAATATTCAACAAACACTCTGCACCCAAACAGCACATCTTTGTTGGAAACCTTAGTTCCAAGAACCACTTATAGGCTTTCATCAACACATTATAATATTAATCAAGACTCATAATGCAGGGTGATTTGCATGCCAACAAATATATTTACACTGTAAATTGTTTGTTGAGGAGCCTTAGAGAGAAACGCAATTCACTGCCATGGAACTGAATAGGAAGAAAAATCCCTCACTAAAATCCAGAGAAAATAAAGAATCTTTGCGACTTGATCCTCTAGAGCCTTGGGTAAGAGATTCATTAACATTCTGTCTAATTCCTTACAAAGAATTTAGCTCCCAACCCACTGAATGCCTCTGAAAAAAAATCAGTTTCAATGTAAGTTTGCATGGAATTTGTCCTCTTACTGGTATACATGAGAGAATGTGCCTTGTGATCACAGCCTTTACAGGAGGATAGAGATCAGACCAGGAGATGGATGAGGAGATAGGCCCCTCCCTGAGAAGTCCCCGGGAATTTTGTTCAGGTCTCTGGACTGTGCCTTGTCGGTGTGACCTTCTGACAGAGATCACGTGTGTCTGCTTCTCCCTGGTCCCATCGCTGCCTCTGTAACCACAGCCACTAATCATCTCCTTCGGGGACCACTGTGTGAGCGGCCCCATCGGCTCCCTGCACACACGCTTGACTGTGGCTCCAGGTCGTAATTTATAGCATCCAAATCCCATTTATAGGACAGGAGACTAGTCCTTATAATAAATGGCAGGTCACCCTCCTTACAAGTCTCTCCATCGTGTGGCCCACCTGCCATGCACCCCCCTGCTCTGGGACCTTTTCACACCCCACTTAGAGGTCATCCCCTTCCCCTTTCTGGGCTTCCAGCCTGCCTCCGGGACCCTGCTGGCAAACCCTCCCAGCAGTTTGTACTTCTATTTCAGAGCATTTATCACAGTGAGCAATTAAATAATTATTTTAATTCATTTAATTTAAAGTCTATTTCCCTCATTCCCACTCATTTTCATAATGTATTCCGGAATATCACGAGAGATGCAGTACAATATACTAGAAGAGTGCTGTTGAAAATAAACTTCATCGTCTTCATTCATTTGCTTATTTGGCCCATATAAATTTAGTGCCCATTGTACACAAATACTATTCAGTGATATATACACACACTTAATAAACATTCTGGCTTTTAATTCTACCTCTACCCCTTCCAAACTGAATAATAATTTGGGGCAGATTGCTAATCTTTTTTCTTTTTAAACCTACTTAATATTCTCATCTATAAGATGTAGCTAACAATAGTGACTGACATAAGGAATATGAAGATTAAGTGAATAGATCTATATAAAATATGAACAAGGGTACCTGGTGTGTAGAATTTCTGAGAAGTACTAGCTGCTCTTAGTGTTTTTATGATGAGTGCTACTCTAGATAAACAATATACTAGGCACCATAAGGAATACAATTTTTGTTGTTGCTGTCATTTACTTGATAAGTCATGTCCAACTTTATGCAATGCCATGGACTGCAGCCTGCCGGGCTCCTTGTCCACACGATTTCCCAGGTAAGAATACTGGAGTGGGTTGCCATTTCCTCTCCAGGAATAAAATGGACTAAATTGTAAACCCTGCCCTCGTGGAGTTTGCTATCTCGTAAGCAACATAAATTGTAAATACCAGCACTCAGCACATTTGTAAGTTGGATGCTTGACACACACAGCACCGCATCTCAGAGTCAGGTCATTTCAGGTGGTGTGAGAAGTGAAAACTCCTATCCCTCTGACCAAGGAAGTGGAAGTTGAAGCGAGACTCCAGAAATCTGTTGCTGAACTGTCAACCCACCGAGGTCACAACCCCTGAGACTCGACACATCTCAGACACAATGCGGAAAGACAGTCCTTTAATCCCCCGGGACTCTGACCACACAATGACCTCGCTGTCCTACTGGGCTTTGTCCCCATGGTGACTGCTGATTTTAATTTTATTTTCTAGCAGAAATATAAGAGCCTTGTGAAGCAGCAAGTGGAAAGAAGACCTCGCTGGAGTCAGAGCCCAGCCTCCCCGTATTCATCCAACAAACAGACCTCCATCAGGCGCTGGGCAGGTCAGCTCCATGGATGGCAGCCGGCTGGCTCTGAGCAGGTGGAAGTCATCCCTTCAGCTTCCTACTGTGAACAGTAAGTGGACCTTCCCTAAGACACAGACTGATCAGAGGCTGTGCTTGCCTTTGAGAGACTGAGTCTTGGAGATGCTCATGCAAGGTTGCCTCTTGAGCGCTGGGGGACTGGCTGTGGGTGAGGCTGAGGGGTGACAGAGTGAGGAGAGAAAGGACTGCGGGGGTGGGCAGGCTCAGAAGTGGCTTCACAGTTAACCTGACCCATGAGCTGAGCTGGAACATAAGGAAGGGGTGTTGTTGGAGGGGTGCGTGGAATTGTGATATTCTTGGCAAAGGGGGACACCTCAAGGAAAGATACAGGAGCAGACTTGATGCCCTTAGGAAAACCAAGTCATCAGAAATAAGGGGGTTCTACCAAAGCTTCAGCACACTCTGCTGAGCGTAGTAGGTGGCAGGAAGGATGATGGAGGCGAGGGTGATGACTGTGTTCTGTGCCAAAGTGCTCAATCATTTAGTCATGTCCAACTCTCTGCGGCCCTATGGACTGTAGCCCACCAGGCTCCTCTGTCCTTGGAATTCTCCAGGCAAGAATACTAGAGTGGGTTGCCATTTCCTCCTCCAGGAGATCTTCCTGACGCAGGGATCAAACCCATCTCTTGTGTCTCCTGTATTGACAGGCAGGTTCTTTACCACTAGCCCACCGGGGCCAATACTAAAGTACTTTTCCAATAGAGGCGCAGAAACTTTTTGCCATTAATAAAAAATTAAAATGCACATAAAATTAGAGACAGCCGCTGGGCTCCTCGTCCACACGATTTCCCAGGTAAGAATACTGGAGTGGGTTGTCATTTTCTCTCCAGGGATAAAATTGACTAAATTGTAAACCCTGCCCTCGTGGAGCTTGCTGTCTGGTAAGTAACATAAATTGTAGATACCACCGCTCTGCACATTTGTAAGTTGAATGCTTGACACACACAGCATCTCAGAGAGTAAGGCCATTTCAGGTGGTGTGAGAAGTGAAAACGCCTATCCCTCTGACTTCAGTAAAACTCTAAACCATATGAAATTGTTTTTTAGGTCAGTAACAACCTAATATAGGCAATTTTATATGGTTCAGCCTAAATAGAATGAATACTCCTATATACATCATATAGGTTTAACAGTTACTAATATTTTTACCAGATTTGTTTCATTTTTCCCAGAAATATGTTTAAATTCCTGCCATATGGCATCTCTCCCATAAATATTTACTATGCATCCCTAAACTATAGATTTGTTTCTACACAAACACAATACAGTTATCAAGCCTAGCGTAATCAACAAATGTCCACATCACCTAATAATAAGTCCATATTCAAGTTTCTCCAGTTGCCTCAAACAGATTTTATACTTGATTTATTCAAACTTGGATCCTCTCAACAAGCAGAGCATATTTGGTTATTATGTTCCTTAAGTAAATAGAATTTTAAAAACAGTAGTTATAGGTAAAGCCTTTGGGGGTACTATGTTTTGTTTATATAATGAGGATCTTTGTGTATTCTAAATTTGACCAAATAATTTGTATGATTAATGGATTCAGTCATGAAATAAAATTACACAGAGTCTAAATTTACCTTTATTTTCAGTTATGTGAACTGAGATATGGAAGATTAGTTGATTTATCCTAGGTCATATGGTTGCTCAATAATGTGTCAATTCTTTATAGGTCCTTGCCACAATTAAAACCATAACTACTATCAACAAAGCAAATATATATATATATACACACATATGTGTGTGTATATGCACACATACACACACACAAATGGATGTAAATTTTTTAAATCACCACTTTGCAACTACACTAGTAACAATTAACTGAGGTGGGATTCACCAATGAATGTGAAAACTAGTGGGCAAGCATTTGATGAGGACAAACTATTGACAGAATCTCAAAAGATCTTGCCAGAAATTACTGACTAATTTCAATGAAAAATAACAACATTACAATGGATATCTTGGCAGATACAGCCTTAACCAAATGATGACACTCATAATGAGAAACAACAACATCATGTGCCTCCCAGCATGAGAAAAACACGTCATATATGTGGTGCTCTTGCCAAAAATTGCATTGTCTGCATCTGGGCATGAGGACACATCAGATCCTCTAAATGAGTGATATTCTACAAAAATGTCTACTCCTTGAAACACAAAAATAAACTAAACAAACTAAAGAGGTACAACAACTAAGTACATTGTGTGATCCTGTACTGGTTCCCTGAGTGAAAAAAATGTTATAAAGAACATTATCGGGAAAATGGGAAATTTTGGAATAATAATAATGTATCTAATAATAATATTGTATCAAGATTAAATAGCCTAATTTTTATAATCATATTAGAAATATTGCATTCTTCGGAAATATGCACTGAAGTGTTGGGATAAAGAGCATGATATCTGTAGCTTACGCCAAAAGGGTGGGAAAAATGTTAATTCACAGTATGTCCCTTATCTGTCGATCTATCATCAATCTATCTATGTATCTACCTATCAATCCATCTATGCATCCCTCCACCCATATAGAAGATCATAAAAAACATGCCAAAATGTTAATAGTAGGCAAATCTTTTGAGAAGTTAGTGTTTTGTGCTATTTTTGCATTTTTTTCTGTAAGTTTAGAGTTATCTCAAAGTAAAAATTAAAATAGTTCATATATGTAAGATATGTATGGTTACCACACCAATCATACACATGAATGTGATCTTCTCAGAACAGCCCTTGGTGGTGTGTGTGTATATGTGTCCGAGTATATATTCAAACAATTTAGTTAGTAATATTCTCATTTTGCACATGAATAGGCTGAGCTCAGCGAGGTTAAGTGATTTGTCTGAGGTCAAAATATCAGCACATGAATTCGGAAACCTGGAGTCCAAGTTAAGCACACAATGAAAACTCTCTTAATTAATGTCTGTTTAATGTCCCTTAGCTGGCAGGCTGAGTTAACTGGACGCCTCTATTCTCTGAAGGTCAGGCCCTCTGATGTCCACCTGAATCCCCGCCCTTCTCTCTGAATTACCCAGGAACTCATCCACTCACTGGTTAAGTCGCATGCTTACCAAGAGTCAGTTGCGTCTTCCCCCAAATCTGTTCTTAGCAGATGTACTTTTTCATATAATTACATAATTTCCCTAAATTCCTCATAAACTAAATTCATGATACAATATGAGTGGGAAAAGAGAACTGCTGTTTCCATGAAAACTTAAGTAGGATATTTTAGGAAAATTCAATAACTGCAAGTAGATTTTTTTTAAAAAACTGCATTAAATGTGGGAGCAAACTGTAATTGATTAGAGAAAAAATTATAAAAGACTAAAAGTGTTTTGTACTCAGATGTTTCACAAGAGCCTCCACCCTCATGCCTGGCTTTAAATAAACCCAGGGTCGGGATCATGAGCGATGATGACGCAAGAATACTGTCTTGGGAAGAAGATACTGGTTTCTCGTCAACCAACTCAATCTCAAAGAAAAGAACTGGCTCCTCCAAAGTCAAATGAAGGTACATTGACATGGTTTGGTGTATTTGCAATATTTCTGCCTTCGTTTATGAATCACACTGTACATGGCTTTTCCTGATTACAGACCACCTGCTTGTCCTATTTGAGATCAATAGGGCTGGGCAGTTCCCACTCCCCACTCACATGGGTCTACAATTACATAACAGACCATCTGCAGTTAGGAACTGGGGAAAGCTGTGTCCCTATTCTATCTAAATATGATGCTATTGACTGATACATGGTAGGGCTTGGTATGAACCATCCACCTCCTTTCTGCCTCTAGACCACTGAACCATCCATGTCCCTAAATCCCCCATCCATTAAATCAAGATGGGAGATACTAAGCTCTGTGCAATTTGGGGGTCTGCTAATTAAAATGATGTAACAATAGAGATCTATATCTATAGAGGGTCCTCTTGTTCTCCAGTCTGGGAAACAATATGTATTGCTGCTGTTTGTTAATGACTGGGGAACTCTGGAGGTGTTGGTCTGACCTGTGACCTAGAAAACGCCACATAAAGCTGACGCATTTCAAGGCAGAGAAAGCTTTTTGATGGATACATCATCTCTCTCACTCACTGCTGCCTAAGTAAAGGAAGAAGAGAGAAGGACACGCCCTCTGCCCTTGACCCCAGCCTGGCCCTCACCAAGGGGTGATCTGTCCAAAGCAAAGTCACAGGTAGATGGGAGCAGTGGGAGGTGGGAGGAAGCCTGGAGAAGAAAACGAAGAAAGAAGCACTTTATTTGATAAAATTGTAAAGTGCAGCTTGCACATTGGAGAAAGAATCTCCGGGTAATAAATGTCAGGTTTATCAACAATTGAGCCTCTCTATTCCTGCCTGAAATTGCTCCTTAAGGTCAGCTTCCTAAGTGCTCCCTCGGGGACCAGGTTGCTCTGCTGAGTAGGTTTGTGGCGGCTGCCGTGCTGCCGGGGACAGGAAGGGGATGCGGGGGCTACCGGGTCTGCACATCCTGTGATTGGGGTCTGCAGTGAAAAGAGCGATAAATAAGCCGGGTGGTTTTCATAAAGGGAAACATCCAGGCATCTATACCAACCAGAGTCTGTGAGTGCACGGGATGGAGTGGTTATTTAATGTTAGAATCGCCTTCTCTCGACAAGAAAAAATACCCACCCTGGCACGAGGCATCTCTTGTAGCAAACCTGCTCCCCGTCACGGAGAGGGAGCTCTCGTCTCAGGACTTGCCCCCATCCCCAGGGCAGGTGTGGCCTCCAGATGCTGAAGTCACATATTCTGACCAAAGCAACATCTCAAGGTGGGAAACAGAATGAAAGTATGGGTGTGTGCACATGCAAAATTGAACACGTGCACCCCAAAGCCAATAGTGAAAGGTCAGACTGCTGGATCCCCTCTTATCCTCATCCCTATGCCAGGGACAGACACTACTTTCATCCCATTTCCCCACCATCTTCAGAGAAAGACAGTGAGTCGAAGAACGTTTGTGGAAATTTACAAGATGTCAGCCTGTAGAAACAGGGCCCTTGTGAGCATAGTAGCGACTGGCTGATGATGTTCTGAAGAAGTTTGTAAACAGAAGGCAGGGAGAAGATGAGAACAAACCTCAAATGCACGTCTCATCTCGAGCATGTGTGCTGTTGAGAGGGAAGGTTAGGACATTACAGCAGTTTTAGCTGATTTTGAAGCAAGATCCTTCAGCGTTGATTTTTGGGGGAGAGTTAGAAAAGGGAAAAGGTTCAGAATTTTAGCTTTTGTTATCAAACTGTAGGCAGTCATTCAGATATCCAGAGACATTTATTGAACACAAACTATGTTCCAGGCACTATCTTAGATGCTGAAGTTGCTGCAGTATAACACAGACACACATTCCCACCTTCCTGAAGCTGAAATTTCAGTGGCATGCATAGAACCTCGTTATAAGCTTGTGGGGAAAAAAAATCAGCAAGCATTTGAAGTCAGTTAGCTTTATGCTGGGGCAACTACCTTCAGAATAAGGAAAAAAGAGGAAGAAAGAGAAAAAGACAAGATACTGAAGTGAGTCTCCATGAGGGCTCTGCGCTCAAATTCCTATTACAGAACAGGTTCACGAGCCTGCCAAGCCCCTGGAAACAGTGCGGTTTTCACTGGTGAACTATTTCACAGCAGATTTCTCTGCCAGGGTGGCTGAGGCCATACTGTGCACATTACCTGCTTTCATGTTAGGCTAATGGTTCACCCTTGAATCTGTAACCTGGGAGCCCTCTCCGCCCACATGGCCGTTCTCAGCGACATTCCCAAGGAGCTTGCTGGAAACTGCGGCTGCAGAAATCGAACCAGCGACTGCAGAAAGATGCATGTGGAAAAGGTTCCTGGAAGAAAGAGTGGAGAAGGGGAACTTGGAAGACACAGTGACAAACACACCATGAAAGGGAGGGGCCGAGCCGGGCTGAGGGTTGATCTATATTTCCTGGGGTTATGGCAGCAGGGCCGTGATAGACCATATGGTCTGGCCTTGACCCTCACATCTCTGCACGCCCTCGGAGCAGCAGCCCTTGCTGTGGCTGGCTTCCACTTCTTGTTATTCTTGGCACTAGGAGTTCTGATCACAGGATGGTTCAATATCATAATCCAAAGCTTCCGATAGAAACCATCTGGAAGAGCAACCAACTTTAACCTTGAGGGCTACTTGAAAATAACCTTCATCCACCGAGCCCTGTGTTCACATGGAAAATAGGTTATTCAGAGCATGTTTCAGAAGGCATCAGGGTCTTGGGAGCCATCCACCTCGCAAAGGACCAACATTTATACCCACTCAGCTCTGATATCTACAGAATGCATTTCCCCCAACTGCTTAGTGCCAATATGCTGGCTACTTGCATGCTGGGGATGCAAGAAACAGGGCCGAAAAGGTGACAAAATTCACTGCAAGATGTAAGGAACAGAGGACATGGAGGCCACACCTGCAATAAATCAATTAGCCAATTATTCAGAAGAAATACAGTTAAGGAGACTGGTGGTTCTTACTATGGACTCTGAAGGCAGAGAAAGGAACAGGTAGAAGGAGACGTGGAAGGTGGGCAGTCAACCCCATCGTTATTTCTTCTTTATCCGAGGCTCCCTGGGTTTCCTGTGGAAGTTCCCAAGGGACAGGATGGTAGCTATCAATACGTGGCTGGCATCTTTCATGCACATGGTGTTCTCAGAGGACACTGTAGCCTCTAAGTCTGTGTGTGTGTGTGTGTGTGTGTGTGTGTGTGTGTGTGCGCGCGTGCGTGCTCAGTTGCGTCTGGCTCTTTAAGTCACCATGGACCGTAGCCCGCCAGGTTCCTCTGTCCATGGAATTTTTGCAGCAAGAATATTGGAGCTGGTTGCCATTTCCTACTCCAAGGGATCTTCCCAATCCAGGGATCGAACCCGCATCTCCTGAGTCCCGTGCATTGGCAGGCAGACCCTCCGAGAGAAGGAGCCAGGTGCTGTTAGGAGAGAAGGGTGACATCTCGGGTCTGTTTAATACCACAGGAGACAGGAGTTCTCACTGCCACTTCTTATAAATGAGGCATTGCTGTTTTGGCTGGGCAGGATGTTGGAGCTGCTGGAGCCAGAGCCAAGAATGCCCCCTCCCCACCACTGCACCCTGTTCTGTCTCTGGACATGAGCCAACCAGCCCAAAGCCCAGGATTCTAGCCGGGGCTTGGCCATGGTAGGGCATATGCCATTTCCCTATATAGTGATCCTCAGATCAAATGCTTCTACTCTTCTGATTGCTGGGAGATAAGATACCACTGAAGATACTGGAATACATCACCTTTTCTGTCACCTGATGGAGCAACAAGAGGAAAAGGTGATAACTAGGAACTACTCCGGGTACCAAAATCCTTACCTGGAATAGTAAGAACTCAGCTAGGAAAGCTCTGAGATCTAAAATTGGGTCCTAGTTATGACCTGCCTGGCAAATTCTTGTTACATAGACACAACAGAGCAGACCCTGGCCTGTCCTGCTGACTAAGAGATGTTTACTAGGAGAGCGAGTGGCTCTTTTTTTGAGTTTTTTAAAATTTGTTTATTTTTCATTGAAGTATAGTTGATTTACAATGTGTTAAATTCTGCCGGACAGTAATGTGACTCAGTTATGCACGTATTTTTATTGTTGTCCAGTCGCTAAGTCATGTCCAACTCTGCAACCCCATGGACTGCAGCACGACAGGCTCCCCTGCCCGTCACTGTCTCCTGGGGTTTGCTGAAACTCATGCCCATCGAGTCCATGATACCATCCAACCATCTCATCCTCTGTATACATATATACATTCTTCTTTTGTATATTATTTTTCATTATGGTTTATCCTAGGATATTGAATATAGTTCCTGTGCTATATAGAAGGACCTTGCTGTTTATTCATCCTCTGTATAAATAGTTTACATCTGCTAATCCCAAATTCCCAGTTCATGAGTTCTCAGTATGACCCCACCTTACAACGGGGGCTTCCCTAGTGGCTCAGTGGTAATGAATTCACCTGCAATGCGGGAGACACAGGCTTGATCCTAGGGTTGGGAAGAACCCCTGAAATAGGAAATGGCAACCCACTCCAGTATTCTTGCCTGGGAAATCCCATGGACAGAGGAAACTGGTGGGTTACAGTCCATAGTGTTGCAAAGAGTTGGACACAACTTAGCTACTAAACGTACAACACACCTTAGAACAAGGAACTGCACTAGGTCCTAGTGGAATCAATAAGATTTTCAGGGACCCCAGCATCTGACAAACTTCGTGCACAAGGATAAGTGTGTGGTGACCCAGGGGGTCCCAGGAGGTGGAACAACCCACGGGGCTAAGGCCACACCCCTCCCCTTCCTGCAACCCACCCCTTTACAGTCCCAGCACCTCCACGTTTGTTTTATCTCTGGATACTAGTCACTCCATCATGGACAATCTTTGTGACCCCATGGACTGTAGCCTGCAAGGCTCCTCTGTCCATGGGGATTCTCCAGGCAAGAATACTGGAGTGGATTGCCATGCCCTCCTCCAGGGGATCTTCTCAACCCAGGGATCAAACCCAGGTCTCCAACATTGCAGTTGGATTCTTTACCATCGGAGGCACCAGGGAAGCCCATGAATACTGTTGTGGGTAGCCTAATCTCATGGGGATCTTCCTGACCCAGGAATTGAACTGGGGTCTCCTACTTTGCAGGCAGATTCTTTATCAGCTGAGCTCCTAGGGAAGCTCCCTGGACACTATAAATGATATTTTATTTTCCAAAAAGTGACTCTGTTGCTTAAATAAAATTATGGAGGTCCTCAGTGAGAGATCTGGTTGCCCTAGATTTCAAATTGATCCCCAAGGGCTGTTTCCCCGCAGCACGAGCTAATTTGCAAAAGACAGCTGCATCACCTGGGCCGAGCCAGGGCTCAGCACCAGAGTGTAATGGAAGCTCAGCTTAGCCCCTTAGTCACTGAAGGCTGGTCTTGGAGTCGGATCTGGGTGGCAATGGAGAAGGAGAAGGCTCTGCATCAGAAACCGATTGCCTTGCTCTGACGGGAGATGCAAATTCAGGGCCCAAAAGCCCACTTCAGGGAAGGAAGACAGCAGTCCTGATGAGCAGAGGAGGGTGGAGGCCGAGGTACACAGACCGACAGACAGACAGCGGCAGAGGCATACAGAGAAGTGACGTGATGACACATCCTCTTTGCTCAGCCTGCCGCTCCCTTCTAGGAAGGGGGCCAACAGAAATTCTTCCACTCAGCAGTGCCCAGATAGACACGAAAGAAAACAAAAAGGGGATTAATCTCGGCCTTGCAGGTGCCCCTCAGCCTCCCCGCTAACACCCGCCTTCCGCGAGGGTCTGATTTTCGGAGGGCTGTGCCAGCCGCTGAAATGCCCACCGCGGGCCCTGCCCCTCCTCCCCGGCACATTTCATTTTATTTCTATCAAGCAGTGCTTCTGATTGCTTCAGTCTGGAGGGCTGGCAGCGCTGCATCAACCTGCCGGGGCCCGGCGAGTGAGATGGGCTGCCAACTCGGCTATCAAAGGACCGCTTCTGTACTCGCAGGATCCTGGAGACCCGACAAAAAGCAGCAATTGAAAAGCCTCAGCCTCATGGTGGCATTTTCTTGCCTCACAATTAACCTTCACGTTGGTAAACACACTATGAGCTTTGCATCAAAAACTACTGCTCACACCCTTCCTTCACTTTGGAAAAGAGGCCCAGTGCAGGGTTCCAGGGACCCACTTCCATCCCCTCCCATCCTAGCAGGCCACATGTACCCCCCTTCTTCTGGATGCCACCTGCCCCTCTGGCTCTTTAGTTTTTATCGCCTCTCCTTCCTCATCCACTCCGGCCCACAATGAGTTAAGTGATTCCACCGGGTCTAAACACACTTGGAAATAACTCTATCAATCACCACAGGAGCTCTGAGAGGGGGAGGATTGCACATGCACATTTTAATTGAGCTTTGTAGAGAGAAAAGGCTCTGTTCTCAGCACCCACTAGTCTGCAGTCAGACTAGAACAGTAAGGATTTGACTTTCAAAGGTTTCTGGTCCCAAATTGTATCCTACCGCCCAGCCCGTCTGGATGAACATCAGGACGTGCCTTCCAGAAGGTCACCTGACACATAGAATGCAGGGCTCCTGGCTCCCGGATGTGGAGCCTCCTCTTTTCATTCCTGCTGCTCTGGGCCACACGCTGGAATAACTGACCATTCTTTTAAACTTTCCTCGTCTATTACCGGGGGCTTCCTTGCGGCTCAGATGGTAAAGAATCTGCCTGCAATGCAGAAGATGTGGGTTCGATTCCCAGATGGGGACGATCCTCTGGAGAATGAATGGCAACCCACTCCAGTATTCTTGCCTGGAGAATCCCACGGAGATTCCAAAGGCCTAAAAGCACTAAGCGACCCCCACCCCCAAATACCTTACATCAACCTGCTGGGGTGGAGGGGGCATCTTCCTCCTACAGGATCTGGCCAATAAGAATTGGAGAATGTAACATGGATGATTGCACAAGGACCTTTGTGTTGGAAATTCTCAAGCCCAGCTCCCTCTGCAACTCCTCTTTTACCCTGGATTCCCAGCCTGTTGGCCAAAGGGAGTTAAGATTCCCCAGCAACAACTCCAAGGGCTGAGGGGTTATCCATTGATAAAGCATTGATAACACAAGCAGGTTGCACGCAATTCCAGTTTCTCAGATCCTTGTTTCTGGGATTCAGGTTTCATTGGCCTCCCCTTTCCGAGACTTCTCCCATGTTCCCTTCCTCGTAGCCTCACCATTTCATTCTGCACTGTCCTGTTTCGCTGGTAGATTTGCTGTGGCTGTGCATATTGTAAGGGCTGGGTGCACAGACAGTAATTAACAAATGCCTATTGATTAATATACACAGCATCACGGTGACCAGCACATTTTTATTTGCTATTTGCATGGCATTTATTGCCACTCACTTTAGCAGGCAGAGCCATATCCTGTAGTTCTTATGTTTCTTCCAGTTCAGCCCCACTAAAGTGGTTTCTGGAACATGTGAAGGATTATGGTCAGAAAAGATATGAGAGCATTTCACTTACACATACAATTGGTATGTTTTTCTTCTGATTTACAGATGATTTTGGAATATTACTAAATGGCTAATGTGATCAACTGACTTGCTAGGTAAAGACAGGTAGCTAACTGGAGCTGCATCTCTGAGGATGCTAACTCCCCCACCTTGGCGTGGGAAGCACATCCAGACTACTGTAAGTGAGCCCAGGAGTTTAATGGCTGAGTTAGGCCATCAGAGCTACTGGTAAGTTGGAGTTTTGCTTGAAGACAGAGAAGGTGTGCTTCCTTATTGGGTTTGATTATTTACATTGCCTGATTATAAGGTATATCACTTCCAGAATTGATTTGATGTGCTATGATTGCACCAGCTTTTTATTATGTGACCTGATAACCAATGGGTTTGAGTGAACTCTGCAGAATTATCTATTCATCTTCTTTTGATAACCACCGAATACACGCTTGCTCCTTGGAAGAAAAGCTATGACCAACCTAGACAGTATATTAAAAAGCAGAGACATCACTTTGCTAACAAAGGTCCATCTAGTCAGTTATGGTTTTTCCAGTAGTCATGTACAGATGTGAGAGGTGGACCATAAAGAAGGCTGAGCACTGAAGAATTGATGCTTTCAAACTGTGGTGCTGGAGAAGACTCCTGTGCGTGCTAATTCACTACAGTCATGTCTGCCTCTTTGCAACCCAACCCCATGAACTTTAGCTCGCCAGGCTCCTCTGTTCATGGGATTCTCCAGGCAAGAATACTGGAGTGGATTGCTATGCCCCACTCCAGGGCATCTTCCCAACCCAGGGATTGAACCTGCATCTCTTACACCTCCTGCGTTAGCAGGCGAGTTCTTTATCACTGGTGGCTTCCCTGGTGGCTCAGACGGTAAAACGTCTACCTACAATGCGGGAGACCCGGGTTCGATCCCTGGGTCAGGAAGATCCCCTGGAGAAGGATATAGCAACCCACTCCAGTACTCTTGCCTGGAAAATTTCATGGACGGAGGAGCCTGGTAGGCTGCAGTCCATGGGGTCACAAAGAGTCAGACACGACTGAGCAACTTCACTTTCCTTTCCTTTCTTTACCACTAGCGCCATCTGGGAAGCCCAGAGAAGACACTTAAGATTCCTTTGGACTGCAAGGAGTTCAGACCAGAAAATCCGAAAGGAAATCAGCCCTGAATATTCATTGGAAGGACTGATGCTGAAGCTGAAGCTCCAGTACTTTGGGCACTCGATGCAAAGAACCTGCTCATTGGAAAAGACCTTGATGCTAGGAAACATTGAAGGCAAAAGGAGAAGCAGGTAGCAGAGGATGAGGTGGTTAGATAGCATCATCGACTCATTGGACAAGAATTTGAACTAACTCCAGGAGGACAGAGGAACCTGGCATGCTGCTGTCCCAAAGAGACAAACACGACTTAGTAACCAAACAACAATACCTCCTATATAACAAACCCTGGTGAGTTACTATTCTACTCCCCAGAGACTATAGCTGAGAAAAGTTACATGAACTGCCCAAGGCCAAACAGCTGTGTGTCAGCCCTGGATTCCAGGTCTGTGACAGCAAAGTCCTTGCTTCTCACTGCACTTTGCTGAAGGCTTAATGAACACTGCTTTTTGAGGTCCGAAAAGATGATACACTGTAAGAAGCATGCAGAGTTACCTCTACGAGAGTCTCATCATCACCTAAAGGACCCGTGGGCTGGACAGGCAAAGCAACAATGATGATGAGCTGTGAAGTTGGAAAGACTTCTTACATTAACCTCCAGCATACTACTCTCCTGAACTGAAACCTTGCTTCCCCAACTAAATTACAAGCTCCGGGCCCATGTCACTGTATTGTTGCCCTAAGCACCTAGCAAAGCAACATGTGCAACACTCGTCACCAATCAATCTCGGATTACTTCTACTCTGAGAAAAGGAGACCACATGTTGAACAGTCTATCTGAAAAGTGACCCCTACACACCCCAGCTGATTCTGCTTGATCACAGGTCCCATTTATGCTTCAGAAAACACTCTTTCTGGGTTCTCTGGCCCAGGCCATCACCTCCTAGAGATGGAGCCAGAAGGCTTAATAAACACTGCTTTTTGAGGTCCGAAAAGATGATACATTATAAGAAGCATGCACACTCAGTTGCTTCTGTCGTATCCAACTCTTTGTGACCCTATGGACTATACCCAGGCTCTTCTGTCCATGGGATTCTCCAGGCAAGAATACTGGAGTGGGTTGCCCTGCCTTCCTCCAGGGGATCTTCTTACCCAGAGATCGAACCTATGTCTCCTGCATTGCAGGTGGATTCTTTACCACTGAGCCACCGAGGAAGCCCACACTGACCTGTACGAAGTGTGAAATAAATCCAGCAGGTTGTTGCCCTGAGAGGGATGGGGACCCGGAGCTCTGGGAGCTGGCAGTCATCCTGGGGCACGTGCCAGCCACCCAGCTGAGTTATTAATACATGAACTTTGCCACTGCTCACCCACGCTGCCTGCTGATTTTTATACCATGTTGCATAATTAATCTGTCAACATTCAGTGATAGGGTATAAATATTAATAATATGATCACACAGTGAGCTGTTCCCTTTACAATTCAGCGTCGAGGAGGTACATTGGCCACTTAATCTTGCTAGATTCAGAAGAGAAGAGGGGAGGAAGGAGTGGAGGCAGAGGAAGGGGTGAGCTAATTGGGAAGAGGTGCTTCCTGATCGGAATATGGCCTCACACTCGACAGTTTTGGATGGGAGTTTAAAGGCACACCACTTTGAAGCCAGCTGAGTTACTTAATTCTCAAGTAATGGGATAAACCTTTTCTCTGTTTTCTTTCCTTTTTTTTTTTTTTTAACTCAAGGGACAGAAAGCTCTTGTGTTTCCCTCTGTTTCATCTCTTCTCTGGGTGGGCTTAGTAGTAACTTCAGGGGAGAGCTAAGCCAATCATTTTCTGTTTCCTGAAAGCTCCTGGAAAGCTGACAGGCAATTGTTTATGAGTTTCAACAGAGGCACTGAAATGTCGGTGTGATTGGATAAACCAAGGACAGGATCACGCTGTACCATTATAGCTTTACATGAGGTGTCCTTTTCCATTCTGCTTGCCAGACACTCCTCCCTGTTTGTGTTCATCAAATAGCCTCTAAAAACCTACAGTTTCCAAGAATTTGACTGAATTGTTCTTTGGGGAGCTCCTCTTGGCCCCAGGCTACCTAGGGCTTCCCTAGTGGCTCAAATGGTAAAGAATCTGCCTGTAATGAGGGAGATCCAGGTTTGAACCCCTGGGTCAGGAAGATCCCCTGGAGAAGGGAATGGCTAACCACTCCAGTATTCTTGCCTGGAGAATCCCATGGATAGAGGAGCCTGGTGGGCTGCAGTCCATGGGGTCGCAAAGAGTCAGACAGGACTGAGCAACTAACACTTTCGCTTTCAGTTTTCAGGCTACCCACATTGCCATAGAAGCTCACTTAGCCTTCTCCCACCTTCCATTCTAGGCATTCATGCAGTCTTTCAAGGAATACTTCTCGAGCATCTCCTTTGAGTAGGTACCATATTAAGAGATCTAGGAGATTTAAAAAAGTCAAGTGCAAATCATCACCTCAAAGAACTAAAATTTAGTGCAACAATAAATCATGAATAGCAGCAACTGTTACACAGATGGCAAAATTATCCCCACAGAAAGAATTCAGATACATTTTTTATATCCTTGTTCTTCTATGGAATTTTACAGTCTCATTCTGGTAATTGTGCTTTTGTTGTGTCTTTTATTAGTGTGTCCATTTTACTGTCACTGTAATTTTCTCTCTATATACCACCAGCAAATAAGCAGGTGGGAAAGAAAACTGAAATGGACCTCTGAGATTCTCCATCCCCACCAAGTCATTTCTCAGATGAGAAAATCAAGGCCCAGAGGAATTACATACGTCGAGTCAGAGTCTCAGTTATTGGAAGAAGAAGGATTAGGCCTGGGCTTCTCAGTTCCCAGACTTAATGCTTTCATTATCAATGTATTCCTTGATTTAAAAAAAAAAAAAATAGAAAAGGATTTTAATGGAATCCATTTTCATCTACTTCTAACATACAATTAGTAACACTGTGGTTGCACTGAAATTGTCTCTTTCTTTAAATTGAAGTCTACCAAATCTATGTCCCGTCGAAAGGATGTGAAGATAGGATCCCGACAAGATTAGTATGGCCCCTGAGATGACACTGACTTTTTCATATCCTTAATCTCAACATCCAGGAATGGGATTCTGTAGTTCC
The DNA here is from genome assembly GCF_033118175.1 of Dama dama. Classification (NCBI taxonomy): domain Eukaryota; kingdom Metazoa; phylum Chordata; class Mammalia; order Artiodactyla; family Cervidae; genus Dama; species Dama dama. The sequence continues at coordinate 16,872,911 of NC_083682.1, forward strand.
CTGCTATCCCTGAAACTGTGTTCAAAATCTGAGGGTACAGCTTTAGGTACTTTAACGGGGATGGGAAGTAAGAGGTTCTTCAGAAGTTGTATCACATTCTCCAAGTTACCGGTGGCTATTGACAGACAGATAAAGAGGGAGACTCCTCTTGGTGGTTTATATCATGCTGGAGAGACCTCAGGGCCCCAGACTCTCCCACTCCAGCTTTCAGCCTGAATGTGTGGTCCTTGACTGCAATGGAATGCTAATGAGGCCAGACCTCCAGTCTGTGTAATACAAATAAGGAGCATGGCAGATTCTGCCATCAACTCTCCATCACTTTGTTTTACAGAGTACAGAAATGAAAGGGATGCTTTAGATTAAAAGATCTGTTTAATGGTCTGATTAATTCATTCCAACAGACCGAAACTGTTCTAGGGTGCTCCTTTGGCTCCTAACCTTTTCAGCTTGTTTTCATGCAAGCCACCTTTCCTTTTTACTGCCTTCTTTTTTTCTTTTGTATTTAATTTAATATTCAGTAACTGCTGCTCTGATTCTGGTGTAGATCACATGGTGTGTGAGAAAAATAGAATATGTGTGTGTGTCCCAAGAGAAGACCAAATGCTTCTAGAATCCAAACCTGTTACCCCAACACCCCTCAGAAAGCCTTATCTGGTCTTAAACAAGCACAAGGAAGTTCTGTGAATGACAGGGGGCTGTGCACTTCTCCAGGGCACCAGCACCATGGCCATGAGCCCATTAACCACCACATTAATTAGTGGTGAGGTCTCTGCCCCACACTGTCTGTGAGACACCGAGACGCGTTTGCTCTGATGAATGAGGGGGTTTAAGTAGGATCAGCAGGTGCCAGAAGGAGGGAGACCAAGTACAGAAGCTTTTTGATGGGACATTCAGGATTTTTCACTCTAAACAGTGGGTTGTTTTCCTTCCTTTTAGTTTTTTTTTTTTTTTTCTTTTTTTTTTCGCTAAATGCCCCTTTCACACCCATTGCTAAGCTTGATATCTGGAGAAGTGTTTTAACCAGGGCTTGATGCTAAAAGGATTTTAAAGCAGATGACAGAGAAAATATGGATTAAAAATCATTAGTTTTCCTCACAATTCCTTTGTCTCTGACTTGAATGGATGCAGGACAGGTCTGAGATGTACTGGGTTATAAGCAGGTTAGGATTATGATGAAAATCCACGAACAGCCCAACTCCATGTAGAAGATGAATGCATGTATGTGTTTAGGCCCCATTTTGGTTTCTACTGCATGCTGGCAAGTGTGGAAGGGGCTGGATCACTTTATTTGTCTAATTTAGGGACTCTTAATAACTAGCTAATTGAAAACAACACTCTCTTATCTGGGAAGCAAAGGGAGAGGTACCTATTCTCTCTGCTTTAAATTCCTGACAATGGGGCTTATACATAAAGACTCATTGGGAAGATTATATACACAATCTGTACTTATTGTGAAAGACAGAACTTTCATATATATTTACACACATATATATATATACATATAAATATCTAAAATATATTTATATTTTTCCATTTATTTATTTATGCTCTGTCCCTTCACATACAGGATTTGAGGCAGTTTTTCAAGTACTATCTTCTAACTGGGATTATTCTAGGAGTTAAAACTAAAAGGTGCCCAAGAAGAGGACAAGTAACCATGGGGTCTTTGCACCCAGAGGCCTCTGGGCAAGAGCAGCAGTTACTTCTTCACAACATAATACAGGAAGGTTTTACAGAAAATAAGGCATCTGGGAAATTTGTTTGAAACCAGCAGGAAAATAATCTTTAGGTTAAGTAAACTTTTAAACCCGCCTTCAGTCCAGATTTAACACACCCCAGAGACTACAGACACACAACTGAAGTGTCCAAGTGTTTCTTCTATCAGTGACTTAAGTGACAGAAATAGTCAAGATAGCTTGATGCTTCTGCTATATTTTTTCCAGGGAAGGAGCAGCCAGAATTATTAAGTCATTCAATTCACAGAAGGCTGCCACATCTCTAGTTTCAACTGCAGCAGCTCCTTACTACTCCATGTCTCTGCAAATTTTTGAACTGAAAGTTTTATTTTTCCCCTACATCAGAACCTGGGCTGATGTAGAGAGAGAGTTGGTGGTGACAAATTGACTCATTTAATAAAAAGATGTGAATGAAGTGAGGGGGAGGAAATAAATGCACTGAGACTTCAGAGCTGCAGGTGTGTCTCCTTGTGAAGCCCTGGTTCCCTGTTGCAGCCGAGTTTCCATGGAGACGGCTCTGCACACTGGTACCCAGGCCAGTCCATCAGACCCTCTCCTGGCATTTCCATACACACCAATGGAGATGGATTATGCTAATGAGGGCTGACTTCTCTGCAGTTCTCACAGGTTCAATCTTTCTTCTCCTTGCTTCAGGATGGATGTTTCTTAGCAAAGTTAGTGCTCAGCAATGAGTTGGCCAAAGAAGTGCTAATTCTGGAAAGGGATTTAATTAGACTAAAATGTGACATGACTTATATATGAGATCATGGTTCTGGCATATTCAGTCTTTGTCTGGTTGTGTTTTTTTTTTTTTTGGCAGGGTGGACAATTAATGCTGAGGGGTGGGAGATATAAAGTTCAAATACCTTGTCAAGTTCCTCCCCTAACTTCTCCTCAGAAGGAAAAAAAAGCAATTTCTCCTGAAGATTTTTCCTCATAAGGATGGGGGACAATGTTTCTTTTCTTTATGATAATAAGTAGGATGAAACAAAGAATCAAGGGAATAATTTCATTGGTGTGTGCATGTGCATGTGTGTGTGTGCACATATTTATTATGTGAAGTTCATTTATCTTCAACTTCAGTATTTTGGAAGAGTATACTGTGATCTCTTTTCTTTCCAAATGTTTCAACATCCCTTCTTATATAAGGCAAGTTAGAGGGACAGAGCCAGACAGGGGGATCAAGAGCTTAATACTTTATGACAACAGGTCACTAAGCCCATTCTTGTTTGTGCTCAAGATGACCAGTCATTAACTTTCCAAGTGACCTACTTCTTCATGCCTTCAGCAAATTAAGCATCCTGCCTTACTGGAGTTGGTCCATATGCATAACAGACTCATACCAAAGGCAACACACTGTAACACAAGAAGCCACCTTGAAATACCAGATCACAACAATTCTACCATAAATCACAGTACCCAAACAACTAACTCTTGATTTTCTTAGGTGGCTTGCCTCTTGACAAATTTCACTCCTAAACAAGTTAATCTCTATCAATTAATACATTTTGGAAGTCTCTTTCTACCCAAGATCTCCAGGAATACAATTCAAAATTATCCTATAAATAAATCCCAAACAGAAAATCTAGGTGAAAAACAAACAATAAACATACAAGACTCCCCCAAAGCAATAGTAAGTTATTTCCTAAAAATACATCCTTTCAAATGAGCTATTTTACCACTATTCCCCCAATTTAAGAGCATACAAGTATTATCTAAATTTATTAAAAATCCAAGTGAAGGGACTTCCCTGGTGGTCCAGAGGATAAAAATCCACGTTGCAATGCAAGGGACACTACTGGTTCGATTCCTGGTCTGGGAAGACACCACATGCCTTGGAGCAACTAAGCCCACGTGCCACAACTACCAAGCCTTTGTCCTGGAGCCTGCAAGCTGCTCCCCAGATCTGGTGCTCCACAACAAGAGAAGCCACCACAATGAGAAGCCTGCACGCCACATCCAGAGAGTATCTCTGCAATCGGAGAAAGCCCACTCAGCAACAGAGACTCAGAACAGCCAAAATAAATTAAAAAAAAAGGAATTAATTAGTTTAAAAAATCCAAGTGTACCTTAGTAAAATGTTACACCCAGTAGGGGATAGGCCACCATGCCTTAAAATAAACTGTGAAATCAATTCAATCTGAAATGCTTTTTCATTTAGCATCTGCTATGGGAATATTTTTAAAAAATCAATAAAACTTTATTACTTTTATTTTATCTTACAGGATTTCTAACTAGAAGTTTTAGCCACTCTGATTTAATGGTCAGTTAAAGCTATGAAGCAAGAATCGTTTGCATACTAACACTGCAGCATGGAAACTGAATGTCTGGACCGTTTATAAAAGTAGGACTCTGACCCACAACCTGCAGCCGCCTACCTGGGGACCCAACCCACCATGTACAGCAACAGCCCCGGGATTAAGATGCTGTAAGTCAGAGCTGTGAGAAGTCAAACTACTCTCTCCAGCAACAACCCGGGAAGCCAGACAAGAATCCCTGCAATGATCCGCCCCACATGGCCAGGACAAAAATGATCACTTCCCTAATTCTCACCCCTCTTCTAATTCTGGACCAATCAGAGGAAACCAAAGATGCACTCCTAACCAATGGCACAAATACTCCTCCTTCCGGTGTGCCCACCGTAGCCTCCCCTACCAACAGCCTCCAATCAGCGCAGGTTTGAAGCCTTCCCTTTTTCCTGGGGTAAAGCTTTCCCACTCCTCTGCCTGCCTTGAGTCTCTGCCAAATGCTACTGATGGAGGGGACTCCCCAGCTCCCGCAGGCTAGGGATAAACAGCCTTTGTTCGCTCTCATTTGGTTGTCTTTATCTCCACAATGGCTTCCTTTAAAAACTTTATTTTCTTTTCAGTGCATTATACCTTGTATCCTTAATATTATGTACATATAATTTCTTTGGTTAGAAAATCATTTCTTCTTATATTGTGCCCAAAGGAATTCAAGCTGAGTCCACATAGAGTTTCCATAAATAATGATGATGCCGATGTTGTAATGGTGACTGCCACACAACAACACAAAATCCATCTTGATCCACCTGGCCCAAGGACCAATTAAAGCACTTCACACATATTCATTCATTTACTTCCCAGAGCAGGCCAGGACAGGAGCTCCTATTGGCTCCATTTGACACACGAGGGCCTTATGAGGTGCTTAGTCTCACCAAGGCAGACCCAGGCTTCTAGCAGCAAATCCAGGAGGCTTGTCCTGGCTTGAAATAGGAGAAGCCCAGAGAAAGAGAAACTTAGCAGAAATGTTTCCATATGCTAAGTTGAAACAAATGCACAACCTGAGAGTTGAGAGTTAAGCTTTATCTGGGACAAAATGAAGACTACAGCATGTGTATGAGTGCTAAATCACTTCAGTTGTGTCTGACTCTTTGTAGTCCTATAGACCATAGCCCGCCAGGCTCCTCTGTCCATGGGATTCTCCAGGCAAGAATACCACATTGGGTTGCCATTCTCCTCCAGGATCTTCCTGATCCAAGAATTGAACCTGTGTCTCTTACGTCTCTTGCATTAGCAGGTAGTTCTTTACCACTAGTGCCACCTGGGAAGCCCCTATTGCGTGGGAGATAGTATTTCAGATAGCTCTGAGAAGCTGCTTCAAAAATGCAGGGTGGGGTGGGGAAGGTCAGTACATATGTGATTTTGGTGAAAGGATGATATGTGCAATCAAGCCATATTTTTTTACAGAAGGTTTCTGCTCTTCTCATGAGCATTTACAGCTAGTTACGAGAAGCAGGTATCACTTTGATGGATTTTTTGTGCTTTTGTAGACAGGAGAAGATGCAAGAATTGGGCTCATAAAATCGGCTCCTGAAAGTATCCAACTAATTTGAAGACCTGTCCTGCCAGTTTTTCCCCAAGCACAGAGTGCCTCATTTCTGCTCACTCTGAACTTCTTTCAGGAGATAGTGAAGGTCAGCAACTGTAGAAGCACCTGATTTAATCCTTGTAGAGGTGGGTGGCAAGTGCCCATGGCAAGTGCCAATTTGTAACTAACATAAAAAGGAAGAACAGATCTCTTTTTTCGTTTAAAGAATAACAACAAAGATCAGACCCAGTATAATATTCCCCATTAAATAAATAATAAGCAATCAAAGATCCACAGAATAAAAGGGTTTTTTTTTTTTTTGTTTTTTTTTTTAAGGGTAAAAAGCAAGTTCATGTCAGTATTCTAGTATGACCACCTCCAGCTGCAGAACCACATGACTGCTATAAACATGGTCTGGCCTACACATGCCCTGCCCTCCAGACTTCAGCTTCTCTGGTGAAGCAGGAGTCAGGTGGGCACAACCTGTGGAAAAGTCCCACAGATGCTTCTGCTGTGCATCTAGGGATGGGGGCCTCAGGTCTACATTTTCCAAATAGCCAGGGGTTCCTGATCATATAAAGAAAGTCTAGAGTGGGTCAATAGGAACTGCATAATTCACCAGTTATAATTCACTGCATAATTCTTCACCAAGGAGTTTGAAGGGAATCATACAAACACACGGTTCCCAGCTCAGATCTCCAAGTCTGATAGAAATCTAAGTGTAGGGTGGCAATCACCACCCACGTGGATGATGGACGAGGATGTAAACCCTGGAAATAATATTAAACACAATTAAACCTCCCATCCTCCATAACATCATGATTTCTCTCCTTCCACCTCCAGCTGCTCTCCTCTGAGACTGGTGGGACTTGCAGAATCTTACCTTTATTGGATTTTTTCCTTTAGCTTTGAAAGCCTTCACTATGTGGTGACCGTGGAAGGGAAGAGTAATGAGAATTGTCATTAATGAAAGTAAATACTGTTCATTCACTTCGGCTGTAACTCATCTAAAAGCTAAAATAACCTCATAATTAAAGTGCTAACCAAAATTAGGCATTAGAGTAGAATAATTAATTTTAAATTGCACACAATAGTGCAAATCTAAGGTAATAACTAAGAGGAAAAGAAATGGGGGGAATGATATTAAAGCCGGAGAAATCATTTGGATAAATCAAATAAGTGATCTCATTGTCATTTCCAAAGAAAATGAACAGCTTAGGCATTCGGCATTTCCCTGTGTGGTTCCTTTACCTTTTTTTAACCCACCTGGAATATAAAGCTAATAGCATTTATCTCTGTGCCTCTCAGGAATATTAATATTTTAGAAGGCCTTTCGGATCACTATGAGAAAGCTGTACTAGGGAACAGACATTATCAAGCAGACATCATCACATTATTACAAGGTAGATTTCAGTGTTGTAACTTGTGGGCTTAAGTTGTAACACATGGGTGTTTCCGTATTAAGTTACCAGACATGCATACAGTAGGTATTCAAGGGTGTCTGCTAGACTGAACATCAGTTTAGTTCAGCTCAGTCACTCAGTCGTGTCCAACTCTTTGCGACCCTATGGACTGCAGTACGCCAAGCTTCCCTGTTCATCACCAACTCCCAGAGCTTACTCAAATTCATGTCCATTGAGTCGGTGATGCCATCCAGCCTTCTCATCCTCTGCTGTCCCCTTCTCCTCCCGCCTTCAATCTTTCCCAGCATCAGGGTCTTTTCAAATGAGTCAGCTCTTCATATCAGGTGGCCAAAGTATTGGAGTTTCAGCTTCAGCATCAGTCCTTCCAATGAATGTTCAGGACTGATTTCCTGTAGGATGGACTGGTTGGATCTCCTTGCAGTCCAAGGGACTCTCAAGAGCCTTCTCCAACACCACAGTTTAAAAGCATCAATTCTTCAGCACTCTGCTTTCTTTATAGTTCAACTCTCACATCCATACATGACTACTGGAAAAACCATAGCTTTGACTAGACAGACATTTATTGGCAAAGCAATGTCTCTGCTTTTTAATAAGCAGTCTAGGTTGGTCACAGCTTTTCTTCCAAGGAGCGAGCGTCTTTCAATTTCATGGCTGCAGTCACCATCTGCAGTGGTTTTGGAGATCAAAAAAATAAAATCTGTCACTGTTTCCATTGTTTCCCTTTCCTTTTGCCATGAAGTGATGGGACCAGATGCCATGATCTTAGTTTTCTGAATGTTAAGTTTTAAGACAACTTTTTCACTCTCCTCTTTCACTTTCATCAAGAGCCTCTTTAGTTCTTCGCTTTTTGCCTAAGGGTGGTGTCTGCATATCTGAGGTTACTGATATTTCTCCTGGCTATCTTGATTCCAGCTTGTGCTTCATTCAGCCCAGCATTTCTCATGATGTACTCTGCATATAAGTTAAACAAGCAGGGTGACAATATACAGCCTTGACATATACCTTTCCAAATTTGGAACCAGTCTGTTGTTCCACGTCCGGTTCTAACTGTTCCTTCTTGACCTGCATACAGATTTCTCAGGAGGCAGGTAAGGTGGTCTGGTATTCCCATCTCTTTCAGAATTTTCCACAGTTTATTGGGATCCACACAGTCAAAGGCTTTGGCATAGTCAGTAAAGCAGAAATAGATGGTTTTCTGGAACTCTTGCTTTTTCAATGATCCGGCGGATGTTGGCAATTTGATCTCTGGTTCCTTTTCTAAAACCTTTTCTGGTGACTTTTCTAAAACCAGCTTGAACATCTGGAAGTTCATGGTTCATCTATTGCTGAAGTCTGGCTTGGAGAATTTTAAGCATTATTTTACTAGCATGTGATATGAGTGCAATTATGCGGTAGTTTGAGCATTCTTTGGCATTGTCTTTCTTTGGGATTGGAATGAAAACTGACCTTTTCCAGTCCTGTGATTGCTGCTGAGTTTTTCAAATTTGCTGGCATATTTAGTGCAGCACTTTAACAACATCAACTTTTAGGATTTAAAATAGCTCAATTGGAATTCCATCACCTCCACTAGCTTTGTTCACAGTGATGCTTCCTAAGGCCCACTTGACTTTGCATTCCAGGATATCTGGCTCTAGGTGACCCCACAAGAGACTGACCCAGACTTGTCTGTGAGTGTCCAGGAGTTTGCAACAGAGGCCTGGGTCGGCAGTGGCCTGGTGCAGGGTTCGGGGCACTGAATGAGGCAGTGCATGCATGGGACCTTTTGAAGGAGAATGAACATACCTTACTTATTAAGTATAAACACTGTGCTTATCATTCTTCGAAAGTGGCTCCCCACCATGGAGACTCACATGGATAAGCTTTAAGGTCTGTGAATCCTGAGCCCCTTGGAGTGTGTCTGGGCTTGTCCCTTGAGGTGTGGTGAGTCTACAGAGGGACAGGATGGATGGAGCCTGCAGAGTGGAAATTCCTTGGTCCAGACTAACCAGTCTTCAATGTCAGCCAGCATCACAACCACCTGGATGGCTTGTTCAGCTCACACTGCTGAGCCTCACTCCAGAGTGTCTGGGGTGACACCTGGGATCTGCATTTCTGACGAGTGTCCAAGTAATACTGATGCTGCCAGTCTGAGGACCAGACTCTGAGATCCAGAGATAAACCTCTAGCATTCTCTGGTAACTAGGGATATTTACTCTAGCATATGTTACACTATGTACATACATGTGCACTAAGTCACTTCAGTCATTTCCAAGTCTTTATGACCCTATGGACTATAGCCCATCAGGCTCCTCTGTTCATCAGACAAGAATCCTGGAGGGGGTTGCAATGCCCTCCTCTGGTGGATCTTCCTGACCCAGGGATCGAACCTGTGTCTCTTATGTCTTCTGCATTGACAGGAGGGTTCTTTACCACCAGCGCCACCTAGGAAGCCCAATACTATCTACAGATTGCCCCAATTGAGCACAAGCATCAGCCATAAACATTCTCGCAGTTTGACTGTACACATGAGTGTGAGCAACTTCTCTGAGTTTACATGTCTTTATCTGAAATAAAAATATACATCTAGCTAGTAAATGAACAAACCACCGAATTCGTTTATTTTTATGAATAATAAACAACAGATGAGAATCCTTTCGAATAGAAACAAAAAATAGTGTGTGAATACTTTCCACAAACAGTTCAAAGTCTTTACTGAGGACAAATCACACAGGCAAACTCAGTTTTCACATTAGTACAACTAGGAGAATCATCTTGACAGTGCTAAGCAGTAGGCTCACCATGAGGATGTCAGCTATGCCAAGAAAGAGCACTCTGGACCCTGCAGGCGCTGGCCATGCTTCCTGGGGTCCCTGGTGATGCTGTATTCTGTGCCTCCTGTTTGCAGCTGACCAAATATGTGCCTTCCCTGCAAGCTCTTGTACTCAGCCACAAATGTCAAAGTTCTTTAGTATCTGGTTCCAGTTTAGAGCTCTGCTTCTCTGATTGTACTCATCCTAAGTGAACTTAGCCTGTCCAGTCTCCTTGCTGAAAGCCCAAGTGTATTTCTTTAGCCCCGGATGCTTTTTGTGTGCCTGGCTTGTATACCCAACAAGCTCCTTCAGACTTCCACTTGAAGATTTCAAAGGCACCCCTAACTGGCCCTACGAATCTAGAGCAGGCTTTGCTCTGGTTCTATTGATCACATCCTGCCCCTTCTTTGATAGCACTCAGCATGCTGGCTGATCAGTTCTGTGTGCAATGTTTTATTGCATGGCTGGCCTCAAGAGGGTGAGGCCAAGACTGCCCTGTCCATCACAGCCTAGGCAACGTCTAGCAAACCCAGCACAATATGAACACCAACATCCCAGCAAAAACAGAAAGCACAAAAACAGAAAAACGGGCTGCCAATATATTGGAAAGTAAGGAGATAAACTCTGGGAGTTGGTGATGGACAGGGAGGCCTGGCGTGCTGCGATTCATGGGGTCGCAGAGTCGGACATGACTGAGCAACTGAACTGAACTGAACTGAAGGAGATACAAAAGGCAACGGGCACTCAGAAAAAGTTGAAAATGAGAAGAGGCTTGAACTGCCAGAAGAATTCATCTATTTGGTTTACACTAAAGATGATGCAGACAGAATGTGATACCAATCTCAGCTGGGAGCAGAGGGAAAGGGACCAACATGAGCTCTTTCTGGACAAATGGACCAGGAGGAATTGACGGTCTCACGGGCATCTAGGTTTGACCCTCAAGGCTGTACTTTGATAACCGAACAGAAAGAACAAGATTCCCCATGGCGAATGAGGAGGGAGATAAAGAACGAAAACAGCAGGGAAGAAGGGAGTCTGAGATGACACATGCAGAGGGAACCCGCGATGCCTCTTCTGTGCTGTTTGAGGCACGGCTGACAGCCGCAGTGACATGTAATCAGCCAGCAGCAGCAGCAGCCCCCCTGGTCTGACTGAGGGTTGAGGGGGGCCGCAGACACACTGTCCACTAAGGCCCTGTCCGAACACTGCCTTCAGCATTGCATTGGATCATAGCAGTTGTACCCTTGGGCTTTATCTTTGATACCTCGTAAGACATCTCACAGGACTTGCATGGCATCAAGACCATGGGGTTCAAGGCTCTTCCCAAATGTGGAGAACAGGAAAACAGTCACCCCAAATACCACAGAACAACTGGGGGTGTGTTCACATTTACTGGGGCCTCGCTGGTTCCCTAAGGCCTTCTAGGATCCTGTCTTTGATGGAGCAGCATGAGAGCTGGTCCCTGCCACTCGAAAAGCCCCATGAGGCTTTTGTTGAGATGAATTTGGCGTTGACTTGCAGGATCCTCAGTGGGAAAGGCCTGCTGTGGGCAGCAGAGGCTAAGAGAGTCCTGGCCCCACCTCTTCAATCAAGGCTCTCTCTCTCTACATGCCATTCAGATGAGGACCAACAAGCATTGTTGAGCTGACGACTCCTGTCCGATCTGTGGTACTGCAGTAGAAGAGTCAGCACCATAGAAATGACACTGAACCAGGGTGGAAATGAGATTGAGATCCTGGCTCTGGCGTGAGGATGTCCTGAAAAGTCATAGCCTTCACCCTAAAAGAGTCATTAGTATGGAAATAGCAGCAGCAGTGCAATAGTAATCATTGTCCACATCTCCTTATGTTTACTTGGTATATTACAGCTTTCAAAACCCAGCACTTCCTGGGACGGACTGTGACGTATTGGAAAGTTCCAGCTGGTTGGAAGAGGCTGGGATTCTCATGGTAACCCTGAGGTGTTGCAGACAAAAGGAGTGGGACTGAGCTAGGTTAACTTGCTGAAATCATACCATGGCCCTGGGAGAGCCGTGCTACACTTTCTTTGGGGAACTCACCTGTGCCTGAGTCTACCTGCTGCTCCCCACGCCGCCCGTGTTGCACGTAATTTACCAGTTACGTGTAAATTAGTCTATTCATGGTGTTCCCTGTGTCCCAGAAGCTCTATTTACTTTTATTATTGCTGTTGTTGTTCAGTCACTAAGTTGTGTCTGACTCTTTGCAACCCCATGACTGTTTATGCATGCCAGGCTTCTCTGTCCTTCACAATCTCCCGGACTTTGCTCAAACTCATGTCCACTGAGTCGGTGATGCCATCCATCTGATCATTTGCTGCCCCTTTCTCCTCCTACCTAAATCTTTCCCAGCATCAGGGTCTTTTCCATGAGTCGGCTCTTGGCATCAGGTGGTCAAAGTATTTGTACTTTCATTAATATTTTTAATGTCTGTTTTTAAATTAGATAATTTCTATCGATCAGCCCTTTAATTCACTGACTTCTTTTGCTTGCCATCTTGAATTTGCTATTGAGTCTATCCAGTGAATCTTGGTAAATTTTTCATTTTGGTGGTATAGTTTTTAGTTCTACAATGTCCATTTGGTTCTTTTTTTTTTCTCTAATGGCTTCTATTTGTACCTTGACATTCCCTATCTGCTTATTCATTTAGACTGTGTTTTCCTCTAATTTTGTGAACACATTTTGTTTAACTCTTCTAGTATCTTTATAATGGCTATTTTAAATAAGGCTGATGAGTCCAACATCTGGGTATCTTGGAATGCCCTCTCACCTGTTGGGGTGTGAGCTCCCCAGGCAGGTTATGGGGCAATGGTTACTACATTCTGTATTCCTGCATGCAGCACAGAGATTATCACATAATAGTACCCATTTTGCTAAATAAAGGGATGAAAAGGAACATGAGTCATTAACAAAACAGACCTTGATTCTGAGTCCATCCATAAGAGATGGACTCTGCCCAGTCCTCTTCTAGGTTGTAAAGGCTGGATGGTGGGAAGATAAGCCCTCTTTATCTTCTTTGGCTTTTCTCTTTTCTTTAAAATCAGGTTTTGTGGCTTTTGTTCATTCCACCTTTACACTGTAAGAATGGAGGGCATTGCATTCTTACACTGTAAGAATGGAGTGAGAGACAATGGTTGCTCTTATTGCAATTATTGCTGCTTCCTTTGACCAAACTACTTATTCCACTACCTTGGTCTTCAAACCAGTAAGTCAGTTCAGTTCAGTCTCTCAGTCATGTCCGACTCTTTGTGACCCCATGGACTGCAGCACGGCAGGCTTCCCTGTCCATCACCAACTCCTGGAGCCTACTCAAACTCAAGCCAGTAAAGGGGATATTAGCATAAACTTTGATCTATGCATTGTAAACACTTCATCATGCTGAGAACTTTAACCATCTCTTTCAAAGACAACTCAAGTCTGAGAGAAAGTGATGAATCTAACGTTTGTCATAATGACAGCCTTTCGTGATCCCCACCCTGACTCTTCCCAGAGGAGAGAGATGGCAGATCCTCCCTTCCAGCCACCCATTTCCATGAAAAAGGGCTTGGGCATTTGTCCAAGTGTTTCTTTCTGCTGTTATAGTCCATAGGTTCGGTTAAATGCTGTCTTTTCTGGACACAGCAAGCTGGAGAGACAAGCAGGCAGAATGGGAGGTAGGAGAGGGCCGGGAGGAGGGGATCACCTCGGCCCCGGCCCCCAGACCCCCCAGACCATGGCGGGGTGAGTGAAGCAGAAAGCCTTCCAGGAGCCGACTTGTCACACTGAACTGAGTGCAAGGGAGGCCGGGTTTGCCCGGCCTGCCAATTGTGTCTGTCTCTGGCCCGTGGAATTTCTATTATTCATCACTCGCCCGCCTGGACAGCACAGTAGCACCAGCCTCTGTCTAATCCCCACCTGATAATGTATTTCTGATAAGCGTGACGGAGCCCAGTGCTCCTGACAGGACTCACATTTCCAGCCGGATAAAGTGCCATTTACATGAAGCAGGCACTGTGAATTTAGATCAGGAGATAGAGGTGAGGGGGGCTCAGGGGAGCTGCATGGGAGGGAGGATCGACTGGAGTCTGGGAGTATCCTGGCTCCATCCCTACTCTACCCAGACACAGGGGCCACGAGATGCTCTGAGTATTGGCATGAGGAGGGCGGATGGGTCAGCCGCCCATCGGCCCTGCCTGCCCTGACCCAGTGCCTCTCACCTGAGACCCCAACAGGTGAGGCTGGCACACTGGCACAGGGGTTGTGCTGGTCCCAAGTCAGAGGGAAAAGAGGTGGCCCTGTCTTTCCCAGATCAGGATCCATCAAGGGGGAGAGCCAGCAGAAAATCCTGACATGGCTTCTATGTCAACATCCTATATTAAACAATATCCCAGGGCAGGAGCCTCTGGAGGCCTCTGATTCTGTCCCTGAGTCCCGAAACCCAAAGGGAATGAGGCTCAAGCATCCGTGAGTGGTTCAACCTTGACTGTGGAAGACATCGCCAAGGCAGCTGGTCCCAGCAGTTCTGATGAGCTGAGGGCACTCATTACTCTTTGGGGCTGATGTCAATTCTATTTTTATAACTCAGGTGCAGCCTGAGAGATGACCTGCTCTAAGGATAAACAGTTGTCAGCATGATAACAGCAGTGCATGCTCCTGATGCAATTTTACCTCCAGTATTTCTCAATTGCCCACCTCTCCAGCCCCAGCTCAGGCCTCCATCACCGCCTGTCCTTGCTCACTGATGACTTCCAACCCAGATCTCCTGGCCCCAATCTTGCCGGTCAAACTGCCTCCTGCAGCCTGACAGCATCAGGTGACACAGGGGTCTCGCTGTGTTGGTGGTGGCTTCCAGCACTGCAGTGGCTTCCTGTGTCCACAGGGAGTGTTCGGTTCCTGGACCGAGGCCACCGAAGCCCCTCTGGTGGAAGACCTCCCACTCCAGCCTCCTCCTCTGTGTGTTCTGTCACGAAGTCACGTCCACCTCTTTGTGACCCCATGGACTGTGGCACAGCAGGCTTCCCTGTCCTTCACTATCTCCTCTATTGATTCCAAATTTCTCACTATGCTTTTAGCCTTAACTATGCAACTCCTCTTGAAATCCCCCACATCCCCTGTGCCACTTCTAATGACAGGCTGTTGTCTGCCCCACTGCATCCATGATCCTGAACCCCCCTACACCCATCTCCAGGAAAACTCCCTAACATGGAAGCTGCTGCTGAATTAGCCCCCACAACGTGATGAATGGGCTTCCACAAAGCACTTCCCACATCATATTCTAAGGCTTTCACTAAGAATCTGTTTCTGGTACAGGAATGGAACTCCGTGGGCTCCTGACATCTCCAGGGCCCAGGGCAATTGTTCATGTGGAGGTCCACATGCCATGTCTAACTATTTTAAAGTTATAAATCAACCTATACTCACTGTTTTAAAGTTAAAAATTAACCTATAAAACTGCTAATATATTCTATATTCAGACCTTGAAAATTATTCATTCATAATGGCATCCAAGGTCAGGTCCAGATTTAGATTCGACCATGAATCAATGGAAGAAACAAAAGGGAAAATCAGCACTCTAAAACCAGAGGTGAAAGATGATACAGTTGTTATGTTTAACACAACTGAGACACAGAAGAAGAAACAGAATGAATGGTAGGTTATTTTAGAAAGAATATAGGCAGCTTTGCTTAAAAACAAACTTTAGCATTTATTAGATGCTAGATACTGTGGTAAGCATTTCATCTAATCCTTTTAATATTTATAGCTATCCCCTGAAAAGACACCAATATTATTATTTCATTTTTTTAAAAGGAGGAAGCTAGGACATTACACAGAGAGATTAGATATTGCTCAAGATCATACAGTTCTTATGCAAAGAAGTCAGAATTTGAACACAGGGTGTCTTATTCCAGGCAGTGTTTCTTTAATCCCTGGTAGCAAAAATAGAATTTCAGAAATAAGAAGGAAACACCATTAAGATTAAAACTCAATGGTTAAGCAGAAGATTAGATACAGTTGAAGAGAAGAGTAAAGAAATGGAAAGTGCATTTGAGGAATTCATCTAGACTACATCACAGAGAGACAAAGATACAGAAAATATAAATAAAGCACAGTGGCTATAAAAGGCATAAAGAATAAAATTAAAATATCAAAAATATTACAATAGATAGCAATTTCAGAAATAAGGCGTGAGACCTTAGATTTGTGAAGGATACTCAATCCAAGTTAAAAAAAATCTAAACAAGGATATCCTATAATGAAATTTACATTATACCAAAGACACAGTGTTTACCTTAAAAGTAACAAGAGAGAAAAAATATAGAATATATTAAGGAGAACAGAAATTAGCTTGATGACAGCAAATTTCTCATCAGTAAAAACAGAAGGCAGAAAACCATCAAATAATATTGCTAAAATAGTTAGATAATTAAAAAACAAAGCAAAATTGTCAACCTAAAATTTTACAGTTGACAAACTGGGTGTCAATACATGAGAGAAGCCTAAATGAAGTTCTCATATCCAAGCAAAGAATAAAAAAAAAATAGCAGAGTAAGATCATTCACACTCCCTGATTTCAAAACATACTACAAGGCAGTAATAACCAAGCAGCACACATGTATGCATGAATGTTCACAGCAGTATTATCCATAATATAAAAAAGGTAGAAACCACACAGATGCCCATTAACTGATGAACAAAGAAACAAAACTTTAAATCCACACAATGGAACATCATTTAGCTGTAAAACAGAATAAAATACTGATGTATGCTCCCAGAAGCGAGTCACGAGACTGCACATGACATGATATAGAATATATAATATTGAATCATATTTGATGATTCCATTCATATTCGAAACCAGAGCAGGAACATCTATGGAGACAGAATGCAGATTAGTGGTTGTTTGGGGTTGTGGGACGGTTGTGGTGGAGGGATTGAGAAAGAAAGGGCCCAGGGGCTTCCATAGGTGATGTTCTAAAATCGGGCTTCCCTGGTAGATCAGACAGTAAAGAATCTGCCTGCAATGCAGGAGACCATGGTTTGATCCTTGAGTCGGGAAGATCCTGGGGTGGGAAATGGCACCCCAGTTCAGTATTCTTGCCTGGAAAATCCCATGGACAGAGGAACCTGGCAGTCTACAGTCCATGGAATGGCAAAGGGTCAATATGACTGATTCTAAATCAGAAATGACAATTCTAAAGCTTACTGTGATAATGATTGCACATATCTGTGGATAGGCTAAAGAAAACATTGCATTTTATGTTTTAAATGGATGAATTATATGATGTGAATTATATCACAAAAAAGCTGTTTTAAAAATAAAAATACATTTGTTAGTTTTAGAACAATACTAAGGGTTATACTTTTTTAAAAAATGGAAATTGAACCCAGAATGTAGACAGAATACAAACAAGACAGAGTGAAGTTAGCAGCAATCAAAGAAAAAAATCTGGAACCATACTGGTATTTATAAATAAGGATTGATTAAAAAAAAAAGGATGATAAGAAATGAAATCTTCTGTAGTCCTAATATTGTTTAGAAAACAATGGATACATCAATTTACTTTAAAATTTCAGTTAAATATTCAGGTTAAGTATCATTTAATTAATAATACAATATACTATAATATGTTATTGCTATTGATTATTATTTAATATAATTAATAATACAATTATATATAATATATTCAACTTAATATACATTACATATAATAGATATTAAATTTAATACATAGAGTCAGACACAACTGAGCAGCTAAACATAAAAATATATTTACTTTGCAGCATAGAATGTGCTGTTTAAAAATGTTTTATATATCTTTGAAGAGAATATACATTTTCTAAATTTTGGGTTAAAGATCTTACATATGTTCATTAGAAAAATATTTTACATGCACATAAACACACACACATCCAATAATAAGTTTTCACAACAGATGTGTATGAAAGAGAAACTAAAGTTTTTTTTTTTTTTTTTTTTAAATTTAAGCATGGAAACAGTCACAGTTCGGGATGCAGGGACACATATACACCCATGGCTGATTCATGTCAATGTATGGCAAAAACCACCACTGTATTGTAGATATTGTAAATTGGAGTAATTAACTGCCAATTAAAATAAATTAACTAATTAAAAAAAATTTTAAAGGTAATCTGGTGCAGAAATGTTAACCCAAATACAATAACTAAATTAGTTAAAGCAGGTGACACTTCTGTGTGGGGACTGTGTGTCAGACATCACGTTTAGTCTGAGAACTAACTTCTTAACTCAAGGCAACCTTATGAGGTACATTCTTACAGAACTGATGATAAAATTGAAAAAGTTCAAAATTGCAGTGTGAGGTTTTAGTTCATCTCTCTCAGAAGCCATTAAAACAGGCAGAAAGCATAAAATGAACCATTTGACCAAACATATCTTAAACTCTGCACCCCAGATCTAGAAACTGCTTACCTTATTCATGCACATCTGACACATTTAAAGAGGCTGACCACATGCTAGGACATAAGCTTAATCTCAACAACTGCCACGGAGTCACAATCAAACAGATCATGTAGTATAAACAAAATGGAATAAAATTGCTAATCCATAAGTAAAAACTGGTGAGAAAAATCAACTACAAGCTTATGTTTGAATACCATAAAACATCTCTAAATAATTAGTGAGTCAAAATAATTATAATAAATAATATAAAATGCATAGGCCCAAATGACAATATAGATAGTAGTATATATAAAACTACTTGGACACTGCCTAAAAACAAATGTGTAGCCTTAAGTGCATGCATTATAAAAGAAGGATGATAAATGTTCAGCTCAAGAAATTAGGGGAAAACAATAAAAACTATAGTAAATCTGAAGAAAGCAAAAGGAAGGAAATTAAGGTAAGAACATTATTTATGTATATGTTATTCATATTATATCTTATAAATTTGTATAATACAGTGCAATTTATTGATAGAAGTATTATATAATTACTAATTTAATAAAATTAATAAAGTAGAAGATTAATAAAATCTGTTTACTTGATTGGAATAAAAAGGATATGTCTTTTATAAAATAGATAAAGTGAAAGTAAGCAAGTTAGTGATGAAATATTGTCTATAGTAGAAATTCAATATCAAGTTTTCAAATCATAAAAAAATACCTAGTTTGATACCTATGATGCAAAACATAAAATAGGGAAATTTTATATAAATATTAAATGATCAATATTGACTCAAGAAAAAATATTTAAAACCCAATTAGCCTTATAAGCAGTAAAACACTGAATAAAAATACACTTTTTTTAGAATAATGCATCAGATAATTTCCCTGGTGGGTTTTAGGGACTCTGCAGGAAAGTTCAGAGACATAGAGGTTCCATCCCTGGGTCAGGAAGATCACCTCTGCTATGAGGAGGGCATAGCAACCCACTCCAGCATCCTTGCCTGGCGAATCCTGTGGACAGAGGAGCCTGGTGGCCTACAGTCCATGGGGTTGCAGAGAGTAATACAGGACTGAAGTGACAGAGCACACACATCAGTAACTCCCACACAACACAAGCTCTTCCAGACAAGGAACGGGCCTGTGCATCGCATGTGGGTCCCCATGGCTACAGCTTCCAAGTCAGCCTGTGGTTCTTCATCTCCGTGTTCAGGCCCCTCCCGCATGAGTTGTGGCTGGTCTCTAACTAGTCAGCACTTGTGGAAGGGTCACTGCATGACTTTTCAGGGAGACCATAAGACACGCTGAGCTTCTGCCCTGGATGAGTTATTCCAGCTGAAGCCGAAAGCTCTGCCACGAGGACACTCGCACATTCCTGAGAGGCGCTCTGAGGCTTCTTGACAAAAGCCAGCCATGACAGGGACCCTGCAGGCCCATTCTAGTCTTCAGATGACCACAGCCTCAACCACTATACTGAGAGCAGCCTTATGAGAGGCCTCAAGCCAGACTGTCCAGTCAAGTCCCTCCCCAATTCCTGATTTAGAGAATTTTAGAGAGATTAAAAAAAAAGTCATGTTCTTTTAAGACACCTGGTTTTGCTGAATAACATTCACAAATATACAACTGATTATTACTATATATTTGATACACAAACTCATAAAGGACAATGCAGACAAATAAATCATACATGACAACCTTAACAAAAATTTAAACATCCTAAACAGAATCATTCCTTAGAATTCACTAGAAGGACTGATGCTGAAGCTGAAGCTCCAATACACTGGCCACCTAATGCAGATAACTGACTCACTGGAACAGACCCTGATGCTGGGAAAGACTGAAGGCGAAAGGAGAAGGCGGCGGCAGAGGACGAGATGGTTAGATAGCATCACCAACTCAATGGACATGAATTTGAGCAAACTCTGGGAGATAGTAAAGGACAGGGGAGCCTGGCGTGCTACAGTCCATGGGATCGCAGAGTTGGACATGACTTAGTGACTGAACAACAATAAAAACAGAGAACCAATGCATCAAACACAGCAATACACGTGTATGTGCATGCATGTATAAGTAAAACCAGTCATAGATAAACGAGGTTTTATTTGGGGAATGTAAAGATAATTCAACAGTAGGAAATCTTTTTTATATATTTCACTATATTCATATAATTAGGAAAGCAAGACCATAAAAATTCCAAGTGGTACAGAAAGAGAGTCCAATAAAAATAAATTCCAATTATTGATTAAAAATAAAAATACACTTTAACCACTTAGAAATACAGAGTCATCCTTAAATGACCCTCCACCCTCTATAAAAGCATATCTATCAAGAATCTACAGTAAATGTCCCACGTGGTGGTTAAATATAAAAAGCAACCTTTTAAGGACATGAAAACTTGATTGCCATCATTTCTACTACCAAACATTTCACTTAAAAATAAAGCCTATACAACGAAACGCCAAAATTAATGGGGTTATAAGAAAAATTTAATAAAAGTTCATTAATTACAGTCATATGGATAATAGCATAACAATTCTCAGAGAACATATGAGACAGTTAATTTTATGTGTCAACTTGGCTAGGCCACAGTACCTAGATACTTGGTCAAATAATATTCTAGATGTTTTTTTCAATTTTTCACCATTGAGGGTGATGCTTGCTGTGGGTTTGTCATATATAGCTTTTATTATGTTGAGGTATGTTCCTTCTATTCCTGCTTTTTGGAGAGTTTTAATCATAAATGAGTGTTGAGTTTTGTCAAAGGCTTTCTCTGCATCTATTGAGATAATCATATGGTTTTTATCTTTCAATTTGTTAATGTGGTGTATTATATTGATTGATTTGCGGATATTAAAGAATCCTTGCATTCCTGGGATAAAGCCCACTTGGTCATGGTGTATGATTTTTTTAATATGTTGTTGGATTCTGTTTGCTAGAATTTTGTTAAGGATTTTTGCATCTATGTTCATCAGTGACATTGGCCTGTAGTTTTCTTTTTTTGTGGCATCTTTGTCTGGTTTTGGAATTAGGGTGATGGTGGCCTCATAGAATGAGTTTGGAAGCTTACCTTCTTCTGCAATTTTCTGGAAGAGTTTGAGTAAGATAGGTGTTAGCTCTTCTCTAAATTTTTGGTAGAATTCAGCTGTGAAGCCATCTGGTCCTGGGCTTTTGTTTGCTGGAAGATTTTTGATGACAGTTTCGATTTCCTTGCTTGTGATGGGTCTGTTAAGATCTTCTATTTCTTCCTGGTTCAGTTTTGGAAAGTTATACTTTTCTAAGAATTTGTCCATTTCATCCAAGTTGTCCATTTTATTGGCATAGAGCTGCTGGTAGTAGTCTCTTATGATCCTTTGTATTTCAGTGTTGTCTGTTGTGATCTCTCCATTTTCATTTCTAATTTTGTTAATTTGGTTTTTCTCTCTTTGTTTCTTAATGAGTCTTGCTCATCCATACTGTAGCATGTATCAGTACTTAATTTCCTTGTATGGTTAAATAATACCAAATTACATGCATATCAACTTTTCTATCCATTCTTCATTTGATAGTCATTTAGGTTGCCCCACTTTTGCCTGTTATGAAAAATATTGCTATGAACATCCAAGTCAATATTACCTTTCCTTTATAACTGCAGCTTTGTACTAAGTTTTGAAATTGAGAAGTATAATTTCTCTAACTTTGCAGCTTTTAAAGACTATTTTGGCTATGTTGAGCCCCTTGCATTTCTATGTAAGCCTTATCATCAACTTATAATATTCAACAGGTAAGTCTTCTGGGATTTTGATAAGAATTGTGCTGAATTTGTTGATTGATTTGGGAAATATTGCTTTCTTTTCAAGGTTAAATCTCCAAATACAGAAGCAGTAGATACTTTTCTATTTACTCTAGGTCTTTTTTAATTTCTTTCAACAATGTTTTTTAGTTCTCAGAGCATAAGTGTTGCACTTGTTTTTTTAATTTTTTTCTCAATAGTTAATTCTTTGATGTCACTAGATACAGAGCTGTTTTAATTTCATTTTGAATTGTTCACTGACAGTGCATACTGATGTTTTTATATATTGATGTATCCCGCTATATAGTAGCTATGGAAGATTTTTAGTGGGTTTCTTAGGATTTTTTTGTATATAAGATCATGCTATTTGCAAATAGACCTTATTCTTATTTCTCTCTAATCTGAATGGTTTTATTTGTTTTTCTTGATGAACTTCCCCAGCTAGAACTCACAGTACAATGTTGAGAAAAATAGGTGAGAGTGGACTCCCTTGTGCTGTTTCTGATTTATAGGAAAAGCTTTCAACTTTTACCATTAAGTACAATAAAGGTTAGCTTTTTGCAGATGTCTTTTTATCAAATTAAGTATGTTCCCATATATTCTAATTATTTGAGGGTTTTATCAAAAAGAGCTGTTGGATCTTGTCAAATGTTTTTCTGTATCAATATGATGCCCATGTAGATTTTGCCCTTTATTCTATTTATTTGATGGAGTGCATTAATTGACTCTCAGATATTTAACAAACTTTACATTCTTGGTCATGGTATTAATATATTCTTATATGTAGCATTTTATTTGGTTTGCTTGTATTTTGTTGAGTATTTTTGAATCTGTATTCTAAGAGATATTGTTCTGTAACTTTTTCCATAATGATATCACTGAATGGTTTTGGTATTAATAATGGTGCCATAGAATAAGTTGGATAGTATTCTCTGATCCTTATTTTTTTTAGAAAAGTTTGTGAAGAAATGATGTGATTTATTTTAAAATGTGCAGTAGAAGTCACCAGTGAAGCCATCTGGGACTAAGCTTTTGTCTGTAAATATTTTTTCATTACTGACTAGATTATTTACTTGTTATGGGTTTACTCAGGTTTTCACTTTCTTCTTGAGTCAATTTTTAACAGAGTGTGCCTTTCTAAGAATTTTCCCATTTAATCTAAGTTATCTAATTTGTAGACATAGTACTGTTTATCACATTCCCTTATACTTGCTTTTACTACTGTAAGGTCTGTAGTAATGTATGCTCTTTCATTTCTGATTTTAGTAATTTGAATCTTCTCTGTTTTGCTCTTGATCAGTCTAGCTAAAAGTTTGTCCATTTGTTTAACTTTTTAAAGAACTAACTGATGGTCCTATTTTAGAAAGATTTTTGACAAAGATTTTGATTTGATTTTTTTTGTACCAGAACTGATAAAATGCCCCAATGATTCACACTTGTAGAGAAGAATAGGTCTTCCAGAATGAGAACTCCAGTTCTTTTCACTCTCACTATACACCATAATGAGATGCGGTGTACATCAGAGAAATGCTAAGTCATCAGTTTCTATTCAAAATTCTAGGAAACTTTCTAATCCAAGTAAATAAATTGTATTGAATATGAACATTTAAGAAAGCTCTGAGATTATAATTTGAAGCTGCTTTTTTAAGGGAAGGAGCTGAGACAGCTTTCTCTTACCTTGAGCTTCCTTTCCCCATGTTTAGAACACATGTTGCTATCTCTCACATCCAGGTCCCAGGCTCTCCTCTGAGCTCTGGACTCACTATTTCAGGGAATATTTATGCATGCTATTATGTGCCACCCAGGACTCCCCGTGCTTATTATGTGAAACAGATGGTGCCCCTGCCCTCAAAGCAATCACATTTTACTCTGAATCAAATTTCCAGCTTTGGAAACTCTCCTTTCTTGTTTGAAGGCACTTTAAAAGTAACATTTCCCAAATGCTACTCTTAATTTCTCTGTCTCCGAGCCTATCTCCTTGTACCGCCTCTCCTCCTGCCCCGAACTCAGCCTTCACCATCTCAATAAATAGCAACACGAATCACCAAATTCAAGCCAAAATCTTAGAAGTCATTCTTGATTATTCCCTTTCCTCCATGACTATCAGATAATCCTTTCACTTCCAACTCAAATTTATATCTGGAATATATACTGCACCTTCACTTGCCTAAATCTCTCCCTTCTTGAAACTTTTGTCTTCCCTCCTCCCCATCTTGTTTGAAGTCTGTTCTGTATCCAAAACCCAGAGTGATCTTTCATTAATGTAAAGAGCAAGTTTCTCCTTACCCCGACCAAAGCCTTTCCATGTTTCCTGTTGTACGTTAAGTTAAACGTATAGCCATATTTTCTAGGTTCATTTGTAGCCTCTTCAGCTTCTTCATAAGTCAGCCCCTTAACTTCTTCAATATAACCTGTGCTCATTAGCTCTCTGTAGGCAGTGAACACTTGCTCAAGGAATATATGAAGAACTAATCCTGAAGAATTTCTTAGAAGTGATTTCCAAAACCTTTGTGACCCATTTACAACACCATAAGTATTATCTCTCCATTACAAAGATTTTTGGAACCATATATGATGAACATTACAAAAACCAATGGCAGAAAATAAGTATGCATTTATAATAAATCCCAGAACTGGATTATTCTCAACACCAGAAGATGTGGTCTCAATGAAGGGTGTACCTTCCTGTCCTGAGTACTAGAGCAGTACATCAGGTCGAAGGCAAAGAAAGCAAACATTCTCCTGGTTCTGGAAACTATTAATATTAGAGTCAAATGCCTCAATCCCCTCTAGAAAAAAGTCTGATCTCCACAAGTGGGTGAGAAGGAAGAGAGTGGTGTCTAAAGCAATTTACTATAGCATCTCCCACTCCCTTTTGAGAGTTAAATGCTTTTTCTTCCTATTGCTTAGGTGTGACTTAGAAATAAATGTGGAAGAACCATAACTTCTTTCGTCAAATGATCATAACTGCGGGTAGAAGGTTTTCAACAAGCTCGCACTCTAACAAGTCGCTGCTGTTTTCATGTTTTGCACTGGCTCGATCCCATGCATGATAACATCCTCAAACAGCAAGTGCATTAAGCTGTGACAGCTTTCCACTGACCTAAGCAATTGCATTAGGAAAAACACCATTAGCGGCTCCCTTTCTTCATCTGTTCTCCCCTCCTCCTTCCCACCAGTAAAAGCTATGCTCAATACTACTATTAAATTACCCTTAGAAATACACTCCTCAAAGAAAAATCAATGCACATGTGTTTTAACACTTGTCACAGATAGATCAAACGGCCAATCTAACATTTATTATTCCACCCAGAGGTTTACATTTTAAACGAGCTTCTTTGGGTGGCACGTCTGTGAGTTCACATCTACATCTACAGTAAGAGAAAGAAAAGCAATGAGTGAGAGTGTGGGAAGGAATATGAATGAGTCTCGCTGTTGCTCCAAGCACTGTTTCTGGATGTGTGTGGTCCTCTGTGGGGAAGAGAACAAAATGACGGGATGGGGTAAAAGTGGTGGACAGGTAAAAGTGGCGGACAGGTAAAAGTGGCAGAATTAGTCAAAGACCTGATATCAAACCTGCTATGATTCAACTAATAGTCTCCACCTCTCTACTCATGAATTTCAATATGCTTCTCATTCTGATCCTTTCCTCTTGTTTAGTCATGACCCATTTTCTACCAGAAGAAAGAACCTACAGTTGTTAGAGTACAAGAGCTAAAACCAGGGAGTGACTTAATAATTTTGAAAATGTATGCATTTTGGCAGGTTACTTAATATATCTGTGCTTCCATTTCTTTACTTAGAAATAAGGACACTGATATTATTAATACCTCTCAGAGAGGGCTGTTAAATGAGTTTGAAAGGTCAGGCATTTAAAGCAATGCCTTGCATATAGCAAGCCATGTTAACTATTAACTATTGTTATTCAGCATGTTTATTAAGAAGAAAAATTACCATTCCTAATAAGGGTACTTTCTACAGATTTTACAATCAAGTTCCACTTCCAGCACTAGTGGAGTCACTGTATTAGACAAGCCCGATGGTCATAAACAGCTACAAAATACGTGACCCAGCTGTTTTCAGACAGTGAAGAACAGGCAGCAGGAGACTGCAGTGGCTGAGAGAGGGTAAATCCCAGAGGTGGCCAGGTTTCCATGTTGACAATTTCTCAAGCTCATTGCAGAAAGCTGGTGTCACAGCAGAGATCCCTGGTGCTGATGGGCTGAGGTGGCAGAGATCATGAATCAGGTCAGCTGGAGATGCTGGGGTCTACGGGGTGGGAAATTAAAAAGGAGGGAAATGTGTAAACAGGGAGCCTCAGCAGTCTCTCAAGGAGTCCTGTACAAGTATGTGGCTGAGCAGGTCCTCCACCGAGCAAGAGAACCAGAGGTCTGTGGATGCAGCTGCAGTGGACTTGAGCGCAGACAGGGGTAACACAGACTCTGCTGGATGAAGGGCAGTGCCCAGAGGTTTTGCAATGTGGACCCTGCCAGGATAACCAGCATTCCCTAACACACTAGGCTCCAGCCAAGATGCCAGATAGTGGCCCTGAGGAGTGAGAACCACGTACAAAGCATGACCAACCTCCTGCCCTATAAACAAAGCCTAAAATGAAGCCCAAGCAAGATCCAAAGTGGGTAGAGTTGGGAGGCTCAGTCTTGGCAAATTATATCACTATGATCGGTCAGTGAATGAACTGCCTGCTGAAATAAGAATTCACAGTGTTCAGAGTAAGGTAACAGAATATAGAGACTCTACAATGTATTACTCATTATCCCAATGTTAAATCAAAAATCAAGAGTTGTAAAAAAGCCAAAAAAATATGATCTGTACATAAGAATAAAAAACCAATAGAAACTGAACCCAAGATACCTAGTTGGGCTCATCAGCTATATTTAAAACAGCTGTTATAAATACAGTCAAAGAATTAAGCAAAAGGTGTTCACAAAATTATAGGAAAATGTGGTCTACATGAGTAAGTAGATAGGGAATCTCAATGTACAAATGGAAACTATTTTTAAAAAAGAACCAAATGGACATTCTAGAACTAAAAAGTATACCACTGAAATGAAAAAAAAAAAAAAAAAATCATTGTATGGACTCAATAGCTGCTTCAAGATGGCAAGCAAAATTCAGTAAATTAAATAAAGGTCTGACAAATAGAAATTACATAATTTTAAGAACAGACATTTTTAAAAATACTGATGTAAGTAAACAGAGTTTCTGGGACACAAAAGGACACTATCAAATAGGCTAATTTACATTTACTTGGTGTCCCTAAAACAGAAGAGAATGATAGTGGGCAAATATTTAAAAATGTAATGGCAAAATTTTATTTCAAGATCCCCACCAATCTATAGATTCAAGAAGTTCAGCAAGCATCAAAAATGACAAATACAAAAACAACCACTCTAGGTAGATTGTAGTCAAACTGCTAAAAGTCAAAAAATGAATAAACAAATATTGAATACAGGTAAGAATGATTAAAAAAAAAATACTCGGATTTATCAGAAAACCAGTGTGTGGAAGATAATGGCACAACCTCTCTAAGTTGCTAAAAGGAAGGAAAAGTCTACCCCGGATTCCATGTCTAGTGAACAAACCACAAGCTGAAGTGAATGAGGACCTTTTCCGTAAACGAAAACTCAGAAAATCCGCTGCCAGCAGATTTGCACTAAAATAAATGTTAGAAGATATTTTTCAATTCAAAGAAAAAGATAATCAGATGGAAACTCAGATAGAAGCTTTTATCTGCAGGTCAGAATGAAGAAGACCAGAAAGGGTAAATGAGTAAGTAAGCATAAAGGACTATTTTGCTTACTTCTCATAATTTACTTTAAAAATCACTGATTGGGACTTTCTTGGGTGGTCCAGTGGTTAAGACTTTGTGCTTCCAATGCAGGGGAAAGGGTTCAACCCCTGGTCAGGGAACTAAAATTCCATAAGCCAGGAGTGTAAGCCAAAAAAAAATTAATTAAAGAAAAAAGCTTTACTAAAAAAAAAAAAAAACAAAAAAAAACCACTGACTATTTAAAGCAAAATAATAATAACAAATAACAATAAAAAGTTATAGCTATTAGGAAGTTAATAGAAGAAATAAATTGGAACTCTAAAAGTACTGAATTAACATAAAAGACTAGCAAAGAAGAAATAGCAAAATATAAGTACAAATGCAAAAAATTAGCAATATGGTAGACTTGAGCTCAAAAAGTAATATAAAGGGATTTAAAAAATCTCATTTATAAGGCAGAGATTATCAGAATGAATAGAAAAGCAAAAGTCAACTATAAACTATCCAGAAAATATGCATTTTAAATGGAAAGATACAGACAGGTTGAAAGTAAGCAGATGAAGAAGATATGCTATGCAGACAGTAAGGGTAAGAGGCTGACGTGGCTTTATCACTGTCATACAAATAGACATCAGGAAAAACCTTGCTACAAGAACAAATTATGTGATAAAAGACAATTTGCCTGCAGGGCACCCCAACTGTAAATACAAATTCATTCAATACTACAGCATTTAAATAAATAAAGCAAAAACTGACAAAATTGAAAGGGAGAAATAAATCCATAGCTAAAACTGAATATTTTAAGTCTACCCACTCAGTAATCACTAGGAAAGAGTAGGCAAACAATGAGGAAGGAAATGGATTAGAAAAGACAAGCAGCTTGATCTAAGTGATCCTTACAAATACTGCACCCAATAGCAGCAGATGATGTCCTCTTTTCAAGTGTACATGGCATGTTCACCAATACAGACCATATTCTTGGTCATCAAATAAGTTTGAATAAATTCTAAAGCCTGAATTGGAACTTCAGTATAAGATAAAAGTGCCAAAAGAGTTCTCTACCTAAGGAGGTTCACAACTCAGAGAAAGTAGACAGACATCTACAGAGACTTATAGGGATTCTCTGGTGGCTCAGACAATAAAGAGTTTGCCTGCAAAGTGGGAGACTCAGGTTCAATCCCTGGGTCAGGAAGATCCCATGGAGAAGGAAATGGCAACTCACTTCTGAATTCTTGCCTGGGAAATCCTATGGACAAAGGAGCCTGACAGGCTACAGTCCATGGGGTTGCAAAAAGTCTAACATGACTGAGAGACTAATACTTACTTACAGAGACTTACAAGATGATGAGATAAATGCTCTGGGTCTAGTGTTATGGGATGAGACTTCATCTGCTTACTTACATCATGGGATGAGGCACCATAGTGACACCAAGGGTGTGTGGAGGAGGAGGCCCTACCCTATGTCTGGACGTGCAATGTCTTGAGTGGGAATTCAGCATGCCAAGAGGAAAGACATTTGACAAGACTGATAAATACATATAAAAATAAACAAAGACGATGGAGACGACCGAGTACAGTGATGGGACCATGACACATGTGGTGAAGGCTAGAGGCTACATCCTGAAAGTCATCACTTTTTTCTTTGAAAGAATTTCGACGGTAAGTTTGTGATCATACCTTCCATATTTGGATAAAACCCAAGCAACAAAGGATTCACTAGTCAGTAAAAATCGTATAGGAAAGTGAGTGGCATGATCCTCTTCTTTTCTTACTCTGTTCTCTATTTCAGCACACTTGCTGCTGTGTAATTACTGAAACAGATTTGAAGTAATTTTGGATGCACAAAATTTCTCTTGGCAAAGCACCCAGAAATACAGAACCGAAAGGAACTCTCCTAACACCCACTATAACACGTCATCGATTATCCTATTAATATGCTTTCAATCCTGTGTGGAGAAGGTCTCTTAGTGATACCAGGGCCTCTGGCCAAACCAGGGTATTGAGCAGTCCAAAGTGCACACTTTCAGTTATGAATATGATTCAGCTGCCAATATCCTGTTCTTCCAAAATTCCAAGGAGAAAATCTTGCTTCACTTACACCACCAACCGACAGCCTCAGGAAGGCCACACAATCAGAAGCTGCCCTCCCAAGAGCTTAAAGAAGAAATGGCCCTGGCTGTTGGATTTAAAAGGAAGTACAAAAGAGCAAAAATGAATGCTAAAGTGATTCTAGTCAATGAGGTTAACTGTTTTCTTGGCTAAACTATTCACTGAAGCTCAGAAGCCACAAAAATACCTAAAGGTTCATTTCCCTAGGTCCACTGATTCTGTTAAGAAGCAGTAAATACCCAAATGAGGTGGGGCAGGAGGAAGAAGTGACCATGCATGTGAGGGGGCCAGGTACCCCAGAACTAGTCCTCACCCCAACCCCATGGTCCAGGGCTGATTTAGGAACCTTGTGTGGGCAAAGCAGATACCCGAGTGATTAGCCTGTATAACACACTCATCGTGTGCCAGGCACTGTACTAAATGCTTTACCAGGATTATTTCAAGCTCACAGAACTTTTTTTAATTTCCTTGTGGTAAGATTGTAACTCTTAACATTTTAATATTATGTTTCTAAATGTTCCCCATGGTTAACACACTGAGGGCATCACCAACGCGATGGACGTGAGTTTGAGTAGGCTCCGGGAGTTGCTGATGGACAGGGAAGCCTGGCGTGCTGTAGTCCATAAGGTCGCAAAGAGTTGGACACGACTGAGGGACTGAACTGAGCCTATTTATTTAAATGTCATCTTAAAAAATAAAAAACTTTAATTAAAGAAAATGCCATCTCTGGGTATCTATGTATGATTCATAGTTAAATTCTATGAAAACCGGTCTCTGAATGGTGTAAATTCATCCCCATTTAACGCACACTGATTCTGGCCCAGAAGCCAGGTCTTCAACTGCTGAGTTCTTTCAGCTGTGGTAACAAGTACCTAGCCCCCCAACACCCCCCCCCACCACCTCTATTTTCTCAAATGGGCTTCTCAAAGACCTTTGTGTAGGCTATCAGATTTGAGGGAAGGGAAATCAAGAAACCACGGAAGCTCAACGGCAGGTCAAACCTCAAGTATAGTTTTGCCTTGGGAACCCATGCTGGGTATTCAGATTTCTACTCCCAGGAGAACTTGCCTAGGTAGATCCAGGTGTGGAAAGGAAGGAAGGGCTCTAGCAGTGGGGATTTCTGAACACCAGTGTGTCTGGACTCAGGTCTGAAGAAAAGACCAGCGAGCGACGTTGAATGCAGAACAGGGTGGCTGCCCTTTCAGAATGTCTGTCTCTCAGCACCTCTAATGTGTGGCATCTAGTGGTGGAGGACCACCCATCCCAGGGGCTGATTCTTTACAGAGCCAATTATCCATCTCAACAAGTCAGGGCCTTAACCTCAGGTGGACATACTTCTTTCTTGCTCATAAAGATCTTAAGTGGGGCGGTAACTACCGCAGCCTAGTTGGGAATTCAGTCCAGCAATTAAAAGCCTTCAGAGTACTTCCTGGAACCTCAACTGAATGGTTCAGCATCAGTGGGCAGGGATTCCATAGCAACATCTGGCACAGTCTGGGGTACCCCCAAGAGTTGTGTGCTAATCACCTACCAACTCTTTGAACAAGGTTTAGTATCTTATAAAGATCCCCCAAATATTAATTAGGCAATTAAACTGCTCCCAGCTGCAATCTAAACATGTTTCCTCTTCTAGTTTGGGAAACAGAGAATGTGGTCTTTATTCTATCAAAATCCTACCCAGACACAAAGACAATTATTACTTTTTCTTCATTCTTTTTTCAACACCTGGGAACCTAAGGTCTTTCCACCTCTCCTTAGATTTGCTATTCATAGAATAGCAGGTTCAGAAGGGACTTCACAATCCAATCCAATCAATAATTCTTTCCAGGCCTTATCTAGACCCCTCCGATTTTCTCCCACACTGTGAGCTGTCCACATGCAGTTTTCTAGAAGAGCTTGATTAGGTCCCTGGAGAGTGCGAGGAAGAAAACAGGGTGGTTATTTTGGTTTAAAGATCTGCCCTGGACATGTCAACACCTCTTCCCTTCAGTTCCGGCTTTTTGTTTGTTCTTGTACATCTATATTTATAGCTTCCTTAGTTATCAGAATGAGGACAGAAACAAATCCTTTGCTAGCTAATTAGAGCCCCACATGCTAATGAACTCCCACCACTCCACTGCCTCGGAGTGCCAGCATCCCTGCAGGAAATTAATAAGAGCTTTCATGACTCAGAGCCTGGAAAGGTCAGCGCCCACCAAGAGTTCAAATGCAGAGATGGCAGCACAGTCATACCCTATTTTACAAGCATCACAACAACAACCCATGGGTTTAGAGAGGAGGATAGTCCATGGACAGGCAGGTGGATGAAAGCATATGTCTGGTCACGGGTCTAAAGGAACATAATCACAGAACAACTAGTTGCTGACGCTTATATGTGCAGCGATGCTGCCATCTTTTCTACATTTTAGTTCATTTCTCCAACTTAGATGGAGTGCTCAGTCCTGTCCGACTCTTGGCAACCCCATGGGCTATAGCCCACCAGGCTCCTCTGTCCATGAGATTCTCCAGGTAAGAATACTGGAGTCAGGTGCCATTTCCTTCTCCAGGGGATCTCCCCAACCCAGGGATTGAATCTGTGTCTCTTGTCTCCTGTGTCAGCAGGTGGGTTCTTTACCACTGAGCCACCTGGGAAACCCTTAGATAGGAGTGGTTTGCAGAAAGAAAAAAAAAAAAAAGAAAAACTATTCTAGAATGGATTCCCCAAACTGACCCTAACATTTTTCATTTCTCATCGTGTATCAGCTTCACTGGTGGTGCTTTTAAATTAGTCTTATGGTCTCGGAATAATAATGAGTGAAGGGGATTGGGAAGAAGCATATTTGAATTTGTTCTATTCCCCTGCACAGCCAGGAGAGAGGACTGCGGATTTGCTCCATTCTCCAGAAGCCTTGCAGGACAGTCCCTACACTCGCCACTGCAAATTGAATCAGTTTCCTCACTGCGGCCACCTCTGTCTGAGAGGTGAACCTGAGATACAGGAGTCAAAAAAGGTTAGGAATAAACCATGCCATAACTCTGCTTCACTAAATGGTCCTAACCCACTGTACAGGAAGGAAAAAATCCAGCCAAAAAATCCAGCATTCCATTGACACTCAGAAAATTAACATCATAGAAACCAGGAAGGGAGGAAGTTTTAAAGTCAAATTCTGCAGGAAGGGAATGAAGTGGAAGCTGAGGAAAGATCATTAGAGATAGCAGTTAGTGGATTATTATTCAATAGAATTGTTCCAGAGTATCATTTCAACAGCATGATGAAATAGAAAACCAGATGGTCTTCTCTCTCATTTTCTCTATTAAAAGTAAACCCAAGATTCAGAAGTCAACTAATACTCCACTTCCAGCCGAATTTAATTGCTCACTATTCAGAACTACAACGATCTTGACTATCTCATCATTAATTCATTTCCTACTTTGTTATTACAAAGACTGTATTACCAGTTATCTTTTTTAGTATAGTTCCCTCACTAACTTAAATTTTCCTTGAGGGCATTAGTCCATTTTCAATAACACTTTTCTATGTTTTTCTAGCACTTAAAATAATGATTTGCACAGAGTATATTCTCAAAAAATGTTTGTTGAAAGCAAGATAGATTCCATTTTCATGGAAGCCATATAAATAGAAGTCACCCATCTGTAAGTTACTAAGTAAGACCTCCCTGAAAATGCTAAGCTGTTATAAGTAAGGTATAAACTTTCAAGTTAATATAAAAGTTTTATGAAAATCAATAAAATGTTCCCTTTTGACTCATATTGGTTCTTTTTATAATATCATTGATTTAGATTTAATATCTGTGAATTCAATAAATGTTTCTTTTTAGATAACTTTACATTTTATTGGTGTCTTAAAAGATGATGCTGAGAAGGTGCTGCACTCAGTATACCAGCAAATTTGGAAAATTAAGCAGTGGCCACAGGCCGGGAAAAGATCAGTTTTTATTCCAATCCCAAAGAAAGGCAATGCCAAAGAATGTTCAAACTACCACACAATTGCACTCATCTCACACATTAGCAAAGTTATGCTAAATATTCTCCAAGCTAGGCTTCAACAGTACATGAACTGAGAACTTCCAGATGTTCAAGCTGAATTTAGAAAAGACAGAGGAACGAAAGATCAAATTCCCAACATCCATTAGATCACAGAAAAAGCAAAAGAATTCCAGAAAAACATCTACTTCTGCATACTGACTAATGCAAAGCCTTTGATTGTGTGGATCACAACAAACTGTGGAAAATTTTTCAAGAGATGGGAATATCAGAACACCTTACCTGTCTCCTGAGAAATCTGTGGGTAGGTCAAAAAGCAACAGTTAGAACCAGACATGAAACAACAGACAGGTTCCAAATTGGGAAAGGAGTACATAAAGGCTGTATATTATTGCCCTACTTATTTAACTTATATGCCGAGTACATCTTATGAAATGCTGGGCTGGATGAAGCACAAGCTGGAATCAAGATTGCCAGGAGAAATATCAATAACCTCAGATATGCAGATAACACCACCATTATGGCAGAAAGCAAAGAGGAACTAAAGAGTCTTCTCTTGAGAAAAGTGAAAGAGGAGAGTGAAAAAGTTGGCTTAAAGCTCAACATACAAAAAACTAGGATCATGACATATGGTCCCATCACTTTATGGCAAATAGATGGGGAGACAGTGACAGACTTTATTTTCTCCAGCTTCAGAATCACTGCAGATGGTGAGTACAGCCATGAAATTAAAAGACGTTTGCTCCTTGGAAGAAAAACTATGACCAACCTAGACAGCATATTAAAAAGCAAAGACATTACTTTGCTGACAAAGGTATGTCTAGTCAAAGCTGTGGTTTTTCCAGTAGCCATGTATGAATGTGAGAGTTGGACTATAAAGAAAGCTGAGTGCTGAAAAATTGATGCTTTTGAACTGTGATGTTGGACAAGACTCTTGAGAGTCCTTTAGACTGCAAGGAGATCTAACCAGTCCATCCTCAAGGAGATCAGTCCTGGGTGTTCATTGGAAGGACCGATGCTAAAGCTGAAACTCCAATACTTTGGCCACCTGATGTGAAGAGCTGACTCATTTGAAAAGACCCAGATGCTGGGAAAGATTGAAGGCAGGAGGAGAAGGGGACAACAGAGGATGAAATGGTTGGATGGCATCACCGACTCAATGGAGATGAGTCTGAGTAATATCTGGGAGTTGGTGATGGATAGGCAGGCCTGGCGTGCTGCAGACCATGGGGTCACAAAGAGTCAGACACGACTGAGTGACTGAATCGAACCGAGATAGACAGATATGCACATGCACACAGACACATGCATAGGGTCTGGATTTGAGAGCATGCTGTCCAAAGCCGCACTCTCCTTGGCCCTACACTAATTCACTGGGATGAGCTCCATTTTAAACGAGGGAGTTTAACAGGATATGGTGGGAGCTGGGATGGGGAGGGTGTGGGGGCAGGGTTCCCGAAACCCTGCTGAAAGCATTACTCACTATTCTCTCACTACATCCAGACAGTTAAAGTTGTATCTCAGACTATCTGGTGATGTGGGTAAGGCTAGCAAGAGGCCAATTAGAGCTTTCCCCAAATTATCAGGAGCTCCTTTTTGGCCTGCCCCTGTCTTACCAGGACATTGAGCAGCTGAAGTCGGTACATTCTTTCCCCTCCTCTCTTCCCCAGACCTGTCCCTCTGAGCGGGTCCTGGTGAAGACACCGAGCAAACACATTCAGACCAGCTTTTTTAGGCTTCTGGACTGAACAGCATTAGAACTTGAATAAGAAGCTTACACTTGTCAAATCAACCCCTTTGCTTGTACTTATTATCAGTCATCAGCCCCTGAATGGTAGGACAGCCCAGCTGCACAGGCTGGAATTGGTCAGGGCTGCAGGTTTGGACTAGGCTCTTTGGCCCAAGCCAACATGCAAATGTATCATGGTCACAGGCTAGCACTTCAGATACATTTTCCAGTCCAGGCCTGTGGTCCATGGGGTAGCACAGAGTCAGACACAACTGACTGAACTGAACTGCACTGACCATTTTGTTGATGTCTTAATGAAATATTGGCTCTGACTTTATATAGCTTAAAGATCATATTCATCTATATATATCTTTATTTTTAAGCCTATAACATACCTGGAAATAATGCCTGAATTCTGAATTACAATTACACATTACCATTTCTGAAATACATTCTTAAGGTGGTAATTAGAATTCAACCATACTTTCCCATAGAAGATCATCAAAACTAGATTGATTTAATGGGTGAACCAGTTAAGAAGAGTGAATATAGGGCATTCTTTCCAGTAGGTGAGCTGTGAGAATGAGAAAGAAGATAGCGGTGAAGGACACCACTGAGTTGACATGTTGACATGTTTATATATTGTGACATCGTTGAGGGTGGCTATCTAGAGGAGGAAAAGTATATTTGATGGGAGAAAATCCTGAAAGAGAAAGAAACAAATGTAGGAAGATGGATATATCTTAAATGCTAATCTAAGATATATGGAAGGCTTCCCAGGTGGCTCAGTGGTGTGGTAAAAAAAAAAAAAAATCCACCTGTCCATGCAGGAGACACAGGTTGGATCCCTGAATTGGGAAGATCCTCTGGAGAAATAAATGGCAACCCACTCTAGTATTCTTGCCTGGAAAATCCCATGGACAGAGGAGCCTGGCGGGCTACAGTACATGGGGTCACAAAGAGTCAAACATGACTTAGTGATTAAATAACAGAAGCAAAGATGTATGGAAAAGGGACATGATGATGAAAAGGGACATGATGGATACTAGATGCAAATAAAAGAAGGAGAGGAAGAAGCGGCTTGAGTGAGTTCACACTCGATGACCTAATTTTCCTCTTGGAGGAGCAGAAAATGAGGTCAGCTGGTAAGAGTGAAGGGTAGCCAAGAAGCGTGGAATCTGGGGAAGAATGAAAAGGTTTGAGAGAGCTGAACTGTCAAGTGAACTGGAGAGGACTTGGTATCCAGAGGGTTTCCAAGCATCATGAGAAATCCGTAGAATGGTATTAACTCAGTCTTTCAGTATCATGACTTCACATGATTATGGACAAGCAGTCTCTCCTAGGGCAATTCTGTTAAGGAACAGTGCTTGGTACATTGTTTATGGAAAAGGCCATTGAGTAAGTCTTTAGGCTTTGCAGAACATATGGTCTATGCTACAAATACTCAGTTCTGCCTTTTGAAAGCATCCATAGACAATACATGGGGCCTCCCTTGTAGCCCAGTCGGTAAAGAATCTGACTGCAGTACAGGAGACCCGAGCTCGATCCCTGGGCTGGGAAGATCCCCTGGAGAAGGAAATGGCAACCCACTCCAGTATCCTTGCCTGGGAGATCTCACGGACACAGGAGCCTGGTGGGCTTTAGTCCATGAGGTCGCAGAGTCGGACAGGACTGAGTGACTAATACTTACTTACTTATAGACAGTATATAAATGAATGAACATGTACCTATCAAACTATTTGAAGGTTGAACGTTTAGTTGCTAAGTCGTGTCTGACTCTTTTGTGACACCATGGGCTGTAGACCAACAGGACCCTCTGTCCATGGGATTCTCCAGGCAAGAATACTGAAGCAGGTTGCCATTTCCTCCTCCAGGGGATCTTCCCAACCCAGGAATCAACTCAAGTCTCCTGCTCTTGGGCACTGGCAGGCAGATCGTTTGCCACTGAGCCACCAGGGAAGCCCCAGACTTTATCTACAGACACTGAAATATGAATTTCATACGTTTTTTTCATGTATTATTAAGTCTCCTTTGATTTGTTTTCACTCCTTTACAAATGTAAAAATCATCCTATACTCACGGGTGATAACAAAACAGAGTGTGGGCAGGATTGTGCCCACAAGTCACAGATTGCTGATCAGCCTCAGGAATCTCACAGATGATATTCCTATTTCTTCACGCACTTCTACCTTCACAGGTATTTATTCACTATGCATTCTATCATTTCTCATTCAGTCTCATGGCTGAACTTTGAAGTGCAAGGTGTGTGCATTTGCCTCCAACTGAAGATAAGATTTCTTGTTTACAGCAGGAAGAGACACTTTGTACCTGGAGTTCTGGGAGCAAGGATACCACTCATAGAAGAGAACTAAAAATCATACAGTGAGTTCAAGAGCCTTGAGAGAGTTCCTGGTCCATTGTGAGACTGCATTATAGCATTTCCACAACCCAGATAGAACACAAATACGCAGCCTGCATTTTCCTTCATCCTCAGCTATAATTCCACTCTTCAGAGCTATCTTCCTCCTTTTCAAAGTCAGTGGGCCAGGGGGTAGATTGGTGCAGTGAGTCAACAAATAAAGTGTGAGAGATTCAGTTCCTTGTTAATGTTATAAAAATTGTAGGTAAGTAGGACTCTGGCATCAAGAGATTCTAGGACTGGAAAGAAACAGTCTCCCCTCACACACATACTTTGTGCTCTTGTTCTATCCCCATAAAGGAAACAAGACCCTTTGGTCGACTTGCAGGCTCAGTGAAGACAGGAACAAGCAGCAACAGCTAATGCTGGCTCAGGTGGTGTAAGATGCGGGTACCACTTATGGAAATGATGGATGTTGCCAAATGGTAATTTTCTCTGTGTGGTAGCTGTGATTGATCTGTGGCTTGATGTAATGGTTGAAGCTTTCATATTCAATCTTAAAGAAAAAATATCATGTTATCATAGAAATTTCAGATGACTGGGGTGGGGATGGAGACTGGGCTATTGCTTTGCTTTTGAAGATGACTCACTATGAAATAATAATGTTGATCTAAAACTCAAATCCACCAAACCATTAGAGGTTTTATAATTTTATTAACGGAGAATTCCAAAGAAGTTTGCTTTGCCTTTCAGTTGGCCCTATAATCCTAGGTAGGAAACTGAAAGACTAGGGGCCACAGGTGGTGTTTTCACTGCTTCTTTTTTCATCTTTAGAAAATAAAACAAGGTTTGTAGAGCATACAGCTGGATAGTCAGATGATACTAAAGAAAAATAATGTTTGCTTTTTGTAGAAAGATGCCTATTTTCTCACAGAGGTGATTCCATGACAAGGGCAGAGAACATCTCATAGTTTCCTGAAATACAATCATAGATTTGGCAGGAGACAACTCAACTTTACCAGAAGGGCTTTGAACTTAAATTTCAGGTGCAAAGGGGGTAATGAATTAGATGACACTGTATTTTCAGAAGATAAGTGCAACCTAACAAAAAGTTGTAATAACGGAAGTGCCTAGTAATTATCAGTAGAAAATCCTATGGCCACAGAAGTCTATATGACAATTTAGAGGAGTATTTGTAAAGCACAAAATGAATTTTAAATTTTACTGTAAAGACTTAAACTAAACTAATTTAACTGTCACCAAGACATGATGAAATAGTGACCATAATATAACAGTACAAGTGAGGAACTCACCCTAAAGTAGTATCTGCTAGAAGAGGAGGTAGAAAAAAACATTTTGCATTAAGAAAACATCAACATGAGAATAGGTATTTTGTTATTATGGAGCCCATTACCAGTTCTGGGCTATGCTGAGAACTAGAAGAGGGTCCAGGACCAAATCAAATTGATGAAAACTATAGGAACTCTGAGCCTGGAAAAATAACACCAAAATCAGTCTAAAAAATTCATTCTCTGCAAAACTTGGTTTTAACTCCCTATCCTCATCCATGGTTAGATTTATCATGCCCTCCCGCTTTGCTGTGCTATCTTATACATCGCACTAGTACACTGTTTTAACACTCTATTTTGTGGTCACATGTTAAACAGCCATCTCCCTACCTAGACATAGTTATGTCTTATTATTACTTTATTCCCTTAAACCAATTGTCAAGGACACTTGCAAAATGTAAGATGGGACTAAGAAACAGACAAGTTGAAAGCAAGAAAGTGTTGAGTTTGTGCATCAAAACTGTGGGGAACATAAAGCATGGGTGAATCCAACAATAAATACTTTTTGGCTCTCTCCTTTGTGGCTAGAGCAGCCCACTGAATGTGGGTGTAGGTAAAAGGGAGTAGGTAAGACAGGACATGAATTTATACACAAAATGGGTGCATAGAGAGAGAAGAAGTTGGAAATAGTATGTCACTGGAAAGGTAAGCTGAGGATTCTAACTTAGATAAATTTAGTATATGAAGACCATAGCATTTTTCATATGTTTCATAGACATGGTTTTAATGAGCAGTCATAGTCAAGAATCATTGAATAAGATGGATAAAGAATTCATAAAACTTCTGATTCTGTGTACAATAGTCATAATGGACTAATGTTCTACCTACTGTAAATTTTAAAGCTGTATAAATTATAATAACATTTTTAAAGGCAATCAGAGAGCTACAGACATAAAGACTAGATAAACTCAACACCAAAAAGGAAAGACCATTCTCAGGGTCTTTCTTAGCTTCTGTCTCCTCACCACCCCCACCTGCAACTGGGCTGGAAAACGGGGCTTGGTTCAGGCAGAACTTTATGCAAAAAAATAGAAGAATCAATAAAGCTTTTGCCAGTTGTGTAAGGATGGAGTGAAACCTTCAGATACCTGAAATGTGTGGCTAGTTTTCACTATGAGATCTCTGCTGTGTCCTTGGGCTGCACAGGAAGCTGGAGCACTAGCCAAGTCAAACGAGGGGCAGTCCTGTGGTGCCTATGAATAAAGCATCCTCCTCAAGGGTCATGATTCATTGCATAGATTTAATGTCCCATTGAACTTCACCACCCTCTCATCTATTTAATCTAATTCTTAAACATGGTTAATTTTATGTCAACTTGGCTGGTCCATAAAGCCCAGATATTTGTTCAAAATTCTGGATGATTCTATGGGGGTGCGTTTTAGGTAAGATTAGCATTTAAATCAGTGGACTTTGACTAAAGCAGATTGCCCAAGTGGGCCTTGTCCAATCAGCTGAAGATCAGACTAGGACAAAAAACTCACCTACTCCAAGCCAGAGGGAACACTGCAGGAGACGACCTCTGCACTGGAACTACAACACTGGCTCTTCTCTGAGTGTCTAATCTGCCTGTGTACTCAGGAGATCTTGGACATGCCAGCCTCCATAATTATATGAGTGAATTTCTTAAAATAATTCTTTGTCACATAAATATATACTCATATGTTTCTATATATAGAAACACATCATATTATTTCTATTTCTCTGGAAAGCACTGACCATAGACATGTTAATTACAGTTATTTAAAATCTTATCTACTAAATCATATGTAGGTCTATTTCTATTGCCTTTTTTTTCTCTTGACTATCTTAACTATATCTTGACATATCTTGACTATATACCCTCACTGTTTCACCATTATACATAATGTCAGAATTTTCTGCATAACAGAGGGAATAGAAAACTTCTCTGGAGGAAAATAACATCTGAACTTTCTGTGGTTCCTTTATGTGCCATGCCAAATATTCAATACAAAGTCACTAGAGGCAAGAAAACATGACTGATGATCAATAGAGAGAAGCTGGCAGAGAAACAGATCTACAGATGATACTTATATTGGCATTAGCAAACAAAGATTTTAAATAACTATGAGTAGTAAGGTAAAGAAAATAAAGATTAAAGGGTAAAAATAGATGGAAGAATTGAGAATTTTAACAAAGTATTTTGATCTATTAGAAAAATATTACATGGAGACTCTAAGACTAAGACATTATATCCCAGATCATTAATACAGTTGATAAATTTAATGGTGTTTGGGCACAGAATCAGCAAATGGAATACAGACCAATAGAAAACATTCAAATTGAAGAACTTA
Source organism: Dama dama (assembly GCF_033118175.1). Lineage (NCBI taxonomy): Eukaryota > Metazoa > Chordata > Mammalia > Artiodactyla > Cervidae > Dama > Dama dama. The sequence continues at coordinate 16,914,509 of NC_083682.1, forward strand.
TGAGAAAGAGGAGTACCAGACAATATGCTACCATTTGGACATAAGAGGAAAGATATTTTTTTTTTCCAGGACTAAAATATCTTTGGCCATACATGCCAGACCAAAAACTAGTAACACAGCTAACTCCAGGGAGTAGGTTGCTGAAAGACAGAGAAGGGAAGCCATCTTTTGACTATTTTCATTGTGTTCCTTTTGAATTTTTACTCTGCTGTCTATTGAAGTAAAATTAATAAAGTAAAACTAATTTAAAAATCCGAGGTGCGTTGTTAGAGGAGGAAAAGGACCCTTTAGAAAATTAAGAAGGGTTGGGCAATGAAAACATTAGGAGAGAAAATAAGCATGACAGTTTCATGGATGGAGGCTAATGTCACTCCCACACTGGTGTAGCACAGGTATGATATTTTGCTAAAACAAATTGGCAAACTGGCGCTGGCTCATTCGTCCATCCATTAATTCAACAAATATTTACCGGATGGCTATCATGTGCCAGACACGGTGTGAGACACCAAGAAGACAAAAGAGAGGCAGGTCTGGACTCCAGAGGGGAAACAGGCATCAAAAAGGCAGTTATAAGCATGGCAGGTATTTAAAGAGACAGAGATAAAAACAGTATGGGCACATACTGGAGCTCTGCCACACTAAACCAGGCCCGTGTGATATACTTCAGATTAATCTTGAAACATCTTTTTCTCTCAGAAAAAAGAAAAAGTAGGGAGAAAGTTATATTTGGACAAAACAAAGTTATTAAGTGATTTAGAGGGCAGAGACTTTGCCCCTTATTTATTTATGGCACTCCCAGAACAAATGGGCAATGGCAGGCACAAAACCAGTATTTGTACAATAAATTAATCGATAAGAACACTTTAAAATATACACTTGAAAAAAACTCTAAATCCTTTATTACAAAGGTACATTTTAGCTTTTTATGCATTAAGTAGCTTTCAGATATGTGGAATGTAATTTGATGTTAGTCACAAGGCTGTCTCTGGTTAAAAAAAAAAAAAAATCCAGAAATTAAACGAAATATAATCTGGTGTATGGCAAACTACCCATTCAAACTACGTGACAGAAGAACATTTAAATGACTCGCAATATATGTGTTCTATAAAGTGAAAAAGTGGGTTATAAGTCGGACATGGTATTCTCCATTTCTGTTCAGAAGACACAATAAATATGTTTATGTTTGTACATGAGATACCAGTGATTAGTTCGAGTCCTGGAATGAGTTTTACTTTTCTTCTTTAATTATCTGTACCTTCCTCAAGAAATATAAGGGACATCATCAATGAGTTATCATAAGCATCTTTCATTTTTGAAATAACTGACCAAATGACTTACATAACCCAACGTGTCCGTAACTGGGGGCTGAAGTGCTGTTCATCACAGTCCCAGAGAAGAACAGGGACAAACATCCTTCAGAGCCCTTTGTTAACCCACAGCCTGTGGGGTCTGGGGGTTTACTCTGAATGCTTACATTCCTCCTCTCCTTCCAGGGACATCCCTGTCGGCCAACCACCTCTGGAAATGTTAGAGGGTCTTATACATCGCCTGCACACAGTACAATCTGAATAAATAAATGAGTCAAGCAAAGGAAGAAATAAATAAAAGGAAGTGTGGAGTGTGGATCCCCTTCCTGCTGCCTTGGGCTCTCAGGCAGGACCACCAGCCTCTAGATGGTGAGGACCTGCAAGACAGGCAGTTCTGATCATCCCTTTACTGTAGGTTCAGTACCTTTCTGGTCATCATTCTGAGAACCACAAAAATCAGAAAAGAAGCAAAACGTTTCCCATACTAATTATGGATATTTGAGACTGAATCTAATTAGGTCATCCAGTGTCTTGCAAGTACCTAGACAAACACTGAAGGTTCTACTTCAAAGAAGCAAAAGACTTAAAAAGATATAGATAGATAGATGGATGGATAGATAGGTCATAGATGGATAGATAGATAATAGAGAGATGATATATCATAGATAGAGAGGTATAAGAGGTATATAGATGGATAATAGATGTAAGATAAATGGTGGATGATAGATGATGGATGGATAGATAGAAAGATGATACATAGATGATGGATGGATGGAAAAATAGATGATAGATAGGTGGATAGATAGATGATATATATAGACAATGGATGTTAAATAAATACTAGAAAGTTAATTGATACTAGACAGATAGATGATAGATGGCTGACAGATACACAAATACACACAGACATACATGCATAGGGTCTGGATTTGAGAGCACGCTGTCCAAAGTTGCACTCTCCTTTGCCCTAGACTAATTCACTGGGATGAGCTCCATTGGAAACCAGGGAATTAAGGGGGATATGGTGGGGGCTGGGATGGGGAGGGTGTGGGGGCAGGGTTCCCGAAACCCTGCTGAAGTCAATACTCACTATTCTCTCACTACATCCAGACAGTTAAAGTTGTATCTCAGGCCATCTGGTGATACAGGTAAGGCTAGCAAGAGGCCAATTAGAGCTTTCCCCAAATTATCAGGAGCTCCTTTTTGGCCTGCCCCTGTCTCACCAGGACATTGAACAGCTGAAGCTGGTACGTTCTTCCCCTCCTCTCTTCCCCAGACCTGTCCTTCTGAGGCAGCCCTAGTTCAGACACCTAGCATACATGTTCGGACCAGATTTTTTAGGCTTCTGGACCGAACAGCATTAAAACTTGAACAAGAAGCTTACACTTGTCAAATTAACCCCATTCCAGGTCACTTGCCCTTTATCAGCCATCAGCCCCAGAATGGTAGGAAAGCCCAGCTGGATGGGCTGGAATTGTTCAAGGCGGCAGGTTTGGACTAGGCTCTTTGGCCCAAACCGACATGTAAATATTATCAGGTTCACAGGCTAGCATTTCAGATACATTTTCCAGTCTAAGCCTCACATTCCAATGACTTCTATGGGTATCTGGACTCTTACACAGCATACACAGGTACTGACTGGTCCCAAGAGTCACTTCTCTAATCCCTCAGCACCAGGCAAGTCAGAGCGGAGGCCCCTGGGGACCCCTGGGGACCAGCCACCCCTCTGCCTGGATGCCGATCCTGCTGTGCCTCCCCCAGCCTCCCCTGGATGGAGGGGCTAGAGAGCAGAGCACTCTGTTCTGGAAGAGGATCTGCTGGTGCCAGACAGAGCAAGGCCTTTGAACAGCGACAGACAAGGGACGAGGCACAGCCGATTTAATGTGCTCTGATTCCCTCCTGTAAAGACAGGGAAATTATCTGCTTGCCTCGAATATCTTCATTAAAAATGCATTTAAGCTGTGAAGCTCTACGAAGGAGAGACCTGTAATACATGAAAGATTAGCCCCAGATTGCTGATTGGGCTATTTTACATCATTATGGTAATTAAGCTCGCGGGGCTGTTGTGCTGACTTCAACACTTTCCTTCACTTGCCTTTGTCTCCAATTCAAGGTATTTTCCCCTCTTTCCATCTTACAGTTTTCCAGCTTTCCTCCTCTCCTCCTTCTTTCCCCCTCCCTAAGCCTCTCCTGAGAGCTAGGCTGGTCCAGCCTCACGCGTATGCCTCTGACTTCAACCTGATTCAACCTTCTATGGCTTCTCTGCCAACTTCATCCTGACTCTGCACAGAGAAAAAGGAAGACATTAATGGTAATTACAAGGTGTGGGTGGGTATTGCAGCTCTCTATCTGATTGTCAGTGAAGCCAAATAAAAACGGAACGGAATCAGCCAATTATTAGAACGCAGAGTAAACACATGGAGATGTCTCTGTTATTTGCCTTTTCTTGCTTACTTTCCATCCTCAGGTGGGCAAGCTTGGCTCAGGGCAGGAATACAGACCCTGGGACAGGAGTCTGTGTAGACCCCAGGGACTCTGACCTGCCCAGGCAGCACAGATGGTGGGCAGGGTGTGGAAGGTCGGGAGAGCCGGTTCACAGGTGCCCAGCCCGAGGACCCCTCTGCCTTCCAAGAACTCAGGATCACCCCTACCCTTGCTCCTGTCACCTGCTGGAGTCATGGGTACCCCTGAATTTCCCCACTGCATGAAGAGGCTCCATATTTCTTCTTGCTTTGTGTAAATACCTTGGACAGCTTCTTGCAATGAATGGGACTCTGATCTTGTGGACACCAAAAAGATCTGGAGAAATCAGGTCTCTCCAAGGCGGCAGATGGATTACGAGGAGAAAGAAGAAAAAGACTTCTCATCTGTGATGGAGAGTGGGCTGGTTCAAAGGCAATTCCCAGGGCCCGGCCAGTCACCTCCACTGCCTGGTGATCCCCAGTCCCAGGGGCAGAGTGAAACACACAGAAACCAGATGCAAGCCCTTCTTCCCTAATGCCATTGTGTCAGCAGCTGAGATTTTTAGTAACAGAAGTACAGCATGTGTGTGATCCCACTCAGGCGTGGGTCTCACCCATCAACGGCTGAACGGTGCTCCGGGAGGCAGCAGAGAGGTGCAGGGCGCAGCTCTGTCACCAAGGAGACCGTTTCTACCCCCACTTCCCCAGACCCCATCCACGTTCCCAGCCCGGGGACCTTCTGTAGCTCAGTTCAGTTCTCCAAGTCCCAGTTGCCTCATTTGTCAATGAAGACTGTAAGAGTATCCATCTCATGAATTTGAAAGGATTAAATGAAATAATGCATGCCGACTGCGCCTAGTGAATATTCATTATCACTGTACCACAATGTATGTAAGTTGTCGGCTTTTAATCTCTGCATGTATTTCTTCATAGATGATAGCCTTGTCGATGATCTTGAGAGAACACCCTGTCTGATTTTTAGGACTTGAAGGGCACCCAGCTCTGCCTGGTCATCCTTCTTCGTTTCTCTAGTCTGTTCATTCATTCGCTCACCTGGTCTCCACCCATTTTCCTTCCTGGGTTCCCCAAACTTCACACCTCCCACACACCCTGCAGCCTCTCCCCACCCAGCAGACCCTCAACTTCGGAACCTGCTGAGAACACAGGAGCAACTGACTTGGGGATCAACCTTTTCTTCCCTTCAGTGTATTTATGAAACTTTGAACACCCATCCCCAAGCTCGCTTCCTTCCACTTCTTTTTTTTTTTAATTATGAAAGTATAACACATTTACAGGAGATATGGTCCCCTCCACTTCTTAAAAACAACATCGTGTCTCAGCCATTCAGTGGCCAACACCTCCTTCCTAGATTCCTACCAGCTAGATGCCCTAGGTTCCAACCCCTTTGCCTGCTGCTCAAGGTCTTCATGATATGGTCACCATCCTTCTGCATCATCCATAAGCTTCTCTCCGAGATCATCACTGTCAGCACCCAAACATTACCTAGGATGTCTCACCTTACAAAGAAGCCAGCAGAACAAAGGCTCTCCCTTCACCCCCTGGCTCACTCCCTTTCTGCCTCATTTCTTCGCTCTGTCACTGCAAAACTTCACAATGTTATACACTCCTCAAAAGGTGCAAAGTGAAAATACCAGTTGCTCAGTTGTGTCTGACTTTTTGCGACCCCATGGACTATTGTCAGCCAGGCTTATCTGTCCATGGGATTCTCCAGGCAAGAATACTAGAGTGCATAACCATTCCTTTCTCCAGGAGATCTTCCCAACCCAGAGATCGAACCCTGGTCTCCTGCATTGCAGGCAGATTCTTTACTGTCTGAGCCACCAGGAAAGCCCTAATATACACTCCTAGTCTTCACTTACTCAATCCATTTTCTCCTGACCGCACTTCATCAGGCTTTCATCTTGACTACTCCTCTGATATCACCCTTCGAGGTCTCAGATAACCTCCATTTTGTTGAATCTGGTCCATGATGGGTGAGTAGCATCCCCCACACACGATCACTGTCTTCTTGAAAAGCGCCCTCTGTTTCCTGTGACACTTGCTTCTGCCTGACTCACTGGTCCTACTCTGCATCCTCTGCTTGACACTAATTGTTGTAGCATCTTAGGATTAAGTCTTGAAGTTCTCCTCTACCTGCACCCTCCCCTTTGTGACCTCATCAGTAGACATCCTGAACGCAGGAGACCCCAACTTAATTTTTAGCCAGGATGCTGACCACTCGCTGGACCTCCCCATTTTATGTCTAATAGGAAGCGCCAGTTTTATCTCAAGATTTGCTCTCTGCACCATCACCCCTGCCCCTCATGGCCCCTCCCAGAAGAGCTAGTCCTCTTTCTCTGGATTTCACTCTCTCACGGAACACAACAACCATTCATGTAGCTGTTCTGGCTAAAACCTAGTCATCACCCTCGACTGTTCTATTTTCTGACATCTAATCATAAGCTGTCTGCCCATTCTGGTTCCAACACATATCTAGAATCTGACCACTTTACTCCATCCTCTCTGCTGCCATTCCCAGGCCAAGTCACTCTTGGGTCTGCCTTGAACACTGGAATGGGACCATCATCCTCATCACTCTGCTCCCCTCCATGCATACATCCCCTACCCAGTGTCTCCTTTCTGATCTGAAAATCAGAGAGCACCTGCCCTCAGAATATCTTCCAATGGCTTTAAATGTCAACTGGGGGGGTGGGCAGGGGAGGGAATCAAGCATGTTTCTGTGTTTGCCGAGTCTCTCTCAAGCCCCGCTGCTCACAGTGGCCCAGGTGGCCGCACCCACCTAAAGCACTTTCTCATCCCTGTATAGGAAGTCTCCTCCTGGAGAGCTCTGCATAGGAGGATGCTCTGTCTTCCAGGTCTCAAATCAGAGAGGGCTACTCAGATACATCATCTAAAGACATTGTCCACCTACCCCCCAGACTCTGTCATACTGCTATCATTTCCATTCTTTGTTGTTTTATCATTGACTTCACCTCTTAAATTATTTATACACTTGGTTATCCTCTGTGACCCCTTTAGACCCTGAGCCCCATAACAGTAGTCACCAGCCTGTTCTATCCATCTGCATAACCCTAACAATTTTAAAAGTACCTAGTGTACAGTCTAATTTAAAACATATTGATTTATTTAATGAATGAATCCATTGCTTAGAGTCTAACATTATGACTATAGATGAGCCTCCAGTTACCATGATATATAAGGATGCCTATAGCCCATTCTCAACAATGCCCATCGTACGTGCCTTCAAGACCATCTCCTTCATCCTTCCCTCATCGGTGCTCCTACTCATGACCAGCACAGACCTGGATTTAAATCCTACCTTCTCCACCTGATGGGTCTTACTGGACATGTTTCAACCTGTGCAGGCCTCCATTTCCTCAACAGCAAAATGAGAGAATAGCTCCTATTTTTGAAAAACAACCATGAAGGTTAATGAGATAAAGTTCCTGGAGTAACCAGGCCTGGCACATTTCCACTCTCAGTAAATGGCCATTCCTTTCTTCTGTCCTCCTATGTGAGTCCGGCTCGCCCTTGGGGAAGAGGGGGGGGCGGGGGGGGGGATGGAAAAAAGCAAGTCTAATTAAGCAAATTTACAACAATGTGTGAATGACTCTTAGCCCTTCAGCCATCCCAGAGGATGGCTTATTAACCTAAATGCATTACTAATTGGTAGAATCTCTGTTAGTTTAACAGAAGGAAGGCAACTTTCAGGCAGAGAAGGGCCTATGCCTTTGGGCTAGGATGTTGAGCCAAGGGGTCTCCTCCCAGGGACTGTTCTTGCTCTTCATGTGACTTGGGTTATTTCCACCCCACCTTTGTCCAAAATGAACCACCAGCTCTGGGAGCATTCGGGTTCTTTGTTTGCTGGTTTTATTCTTAGGGTATTTTTCCAACCTCTCAGTAGGAAGTTTTCCACAAACGCCCAGAGATGTGACTGCGTTTCATCTGGAGCAGCTCCATGGGGTGTAAACCTGTCTCCTTCTGGGCACAGTAGGTATAGATGTAGGTGATAGATGGGCAATTAGATACCCAGGTGTGCTTTCTGTGTGCCTGCACACGCTTAAATATGCATGATTGTCTGTCACACCGACCATCTGAAATCTCAATACAAGACAAGCTCTTTGGGGCCTGGAAACTATGAAAAATGCATTCAAAAGGGCAAGTTTTTTATGACAATTGTCATTAACGACTTTATTTTCAAACACATTTCACAGCACGTTTCATTCCAGGAAGGGTTTCTGATCTTCTGAACTTCTAGTCTACCAGACTGAGTGGTGTGGTGACTGTTTCCTTTGAACACAGGTAGCAAACGACCCCCGGAGAATGGCAACCATGAAGAGAAAATGCAGGACTAGGGGAAATACAGAGGCAGCTGTGCTGGCTTCTACAGAACCAACAGCCACGCGACCTTTGTCTCGGGATTATTGAAAAGAGTAGAAAAGGCAAGTTTATGAAGCATGGCCAGAGCACTTCCCCATTTGGAGAAGTGTCCATTTGTCTAGTAAGAAGATATTTCTCTTCATTGATCTCTTACTGTATTATTTCCACAGAATTTATCTTACTCAGGCCTGATTTTTCTGAGTTTTGGTTACAGATAAGAAGGTCAACAACCATAGGAAAAGTGGTATTTGAGGCTGCTGTTTAGTCAGTGAGCCATGCCCGACTCTTTGCAACCCCATGGACTGTAGCCCATCAGGCTCCTCTGTCCACGGGATTTCCCAGGCAAGAATATTGGAGTGGGTTGCCATGTCTTTCTCCAGGGGATCTTCCTAACCCAGGGATTGAACCCACATCTCTTTCACTGCAGGTGCATACTTTACTATCTGAGCCACCAGGGAAGCCTGGTATTTGTGATTGATCTTTCTCTATTAAGACGTAGGGGAGAGAAGATTACCTTGTATGAACACAAAGAAGACTTATCTGAATACTTTTAGAAACAATAAATAGTCTTTGCCAGGAATCACTATGCTTGAAGCTGGAGTTCCTAGGAAGCAGTCGAGGCCAAAAAGTAAACCAGTGAGTCTCCAAATATTGATCTATTCAGCATCAGATTCCTCTTAACACTCTGCAACTTAATTGAAAACAAACTTTTCCTTGTTTCACTTTTGTATCCTTTTGAAGGATGGAACATTACATTTTAAAGTTCCAAGAGCCATCAAGAGAATAAGACGAGCCACATATAAAATATTTACAAAAGATATCTGATAAAGTATCACTTTCCAAAAGACAGAAACGACTTGTAAAACTCAACAATGAGAAATGAACAAGCCAATTAAAACTGGGCAAAAGATCAGACTGCTCATCAAATATGATATACAGATGGCAAATAAGAATATGAAAAGATGCTCAGCATCATTTCTCATTAGGGGACTGCAAATTAAGACAAGGAGATAACACTGCACACCTATTACAATCGCTAAAATCCAGAATGCTGACAGCACTAAACACTGACAAGGACGTGTAGCAGCAGCTCTCATTCATTGCTGGTAGGAATGCAAAATGGCACAGCCACTCTGGAAGACAGTCTGACAGTCTTGCACAAAACTAAGCTTACTCTTCCCATATGATCTAGTAATTGTACTTTTTGGTACTTGCCCAAATGAGTTGAAAAGTTATGTCCACACAAAAACCTGCACACATTGTTTATATCAGCTTTATTCATAACTGCCAAAACTTGGAGGCAATCAAATGTTCTTCAATAGCTGACTGGATAAATAAAATGATATCTCCATAAAACAGCATATTATTCAGTGCTAAAAAGAAATGAGCTGTCACGCCTCATCTGAAAAGGCTACATGCTGTACAATTTCCACTGTAACACATTCTGGAAAAGGCAAAATTATGGAGATGGTAAAAAGATCAGTGGTTGCCAGGGACTGGGGTAGGGGAGGTTGAACGGGTGGATTGTCTGGCATTTTTAGGGCAGGGAACCCAGGCTGTGTGATATATTGGGTTGGCCAAAAAATTCGTTTGGGTTTTTCTGTACAATGTATGGAAAAACCCAAACAAACTTTTTTGGCCAACCCAATATATTTCTGGATACACGTCCTTATTCATTTGTTAAAATCCATGGAATGTACAATGCAAAGCATGAACCCTAAGGTAAACCTGGATGTCTTGCTAATAATGTGTTGACACAGGTAAACCTAAAACTGCTCTAAAATATAATCTCTGTTCATTAAAAAAAAGTTCTATGATCAAGAAAATGAAATTATTGTACTATTTACTGAAAAGAACAAGTGAAATTCCTCTATTGTTTATCAGTTCTTCCTCATGTCATGTGGCAGTTTTAGACAAAATTATCTAGGCTGGAAAAATTCTGTCTTATCCCCAAAGAAAGCGCATGTTCACTTTGACACTATCTAGAATATCTGGTTGTTTACTGCTGACCAACTGTTCAGTGGATTTCCTAACAAATGACTCAGTAGGCCAGAAGAGCTGAGCTGTACATGTAAATCCATGGCTGATTCATATCAATGTATGACAAAACCCACTGGGAAAAAAAATAATAATAATAATAATAAAAATTAAAAAAGAAAAAAAGGAAAAAAAAAATAAAAAAAGATTGTGTGTGTGTGTGTGTATGTATATATAAATAACTGAATCACTTTGGTGTGCAGCAGAAATTAATACAGCATTGTAAAGCAACTATGTTAGTGTCAGTTGCTCAGCTGTGTCCAGCTCTTTGTGACTGTAGCCTGCAAGGCTCCCCTGTCCATGGGATTCTCCAGGCAAGAATACTGGAGTGGGTTGCTGTTCCCTTCTCCAGGGGATCTTCCCGACCCAGGGAACCAAACCCAGGTCTTCTGCATTGCAGGAAGATTCTTTACCATCTGAGTCACTGGGTAAAGCAACTATACTCGAATGAAAAAAAAAATAAAATAAAATAACAGCAGCTGGTCTATCCTGGGTGCTCATCGTGTGCTACATGCCTCACGTAGATTAGTTCATCTAACCCTCACTCAGACCCTCTGAGACAGATGGGATTGTTGTCTCTACTGGGCAGGTAAGGAAACTGAAGCTAAAAGAGGATCGTTGAACAAAGTTCAAGTGTCTAGTAAGGGTTAGACAGTCCAATGCAAAGTCCAATGATAGGGTAGATGTGTAGTAAATGGTGGTTCTTATTATGAATAAATGAGTAAATATTACTGAAAGCATCAGTAAATGAATGAGAGAGAAGCAGAATAAGCCCAGAAAAAAAGCACAAGACTGGAAACTTACATACAGAAGAGTTGCTCTGGGGACTTCCCTGGTGATCCAGTTGCTAAGACTGCACTACCAATGCAGGGGCCCCAGGTCCAATCCCTGGACAGGGAACTAGATTCCACATGCTGCAACTAAGGGTTTGCATGCCGCAGCTAAAGATGCCACAAGCCCCAGGGAAGACTGAGACTCCTGTGTGCTGCAACTAAGACCTGGCACGGCCAAACAAATAAATAAGTAAATATATATATATTTTTAAATAAACAAACCCAAAACAAGAACTACCCTGTGAAGACGGTATTTGAGAAGCCTCTGCTCTGCCTGGTTGACTAGTTTCTAAGAAGAAACTAAAAGACCAGAGATACGACTACCTTGGACCCTGCTGTCTAGTGATGGTCAACGCTCAGAGCCTTACAGCTCACTCCTCGTGTGGTCCTTCACGCCTGCCTGGCACAGACCTCCCTGCCTGGTATCAGAGCTCATAAACTGCTTTGTTCTCATGTAATTCTCATAAATGCTTTGAATTCCTGCCTTCTGGGTCCCTACCTGTCTTCACCCATTAATGTTAACTATGTATTGATAATATACATTGAATAGTAGCTATAATATTAACTGTGTGTTGATAATCCAGACTTCAGTCCAAGCAATATAGATAGAGAAAGAAAACATTCTATTAACATGTATAATACTGTATAGCACAAGTGTCCCTGGTGGCTCAGTGGTAAAGAATCTGCCTGCAATGCAGGAGACTCGGGTTTGATCCCTGGGTTGGGAAGATCCCCTGGAGAAGGAAATGGCAACCCACTCCAGTATTCTTGCCTGGGAAATCCCATGGACAGAGGAGCCTGGTGGGCAACTGTTCATGGAGTTTCAGGAGTCAGACGTGACTCAGCAAATACACAACAGCGTAGCACAGGGAACTCTACTCAGCGTTCTGTGGTGATCTAACTGGGAAGAAAATTCAGATAAGAAGGGATATACGTAAATATATAGCTGAATGACTTTGTTGTATAGCAGAAACTAACACATTGAGAACCAACTATACGCCAATAAAAATTAGTTAAAATGAACAACAAAGAAAACAAAACGAAAGAAAACATCTGCAAGAGCTCAATGACTCTGGAGATGTCAGGGTGTGTGTAACCTCTGGTCTGAAATAGCAGAAGAGGATGTATCGAATCCCTTTATCCCAGGCTGTACTACTTTCATAAGCATATGCTGTGTTTATACGGGCCCATGCACTGCTCCTCCTCTTCATTCACTAATTTAGCCTGTGTAATGCTCTCCATCAATTGCCCATAAAGCTACTGCACATCTGGTGTTCTTTCCAATTACTGCAGGGACGGCCTGAACTTCGCAAACTCCTCTGAGCTTTTAGCCTTCCCCAAGCGGTAAGTGATTTGTAATTTCATCTCAACAGATTCATAAAGCTGGTTTGGACTCTCTCATCTACTTAACTGGAGTCACCTCTACCTTGACCTATGAGATTGGGACTGGAGACCACGTGAAGTCCCAGACAGGAGCCTTGATTTGTTTAACCAGCTCTCAGCTTGAGCCATTTCTGCACTTTGCATGGTCTGCCCTGGAGTGCCAGTTCATCAAGACCCATTCAGAAAGCCTCACTTTATCAACATTCCCTGGAGGTAGGCTCTTCACTCAAAGCACATAAGGATCCAAGGTCATGATGCCCTATTACAGAGGATGCCAGCGGGTGCCGGCTCATGGGTGGAACCCAGAGTGATTTCCTAGAAGATCCCCTGGAGAAGGGAATGACTACCTACTCCAAAGAGTTGGACACAACTGAGTGACCAACTGAGTGATCAGTATTTTTGCCTGGAGAATTTCAAGGACTAAGGAGCCTGGTGGGCTACAGTCCATGGGGTTGCAAAGAATCAAACGTGACTGAGCAATTCACACTTTCACTGGGCTTCCCAGGTAGCACTAGTGGAAAAGAACCCACCTGCCAATGAAGGAGAGAAAAGATGCAGGCTCATTCCCTGGGTCAGGAAGATCCCCAGGAGAAGGGCATGACAACCCACTCCAGTATTCTTGCCTGGAGAATTCCATGGACAGAGGAGCCTGGTGGACTACAGTCCATGGGGTCGAAAAGAGTCGGATAGTACTAAAGCGACTTAGCACATGTTTGCAGAGCATGACCCTTGAGAAACAGAAGGTGGGCGTTACCTTCCATTGATGATTCTTTCTCTCCACCTTTTCCCTGAAATTACACAGGAGTCTTGCCTTCCTAAGGACAGGAGCTGCACATGGACATTATCTTCTAAGTGAAGAGTGGAAATGAGTTTTAATTTAAAACTACAAGAGGATACCTCTCTGTAAACCCAGCAATCTTGATATTCAGCACTATTGGTGAAAAGAAAGTGCAGAGGAAGCATAACTAAATTCAATAGTTTTGATGCAATAGGATATATTTAGAATAAGTCTGTGTGAGGCAAGGTCTCTTTAAGTTCAGAATCAAATTTATCCCACCTGCATTTTTTTTTTTATCATCGAGCTGCAGTCATAGACTCAGATAATGAAGGCTTAATTTTGCTCGCTGACTCGTGTATTCCAGTATCATAAACCCGCCTTACTACATGTACATGAACGCAATTGGGCAAATCACAGCAATTACACTCGGCATTAAAAAAAAAAAATTACACAAAATACAAGAGGAAATCTCGAAAGCACAAGGTTAATACACCTCACTATTGCCCAATGAACAGAGGTCCGAACCCCAAACAACAAATTGGTGTTTCGATGCTCACTTAGCAGACAATGGAAGGCCGTGATTCAACACTCTTGGAAGAAAGCAGATAGAAATGATTTTCAGTCAAAGGGGAATAATCTACATTCATAAGCCCACAGGTGATGAGGCACTTGCTCCATCACGGGCGGATGGGAACTGCTATTTTCAGCCACATTAATGCAGCTGTGTCAGTCTGTAGGTGAATCAGTCCTGCTTCATCAGACACATCAACAGCCAGCATCGGAACTGCCATTTTCCGTCGACTTAGACATATTTTCTTAATTGCCATCTTTAAATAGATGCTGTTCCTCCTACCTCTCCCAAACCATCCATCATCATTGGTAATAGGGCCAGAAATGACCAGTCTAGTCATTTTCTCTTGACCTTCTCTCCTGACTCCCCCTCCCTGCAACATCCCCCCACAACCATTCCCTCTCTGCACCCCACCCTTCACATTTTCAACACTTCAAAGTCAGGCTGTCAAATCTGTGTAGGTACCAGGAGCCCTTTACAAACCTTGTGGCAATGAAGACCTTCACTGCCATTTTTCTTTTTCATCCTGTCCTATAAAATATGGTCACCAGACAGCAACTGTTTTGTCTCCAAGTGCACCTGCTGTCTGCCCTCTTCATTTTCCTTCCTTACTTCTGCCATCGCTTGTCTCCATTCAAGAAGCAGCCTTGCCACCATCCTTCCCACCACACTCACCTCTCCTGCGGGACCCTGACAGCAGGACAACAGTGTTTCAAAGAATGACCACGGATCTGGTGGTCCTGCAGAACCAGAACCTCCTTCGGCAAGGCTCTAAGTAGCTAAAGAATCCCTAGTCCCACACACTAACTCTACCACCCTCAGCCTCATCAAAAGGCAATTAAGCATTTAATTGCATGTTCATTGCCAACCTCTTCTTAGCTTGTGATGAAAAAAAAAAAAAAAAAAATCATACTACGTTAAGTTCCACAAAGGACAATTCAAAATAAAGGAAGGGAAAATCAAACCACATTCCTTAAAGCTGGAAGCCCAAACTTCAAACCATAGCTGGAAGAGACTCAGCCCATGTGAAAAAGTAACGTCTGGCTGAATTCTTTATCCCTGTCAAAGAACAGATACCCTTCATTTATAGACAATTATTCTGTCCATAGAGACCATGAGCAGGCTTCAGGCAATATTTGTTAACCTCCTGAAATAATATGCAACTTACATCTGCATACACACACAAATATAACATCATATACATATACATATATGTATATGTATGTATACACACACACTTCTATAAATTGTCATTAATCAGATTCTCAAAGGAATCAGCACTTTAAAAGATTCAAACAAATCGCTGAGAATCAGTGATTCATACCTATTCCTTCATGACTGGTTTTAACAATTTGTAATGAATGTGTATGTGTTAGTCGCTCAGTTGTGTCTGACTCCTTGCAACCCCATGGATTGTAGCCCACCAGGCGCCTCTGTCCATGAAATCCTCCAGGCAAGAAAACTGGAGTAGGTTGCCATTTCCTAGATCAGGGGGTCTTCCTGCCCCAGGGGTCAAACCCAGGTCCCCTACATTGTATGCAGATTCTTTACCATCTGACCTACAGGGAAGTCCTGTAATGAATAGGACTTTCAAATATTTAAAGGCAATCCTATAAAAGTATTTAGGATGACCTATAGTTTGGAGAAGAAAAGGATCTAATCCAAAAATAAATGAAGACTATAAGGCAAATTTGTCTATTAACCCTGGCACAATCAACAATTTGGAACAAGAGAGAGCTGCTAATTCTTGACCTATTGTTGCCTTGCTTCCAGATCACTTTTGACTAAAATTAGGAGATTTAATGAATTGTTATTTTATGTTTCTAGGTCATTAATTCCTAGATCCCTCTTCTGAGAAGTTACCTGATATTGGGTTACATTCCATTCAATGAACAATAGGGCTTCTTCATAAACAGGCAAAAGATGAGAAGAAGATACTGAAAGTCACAGAGAGTTAGATCCAAAAGCCTTTGGGTCTGCAGCATTCAACCTTAACTTTTTCCTTTCTGAGAAATCACATGTGAGGAAAAAACTCCGGGTCAGTCAATCGCTAAGTAAACTCTAAGTCCCACCTAAAGCTGTCCAGAACCTCTGTACTAGTTTCCCAAGGCTGTTATAGCAAAGTACCATAGCCCAGGGGCTCCAAGCAATAGAGGCTGACCTTCTCAAAGTTCTGGAGACTAGAAGTCTGAAAGCGAGGTTTCAGCAGGACCTTGCACCCTCTGAAGCATCCTGGGGAGGGCCTTTATTTGCCTTCTCCAGTTTCTGGACACTCTAACCATTCTCTGGCTGTGGCAGCAAACTTCCCATCTCCTCCTCTGTCTTGTTGGAGTCTGCTGGGTGTGTGTCTCCATACCCTGTCCCCTCTCTGTGTGTCTGTGCTGAGAATTAGTCCTTTTCTATGAGCACCAGTCATTTTGGACTAGAACACACCCTCGAGAAGGCTGAGAGCAGAAAAATTGATGCCTTCAAATAGTGGTGTTGAAGAAGACTCTTGAGAGTCCCTTGGACAGCAAGGAGATCAAATCAGTCAATCCTAAAGGAAATAGATCCTGCATATTTTGGAAGGATGGATGCCGAAGCTGAAGCTCCAGTACTTTGGCCACCTGAGGCAAAGAGCTGACTCACTGAAGAGACCCTGATGCTGAGAAAGATTGAAGGCAGGAGAAGGGGACAATAGAGGATGAGATGGTTGGATAGCATCAACAACTCAATGGACATGAGTTTGAGTAACTCCAGGAGATAGTGAAGGATGGGGAAGCCTGGTGTGCTGCAGTCCATGGGGGTCACAAAGAGTCAGACATGACTGAGTGACTGAACACCACCACCCTAGTGACCTCATCTTAGCTTGATAACAGCTCTAAAGGCCTTATTTCCAAATCAGGTCACATTCACAGGGAAAAGTGGTGAGGACTTCAACATATTTTGCCGGGAGGGCAGGATGCAATTCAACCCATAACATCTTACCAGCTTGAAATTTTATGGGTGCAATGACATTAACGGTAAAAAGAGAAACCAGAAGTGGAAAGATACTATAGGGACGTTGGTAATTACAAGAAGAGGTCAATTAGCCATTTCAGGCAGTCTCCTGGCTGGCAGCTCTTGCACCGAGGACAACCAAAGAGCAACCACCTTTCCAGAGCCAGAGCATCTGGGCTTCAGGATCATAACATCAGTTATATCAGCTCTACCAAAGATGATCAGGCTGTGAAGGACCACTTCATGCACACCTGACTGACAGAAGATGGATTTATAAAATGGCATGACAGTATCTGGGCTTCCCTGGTGGCTCAGATGGTAAAGAATTTGCAATGTGGAAGATCCAGGTTCAATCCATGGCTGGGGAAGATCCCCCAGAGAAGGGAATGGCAATCCACTCCAGTATTCTTGCCTGGACAATTCCATGGACACAGGAGCCTGGTGGGCTACAGTCCATGGGGTCGCAAAGAGTCAGATACGACTGAGCGACTAATATGACAGTATTTATTACCATTGAACAGTCTCTCTAGCAGGAGAGAAGGAAAGTCACACACTGGGGCTGTCACCCCATCCTGTGCAAACCCACTTGGAAGAACTCACATCACAGGTGGGCAGACTAGCAGCTAAGCCTAGCAGTAGCACTGAGGGAACTGGAAATGGCCTTAAAGAATACAAGTGAGTTATAATGTATCAAGAGTTGCCAGTCCCCATTTCAGGAATCTGATAATTAACCATCTAAGTACTGGCTACACAAGAAGTACTTAATAACACCTGTTGATCAGGCACAAAGACAGAGAACTGTGATCTTGAACCAGAGTCTATTTCTACCTGGACAGAACCAGAAACTTGGCAACAAGCTCTTATTCTGGACTCACTCTTTGTAGATTCCAAATGGCACTTTCTATCTGCACTTCTTTGCATAATAGCTAGAAGCTTCTGCATCTCTGACAGGTTATAACCCTCTGTGAGATGCCCAGGTATTAGGCTCATTTGTCAGTCCCCAGACCTGAGAAGAGACCCAGACACACAAAAAGCATCTCTGCCACCTTGCCCTCGATGGCTGCATCTGACTCCAATGTGGGATACTGACATCCAAGCCAGCCACGGTCCTCCCTACTCCTCCTCCGTCTCTGTGCTCACTCTCTCAGAGGCAGACATCACTAACAACTAAAGCACCCTTCCTAAATAAACTCCCAAACATTCTCCATCATCCCTCTTCTTTTCCTATCAAGAAGTGGGGAACTTTAACATGCACTGACTACATGTACCCACCCATCCTTCTGGTCCAATCTTCTGCCCTCTTTGGTTGGGAGCATAAGGTTGAAGGAATCCACTGTACATAAAAGGATCCTAACACACTCACATATGAGTCTGTTTGCAGGCTCATGCACCTGGGTGGGTCATAAGGGGTGTATTTCAAAATGCAAAATGAAGCAGGGAGAACACTTAACTGCTTAAATCTTTAAAAGGAAACTAAGGCAGACATATCTGAAAGACTTATCACCCGAATACATGGGTCTAATTCACAGATACTAGGATGTTGGCCTTTCCCAAATAAGGAAAAATAGACAAAGGGAAACACTGTATAAACTCTCATCAGTGTTAGGGGAATGAGCACTCTGCTCAGCATCCCCCACGTGGTCCGAGGCCGCTGAGGACTATGTGTGCAGGAGGACCAGGCTGTGGCAGGACCACGTGCCTCTGAACCCTCAGGACGCTCGAAGAAATAACAGATCTGCTTCAAGACTCTGAAGTTCAAGATGTGGGTGACGTGTGCATATGAGACTTTAATGGCAGTAATTAAGATATTATAACTTCTAGGGGACCTCTGCTGTTACTTCATCTATTTGAGGATAAATTTAGCCCTCTTGGATGATGACAGTTCAAATCAAGAGTTGTATGAATATCACCCGAGCATGAGACCTCTTTTCATCCTTTGGCCACCAATACATTATCTGCTAATATTTGTTCTGTATTAATACAGACATCAAAAGACAGATAGAGTGACCACCGAGAGCTGGAAGCGGGGATGTGCATGTCAGGATGGAATAAGACTTGAACTGTATTTGAGCCTTAGCAGGAAATCAGTGGGGAAGGAAAATCTAGAGCACCTACAGGACACAGCAATGCATGTATGTACGGGCTGGGGGCGGCAAGGGTTTGCTATCAAACAGCAAAAGTGGAGATGCTTTCAGGGCATTTTCAGAATTCACTTGAAGATGACTGTAAGCCAGTTTTCACAGACACAAACACAAAAGAAGCCACAGAAAATAAAGTTAATGGTTATGGAAGGAGTGTTTGTGACAGAGAGAAACAGAGAAGGCCAAGTTTTAAAAAGAGGAATCAAGAAATCCTAAAAATAGAGGAAACTTCCTGTGGCCCACTATTCTCTTCATTTATATACTTATCCACTGTTACACATACCCACCTAGCCATTCATCTAATAATAACCATGAAGAAGCTAATGTCTGGGTCTGCACTGAACTTTAGGTATAAAGAGGGAAACTGTAATACCTGCCTTCAAGGAACTTATTGTTCAACAGAGGCTCAAGAAAAACATATGAACAAAGGAGAGAAAGAAAGGTTGGGTGAAGGATACTAAGATAAATGTACAGGGAACAGTGTGTGTATCACAAAGGGATAGCAGTCAGCTCCCTTGGGGAGAGCGGAGGTCACAGAGGAGATGGTTCCCAACCCAAGGCCTGAAGACAAACATGCATCCATAGAAAGTGCGCTCCAGGGAGACGGGCAGCATGGACAGAGATCGGAGATGGGGGCCATGAACCCCAGAGGCTACTGGGGTAGTAGCCTGCCTCCTTCTGCTTCTGCAACCTTGGTCTTCTGTGAAGGCTCAATCTCCCCGGCAGTGGCATTTGAACCCAGAGCACCTCAAGTTCAGCAGGGGGCCACTGTCACATCACCTTGTTTCATTCTGCCCTCAGGATGCACGTTGTTCTTGGACCTGTCTCTGGTTTATTTCTTGCTTCTTTTATTTACCTGGCTGCACGCTGTCCCCTTGCTCTGGCAACCAGTGCATAGGATGAGAGAAGGGGCATCTAGCACGTTCATGCCTGAATTTTCAAGTCTAGAGTAGTCTGGCCAAATGGGGGGGGGGGGGTTCTCTAGAAATACTCATCGAATGACTTAACCAACATTTATTAAAAGCCTTCAGAGTGAAGTAAGTCAGACAGAGAAAAACAAATATTGCATACTAACGCTTATATGTGGAATCTAGAAAAATGCTGCAGATGAACCTATTCGCAGGGTAGGAAGAGAGACACAGATGTAGACAGCAGAGTTGCGGGCATGGAGGTGGCAAAGAGAGGGTGGGACAAACCTAGAGAGTGGCACTGACACATATTCACTATCATGTGTGAAGCTGCTATAGAGCACAAAGACCTCATGCCGGTGCTCTGTGATGACCTAGAGGGATGGGATGGCGGGGTGGAAGGCTCAGAAGGGAGGGGATATATGTGTACGTATAGCTGATTCACACTGTTGTACAGGAGAAATGAACACAACATTATAAAGCAATTATATCTCAACTTTTTCTTTTTAAAGCCTATTTCAAGCCCAGCACTGGGGATATGGCCCCTGCCTCAGACCTTGCGGAGGAGTGAGGCAGCTAATAAGCAAAGAGAATGCACGATTACCTTAAATAGTAATGCAGTCTATGAAGAAAATAAAACTAATGGGATAAAGGGGACAAGAATGGTGGGGACTGAATTACATAGGGTAATCAAGGAAAACAGTCCCAGCAGAAATGCATACTGTGCTGGCATTTGTCCTGAGTGAGTGGCCAGGTGCTGCTTATAAGGAGCTGACATGATGACAGAAGAACCCTCCAGTCCAGCGGCGATGCTGGAGATAGAGGTAACAGTTGTGATCCTGGACTAATAACTATATTATATAAGGCTCCTGAAAGGATGATTAGCATAATTTTATTTCTGATTGCATTTAACACAATCATGATCTGCTATATTAGATTTATGTTCAGGCAGCAGACTTTTTAAAATGTATTTCTGTATTATGCAAGCGTTACATTAATGCATTCCCACCACAAGAGATTCAGACACCATAGACATATACACAGAGTCAGAGAAGGAGGGGAAGGGGGAGGAACTTCGGGGATTAGAGTCATAAGTCATGTAACCTCACTATGAGGGCCTGCGGAAGCTGCAAGGTTGTGCGAAGCATCCAAAGAGGCGACGGAGCTATGGGATACAGGAGCAGCATCTCTTTAGCATCCTCTCAGAAGGGGAAGAAGTCCAGTCCAGTTCACGGTTGTTAACTGGACAGGAAAGGGATCCTGAGAAATTTATTTAAAGACATTACCGACCACACACAAAAAGAGAAAATGTTGCGGAGAGATTGTTCCGAGCGAGACCCAGTCTTCCGTGCACAGAAAAGAGGTCTCTGGAGAGGATGAGGGCAAGAGCTCCTTAGCTTCCCAAACACCTCATTTTCCTCAGGAGAAAATGCACGGAGGCGTCCACTTGAATTTCCCCAAGGGGAAAGCATTTTCATCAACTTCACAGCCTTGGAAGATCAGTTTGTCTTGTCAGAAAAAAAAAAAAAAAAAAAAACCACATCTTGCAGAGTTATGATGGAAATCTCAGAATAGCCCTGGGAGCTCAGGTGGGGGCAGGCATGAGCCACCCTCACCGTCCGAATGACATTCTATTCCAGCAGCAGGTCACAGGGGACGACCAGAGAGGGGGACTCCTCAACAGACCCACGGAGGCTGGAACCCGGGGGCTCTGACACGGAGCTCCAGGACCCCTCCCTAAGGCACCTCCCTCCATCCTTTGGAGGTTGCAGTGGCTGCTTCTCCTAAGGCTCCTCACGCTTCCATGAGAGTCGCAAGAGCTCTGTAATAAGTCGGTGCAGGCTGCTAATTAGACGCTTCTTGCCACCTATCTCAGGTTAATTCCACATGAAGTTGGGGCTAACGCAGGACTATTCCTAGTCCCTCCTCTGATCCACACTGTTTCTGTTGATACACATTATTCCATCCGAAACCCTCTTCCCTCTAACTCCCTTCCTCCCTCTAACTCTGTTCCTCCCTCTCACCCTCTGAACAAAATATGGATCAGATGCTGCGAAATCGCTATTTTTAGGAGCAACAGATGCAAATACGGCTGCTTTTTCAATTATTTGGCAACCGATCCAATGGTTCCAAGACAGAAGCTAATTAAAACCTAATTGAAATAAAATCATTCCCGATTCTGCTTCCCTCCCTCCGTCGACTACCCGAGTGGAGGGCTCTGTGGACAGAGCCCCCTCCGTCCCTACACCTCCTTCCACATTGTAAACATCCATTCGTGATTCATCTGAGAGCATCCTGGCTGCCGGGAGAGGGCCCAGGCAGGGATGGGGGAGCCCCTGAGAATATTAGAGAGGGATGGTGTTCACAGTGAAAATGGCCAGCTGAGTGGAGGATACATGATACAAGAAAGGGAAATGGCAGTAGCGGTCAGAGTAGTCAGCAGATGCTTAGGAGGAAAAGGGAAAGTAAAGGAGGTGGTGGTCCAGGGTCCGGTGGGAGCTGGGGCCAGGGGACAGCATCCAGGGAGCTCATGTGTTATGTGGGGCCCTTGGGGTCTAGTTCAGATGAGTGCATGCTCAGTCACTTTAGTCATGTCTGACTCTTTCCAATCCTATAGACTGTAGCCCACAGGCTCCTCTGTCCATGGGATTCTCCAGACAAGAATACTGGAATGGATTGCCATTTCCTTCCCTGGAGGATCTTCCCCACCCAGGGATCGAACCTGGGTCTCCTGCATTGCAGTAGGATTCTTTACCCACTGAGCCACCTGGGAAGTCCCCTTGTTCAGATACAAGGAGTCATTTAAAGATCAGGTCCTTTCACTTGAACATTCAGATTTCTGGCCTCTCTGGAAACACTAGAAAAATCCTGCAACCCTATCTCTTTCCCACACAGACTACGACTGAGCTGTGTCCTCTTGTCCACGGGAAGGTGTGAGTCCCAAGTTCCTGGTTCCCTCTGGGCACCTCTGGCTCTTTCTCACTGCCATTGGCCCCACAGGACCCTGGTTTTGAAATGTGCTGGTGCATGAAAGCCCTGAAGAGCCCAAGGACACAGGAATGTATGGACCTGTGTACTTGCAACATTCCCAAACCACATGTCCCTCCCCTGTAAGAAAAGCTGGATAAAACTGTTGTCATGGGGCCGCTCACATCAAAAGCTCGCATCAGTCTTTAAACACTCAGGAAACCAAAACATTATTCACACGTGTTTTTGTAACTGTACCTTTCTTCTAAGAAACTATGAGAGACCTTTTTAAGGAGGGCAGGAGGAAATATGAAGAGGAGGTCGGGGCTGGAAAAGGCTGATTAGGAAAAGGGCTGTGAAAGAACACAGCACAGCCATGGAGGCAGGAGGAAAGGATGAGAGGCAGCAGGAGCCCTCAGCCGCCCCACAGGTGGCATCGTCCTCGTTCTCCAGCCTCTCTGACCTCGGACTCTTCACCTTTAAAGGGGGAAATAAAAACCTGTCCCACAGGGCTGCTTGAAAATGGAGGGAGAAAATCTCCTATAAATTACCTGGCAAAGTAAGGGCCTCCTAAGCACCAGCCATTAAATTAGCCATTAACGAACGCGGCACACAATTATCCAAGGCTTCACACTGCATTAAGGTAGGAGGGGTTTTTTTTTCTTTTTTTTTGGCCAACCACATCACCACATCCTTGGCACTTTTTAAATCTAAAGCAGAAATTTGAATTCACTTACCCAGCATCTTCAGACCCCTTGGCCCTCCCCAAAGGACACCACTAACAATTCTTTTCACTAAAGAAAGTGAAAGTGAAGTCGCTCAGTCATGTCTGACTCTTTGCGACCCCATGGACTGTAGCCTGCCAGGCTCCTCCATCCATGGGATTCTCTAGGCAAGAATACTGGAGTGGGTTGCCATTTCCTTCCCCAGTGGATCTTCCCGACACAGGGATCGAACTCGAGTCTCCCGTACTGCAGGCAGACTCTTTACCATCTGAGCCACCAGGAGCTCTCCTTTCACTAAAGGAAATGGAAAAGAGAAGTCCAGTGGGAACCCCAAGTATAAATCTAAGTGTGAACTCAAGGATCCGACCTGCTGGGATGGTTGGGCCCACCCCTATTCTTGCAGCCTGTGGGAGGGAACTGCCACGTCCAGAGGGGTTTCATTCAAATCAAGACAAAAAGCTTTCTTCATAACTATCCATAGAAAATATTCAGAAATTCTCCCCCAGTGGGGAGAGGGACTTGATATTTTAGGAAAAGACTGTCCTCAAATAGACAACATACTTTCAGAGGAGGAGATGCACTCTGCATTCACAATTTATAAAAATTATATTTTTATAAATAACAGTGTCAACAAAGGAGAAGATGCAGTCTTAGACCCAGCCCAATCTATCTGCATCCTATAGAACATAAAATGACATTTGAAATTACATCGTCAGGGAAAAGTGTAAGGAGACAGCTTCTCACTGATATAGACAAAATTGAAGAGCCACAGAAATGAGGTGGAAGTCTAGGAATCAAGGTGGCTTCCACTTTCCTCTGCAGGAAGTTGGCTTCCTGCCCTCAGCCAGGGTCCTGGGGTATCCTGTGTTTTCCTGTGACCCTGCATAAGATCTTTTCCTTCTTCCTCCCTCTGCTGCAAACAGTGTACACCTCCAGTTGTCTACACCTCCCAAAAAGAGACTGATGCCTAGTTTCCACCTCACGTGAGCCAGCACTTCCCCCAAGTGAATTACTCACCATTATTAATCTTTGCAAAAGGTCTCTGGGGCTCACGCTGATGAAGTGCTATCTGTGTTCATAGGATCTCTGGGAGGCTGTCACTGCATCACTCGGCAACAGTGACCATAGCTTTCTGTCCTCCCAGAAACAGTCTCAGTAGCTCCAGGGCTAAACAAATGTGGTTTGAGGACCAGGGAACTGCAGCGATTGGCCTCTGTGTCTCTGTTCACCAAGGGACTTAGGGAGACAGTAGCAGCCATCTCAGCCTCATCACAGAAGTTGAGGAACACTTCTAACCCAGTGTGGATAGCTCAGGAATTTCATGTCTGCCCCCAAGAATCTGTCCATCTCTAAACTCGGCCTCCACCTCCTGGTCTTATAAATAGAAAGGGCCCCTCCCTGCAAACCCATTCAAGGGTCCTAGAGATCCACCTGGACATGTCACCACAACTTCCTGTGAAAAGCAGATAAATTTAAAACCAAACTGACTTAGATGCCCCCCTTCAACCCTCCCAGTCAATACAGGAGGCTTAGAATCCCCTCCAGCTCAGGAGATGTGGATTCGATCCCTGGGTTGGGAAGATCCCCTGGAGAAAGAAATGGCAACCCACTCCAGTATTCTGGCCTGGAAATCCCATGGACAGAGGAGCCTGGCAATCTACAGTCCATGGGGTCGCAGAGTTGGATGTGACAGAGTGTCTAAGAACAATGACAAATGACACAATACCCGTGTTAGGGGACGAAATGTTAGGAGATGTCGAGACACAGATGGTTAGAAAAGTTATATATTCTGCTTCTCTTCATCAGCTGAAGGTGCTGGCTTTCCCAGTTACTCACACGTGGGTGGTTCTTGGCTTTTAAGAATTTGTTAATCAGTTAATCTAAGACATTACATTTATTTGTAGAAATAACTTAACCAGAGGTCCACACTATTCATTTAAACTTCTAACATTTTATATTGTGATTTCAAATCAGAAGTGGGCATCAAACTCAACTGAGACTCTTTTTTACAAAATAAGTCCTACCATCAAGCTGCTGATGTCACAGAACTATTACAGGGTGTTTTAATGAAGCTGATAGGTACCCCAGAAGGAGAACTCTGTTTAAGACAGAACACTGATGTTAAATATACATGTACATGTGTGTCCCTGGAGAACACATATGTGTTTGGCACTCAGAATAGCCCTGGCACAAAATAGGTGCTTAAGTGATGTTTCTTAAAGGATGAACATTGACTTCAGAAAGATATTTAGTCCATAAAATGTGGAACATGATTATAGAGAAAGGGTCTGTATGTATGAGAAAAAAATTTCCCATACAGTAAAGGACAGAAGATCACTGTAGATTACATTGTACCTGACCACACATGTTCAGGCTTTGCTGAATTTACATGACAATTTTAGAAGAACATACATGTGGAAGGATTAAAGAAGGGCTGCTCAGTTCCTGAAGACTAAACCATTGCATGGAAATCTACATGTATGGGGTGACTAAGGCAGGGTTCCCCTGGGACACACCTGGCATATTGGGATGAGCAGTCATTAACTGATTGATTCCACAATTATCTCTTTGGCCAGTGGCAGGAACTGTGGTAGACAAATATGGCAGAGATCCAGTTGCCAAGAGCTTAGCATCTACTGGTGGGATAACAAGTAAGCAGACAAATTACAGTGTGGTGTCATGATGATGAACACTAATGTGCTGATACACACATAGGGCGATGGGAATAGAGACAGTGAAATAGTGATTAGAAACTGTCCCTAGAACCTTGTGCCTGGACTGGGTTTCACATATGGGGAAATTTGAGAAAAGGAAGAAGGAGTCATTCAAAACAAATTGATCCCTACTTGTGATAACAAAGGTTCAGTAAAAGGCAACACAACCCCTATAGGGAAAGGAGAGAGTTGAGTGAAAGGGAAGCAATGAAACATACTAAGTAGCTTAGGGGAGGGGCTGCCCTGGGAGGCAGCTAGACTTTTCTTGTGTGAACACAGGGAAGAAGAGTGGCAGAGTCACATTTAAGTTTTAGGAAGATGCCCACAAAATACACATCACATGTAAGAAAGAGGAGAGCCCAGGCCATTTTGGAAACTTCTGCAATTAATCCAGACAACAAATGCCAAGTCTAGATCAGGAGCTGACATGTGACTTCTGTAAAGGGTTAGATAGGAAACAGTTCAGGATTTGCAAGTCTCTGCCTCCAGCATGACGGTTCAACTCTGCTGTTGCAGCTGGAAAGACCCACTGATTTTTTTTTTTTTTCCCAATTGAGCAAAGCTTTGTTCTTATAAAACTGTGTGTTTCAAGAACACATGATAAGCCAGATTTGGTCTCTGGGCTGTAGTTTGCAACCCAAGGGTCTAGATCAAGGAAATGATCTGTTCTGGGTCAATGTCCTATAAACTACTGAGTTGGCCAAAAAGGTTGCTTGGATTTTTCCATAAGATGGTATGGAAAAACCCAAACTTTTTGGCCAACCCAATACATTACTCACGAGTGGGTGGGCCTAGCTAGTTGATTAATTGCTATACCCATTAAGAGATTTAAGAAAGGTGTGATGAAAGGAAATGTTTTCTTTTTTTTTTTTTAACTTCACAATAGTTTTGGAAAGAATCTAAAAGACACATGCCTGCAGAGGCAACAAACTTATGCCCCCTTCCACACTTCTGGCTCCTGACCCAGTGTTGGAGGACCAAGGCAGGGGTGGTGAGGGGGGCAGCTCCTCAAAGACCACGGCTGAGAAGCCGCCAGGGAGATCTTGGTAAACAGACCTGAGAATCATTGCTCAGTATGACTTCCTTTTAGCCACCAGTACCTCACACTCATGCTAAATTCATTTGTCATCTTTTGTCCTGATAAAGTTAGCCCTTGAATTTCTGCAAATAGGACAGACCACCACTCACCATGCGTTGAGGCCACCTTGGTTACCTGGAACTGACAAAGCAAACTCCTTTTGACAACAGCTTAAGGAAATATAGTCAGGAAGGAAAACAGGGAGCAAAGCATCGCATTTCAAACTCACACAACCTTTAAAAATGTGTGGACGGGGATGCAGGACGAGGTCATTGCCCTGACTGTTCTCCTGCCTATAGACCTTTGAGGGATTAGCTTGCAGTGACCAAGGGCTCTCTGGACCCTGGGGTGGGGTCTCCAGGAGGTGGATAATACTGATGCTCCCTGCACTTTCTCACTTCGACAGAGCCTTCTTGAAACTTCTCCGTGTATCCTATTCCATATAGTTGCTCTGTGTGCCAGTCACAGACACGCTGAAAGCCCTCTACTTCACCTCTCTTCTCTCTTCCTCTTTGCCTTACTATTTTTTCTAGACCTAGTATGATTTGGGTTCACACTCCCTTTCCTCGATCAGCCTTCCTTGTCAGGAAGACCTTCCCTAGACTGGCTGGGATTCAACATGGCGGACTGGATGGTGCCAAGCCACTGGCTCAATATGGACACTTAACTTTAATCCCTTCTATTTCATGCTTCAGAATGCTGAGAGCAATAGCTCCATCACTATCACTCCTTCACAGTGTCACAGAAATTAAAAGTTAATTAAAGAAAAGGGCAGAACACATTTCCATTAAGCATCATAGCACTTAAGGGCAAATCCATTTATAGAATCCTCTAGAGCTACTGTTGATCAGGGTTTTCTTCCTGGAGTTTCAGTGAACTTCCTTGAAACAGTGCCTAAGAGGCTAGGGTTTATAGCCAAGGATTTCACTGTCTCCACGGACTGAGATGAGATCACCCAAAACCAGTTGCAAAAGACAAACCCCACACTCAGGACTGTTCTCGTAAGTCCTTCTCATTGTGGCCTGAAAACACTAACATTAAAATTCTTCCTGAAGTCTATTGGTCAACTCTACCAGCAATAGGTAAGTTAAGTCAGAAGGGTTTGGAGAAAAAAATTCTTTCAGTTGTCGAGCATGAAGTACTTTTTACCTCCTCATAAATACCTGCTTGCTCATAGCCATTAAGAGGAAAGAATAATTTTTTTTTAAAAATCTCTCAAATAATCAAGAATTAAAGCAAGACTAAGAGGTGGCTTTCTGATTCTACCACCATCCCATTCACTTTGGACAAAAAGTAAATGATAGAACCTTAGGATTATATCTGCCTTAGCATTGGCCGAGTTCCATAGCTTAGCATCTTCTCCTAACCTGTTAAAGGGGCATGAGTCACTGGGCCATAGCTGATGGTTGAGAAGTTGCTATTGGCCAGGTTCTCTGTGAAACACTGGGTTACAGGGTGAGACTCCCAGCTGCCCTTCCCTCTGCTTTAAAAACTAGTGACAGGATCTTCCCACACACTCCACTCTTACCTGGAACAGCTCAATGTGTCTCAAGTTTTTTACTGAAGCTGCTCATGTAGCATCCTCTTACTGACCTGATTCCATCCCTGGAGATCCACGTGGTGTATGTTTCTAACTAGTTTGAGCTCCCTGAAGTGAGGTGAAATTTGCTCAGCCGTGCCCAACTCTTTGCAAAGCCATGGACTCTACCATCCATAGAATTCTCCAGGCCAGAATACTGGAGTAGGTAGCCTTTCCCTTCTCCAAGGGATCTTCCCAACCCAGGGATCGAACCCAGGTCTCCCTCATTGCAGGTGGATTCTTTACCAACTGAGCCACAAGGGAAGTTCCCCGCTAAAGATCTCATTCTCCTTCTTGACAAATTACTGGGTAGAAAAATTAGAATATATAACTGTGTCCCCAACACTAGTAAAAAGCATGAGATGACACCCTTCTTGGCGGGTCACAGAGAATGTGGCCCATCTTGGACATTTTGTCACTCACCAGCCTTAATAGTCTCTGGGGACTTGGGGTAAATCACAAATCAGGCTGTGGACCCACACGGCTGAAAGTGTACTAGTACCTTCTCCCAGGCAAGCACAGGGTAAAAAGATCCTCCAGAGTCAGTAATCTTGAGCTTCTCAATATTCGTTCAATATTTTATGTCTTTATGTATTAAAAAATTTCTTTGCCTAGCCAAATGTATATCTAGTATATTAGAAGAAGAAGAAAAATATCTTCTTATCACAATATATGAACAACTTTCTTGCGGTAAGATTCCAGAATTGTGCTAATTTGTACACTGTTATTGGAGAAGGAAATGGCAACCTACTCCAGTATTCTTGCCTGGAGAATCCTAGGGACAGTGGAGCCTGGTGGGCTGCCGTCTATGGGGTCACAGAGTTGGACACGACTTAAGCGACTTAGCAGCAGCAGTACACTGTTATTAAGATGAAAACCAGTTAAGATGATGCAACTCACATTTCTTAGCTTGGACCTAAGAGAATGCCTGGGCCCCACATCCTCAGATGACAATACACATTGTTAGTATCACTCATTTCTAACACTTAATTTTTCTTCTCTATGCATCAGTTGTCCTCGGGAAGTATTTCTCCTAATTCTTAGATGGAGACAGGAGAGTAACATAGAGAATTCCAAATTCTTTTTCAGGAATTTCTGATACCATTAAAAATGCTGTTTGGGGAGTTAGGTATTTGAGCCTGAAATTAAACTTCTGAAGTATAGTCTTCAGAGGATTCTGTTTCTTTTCTTCTTCCCTTCCTGTACTGATCTCTCTCCTTTCATTTGTTGATGTTGTTCCTTTCTTGTTGCTGGGGATTCGTTGGAGCCACATCTGTACATGATTTCTTATTTCTGTTTGTTTTGTACATAATCACCAGATGTTTCAAATTCCAGCTCCCCGATCCAGGGGAAGCGTTCTAAGGTAGAAGTGTGGGCCATCAGCAGACAGAATCCACAGGCCGGAACCCCACACCCAGGGCAGGCTCCTCAGAGGACAGGCCAGCCTGCCCTGCTGCTGCTGATCAGGCACGTGTCGTGTTGAGAAGGAAATGATATAAGCACACAGCAGCGAGTTGCCAGCACCAGGAACCATGGGCATCAGTAGCAAATTGGTAGTTGTTATTGTTGTTGTTCTTTAGTCACTTACGTCAAGTCTGACTCTTTGTGACCCCCATGGACTGTAGCCCGCCAGGCTCCTCTGTCCGTGGAATCCTCCAGGCAAGAAAACTGGAATGAGCTCCCATTTCCTCCACTAGGGGATCTTCCTGACCCAGGGATCGAATCCACGTCTCCTGCGTTGGCAAGAGAGATCTTTACCCCTAAGCTACCTGGGAAGTTCAGCAAGTTGGCAGTGGGAAATTGCAAAAAAATTTGTAAATACTCCCACATGAGACAGTGAATTCCAAGAGAAAGCACTGACTCAGGTATTCTGAGGAGCTCGCAGTCACCCCGTAACAACCTGCAGGGCTATTTGACAGGTGTGTGGCCACCTTGAAGGAACAGCCTTGTGGGAAACATGGCTCATACAGAGATGCAAAGGTGATGGATGTGTTTTTCACTGTGCCATATTAGGTATTCACACACCTTTCCGCTCACCTTGGAAAGCAGCAAAGTCATCCGTTAAGACTCTCCACGTAAGCTCATCTCCCGAGAGTGTCTGCTTCATGACTGTGTGGAACAGGTGGTGTCTCCCTGCAGTGCTGAGGGCATTGTGCTCTGACAGCAGCGTCCTGAGGAGAGGATGTGAGAGCTGCAAGCATTTCCCCAGCTGTCCTGTGACTTTTGTGAACACCAGAGGAGGTGGGACATCATGACAGGCCCAGATCTGGATGAGGTAAAGAGTTGTGGGTTTGATCCCTGGGTCGGGAAGATCTCCAGAGAAGGAAATGACAATCTACTCTAGTAATTTTGCCTGGAGAAGCCCATGGACAGAGGAGCCTCGTGGGTTATAGTCCACAAGTCACAAAGAGTCAGAAACGACTGAGTGAACGAGCACATTGAGTTTTGTGAGTATATATACTAATGACTCTGACATGAAGCCTTCCTCAATTTAAGATAATGAGAGATAGTAAATAAAATACTGGAATGAACTTAGAAAGTCCAAATTACTGTCCTCACTCAGCCTCTTTATCAGCTACGTGATCAGCAATTCTCTTATCTTCTCTATCCTCTACTTCCTATAAAATGATAATGTCACTTACCTTTTTTTTTTTTTTTTTTTAGTTGGAGGCTAATTACTTCACAACATTTCAGTGGGTTTTGTCATACATTGATATGAATCAGCCATGGATTTACACGTATTCCCCATCCCGATCCGCCCCCCACCCCATGTTCGTCACTTCCCTTTTTACAGAGTAATTGTGAAAACCAAACTAACTCCTGCCAGTAATAAACTTTATAACGTCCTCTACACGGTAAGGGGGCGACTGTAGCTGATAAGTTGGGAAAGGTAAAAATGAGCCCTGGGTCCCTCGTGTGGTCCTCACACACAATCATGACCTCAGCAATGACGCTGCTCCCTGGGACCACAACCAGTGGTGACCAGACACAAAGGATCAAAACTTCCTGGGTAACAGCCAAAGTCCAAGACGTTCTGAGCCGATTTGTCTGGTCGCCATCCTCCCTTTTAGTGAAATTACTCTCCAAAGAGGCACCCTCAATAAAATCTAAAGTCCTGATAGGAAAGCTCCCCTCATGGTTAGGGTCTGCTTTTCATGGAATAAAAATAAGCCCTTCTTCCCCCTAGTGGTTAAGGATGACTGTTTCTACCTCATCCCAGTGCACCAATCAGATGCCACTTAACATATTCCCTAGCCATCTTGAGAAATTAGATCAATCCCCATTTGCCCATTAAAAGGCTCATAAACAGTTGCAGCATGGAATTAGTGCTGCTAGACTTCTCTAACTTGGAACACGTTAAAATGCACAGTTGGTTAAGAAGAATCAATTAGGGGCAGACAGGGTGTTGGAAGTTAAACACTTTGTCTATCTTACAATTCTGCACTGTGGAAAGGGTGTGCATGTGTGTGTTTACATTTTTCAGATTAAAAATCACTCATGTGTATAGTTTGTATAATTCAATCCATGATTGGAGCAGAAACTACCCACAGAGAGAGAGATTATTGCTTTAAGAGTCAGAGAAGGCTTGTATTTGTAACTTTGTCATTTGTGATTAAGCGTTTTGTAACTCTCTCATATTCTAAACCTGAGGCAGTTGTGCTTTAATTTATAGGAGAGATGAGTAATTACTCAGCAAACAGGTTTGCATCCAAATATTCACAATCCAGGTGAAACACAGACCTGGCTAGTTGCCTCTGCTCCCAAATCCACCAGACAACTGGCAATTCTTCAGAACTTTTCCCGTCTTTACTATCCTTTCTAATGATAGGTAAATGAATAAATAGCTAAAGAAGATAGAGGTTATTAACCGAGGACCTCCCTCCATTGCCAGTGACTTGGTCACTGACAGACCAAGAGGTCTGTCAATAGAATTCAGGGAGCTCTATCAATTTCAATGGAGAGGAAATGTACATCTTTGGTTTCCTGCCCTCTAATTGCAACACGGCATGTCCTTTATGTATTTATGAATAGTCAGAACCTGTCACAGCAATGTCAGCAGTGCTTGTAGGTCTGTCACTGAGAGATACCATAGTTAATCTCATATCATATGATACTTGGATTTCCAGGTGATTCAGTAGTAAAGAACCCATCTGACAATGCAGGAGACATAGGAGATGCAGGTTCCATCCCTGGGGTGGGAAGATCCCCTGGAGTAGGAAATGGCATCTCTCCTCATGTATTCTTGCCTGGAAAATTCCACGGAGAGAGGAGCATACAGTCCATGGGGTCACAAAGAGTAAGCCTGAGCGACTGAGTATGCACACAAGCATGTGATACTTGCTACCAATATTTTGAAATTACTTTTTCACTCCACATTTCTTCAAACTTATGTTGGGCTCACTGCTAGATTTTATTTAATGCATTAATCATGAAGCACACGCTCCATCACGTTTTAAAATATTTTGATGCTGTGCCTATCCTAATGCAGTTGGTTTCCTTTGTAATCCTAACTGTATGTCAAAAAATGTCTAGAGTTTAAAATACGATGAAGAATCCCAGGTCTTGAGGGACATGGGGCTGCCATCCCTAACGCGCTCTGCCGGAGGGTCCAGTGTGGACAGGCTCCACTCTAGCACACGCTCCCACAAGGTGCCTAAAATTCTACCAACAAGAGAGTTCACTTTGAATGCAGCATTTCTTCTGCGCACATAATTAACAGCACAAAGGAAGTTAATTCATAGCATAAAAAGAAAAGATTATGGCCAACAATAAAGTAGTTACTATTCCAGCACTCTGCTAAGTACTTAACTTAAAATCTCTCATTTAATCTTTTTTTTTTTTTTTTTGGCCCCGAATAGGACACGACTAAATGACTTCACTTTCACTTTTCACTTTCATAAATTGGAGAAGGAAATAGCAACCCACTCCAGTATTCTTGCCTGGAGAATCCCAGGGATGGGGAAGCCTGGTAGGCTGCCGTCTATGGGGTCGCACAGAGTTGGACACGACTGAAGTGACTTAGCAGCAGCAGCACACAGCATGTGGGATCTTAGTTCCCAAACCAGGGATTGAACCCACACTCCATGCACTGGAAGTTGAGGTCTTAACCACTGGACCACTAGGGAAGTCCCTTAAAAATCTCATTTAATCTTAAAAAGAAAGAATGGAAACTGTTATTTTCCCCACATGATGGATGGGGAGATTAAAATTCAGAAAGGATAAGTACCTTGCCCAAGGATGCCCAGCTAGATCCTTTCTGAACTAGTCAACTACATGCTGTTTCACACTAGGAACATGATGGGAAAGAAGAACTGAAAAAATCACCTAGACCAGCAGTGGCCTACAGGCCCCTGGAGGTCCCTCAAACTTTTTCAGAGGTTCCCTGAGGTCATAGCTGTTCTCAGAATAATTCCATGATATCATTTCTCTTTTTCATTCTGTATATTTGCACCATAGGTGAGAAAGCCATGATGGCTACAAGTTCTGTGCCTTGGCAAGAGGCAAAGTTCTGTGCCTTGGCAAGAGGCAAAGCTGTGACACCCAAGTGTCTCACTTGTCACTGCATGCTTTACCACCATGCCTACAAAGAAAAAAAGAAAAGAAAAAAAAGGAAAAAGAAAGCCTATTTCACTTTTCACTTAAGAGTATAGTTGAAGAAGCATTGAAAGTTTATAATTTTAATTTATCTTGATCCTCAATCATATGCATTTTTATTCATCTGTGTGGAAAATAGGAAGCAAGACATATAGCACTTCTGCACTCCAAAAAATGACTGTCCAGACATAGGTGGGTCACATCTGGCCTGACCTTATGTGGCCCACCAAGCCTAAAACATTTACACACTGGTCCTTACTAAATAAAAACCTGCCAGCAAGAGAAATGCAGCTGTGTGATTGCTTGAGTTGTGAGCTGAACTTAGTGCATTTTTCAAGACACACTATTTTTCCTTGAATGATCTAGAGACAGACAAACGATGGTTACTAAAATTGGTATCTCACAGACATTTTCTCAAAAATGAGTGAAGTGTCACTTTAAGGAAAACAATTGGTATTATTTATTGCCAGTGATACCATTTGAGCTTTCATGGGGAAAATGAGGATTTTGGAAAACTTGAATTTGTCACCCTGAGCTTGACAGCTTCCAAATATTTAAAGAGATTCCTCAGATGACATTTGTGGTGTTAAAGTGAGTGTTATTTTTTATACTGTGTAATGAAATGTGTCAATACTTTCAAGATCTGCATAACTTTTGAATCAATATTTTCCCAATTTTATAAGATTAGGCATGATAAAATACCCAAGTACAAGATAATCAGTGGATGGATAGTGAGATAAAATTTACATATCACAAAATTCACCCTTTTAAGATGTACAATTCAGGGCATGTAAGTTGATATGCAGAGTTAAACAATTACAACGAGAATCTTGTTTTAGAATATTCCTATCACCCCAAAATGAAACCTCTTTTCTGTTCACAGTGACTCACTATTCCTACCCCCCCAGTGCTAAGCAGCCACAAATCTACTTTCTCGCTATTGAGAGGTCTTCTCTGGCTATCTCCTTACAAATAGAATAAAGTATGTGTGCTTTTGTGATTGGTTTCTTCCAATTGTTGCAATGTTTTCAAGGTTCATAGTTACTGTAGCATGTGTCAGTACACCATTCTTTTTCCATCAAATAGTATTCTTCCAATGGATAGACCACATCTTGCTTATCCATTCACTAGTCAACAGACATTTGGGTTGTTTCTCCTTTGAGCTATTGTGAATAATGCTGCTGTGAACATCTGTACCCAAGTCTTTGTCTAGACAGATGCTTTCATTTCTCCTGAGTTATTGGACAGGAGTAGACTCACTGGGTCATGTGGCAACTATGTTTTAACGTTTTGAGAAACAGCCAAAGTAACTACACCAAAGTAACTGCAAAGTAGATGCTTGCTCCTTGGAAGAAAAGCTATGACCAACCTAGACAGCATATTAAAAAGCAGAGACATTATTTTACCAACAAAGGTCCATCTAGTCAAAGCTATGGTTTTTCCAGTAGTCATGTATGGATGTGAGAGTTGGATTACAAAGAAAGCTGAGCACCAAAGAATTCATGCCTTTGAACTGTGGTGTTGGAGAAGACTCTAGAGAGTCCCTTGGACTGCAAGTAGATCTGACCAGTCCATCCTAAAGGAAATCAGTCCTAAATATTCATTGAAAGGACTGATTCCGAAGCTGAAACTCCAATACTTTGGCCACCTGATATGAAGAACTGTCTCACTGGAAAAGACCCTGATGCTGGGTATGATTGAGGGAGGGAGGAGAAGGGGATGAAGAGGAAGAGATGGTTGGATGGCATCACTGACATGATGGACATGAGTTTGAGTATGCTCAGGGAGTTGGTGATGGACAGGGAAGCCTGGCGTGCTGCAGTCCATGGGGTCACAGAGTTGTACACAACTAAGTGACTGAACTGAACTGAACTGCACCATGTTACATTCCTTCCCCTCAGCAATAAGTAAGGATTCATTTTCTCTCCATGCTCCCCAACACTTGTTATTGTCCAAGTTATTACAGCTATATCAGTGGGTATGAAATATCATCTCACAGTGATTTTTGGTATACATTTCCCTAATGATTAATGATCCCTGGATCAGGAAGTTCCCCTTGGAGGAGGAAACGGCAACCCACTCCAGTATTCTTGCCTCAGAAATCCCGAGACAGAATCCTGGACAGAAGAGCCCAGCGGGCTACAGTTCATGGGGTTGCAAAGAGTCATTGAGCGACTGAGCACACAATGATTAATGATGTTGAGCATTCTTTATTTGCATATTCACCATCCATCTATCTTCTATGGAGAAAATCCGTTCAAATTATTTGCCTAATTAAAAAAATATTTTAACGTACTTACAGATTCACAGGAAATTGCAAAGATGGTGCAGGGAAGACCAGCAGATTTTAATGAAACTGGGTAAGATTATGCAGTTGATATGGCTTCAGGCCTCACATTGCAATGGCTCTTGCAGAAATTACCACTTGTTGAGTGTTGGTACAGTACCAAAGGAGAAAATCCACAAGTTTCTTAAAAGTCTATTCAAATGCTCTTTACCTCATGAATACAATCTATATGAAGCCAGACGATCTTTAAATACTGTAAGTAAATTTGTAAATACTGTAAACAATTTGTAAATAAATTGTAAATGATACAACATATTGATCATAGAAGCAACTATGAGAATGCAGCTGTTTGCTAAGAGATTTTCAAAAATGTAATAACACATTTCTCATTAATTTATTATGGAAAAATATATAGGTTTTCATAAAATGTGTTAAATTAACATGCAATAGACTTACTTATAATGTTAAATGACTACATAGCCATTCATTTTTTTCTCAGCTCTCCAATATGTACATATTGACAGATATAACCCACATGAAAAAATGTTCTTTGGGATCCTCGGTTATCTTAAACATCTAAACAGGTCCTGAGATCCGATTGAGTCTCAGGACTCAAAGAATGAGTGCAAGTTGCTAATCTAAGCCCCGGGATGGCAAGGTGGGTGGGGCCGGGTCCCTGAAGAGGTAAGGGCAGTATGCCCTCCTGAGAGAAGAAGGTGGGTTATGCGAAGGGAGACAGAGCCAATGTTTTTATGTGTATGTATACACATGTATCCCTGGAGGAGGGCATGACAACCCACTCCAATATTCTTGCCTGGAATACCATGGACAGAGGAGCCAGACGGGCTACAGTCCATGGGGTTGCAAGAGTCAGACACGACGGAGAGATTAAGCACAGCATAAACATGTGTACACACATAATCATTCTCTGAGGGGAGCTGGAAGGAAGGGTGTGTGTGTCTCGTCTGTGCGTTGAATGCAGAACAGCTCACGTCGTGCACATTCACACCCATAACTTACCCACACAGCACTCAGGCTCTGGGCTCGCCCCTGAAATGCCTCACCAAGGCCCTTTTCCAGCTGTTCTGATGTCCCCTCCCAGCTTGGTCAGTGTCCTCACTCGCCCTTTTCTTCTTTTACAACTGCAGAGCCCCGTCCCACCTGACAGCAGGTGCATGCAGCCTCCTCAGTCACCCCTTCCTTCCCCTGCCTGAAGGAAGCACAGGCACCCTTGAAGATGATGGTTCAATGCTAAACACTGCTGGAGAACAGAGACTCACAGTGAAAGGTTGTGAGCCTCCACTCAGGGCTGGAGAGGCCCCATCCAACCCAGAGGGACTTCCTATAGAGCTTTGCTTCACAACAACAGGAAGAATATTTGCTTTGGTATGAGAAATTTCAATCCAAACCCTGACACTGTCATCTCCAGTTAGCCATTCAGAGTTTCATTTTTATCATCTACTATATGGGGGTAATGGATTCTTTTCACATTAATTGGAGAGAAAACATACATAAGTGTTTTTTCAATACAAAATTCTATCAATGTAAATTGAAAATCACTCATACCTAACTCAATGGGTCACTATGAGTATTTCATACACTAACATAAATTCATTAGACTATAGGTTAATGCAGCATAGAAATGCAAAAGACTCTGAGTAGCATTGTTCATTCATATACACTTGGAACTCAAAAGAGAACATTCCATATCTTTTCTATTTTCTGAGCCAAGAACACTTGACTTTGATTAATTTAAATACTATTTTGTATGTGTTCTTTTTTCCCCTCTGCTGCATTAGATTTCTCTCTGAAATATGAATATTTACTTTCTTTATTTCATTTTTTAATTTGCATATGCATAGAACCAGAATAGGGGAAAAAAATTAAGTAAAGAAGCCAAAATTCTTGTGATTTAACATAATAGTGATGAAAGGAGGGATGAAAAAGGCAGACTATGAAGATCCTGAACTCATCTCCTCCCAGGACACGGCAAAATTACAACAATTTACAGAATAACTACCTATGCGAATGACCTGCAGACAAGCAGAAAAGAGTCTCCACCACCAAAGATATAAAAATAAGGAGTCTCAGTGAGATGGGTAGGGGGGTAGAGATGGGCTTTCATCAGGACCCACACCCCTGGCTCAGCAACCCACAGGTAGGAGGGAAATCCCAACCACAGAGGCCTTCCTGAAAGAGAGCAGTCTGAGCCCCATGTTAGGACCCCACCTGGGAGCCTTGCTCTGTGATGATGAACCAGGAACTTGGGCTTTAAAACCTGTGGGGCTTACACTGGGAGAGCCAGAGGGCTACAGGAAACAGAGATCCACGCTAGCACCTCACCTGCCAGATGGCCCACAGCCTTTGGCCCTGAAACATATAAGGGTGTGAGCAGCCCGCACAGAGGACATTCCGGGAGCAACTAGCTCTGGACTGTCTAGCAAATGGCTAGCAAACTAGCCAGACTGGAACACATTGCTGGGCCCAAAGGACATCTCCTACACACAGCCACATCTCTAAGGTCAGAAGTGAGGTAACTCCCTAAACATAAAAATAAACACAGCCACTTAGGCAACATGAAGACACAGAGGAATATGTTCCAAATGTAAGAACAAGACAAACCTCAGAAAGAGAAATAAACAAAGTGGAAATAAGTAATCTACCTGATAAAGAGTTCAAGGTAACAATACCAACAGTGACCAAAGAACTCAGGAGAAGAATGTATGAACATAGTGAGAAGTTTAACAAAGAATTGGAAAATAGAAGAACCAATCAGAGCTGAAAAATAAGATAATTGGGGAAAAAAAGAAAAACAATAGTACCTTAGACGATAAAAAAGTTGATCAGAGACATGAAAGAAGAGTAGTGGAAATCATCCACACTAAACAGGAAAAAAAAAAAATTTCAAAGGATGCTTTAAGAGATCTCTAGGACAACATTAAGCACACCAACATTTGCATTATTGAGCTCCCATAAGAGAAGAGAGAGAGAGGGGGGCAGACAACTTACTTGTAAAACTAATATCTGAAAACATCCCTAACCTGGGGATGAAAACAGACATGCAGAGTCCCAAGGTGATCCCCAAAAGGTTCACACCAAGACATCACAATTAAAATGGTAAAAATTAAAATAAACAACCTTACAATCAGCCTCAGAAAAGCAACTGGTTATACACAAGGGAATTCACATAAGGTTATTGGTTGGCTTTTCAGCAGAAACTTTGCAGGTCATAAGGAAAAGCACATTATATTCAAAGTGCTGAGGGAAAAACAAAAACACAGCCAAAAATACTGTCTCACTAGTTTACCATTCAAAATTGTAGGAGAGATAGGTTCACAGTGAAAGCTAAAAGAGTTCACCACCACTAAACCAGATTTACAAGAAATGTCAAAAGGACTTCTGTAAGCAAAAAAGAAAAGACCACAACTAGAAACAGGAAAATTATGAAGGAAAAACCTCTACTAGCAGGAAGGTTAAAAGACAAAAGTAAAATCATCTAAACTCACAATAAGAGGTTGAGAGATACACACAATAAAAATGTAAAATCTGGTGTCAAAAATATAAAACACTGAGGGGGGGATGAATGAAGTAGGTGAAGGAAATTAAGAGGTACAAACTTCCAGGTACATAGTAAGTCAGTCTTGGGATGTTTTATGTACCATAAGGAATGTATCCCAAGACTTATTTATTATATTATTATATTATTGAGCAATAACACTGCTTTAACTTTGTATAGGGACAGATGATTACTCAGGGTATACTCATATACTTATATATATATTATATATATACACATTCATACATACACAAATACATATAATGGGGAGTTAGTCATAAAAGAATGAAACTTTGTCATTTGTGAAAACATGGATGGATCTAGAAGGTATTATACTAAGTGATTAAGTCAGACAGAGAAAGACAAATACTGTATATCAGATATATGTGGAATATAAAAATCAAAACAAGTAAACTAAACAGAAACAGACTCACAGAAACAGAGTCTGTGGTTGCTGGTGGGAGGGGATGGATGAAGTAGGTGAAGGGGATTAAGAGGTACAAATTTCCAGTTATATAATAAATACATCTTGAGATGTACTATGTACCATAAGGAATTTGAGTAATAACACTGTGCTAACTTTGTGTGGGGATATATGTTTACTAGATTTATCCTGGAGATCATTTTAGAATGTATTTAAGTATCAAACCAAATACGTTGTACACCTGACAATAACATCATATCATATGTCAATTAAATTTCAATAAAAAATATAATAACAAGAAGAATAAAGTAAAATACTGATGATGATGATGATGATGGCAAAGGAAAGTTCATATCCCTTTAGAGAAAGCAACCTGAAGGGGCGAGAGGAAGGGAAGAAGCACCCACATGTGGCCATAATAAACACACAGACCTTCATTGCTCTGCTCTGCTCCATGCGCCCCTGGAGCAAGCATTATAAGGACTAAAGGCAATAGATTTTCAGAAACGTTGACTTCTCAAGGGAAGAATTTAGGTCACCATGCCTTAAAACTGGGTAACTGTATTTGGAAGAAAACCTTCAACGTATTTCAATTGTCTGGACTGTGCAGAGAATCAATTTCTAAGTTAACTAGGTCCCAAACCATTCACAGCTGTGTAGATTAGATTTTTATACCCTGACATGCATTCACCAGTAATGAGGAAACTTGTTTGGACTTCGGAAACAAGAGAAATCTTCTCTATCCACAAGAGCTCCTCAGGCAGCCCCTGAGTCCTGGGGAGAAGCTGGACGGCACCGGGGCCAGCAGGACTTTGACAGCGATGGACTGTGCCCTCCCTTGCCAGACACAGTGTCCTGAACCCACAGCCCTCACCCCCAGAAAGCTCTAAGGCTCAGGGTCAGAAACAGGCTTACTTCTAGTAAGAGGTGATTACAAGAGAAAGCAACACAAATATCATCATGTTCCTAATTACACTTCACATTTCAGAGACAATTCTCAACATTTGATTTCCAGTAGATACCAATAGACATTGAGTACAGAAATTTTCAATTTTAGGTAGTTTTAGTGGTGGATTCATGACATCAGTGAAATGATAATAATCTATTTGATATGTATTTTGGGTGTTCGCTCTTCTTCAAATATTTAAACCAAGTTTTGGACTACTAATTATACTTATCTGTGGGTGTTTTGATCACTTCTGAGCTCATTAGCTTTGAATTCATCAGGGGTGGGTGGGATTCTGATAAGTGAGAACTACCTTTTTTAAGAAAAGTTAGAAAATGCATATCTAGAAGTTTGTTGCGAATGACTGCATACTGACAAAAATGCTTGAAACCTCCGTATTCATATTTCACATGTTCTTAATTTTGCAAAGTGGACTGTTTTCCGCACGCCTATCCATCCCTCCTTCTCTCAACTGTGTCGTGAGTTCAGCTACATATAACCATGTCTCTCAGCCTCCTAACACTAAATCTGACCCCTTCATTTCCCACATTCCATTCCTTTAAAAAAAAAAAAACAAGGGAAAAATGCCGTAAAAACACTTAAGTCATTGTACCGGCAAACACTGCTGTTGAAAGACAAAGACCGTTGGCTGCCAGACAGCACTTCATAAGACTCCTTGAAAGGTTAATTCATCAGTCGCATTAACTCAGAAAAGTCTGAATTTGGCATATGCAGGGCGGTGCAGGGGAATCAGGGCATAATTATGTAAGTAAATATTTTAAAAAGCAAGCTGGAGGGGAGCTA
Source organism: Dama dama (assembly GCF_033118175.1). Classification (NCBI taxonomy): domain Eukaryota; kingdom Metazoa; phylum Chordata; class Mammalia; order Artiodactyla; family Cervidae; genus Dama; species Dama dama. Next base: position 16,956,984 of record NC_083682.1, read on the forward strand.
GAGGGGCCTGGCTGGTTGTCTGATGATGTCACCCTGCTTCAGGGACCTTGGTCACATGCAGACACACACAAGAGCCTTGCCTTCCTGAACCTGACTCACAGCAAAGACCTGGTGTTCATCTGAAAAACCTGAGTTCAACTAAATGTCCACAGATTCATGACCCACATGCCTTGTTCAGTAGCTGAGTTTTATATGGAACACTATTTCAAGTGACTTTTAATAAAAGGGTGTTCTCGAGTCATTTTATAAAGGCAAAATATGATCACCTTATTAAATTCCCTGCCCTTGTAGACAGGGTAATGTGACAGGCCTGTCCCCTGAAGGCCTAGATGGAGACGAGACGTGTGGTGAAAGCAACAGCTGTGTCCCGTGTCTGGATTCAAGGTGAGTGTGACCAGAGAAAAGTGTCCCCTCTCAAAACCCCGAGAGGAAGACAAACTCTTAAACTAGGAGAATGCAGGAGCAGGCAAGGGAGAGTTTGGGATAGTTTTAGTTTCCCATAGAGTTAAATTTAACAACCAAGCACTTTGAACTCTTAGGAACATGAAAAACCCTGGGGTCCACATCACTGAACTTGAGAGTTATCCATCATGGTCCCACATGGAAGATCTCTCAACCACCTGCAGCTGGATTCATGGACAGTCATGACACAGCAGAAGGCATTCAGTAAGGATGCTGGTACTTATTTGGGGTGGCAAGTAAAGTTCTTTTCTAACAGGAAAGAAAGATCCAATTGCAAAGGGAGTTGGAGAAGGTGCGGTTGATACACTGCCCCCGCCGATGACGCGCCGGGAACTTTGGTGGGAGTTGTCATCCCTGAATGGCAGTGAATCCTGATGATAGTCCCCTGAGGGAGCTATTTTTATTCCTCTTTTTACAGATGAAGAAATCGAAACTCAAAATGTTAAAATAGCTTGTGTAGCCTATTTAAATCAAATTTAACTGTTTACAAACACCAGGATGTTTTATAATGAGGCCCTTTCTTGAGAAAATAGGGTATCATGTAAGAATAGTGAAGTGGCTACTTCACTTACTAGCTGACGGGGAACCTGTCAGCTAGTGACGGGGGTCACTTCTGACTCTCTTTCTTAAACTGAAAAATAGGAGGATAACTCTTACATGTGAAGGTAGCATTGAATATGCAAGGTATTTATATATTCCCATTTATATGCTTATCCATATAAACATATACACTCTCTCTCACATGCATATACATGTTTGTGTGTATGTGTATCTCAGAGTCTGGCACAGAGTAATAGATCTACTAATTAAAGTTACTTTACTGGGACTTCCCTGGTGGTCCCGTGCTCCCTGCATGCTCCCAATGCAGGGGGGCCCGGGTTTGATTCTGGTCAGGGAACTAAACCCCACGTGCTACAACTAAGAGTTCGCATGCTGCAACTAAAGATCCTGTGTACCGCAACTAAGACCCAACACAGCCAAATAAATACATATTTTTTAAAAATTTGCTATTATATCCTCCTTAAGCTAGCTAAGTTGGTTTTGAAAATGAATTTAACCCTACTGGAAACTGTCATGCGTTTATCCACTTTTTTCTTTACATAGTGTCTTCAAGTTAACTTCTATTAATTTGAGCATACTCTTAACCTGAATGAATAATTACTTCTAGTTCACATGTTTATCAATTTTCCAACTTAGGATGAAAAGGAAAGGCGGCCGAGAAACTAGAACGATTCAGTCTTTAAATAGCAGGCAAGGGGGCACTGTGATTTCAGAAAGTAATAATGCGTCTCAGAGGTAACTTTTCTATGCAATAATTATTACTTTCCATAATAGTACTTTTAAAGCACCCAACTATTTTTAGCCCTTATCCATTTAAGAGGCTTGTTTGTCTACATTTGCACGCAGATGGAAACTGAAGTTTGGATAATCCAGCTCATTGTCAGTTTCTCTTCTGGCTTTGTTTTGAAATATCCCAGGGATCTGAGTTTCCTATCGATGACAGCAGGGTAACAAATTCCTGATATATTCACATAGGGACGGGCTGGGGAGGATCTTAAAGCCCATCACATCTAACTTCTTTATTTACACATAAAGAAACTGAGAGGGAGAGAGACAGACAATGGCTTCTCAAAGATCAAACTGCTAGTTGAAATAAATTCAGAAACAAACAAGTGTCAAGTTCAAGGTTCTTTCCATTGTTCTGGCCAAGGACTGAAGCTCGGGCAGAGAGGGCTCAAGAAGGCAGTGGGCTGGGAGGATATTTTGGATGCGGTGACACTGTAACTTCAAAGCACGTTAATAAGATTTGAATGGGACATTGCCAACCTTCCCCTGCCTCATCCCTGAGAGGTACAGAGGGGAAAAAAAAAGAAAAAATCCCCTGACAGCTCAACTCTTCCTGAAAGCTTTTCTCTTTGGATTAAAATATTTCAAATTCTTAGACACGAGTGACCTAAAGTTTCCAGGCTATTCTTTTATAAAAGAAGATTATACATCCAAAAGCTCACCCTTCATGCAAAACCTTATCTTACGTGGTTATACTAAGATATTTCTTTGAGGTTAAGAATATGTTTTCTCTATAGAAAGCATTCCTCTTACTGCTTTTCAGATGGCTCCTAGCATTCAATGCATGCACTTCTGCTTGGGTCTGGATCAACAGCTGCTTCGCAGGATACACACAGTAGGTCAGACCCTACTTCAAGTGGTTAGGCTGCAAGGGGTATTCTTGGGCCTAGTATGTTTGCAGCAGGTAATCCTGAACAAACAGTTTGCAGCAGGTAATCCTGCATCCAGTCTGGTCATTGTTGATGACCAGAAATGCAGTTGCATAAGTTAATACACTGCCATCTCTGAGTATTCATGGTGGATTGGTTCCAGGACTTGCCATAGACTCCAAAATCTGCAGTTGCTCCAAGTTTCATAACTGACCCTCCTTATCTGTGGGTTCTGCATCCTGGGATTCAACCAACCACAGATGGAAACAAGATATATGGTCATGGTTGGTGGAACCTGCAGATAAGGAACCTATGGATAAGAAGGACTGACTGTACGTTGATTTAAAAACATCCACATATAAGTGGACCCACGCAGTTCAAGTTATAATATTCAAGGCTCAACTGGGCACAGGAGTTTCCAAAAGAGGAACAAATGAACATATTCTATTCAGTGGAAATCAGAGATGGGTCATGTGTGTGTTCATGTCTTTCCTGATGAAGTTGCTTTTGAGCCCCTACAGAGAGCAGGGTTAGGCTTGAATGAATCACGATTATGAGACAGTGTATAATGTTCTGACACTAGAGGCATGCCTGGAGCCCAGGGGATAAAGTGGGGTGAGAGGTCCCTTTTTTCCAGCTCCCCAATTTTTACCCTCATAGCAGGTGGGGACTTGGCACTCTGATGTCCCAGTCAACCACCAGTAGAACCTGACTGTGGCCACAGGACCAACATGGCAACATGGTGAAGAGTTAGTGAGAAGGACCAACAGAAACACCGCTCGCCTCTGCTCCTGAACAAGGGCTCCCGGGAACTTGACGTCTGTACACAGGCTCCAACAGAACATGGTCTCCTGCATCGCTAGGCTGGAGGGCCAGGGACATTGGATTTCATGTTCAAATTCAGGAAACAGCAAGTGAAATTGTGCGCCACCCTTCTGTACTAAACTGCGACAACACTAATAACAGCTTAGGGTAATTAATACACTTGAGCTGTTGCCACATTTTAAGCACCGCACATCTTTTGATTATACTCTTTTTGTTGAGTGGACCTCTTCCTAGTGAATTTGTTGTCTGTATCTGTGCAGAAGTGAACTCCAGCCCTTCTCCACACCTGCCAGTTTCCCTTCATCCATCTCAGGCCTCCCCCTTTCGCCTGGACCCATCACATCTACATCTTTGCAGATGGCCTCTGTGACCTCCCAGGAATCCTCCACTCGAGTTTGTTGCCCTCCATCTGGACATTTCCTGTGTTCTTTTCCCGCATCCATCCCCCTTTCTTTAGTTCCTCCTAGCTCCCCAGACATGTTTTCTCACTGTTCAGAGGACACAGCTATTACAGCTCCTGGATTCAAGTCCACTGACCATCACAGGCGCCTCTGATGGCTGGATTATATTTACTGAAGAGGAGAAGCAATACCCCAGCATCTAGTGAGTGTCCAACAACAGTTCTGAATTGGTTTATTTCTGAAAGTTAATTTCACATATTTTAAGCTGTTGTTGTTCAGTCAACTAAGTCATGTCTGACTCTTTGTGACCCCATGCACTGCAGCATGCCAGGCTTCCCTGTCCTTCACTATCTCCTGGAGTTTGGGCAAACTCATGTCCATTGAGTCAGTGATGCCATCCAACCATCTTATCCTCTGTCGTCCCCTTTTCCTCCTGCCCTCAATCTTCCCCAGCATCCGGATCTTTTCCAATGAGTTGGCTCTTTGCATCAGGTGGCCAAAGTGTTGGAGCTTCAGCTTCAGCATCAGTCCTCCCAATGAATATTCAAGGTTGATTTCCTTTAGGATTAACTGGTTTGATTTCCTTGCTGTCCCAGGGACCCTCAGGAGTCTTCTCCTTTTGAGCTGAGGACCTTTCTAAGTCAGATCAGCACAAGATGCAGGAATGTCAAGAGACGTTAAGTTCTCTGCACCCAGACATGGGCCAGCTGGTGGCCCAGATGTGAACAGTGGGTGACATTTAATACTTGGAAGCTGTCTTGCAGCAACTGAGATATTGCAGAAACAGGACTGAATCTGGATTCAGAATGCATGTTTCAAGCTCCTGTCATGGCTCACTGCATAACTTCACTCAAATCACCTGATATTCCTGAACCTTGGTTTCCTTATCTGTAAGGTTAGGGTCATAGTACCTGGGCTTCCATTTCATAGGGTCCAGGTGATGCTATGGATGATGCAAAAAAAAGCACTTCAAATGGAAAGTGTTATGTAAAGATCAGGTCTGAAAGTGCTCTGCCATCAGCAGACTATAAACTATAGCATCTAATACAAATTACAAATAGGAATTCAGAAAGTTTAAATGAAATTATGATCATGACGCAAAATACGGAAATATACTTCAGATTAGAAGGAAGCAAAGACATAAACCCTGAGTCTCAAGGTAAGGATGAACCCTAGATTTCACATCTCAATTTAAAATGGTTCTCTGGCTTGGGAGAAAAAAAAAAAACCCACTATAGAAGGCTCTTTGAGATTCTCTCCTAGAATGGTTTTTTAAAAAATAGATGGAAAGGCCCTCAGAGCTTGTTACATAAATAGACAATTACTGAATTTCTATACTGTGCTAGCCACTATGCTAAGATCAGGAAGAACCAGGATGGGTGAAGCCAGGCCCAGTCTCTGAGAGTCACAGGCTGGGAGGAGCGGGCAGGCAGAGCACATGCCTGGCTGCTATGGACACATGATGCAAGAGCAGAACAGGCCAGCCACTACCTCTTTCTTGCATGAATCATCATTGTAGTAAAATAAGCATGTGTGTGTGCATGCAAAGTCACTTTAAGTCAGGTCTGACTCTTTGCAACCCCGTGGACTGTAACCCACCAGACTTCTCTGTCCATGAGATTCTCCAGGCTAGAATACTGGAATGGGTTGCCATGCCCTCCTCCAGGGGATCTTCTCAATCCAGGGATTAAACCTGAGTATCCTGCAGCTCCTGCATCACAGGTGGATTCTTTACTGCTGAGCCACTGGGGAAGTTACTTTTTTAAAAATAATAATCATAATATTTGTAATTCTGAAAGTAAGATTTTGCTTTTGGCAAGTCAAGGAGGACAGAATTCTAAACATGGCATTGTCAGTAAAAAAAAAAACAAAAAAAAATCAGGGGGATTTCTACCATCTTCCTAAAGCCCAGCCTCCAAATTTAGCTTTAGAAAGAAAGAAAAAAAAATGTATATATCTTCTTATAAACTGAATTTAATAACCAGTAAAAAAAAAAAAAACACATTTGCAAATATCAAATATGGTTTTTTTGGAAGAAGTTCGTTATTCTTCCATAAGCTTTTTCTTTTTTTTCAATAGGTGTATTTTTGAAAGCTGTACAAAGAAGAAAGTGTATTTTTTTTCCTATTTTTGCTTAGGAGGCATTTTTGCAAACACTGTGAAAAGTCCGTGAAAAATGTTTACTACAACTGAACAAACAGGAGAAACTGAATCATACTCTCAAGTCAGCAGAGGCACAGTCTCTTCTGGGCTGTGCCATTACCATTTAAACAGCCTAACACTTTCCTGGTGTTTCTGAAGCTGCTTGAAGCTTGCATGTAGTTTAAAAATCACAGAAACTCAACACCTTTAAAAGCATGCACTGCTCCTTCAGATTCTGCTCATGTAGCCCTCTGTAGATGCAGACCTAGCAGCAAACAGGCTGGAGGAGTTACCCAGACTGAGGACAAATGCAGAGTAATTATCTGAGGACACGGCCAGCGTGATTCTGATGTAGCCAGAAACCTATCCGTGAGTGATTACAGCCTTGTAGCCAATTTCAGCCGTTTTATTATTATTAGAAAAACTCATCGATAACGCAGAAGGAAATGGCAAGTCATCTGGCCCCTGAGAGCACTTTATCCAGTCGGGCAGTAAATGTTTCTACCACTTCCTGAGAGAGGCAATTCCACAATCTAAAAATGGCCATTGCCAGGAATCTGTTTACTCCCAGTGGTCAGCTGACGTTTTTCATATTTCACTTCATCCTGTTACTCTTAGAGGCTTTGTCTCCTTGGAACACTCTTAGGATCAGCTCTAGCCATCCTTCTCTCTGCTCTGCAGGAAGAAAAAGTAACCTAAAATGATAGCACGCAAAAAGCAAAAATACCTTAATGAGATCCTAAATTACAGTGAGCATTTCTGAATGCTTGTATGTCTAATTGCTTTCGATCCTTATGACATTATGCAGTAAAGGTACCAAAAGGTACAAATTGTTTAATTCATGAAGAAACTGAGGCAAGAAAAGGTTAAGCTATTTGTCCTCGTAAAGTCATTGTCAAGATGCAATTCTGCAAGACCAAAGGGGATGCGATAAAGTTCATCACTAAATTATGAAATGCTTATTCTGAGGGTGTGAGGCTCTGGATGCACCTCTGTTGTCACTCAGACAGTGCCTTCTAAGCACTCAGACATCTCTGCCAAAGACTTGTGCCAAGGAAGGAATCTTGATTGGTCACCTAGAGGTCTTCCTACTTTTCAACTTTTTTATTTTTCAACTTTCTTATCTCAAAGTGTATCAAGAGAAGAGAGTCATCATAATAGACAAGGGACAACTGTGGGTTGCCAAAAATGGCTTTTCTGTTGGTGTTTTGGATATCTTCCACATTTTTCACTGTGGATTTTCCTTTGTGATGAAGTTCAGTTTCAAATAACAGTGTTAATAATGAATATTTGCATATGAGAATATGCAAAGGCCTTTTAAATGTTCTCTTCTTACAAGTTATCACTTGCACACTGGGAGGCAGGCGCCTCGGTTTTATTGTCCTCTATTCAAAAGTGAGTGAAACAAGTCTGGAGGCCTTAAGCAACTTTTTTCTGATCACACAGCCCTGAGCTGAATCTACTACGTTTCTTGGCTCTAAACCCCTTGTTCTCACTGCCATGTTTTGCTACTGCTCATTTGCATTCACTGATCAGCTTCTAAAGGTGTGAGGCAGCAGCTGAAAGCTGCAAGCCCAGGCTTCCATATTTTCTTCACACAAAGCCTCACACATCCCATTTACTTCCACTCACTCTGGTCCTTTGTGGTTTAAAGACCCTGTTGTCACTGGTGATAACTTTGCACCAATTAGAGGGAAATCTCAAAAAGTTAGAGATGAACAAAATGATCCTGAAAAGTCTCTCCAATCACGTGATTCAGTAATAATCTGAATGGCCTTTCACACTGTGCAATATCTCAACTGGCTTTATTTTGCATCTGACATCTTGATGGTTATGGAAACGGACTGTTTCAGGGAGGAGCAGAGCTGGAAGAGACCCCCATTCATTAAAATGACAACAGCTTCCCCTGCCCTGGACTCAGAGTCTCCCTCTAAGAGGCAATGGCCAAAAAGTGCTGAGAACAAAGGCAGCCCGACTGCGGACCGTAGATTAGCTTGGACGGGAATCTCACCAAGATAAATAGAAATTACTTTCATGGAAGATGAAATAAAATGGTTGTTTTGTTTTGGGGCTGTGCAAGATGATATAAAGTGAAGCTCTCTGCCAGCAAAGCTTCAGGAAAAGTAGACTGTCAGACAAATTAATTGATTTCTTTACGGAAGTAGCTGAGAATTGAGCGTGCCCAGGAACCCACTGCAGTTTCCTTACATTTCAGATGGGGCTTTCAGGAGGTTAGGATGGGGAGCCTGCAGAGCTGAGGAGGTGTGAGTTCCCAGGACAGGATGTGAACCCAACAGGGCAGAGTGGTGAGGGTCCTGAGGGCAGACCTCCCTTCCTTCCATCCCTTGGACCCTCTCCCAACCCACCTGCCAAATGTACAGTACCTGTAACCCCTCGCTTTTGTGTAAGGAGGTTGATTTAACACACTACCCAGGCACCTGCCGCTCCCACAATGAAAGCTAGAGGAAAAGTACAAGGGGTGTCATCATCTAGGTTAACCAGGAGGTGGTCAGAGGCGAGGTGAGTGAGGTCACGGAAAATGAACCCACTCTGCCAGGCTCCAGGCTCAAGCCAGTAAGAGGGACTGTCCCACTTGGACATCTCCGGTGAAAGAGACTCCAGGGGAGCAGGGTGCTTTGCTGGCATTGACCTACTAAGTCGCCCACTACTGCAGGAAACCGAGAAGTGTCGTGTTATTTTCTCAGTTTAACAAGTGGAGAAACAGAACCAATAGCCGTCTTTCCTCATTTTCTCACAATCGGGCAACAAGGCCAAGGATGCATATCGTGGACGGAAGGGTGTTTTTAGCCAATGAGATCATGCCTGTTTTCTCAAATGTTGTGCTGTTTTCTCAAATGTCTTCCCTGTTGTGGTGATTTTAGAAAAGGAGAAAGCGTTCTACATGCTTAGGGTCATAGAATGCATCCAAGTCAGTAAAAAGAAAGGGATAAAAATGGTCAGATGATTTGGACAGAAACCAAATGGAGGCATCACATGGTTCTGGGTAAGTCACTACATTTTCTAGATATCAACATGCGTGTCTTTCAAAGAACTGGGAGGGACTCCCTTTCCTCCCTCCCTCATCTCTGGTGGGAATAAAGCAGCAGTCAGAGTCACTGTTGGCCCCCTCTCTCCTACCCATGGCATGCGAGATGCTTTAGTCACATGATGATATTTTGACAACTACGTAAGAGAGACACGGTTAATGCCATTTTCATAATGAGAGAGCTGCCATGGGAGAGCCTTAGTAATGTGCTCCAGGACAGAGGGCTAGTAGGCAGCTACTAGCAGTCAGACTGATTTCAGAATCCATGCAGCTCCTTCCACCTAATGTGACAACGGCCTCAATACCTGAAGACAATGAGGTTAAACCAATAAACACTCTGTCATTTCTTTATTTGTTATGTCCATTGTTCAGTGTCTGTCTCCCTCCAAGGGAATCCGTGCCATGGTGCAGGGTACTTGCTGTTTGGACAAACTCCTGAACGGCTCCTGGCCTGGGGTACACACCCAACAGCCGTATTTTGAATGAATGAATCCAGCTGTCATTGCTGGAGTCACCTTCAGCATGGTGGAGTGTTCCTAAAGAACGCCCATTCTCTGTACTTTTTAGCTATGTCTCATTAATGCCTGTGTGTCTTTGTTTTGTTTGGCTGCTTGTTATTCAACAGAACCCGCTTTGCCCAGGGTGATTATAAACTCCTTTTGCCAAACCTGATCCTGGCTGGTTACGGTTTCCAAATGCAACGTCATCCATACTCAAATTTCATCTCATCTTTCCAGAACTTTCTACGCAACTGTCAGCACTAATATTTCATTAGCATTGTTTACTTCCTAACATATTACATGGTTTTAAATTCTCTGTTTCAGGATTTCCCTGCTGTTCCAGTGGCTAAGACTCCATGCTTCCATTGTAGGGGGCCCAGGTTTGATACCTGGTCAGGGAACTAGATCCCACATGCTACATCTAAGACCTGGCAAAGCCAAGTAAATAAATAAATAAATAGTAATACTACTAACAATAATAATAATAATAAATTATTTGTTTCCTTCAAGGGCAGTGATTGTATTGGTTTGTTTGCCCTTTATTTCTGAGCTGCTACAACAGTGCCTGGCATTTATTCCGTGCTCAAAGAGTATTTTGTGGAGTGGATGAACAAAAGGTACAGTTCTGCTTATCTTTAAAGACACCCCAATGAATGTAACCTGTACTCTAAAAGCATTTTGAAAGAGGAACTGTTTTTCCTTAACTATTCTGCTGTGCTCTTAACTTCACCTTCTGAATGTGACTGCCGGGAGCCTGGATGCTCTGAATCGGTTCACATGTGCTTGTGGGTAAATTCACCTAGGTCTAAAAGGATGCCAGATATATAATCATCCCCGGGGGCCCTGCCCACCTGGTGAGCTGTGCAGAGGACATCGGGCATCAGCTCACCTCCCGTCCAGGGGAGGAGCCTGACATTGAGCAGGTCCATCTGGCCCAGCCTGCAAAGCTGGGGCTGGCTGGGCAGAGTGAGGCCATCCAGTCGCTCAACCCCAAAGGAAACCGTGGGGAGGCACCATGCTCCTTCCCAATCTACAGGCAGGAAGGCTAGAACAGCTAATGTACTTGCCACCAGTCAGATACAAGAGACAGGAGGTCCCCATTAGTCTGCTGCTCTTCCTGGAGCTAAATTTCCATCCATAAGAGGATGACGAGTGCATAAAGGAAAGTGGGAAGAGGGCTCCAAACTCCTGATTCTGCTACCATCCTGCTTCACTCAGTTTCTTCTCTTTCCAGGCCACTGTGAGTCCTGACTATCTATCTGCCAGGGTCATCAGTCACACGTAGGACAGCCATCTCCCTTCCAGGAAGAGCGCTGATGTCTGAGAAGTCCTGTGGCCAGAGCACAGAGGCAATTAGCACTCAGGTATCTTCCTGCAAGAAAATGCAAGCTCTGCTGGTTGTCCTGGAAGCCACACCCCACAGAGCACAGGGACCCACCATATAAACCTTCCAGCTCACTGCCCTGTGAAGTCTGACACCACCTGCAGGCTGGGGTGCTTCTTACTCCATCGGGAAAGGGGGTTCACTTCTCCTTCCAGGCATGGTCAAAAGTCCAGTCCACAGACTCCCAGCCTCTTGCTGCAAGCTGGGCTGAATTTAGATTTCATGAAAATCCCATTTGAACCTCTTTGTGATTCTACTTTCTGTCTCTTGTCCTTCGGATCAATGTTTCTGTACATTCAGATTTATTTAATCTCCTAGGAGATTTAAATAATATGCTGATGACGAGTCTGGAACCAAATTGGAGTGCATACTTGGTTCCTTCTGAGTTTCAAGGTTCCCTCTGAGTCCAAGGCCCTCTGAAGCTGCGGGTGTAGACACGCCCTCAGGGCCACCTCCCCCAACTGACCACCTCCCCTTTGGAGAGGAATCTGTTGCAAGTACATGCTTACTTCTTGAAATGAAAATCATGGGAACAGGGCATCCTTATTATTCAGTGCAGAGGGTGCAGTGTTGGGAAGGTGGGGAGATATGATGTCCAGGCAAAGAAGAAAGAAAACAAGAGGAATGAAGACACAGAAAGACAACAGGAGGAAGATAGGAAATTAACCTGGAGATTGGGGGAACAGCTGCCAAGAGAAAACACAGCGAGGAAGGATAATATATATTTTTTAAAAGCTAGTGAAAAGCAGTAAACAAACTTGAAAAGAGGTGAAAAGTGACTAAGACAAATAAAAATTTTCTTAAGCCAAAGAAGGTGATGTTGTTTAAATGCTCAGTCATGTCTGACTCTTTGCAACTCCACCAACTATAGCCCACCAGGCTCCTCTGTCCATGGGATTCTCCAGGCAAGAATACTGGAGTGGGGTTGTCATTTGCTTCTCCAGAAAGAAGGTGACAAAGAGACAGAAATGTAATCGAAGCGTTTGTCACTTCGTTTTATAGATTTGTTTAAAAAAACAAAAAAACGAAACCAAAAGAGCACTCAGAACAAGATCCACCTCTCTTGCTTGCCCGCCTTGGTGTTTTAAATTGGTAGCTGGCTTCCCCAGTGGCTAGTGGTAAAGAATTTGCCTGCAATGGAGACGTGAGAGACACGGGCTCAATCCCTGGGTCTGGAAGATCCCCTGGACGAGGAAATGGCAACTCACTCCAGTATTCTTTCCTGGAGAATCCCATGGACAGAAGAGCCTGGTGGGCCACAGTCCATGGGGTCACAAAGAATGACACAACTGAACACACACACACAGCTGAAGAAGTAAGGAACTCCCCTGCCTCTTTCTGGATAAGGCTCTGGCAATCACACCAGCCCACGGTCAGGTCTCCTGTTTTCCTCATTCATAGAGGGATGTTTCCTTTAGGGTGCTGGCCCCCACCCACACTCCTACTCCGAGCAAATGGCTACAATCAATTACACCCTCCTTTTCTCCAAGGGACATTTTATCCATCATCACCTGGGTGGGTGTTCTATTATTATTATCATTATTATGTTCAGTGACAAAGTATCCAAGCCTGCCCACATTGATAGAAAATCTATCTGCATCCTGGGCACCTGGATGGCATTGCTGATTACTCTGAAAAGACCTGCAGCAGTGTTGAGAGAAAATTATCATTGAAATGGTCCAAAGGAGTACCTAAGACAAACCTTTTTTTTTTTTTTTTTCCATCTAATTTCCCTAGAGGACAAGCTATCTTCTTTGGGAAACTGTGTTTCAAGTGCATGCTTTGGGAGGACATCAGGGATGATTGTCAGATTGTTCTTGGAAAATAGCTCTTCCCCCATCCACCCCTGCTCTTACCACTGGGTCTTAGGAGGAAATCAGGTCCACTTGTTACTACAGATCAGAATTGACAGTGAAACCAATAGAAAGACCCCGGTTAAGCAGCATGGACCTGAAGAAAACTTTATAAATGAAGCCCTAAAATGTGGATTAGTGGGAGAAGATGCTAAGACAACCTGCGTTTAGGTGCCTCGCGCTATGGAGGTCTGGAGAGCAGGGGTCTGCAAGGAGCCTGGGGATGCTTATTTAACCAGTGAGTTAAAGTGCAAACTGAAGTGGGGGAATATGGATTCAACTCCTAGCACAACTAAAAACACGTTTCTTGGTGGACAAAGAAACTACCTCCCCCTCACCAACTACAGAGAAGATCTAAGATAAATTCCAACCTAAGCAAATATTTAAGGAGCAGTTTCAGATTCTAATGGAATGTTAGGATTGTCTGAAGTAGAATCTATATAAGCTTTGCAGGGTGCCAAGTACTATAATTTGAATATTCCCAAAGAAAGGGGATATGCACTTTTAAATCCATAAAACTTTCCATTTTTGTAAAAATGTATAATTACTCATGTTATGTAAAGAGGAAAACGCAATGCACCCACGCCACACACTGTAGAATCCATTCTTTCTCTGAGCAACACTGAAAAGTGATCCAGTTTTGCATTTAAAACCTGTATCTATCATCTTGGTCAAGTCACTTCTGGGTCTTGACTTTCTCTTCTGCATCATGGGGCTAACAGTATCAAAGTCATCCTTTATTTCATAAATCAATGACCCTGGTGACACTACAGGTGCTCAGAAATTGGCAGCTTCCTTTCATCCATCCATCTGTCCAGCCACCTATCCATTCAGCTAATAAATATTTGTTGATGCTTCCATGCAGACACTGCTCCACGTGGTAGAGACTCACCATTTATCAAGACTGTCTGGGCTCCTCTGATTGCTTTGCTGGAGAGATTGGGAGAGACTTCCAAGCACTGGAAAGTAAATTGATATGTGCACCACAGCACGGCATCCCAGGTGTCAGTGAATCATTGTTGGGAGGCGCACTCATGAGCACAGATGGGATCAATTTTAACAAATAAAAGAAAACAAGAAATGATGGAGAGTTTGAAGGGCTCTGTGTAAGATTCTGTTATTAAAAAAAAAAAAAAAACACACAGACACAGAAAAAAAACAACACAGTTCTAGCAGGTCCTGATAGGAAGAACATCATTCTCAGGTGTTAGCGTACTGAGTCACTTTAGTTGTGTCTGACTCTTTGCGACCTTATGGACCTTAGCCCACCAGGCTCCTCTGTCTATGGGATTCTCCAGGCAAGAATACTGGTGTGGGTTGCCATGCCCTCCTCCAGGGGATCTTCCTGATTCAGGGATCGAACCCATGTCTCTTATTTCTCCTAAACTGGCAGGCAGGTTCTTTACCACTAGCACCACCTGGGAATCCCTCTTAGAAGTTTACTAGCATCCAAGTCCAAACAAAGTCCAGTGCAAGGAAGACAAAACGCACACCGGTTTCACAGAAGTTGGGAGCTGACATTCTTGACAGTCACTTTTTCCCCAACAGACCTTAACCTTAGCAGACCCTCATGCAGAGAGACCTCTGGTTCACAGAAGGAAGGGGCTTGAAAGGGGGAAGATAGAATGTCTTTCAAAGCAGGACCTCTGATGGATCCCAGAAACTCCTAGGCACAAGCCCTGTAAGATCCGCATTCAGGGCCATCCCGTTTTGTCTCTTTAACATGGTCAGACACGACTACAAGGGAAACACCATCGCTCAGAATTTCACCTTGCAAATAAATCGCTCTGAACTGCAGCCAGAAGCAATGGAATCTCTCAAAGACATTATCTGGAAATAGTCAGTGGACGGCAACTCAAGTCCCATTCATCATTCTCATGCTTACAGTACTTCTTAATGGCTTTTATGGTTTATCCTTTGAATGCCAGCAAAAGAGTGTGATTTTTCCTGGCTTATTCTATTAAACAGAAATCAATATCTAATATAAATGTGTGGACGGTGGGAAGTTTGGAAAGGCTTGGAGTGAGCTGGTGCACCAGTTTTATCGTGCCCTGCCCAGAATGGAAGGGGGAGGCCGAAGATGAAAAGGGTAGCCTTGTGCTTTCTAAGGAACCAGACATCCCCGCTTCAGGGAGTGTGTCCAGATCTTTAAGGGTAGAGGGATGTGGCTTTTGCTTTTCAAGACAGGTAAGGTTAGGGAGGCGCCTGCAACCACAGACTATTAGAGAGAGTGAAGCAGAAAGCTGCTCAATATTCTCCAGGGAGTGATTTTAGATAAAGCAACGTGACTGGCATGGTTGTTCTCAGGAGGAGAGAAGGAGGGCTTTGCGCCCGATATCTCTGACTACCACAGGTGCGGGGAGCTGGGTAAATGACCCACTCACTTCCCAGGGTACCAAAAGGCGGCAGCAGCCTTTTAAAAGCGATATCTGCCCCCTAAAGAGAGGAGCAGCAGCTGTCTTCTGCACAGATTGGTGTGCAAAATGTGAGATCCATCTTTTCAACCTGCAGAATAGGTTTGAACCGTTCCATTCTAAAATCCACGGTCAGCATTTCTGAAGGCAGTCATTGATGGGAACTAAGCTAGCCAGCAAAACTCCAAATAAACTGTTAGAACAGAAAGACACCACTGAAAAGGTGGTTTTCTTAAACAGTGATGAAATCTTCACTTGAATAGAAGTGGAAAAAATGTGAGGTCTTCAGAAAATGAAGGGCCAAGCCTGGTACCATATCAGAAATAGCACTGAAAGCAGACCTGTGAGAGCCTGCTCCCAGCTTGGCCACCCATGAATCATGTTAACTCCAGGAGCTCAGCTGACTTCCCAGTTCTTAGTTCCTTATTTATAGAAAGGGGTAGCAATGGTTGTCCTACTTACTTTACACCTTTTTCTAAGAGTCTCAACAGATGACAGGAAAACAGTTAACAGAAAGGACCCTTACTGCTCATCCCTTAGGGAGCCCCAAGCTGATGATCTCAAGTGTGGAGGGAACTTGGCTGGAAGGAGCCCTGAGCAGCTCCTTTACCACACTCAGGGGGACCGGTCAGCAACATCCCTAATACTCTACCCAGACTTCACTCCCTACCCAGCCTCAAGGCTCCAGTCATGCAAAGCAGCTTTCCCTTGAGAAGAGAGGATCAAAACCTCAAAGAATCATCATCAAGTGTGAACATTTGGCCAAAGGAACATCACGTGGAGCATTCAATTTCTAACTGATTGCATTGTATCTTATTCTCTGCTTCACTGACAAATATAAACAAGGACACTAACTCATGCACCACTTCCATATAGTCTTTTACTGACTGGTGGCAGTCCTGTGATCACGGCTGGCACGGAAACACGGACATCAGCTTCGGATCTGGAATGTTCTGGAAAGCTCTACAGTTGTTGTGACAAGGACGCCACAGAGCATGACTGAAATTCAAGGTCAGATCACTAGGTCTGCACTTTCTGTTGTGCAAACTCTGGCCAAGAGGTAAACCCACCAGAGGCTCACGGCGATGCGCGATCCCTGCAAAGGGCTGCAACCGGTGCTTTACAGATACAACAGGAGGCATCAGAAACACATGCTTCAACCCATCTCATTTCACTTGGCTCAGTGTTAGGAACTTCATACAAATAAAATTAGTGTAAGTGAGCTATACTCCTTATTGATGTCAAATGTCTAAAACAAAGCAAAATGGACATTGCTGGTTGTTTTTATTACTGCTGTATGGATATTTGTGGGTTTCCCAGGTGACATTAGTGGTAAGGAACCTGCCTACCAATGCAGGAGACATAAGAGACTTGGGTCCTATCCCTGGGTCAGTAAGATCCCCTGGAGGAGGGCATGGCTACCCACTCCAGTATTCTTGCCTGCAGAATCCCATGGACAGAGGAGTCTGGTGGGCTACAGTCCACGGGGTTGCAGAGTTGGACACGACTGAGGTGACTGAGCATAGCACAGATATGTATAGAGCTTCTGCTGCAGGCCAGACAAAGTGCTGTGCACCGAGATAAGAAAAAATGTGAAACACCAGTATTAAAAGTGTGGGAAATGCACAGCCAATGCTAGAAAGCCCTTGATGAGCCTAAAGACCAACACCCACAGGGTGAATGAACTGGAGGCCACTTTGACCTTCTCAACTCACAGATTCTCAGAAATCAACAAATTAAAGACACAAAATCTTCTCCAGGTTTCAAAAAATAAAGGTGATATTAGAAAGGAAGATTTAAAATAGAATTCAGACTTTGCAAGTTCTTAGGAGCAGCCCACCAACCAAATCACATTTTGCAAGCATTAAAGTGGGAAAGAGACTGGGAAAGTGAGCTTCTGCCTCCAGAGTGACATTTTGTGATAAAAACAGAATGGGTGAGAATAACAAACTTCAGTGAGAAGTTACACTGAATGTTTATTAAAACTCTTGGACCGGTGGTACTATACAGCAAGTCATGGGTAACAGCTATCCTGAAAGAGATTACTAAATCAACTAGAAGATTAGTCCAGGGTTAATGAGTAGATTTTTCTTCTATTTGCATTTGTAATAATAGGAAAATATTCTAAGAACCTATTGCATGCAGGGATCATTTGCGGGAAACAAACAAGCAAACAAACAGAAATACGCATGGTCCCTCACACTTCCTTATGGTAACTGTGGCTTTTGGGGTATCGTGAATCCTCTTTCATAGAAAGATAAAGGATTATTTCAGAGACATGCCAGTTACGCATTTTCTCCTCCCCAGAAATAATCTGCATCTCTAACCTGCATAATAGAGTTATAGAGTTATAATAAAGCTCATTCACAGATAGGTAGTAAGCACCTTCCACTTTTCCATGCCTTCTGTACTTCCAAATCCTATCTCACTATCTCAGTATATCCCTTCAACTTTTGATTGTTTCTTTACTTCTCTTAGCCCCTTGAGCTTTCTCTAATCAACCTGTGAAGTCACTAAGAATATGACATTAAATAATTGGAACCTGGGCACGCATGTGCACACTGATAGAACAAACACAGACTGTCTCTTCAGTGTGCATGCCTATTATCAAAACTCTTACACATCTAAGTGTGTCTGTGCCTATAGATCTCTTCTGACTGCAAACCAGTTGACCCTATCTTTTGATTAATTTGGTACCTTATTTTCCCCCGTTATAATATCACAAAGATATTTCATGTTCAAAAAAAAATCCCATAGTTGATTATAACCATAATTGAGACACACAGGGATTAATTTGAATTAAGCAGTAACTCTACAGATGCTCAAAACAGAACTCAGAAGACTGATTTGCCACTTCTCACTCTGAGCTCTAGGTAAGGCCATAGAATGCTAGCACATTTTACAAAAAGTCAATTAACATGTACAAAATAAAGTGAACACCCAAAAAGAAAAGTGATTCAGGAAATGAACTGGTTAGCATTTACAGTAATTACTAGAGATTACTACCAAATTACTAGCCAAATTACTGGTAGAATGATCATATTATTTTCTTCCTTCTAATAATGCTGCATACCAATTTCAAGTAATTGTACATAATTTCCTTGCCAGGGTCCAGACAGTAATTTGAAACTGATACCTAGTCAGGGTCTCCATACCTCCCCCTCCAACACTGACGAAGCTGGGTTTTGCTTTAACCTGCCGACAATGCTCCCCACCCCCACTAGCCAACTCCAGCCCATTGTAATTTTTGGCGAGAGTAACATCAAGGTGGAATACAAAGTTAAACAAAAATAGCCTTATCATAAGTCTGACCTTACAGCTGTGTGGTCATTCACATGAACTGATCTGAAAGGGGTTCACAGAGCTGTCCTCACCACTCAGGGGCCCTGACTGCCTGAGATGCCACCATCTAAACATGAGCTAGGGTGAAGTACTGGGAAGCATTTACTCATCCACCTACACGGACATTTGGGAGAGAAGGAGATCCCTAGCTCTAGGGGGAGAAAAAAAATACTTGTAAAATGGGGGGAAACAGGTAAGGCATGAAGGTCTGTATAACAGATTTGGGTTTGGGAAGCAGTGCTGAGTGGATGAGATGGTTCAACAGCATCACCGACTCAATGGACATGAGTTTGAGCAAACTCTGGGAGATAGTGGGGGACAGAAGAGCCTAGCTGCTGCTGTCCATGGGATTGCAAAGAGTCCTCCACGACTGAGCGACTGAATGACCACAAAGCTGAATGGAAGTCTGGGGTCCAAGATGTTGATGAGGAACCCATGCCTGGGAAAGGAAGCAGAGGGAAATAGGATCGGGGCAATGTGCTCAGCACAGCCCAGCTGGGAGGCAGGCTCAGCCGCCTGGTGGGAGCGCGGAGACATTAAAGCCCATCATATCACGTCTGTCTCACCAGGTGCCAGGATGGCCTGAGGTTGATACCCCACCTGCCTCAGTCATTGGCTATGAGCTGCCCTGGGAAAGGGGACGTGAAGCCACAAAGGAGCAGTTTCACTGTAGCAGGGAGGACCCTGACAGAAGTGACTAGCTGGGCAAGTAAACCACAGCCACATGGAGAAATCCCCCATAGACATCTACTCTGCAGTTTTGGTTAGTCCTGGACCTTGTACTAAAGAGCCTGGCAAGATCCCAACCTAAAAAAAAAAAAAAAAAAGTAAAAAATGAAAAAGCTATCTTCAGAAAACAAGAAATGACACGACTAGCTCTTTCATAAAAGACACGCCAGTTGATTGCAGAAATGTTGTTGTCTTTTCAAATCAGCCTAAACTGGATTTCCAAATTAGCAGCCCCAACTGTGACTGTGCAGTTACTTGCATTCATGGTGCTGAAAAGTTGTGTTCACTGTGAAGAGAGAACCATCCGACAGAAGGCTACCACATTTCCCCCTTCTCTGAATCTGGGAAATGTAACTGATTTGCATATTTAGCATACATTTGCATTCTGTGTTCAATAGCCCCTAACTCTAATTATGCAAAATAAGATAAATTAGTGCATTTTACTGTCATTGCATTCCAGCCCTGTGGTTAGGGGCTAAGGAGACTTAACCCAACTTCTTCCTCCTCCTTCTGGCTTATTTCCTTGGGGATCTGAAGTCATGTGGTGTTCAGGCTGGAGATATTTCAAGGAAAACCCCCAACTATGGAAGTGGGGAGGAGGCAAGAAAAAAGGAATGACCAGCGATATCCAAAAATGGGTTGTGCATTTCCTACTCCAACAAGTACCTTTAAGTGCCAGCTTGATAAAATAGTAAATAAAAAATGAACCATGTAAATATTTTTATAAGTAAATATAAGGCAAATTGCTTTGAAACAAAACAAAAAGTAATAGAAAACCAAATCCAGTGTACCATGCTTTTGTGTAATTCCTATTAGGGTGGAAGGATGGGTTTGTAGACTAGAAACTGGTCCAGACAGAGCAGGAACTTGAAGGAAGGTAGCCAATGGCCAGCAAAGCTTGTCTCTGCTCTCCCACCTTGTGTTTTCACCCCATGCTCTCTGACTTTGAGGGGTCTTCAGATCCCTTTGGAGAGATACTTGAGAGTTCTGGATCATTCTGGAATCTTGGCATGTATTAACATGCACATCATACTCACTAATTCCCCTACCCCATCCCTTTACCTGATCTAATGTTTCACACACTAGCAAAGTAATGCTCAAAATTCTCCAAGCTAGGCTTCAACAGTATGTGAACCGAGAACTAACAAATGTTCAAGCTGGATTTAGAAAAGGCGGAGGAACCAGAGGTCAAATTGCCAATGTCTGTTGGATTATAGAAAAAACAAGAGAATTCCAGATAAACATCTACTTCTGCTTCATTGACTATGCTAAAGCCTTTGACTGTGTGGATCACAACAAACTGGAAAATTCTTCAAGAGATGGGAATACCAGACCATCTTAGCTATCTCCTGAAAAATCTGTATGCAGGGTAAGAAGCAACAGTTAGAACTGGACATGGAACAACGGACCAGTTCCAACTTGGGAAAGGAGTACATCAAGGCTGTATATTGTCATCCTGCTTATTTAACTTATATTTGGACTACATCATGTGAAATGCTGGGCTGGATAAAGCACAAGTTGGAATCAAGCTTGCCGGGAGAAATATTTATAACCTCAGATACACAGATGACAACACCCTTATGGTAGAAAGTGAAGAAGAACTAAAGAGACTCTTGATGAAGGTGAAAGAGGAGAGTGAAAAAGCTGGCTTAAATCTCAACATTCAAAAAACTAAGATCATGGCATCCGGTCCCATCACTTCATGGCAAATAGATGGGGAACAATTGAAAGAGGGACAAACTTTATTTTCTTGGACTCCAAAAATCACTGCAGACAGTGACCACAGCCATGAAATTAAAAGATGCTTGCTACTTGGAAGAAAAGCTATGACAAACCTAAGCAGCATATTAAAAAGCAGAGATGTTACTTTGCCAACAAAGGTCCATCTAGTCAAAGCTATGGTTTTTCCAGTAGTCACGTATGGATGTCAGAATTGGACCTAAAGAATGCTGAGCATCAAAGAATAGATGCTTTGGAACTGTGGTGTTGGAGAAGACTCTTGAGAGTCTCTTGGACTGTAAGAGATCAAACCAGTCCATCCTGAAGGAAATCAGTCCTGAATATTCACTGGAAGGGCTGATACTGAAGTTGAAGGTCCAATATTTTGGCCACCTGAGGCAAAGAGTCAACTCATTGGAAAAGACCCTGACGCTGGGAAAGATTGAAGACAGGAGGAGAAGGGGACGACAGAGGATAAGATGGTTGGATGGCATCACTGACTCAATGGACGTGAGTTTGAGCAAGCTCCAGGAGACAGTGAAGAAGGACAGGGAAGCCTGGTGTGCTGCAGTCCATGGGGTCACAAAGAGTCAGACACAACTGAGCGACTGAACAATGTGTTTACAAAGCACTGTCTACATGGCAGGAAGCCCACCAGTGGAGAGTTTTAAAATGAACAAGAAATACAGACCTAGATTGCTAGGGAACCACATGGAAAAAGTAATTACAATAAAAGTTCTACAAGTGAACAATGTAATGAGTGCACACAAAATCAAATGCCCAATCACATTTGAGGAGGGACATAGCAAAGCTGAGTAGGCCATTCGAAGTTTCCAAATGGAGAGAATGTTTCATGTTGCTCAGACCAAAGAAGAAAGGAATACACTAATAGTACAAGTGGGAGGAGGACTTTCTAGGCAGTGGGAATTACCCACATTTAAAAGCATTTACATCCTCAAGATTGAGCGTCCAAAGAGTGGTTCCAAAAATAGCCCATATGTTTATGTAAACAATGAGAAAAGAACTCAGCTGGGATCGTTGGGACAGAGATCATGGAGGAGGTAGGACTTTCCTGTTAAAGTCAGAAAGGTCAGCTTTGAGGCCATAGTGGCTTCAGAAGCAAGAGTCTGCACACACAGAGGCCAGAGGACAGGCTGCAAATTTCTCATATCAGAGACAAACATCGCGTTTTAACTACAGCGTGGGAGGGCAGCGATAAAACACAGATCAAGGTGTCTAAGAAAAATGTATTATCCATGATAGGGGCCGTTGTTTATTTATTTTAAATAAAGAGGTGGCAACAATAACATTAAATGACTTTGTGCTCAGACTATGTTTCTGGCACACATATTTGGTCGTTCTTTGTGGAAGGCACGGACAGGTGAGTCAGGAAGATGCCTGAACGGGGTGCAGGGTTGGTTAGGCCTGTAAAATAGGAAGCTGGTGGAGAGGCTGTCACAGAGCCCCTGCAGCGGTCCAGGTATGAAGGGATGGAGGCGCTCTCAGGTAGGCGGATCCCAGTGGGATCCGCAGGAGCAGTTGTAACAGCATTTTGAGAGGGACTGACGTCACATGATTTGGTTTGGGTTGGGGTGACACATAAGAATGGGGCTCACATTCTGAGTCTGAGTAACCAGGAGAAAGACAGCCACAGGGAAATCAAAAAGACTGCAGAATACAAGCGGAAGGAAACAACATTCATCACGTGCCATTGTATTTCTACTATCAACCTATCAATTTTATATTCTTTAGCTCATTTAATCCTTATAGAACTCTCATAAGATTTAAAAAAAAAATTCTTCCAGATAAAGAAATTGCAAATCAGGGAGGATGTGCAAACTTCCCAAATAAACCGGACAGCCACAACTAAATCCCAGATCTGCGAAAGTGTGAAAGTGTTAGTTGCTCAGTCATGGACAACTCTTTGCAACCCCAGGTACCGTGGTCCACCTGACTCCACTGTCCATGGGATTCTCCAGGCAAGAATACTGTGGGTAGCCATTCCCTTCTCCAGGCGATCTTCTCAACCCAGGGATTGAACCTGCGTCTCCTGCATTGCAGGCAGATTCTTTACCATCTGAACCACCATTCCTGACCTACTGGACTCCAAATTCTGTCTCTGCTCTTTACAATATGGCTTGCGCGTTCTGAAGAGAAACATGATGCTTTGAGACTCAGGCATGGTGAGTTTGAGATCCTAGTGGAACACCTGAGAGGAAATATCTAGCAAGCAGTTAGACATAATAGGATCAGAGAATAGGGCTGGAAGGAATCTTAAAAATTACATAATCATGGTATCTAAATTCCCAAAGGAGATGAAAGCTGAAGCTCTCCATTTGGGAAAATTAGCACGCTAGGGCATGCATGAAGTCATTGTATAAGAGGAAGTGTATATTAGAAGCCTGCTGACACTCTTGTGGGTGTGCTCACCACCTTTCTGGGGCAGAGGGGAGGGATGAGTTTTACTGACAACAGAACAGAGGCTTCTTGGAAAGGGAGGCGAAAGCCAAGGTAGTTCTCATGTCAGGACTGGCAGATTGCTAAGAAAAAGTGAGTAATCAAAAACGCTAGAAGTTTTAGAGAAGTCAAAGAAAATGAGGTAATTGTCTATGGCTGTTCAGAGTTCCTTGGTTGCCTTAGAGAGAAGCTGTCAAAGAAACAAGGAAAATAATATTAGGAGACAAATACCAGGGGTGAGAAACATTGCCTGGGTCTCTTTATTATGACTAGATCACGGAAAAGAAAATAGTTTATGGGGAGACATGCAAAGTGGGGATTCTGTGAAAATTTATCTTGGCTTGTTGTGATTTAAAAGGGATATCACAAGTTACAAAATCACACAGGGTTTGTGGAGATGAAAATTGTTGACAGCTACATACAAATTCAGAGCAATCTTCATATTGTTATGCAAGATTTCAATAGTAGCTATAATTAATGGTCTATCATATCTGCTACACAGACATACACACACAAATAATTCAGGAGCATTACAAAATTATTTCTACTAAAACTACATAGATGGATGTACCCAAAGGTGCTTTTACAGGGAACTGAGAAACAGTTCCTCAGATCAGTGACACGTTAGTTAAAACACTGTGGTTTCTAATGGAGATCATTTCCAAAGGGAAAAAGCTGAGTTACATAAATCTATGCCCAGCAAATCATTGGTGAGGGCTTCCCTGGTGGCTCAGGTGGTAAAGAATCTTTCTGCAATGCAGGAGACCCAAGTTTGATCCCTGAGCCAGGAAGATCCCCTGGAGAAGGGAATGGCAACCCACTCCAGTATTCTTGCCTGGAGAATCCCAGGAGCCTGGCGAAACCTTTCACTGGTGAAAGGACAGCTCTAGCTCGGCGTTTGCCAAGGGAGACAGACAGCAACTACTCTGATCATAGGCTGCCCCTCCCTCCCCCACCTACTCCCCCACCACATAAATCAATTTACCAATGAGCCACAAATGCACCCCATCCCCCAAACACCACACATCTCCAGGTGAGCCTTGGCATAAAGATCACTTCCTAAATGGCCTGTGACTTTATCTGCAGGGTGCTACCGTGGGCACCACCTGAAAGAGATGTCTGAAACAGGGAGGGGTGAGTGCTACATTCCGGTGGTTGCAGAACAATGAGGATGGTTCCTCCTAGAAGAGAGCTGGCGTGAACAATAATCTAAACCACATCTTGCTAATTACCATTCTCTTTGGGTGACTGAGTTCATTTCTGCCTGTGGTTAAAACATGCTGTTTATACTGCCTTGGTTGAGGGTCGGGAGGTACAGAAAGAAAATACAATTAATTCTTTATTAATATCATCTGTTTCCCAGACATCACATTTTATAATATTCTATGCATGACATCCAATGTTGAGCTATACAAAAAACGAAGTCAGTCAGTATTAGGGTTAAAAGGGCTGTCTCAAATATTGAAAAATAAATTCTTTTTTATTGTCTTTGTGCAGTTAGTTAAAAATCTGCAATTTCAGCTGGCATCTGCAATAAATATAAATAATTTTTTCTCTTCAGAGGTAGTATATAGACTTTTCATTGCCTTCAAGTTTTTGGAAGTGTTAATTTCAGTAAGAATTCATGGTAGAAAATCAGATGGTAGAGAACAGGGTGACATGAAAAGAAAATTGATCATGGAACTGACTCCTCATTCCACTGTCCAGCAGTAACAGCTCAAGAGTTTCTTGCATACCTTTCCAGATTTTTCCTGTGCACATATAAGCCTCACTCAGACACATACATAGACATACACAGTTCCTTTTTCTTCTTCCTACAATGTGATAGTAAACACACTGCTTTGCAAGTAGCTTTTTTCAGCTTATAATATGTCTTAGACATCTCTTCATAAAAGATATTTCGCTATCATATCTCTATAAGGATTATAGAGATTCCATTATGTGAATTACCATAAATTACATAATCAGTCAGGCCTGTACTGAAGGAACTTTTAAACATTATTTTTGTTTATAAACATTTTTTTATTTTTTACTGAAAACATATTATGGGTGGGAAAACTTCTTCCAGAGTGGGTGGCCCCTCTAGGTGACTGGGCAGGAGCTGGCAGCCTTTCTTGACCTGGCCTCAGAATCATGCAGTCACTTTAGCCAAATCCCACTGGTTATGAGCAGTCATAAGGCCAGATATCACTTTGTCGACAAACGTCTGTAGTCAAAGCTATGATTTTTTTCCAGTGGTCATGTACGGATGTGAGAATTGGACCACTAAGAAGGCTGAGCACCAAAGAATTGATGCTTTTGAACTGTGGTTCTGAAGAAGCTCTTTGAGACTCCCTTGGGCAGCAAGGAGATCAAACTAGTCAATCCTAAAGGAAATCAACCTCAAATATTCATTGGAAGGACTGATACTGAAGATGAAACTCCAATACTTTGGCCACCTGATGCAAAGAGCCGACTCATTGCAAAAGACCCTGATGCTGGGGAAGAATTGAAGGCAGGAGGAGAAGGGGATGACGGAAGATGAGATGGCTGGATGGCATCATCAACTCAATGGACACAAATTTAGCAACCTCTGGGAGACAGTGAAGGACTGGGAAACCTGGCATGCTACTGTCCATAGGGTTTCAAAGAGTCAGACACAACTTAGTGACTGAAGAATAGCAAGGCCAGACTAGATCCATGGATGGTAGGAGTAGACCCTGCACTTTGCTCGGGGAGTAGCTGCCAGGTCAGCTTGTAGAGGAGAAAGTTGGAAGGGTGGTGTTACTGCAGTATCTTTGCAAATCCATCTGCCAGGACTGTCTGAGAAGCATGTGCCTCTCTCTGCCTCTGTCCTTTGCAAAATGCTTCCTGCCATCATGAAGAAGCTCCCTCTTAAGAATGTTTCCTGGTTCCCCACGTATGCACCCCAGAATGTCACCAGGCCCTCTTAGAGAATGTAGACCTAGTGGAGAGGACTGGCTCTGTGGTGAGCTGACAAGGATGCAGGGTGCTAAATGTCTCAGAGCTCAGGCTCATCATTACAAGGGAGGGATTGAATTAGATTAGATCCAAGCCGCCCTCGATTATAACACTGTATTCTTCTCAGACCCTACCTAGGTGCTTCATCTTACAATTCCTTATTTTGAGAAGGACCTACAAAGGGTAGGGTGGACAGAACTCAGCTCCAACACCCCAGACTTTGTTGCCTTCACCCCAAAGACAAAGCGTAACTGAGTAGGATGAGCTGTGACGACATCATACAATCCGAATGTGACTCCAACCTGTCACCTGTCACGTAACTGCCTCGTAAGATGACACGTGTGTAGCTTTTCTAAATGTGTACACAAGCCGACCATACCCGTGCAGGGGCTGTGCAAAGTAGAAAATAGAGTAGAGAGTCCTCACACCCCCTCTCCTTTCAGAGCAAGGGGTAGGCTGGGAGAGAAACAGGGAGGGCTGGTGGAATAAGACATGCTTTTCCTCTAAGGAAGAGTCCCACTGCCGTAAGGCTTTGCTGTCTTGAGGCCCTGCCCGCTTTCCACACCTCAGCCATGCTGTCCGCTAAGCCTTAGCTTTGTACTTACTCTGCCTAAAGATAGAGTGCCAATCCCATGATCAATTTCTCTCAGGGATTTAGGGGCCAGACTTTATTGATCCTACGGCCAGGATCCAATGACCTCTTTCTATGCAGAGTAGGCCTGGGTGGGGTGGGGGCAGGCATTTAGAGGAAAAAATAACCCTTGCACAGCACCATAGAAGATAGAGGAGAACCTGTCAGCAGAGATGGAAGGGTGGGTAAAGGAAAGAGGCAGGAAGAAGGGAAAGCAAGGTGATGGAGCCCAGGACTTTTAGCACAGGTAGAGAGGTCTGGGGACCCACCCTCTTCTGACTCTGCTAGGAAATCTGCCCTGGAAAGGCCACGCCCCCACACAGGGGCAGATGGGCCAGACCAGGGCCCTTGGCCAGATTGGAAATATTCTAGGCTTCTCTTTATTTTCCTGGCCCAGAGCAAATTTATTATTTAAGTCGGGCTAAGTGGATTGGATAATATTCTCCGGAGATCAGTGGCTACGCTCCATTTCTGACCTGTGACGAATGGAGGAAGCACAGCCTTGCCTTCAGCTTGCTGAGTGAAAGATGGACAGTGAGAAGGGACTGGGAGGGGTCTGGGAGTACCTTTCATTTCCTTCAGCTTCTCCCGGCGCCCAGCTGCTGTCCTTGCAAAGCAGGAGAAGGGAGAGGAAATGTCATTTCTCCAGAGATGCGACAAAAGGTTATTTGCTTCCGAAAGAGGCTCTGTCTTAAATAAATGAAAGTTGTCTGCATTGTTCGTTTGTTTGTTTGGCGCTTTTTTTTTTCCTGGCTCCTTCTCAGTCACCCCATAAATCACTGAAAATCACCTTACCATTCCCTGAATTTGTAGGACTTCCTTGCTGCTGCACAAAGGCATGAGCATGGGCCAAGGCAAACATCTCAGATGTCTTCTTTCAAAACCAAAATGCATTTTAATAATTTAAAGCTGCAGCTCTTGCAGTCACTTGATAAATTATTCACCAATTTTACAACAAAAAAAGAAAAAAAATATCTGTTCCCTTTACAACTTCTGGAACATTAAATCATGTCAGAAAAGATGAAAAGGACAAATCAGTCCTAAACTCTTAAAAATCACACATTTTACTTCTTTATCTGAAAGCAGGGCTGGGGTGTATAGGGAAGCTGGTACCTGGAGATGGCTTTTCAGGATGTATGTCCAGGCACAATGGGAGGATGACAATGGAAAAATGAAAGAAAGTGGTTTGGGAGGGTGTTCTAGAGAATAGCTCCCTGTTTGCCTCAGGACTCCAACTTTAAGTACCATTTCAAAGAAATCTTCAGGGATGGAAGAATGAAGAAAGTGGGTCCTTCAAGATGACTCATGTTAAGTTCTGGGCAAAGGAGGAGACTACAGTGGTGCTGGCTCCTGCTCCTCTTGAGGTCTAAGCCCCACATCCTTCTCCCATGATGGTCAAGAACTTGAGGGCTGTCTGCTGTTAAATGTCCATCAGACACACCTTTAGGGACTCAGCAAGCAGGTGCTTCTGAATCCATGAGAAGAAACTCTTAAATCTGTATCCAGGGTGGAAACAAAGCTCCACCAACAATGTCACCTTTCAGCTGAGGACCCTTAAATCTGGGTTGGCACCTCCCATCTCATTAGAAAAATGTGGTTACCTAAGGGGTCAAGTGACTGATAGCCAAGGGCAGAGCAGAACTAGCAGATTTTCCTTCCTGATGCTTTCCAGGAGAGAAGTCTCCTTCCTGGAGCCAGTGTCCAGGATGTGACTGGCATTAATACATCTTGTCATCAGGAGGTTTGCCTTCCAACTTCATGGTTTCTTTCTGCTCTGCTGGAGCTTAGCAGGGTAGCAGTCTTGTAACAGGACCATGAAAAGGCCCCACTCCAATTGGGATGGGGATGAGGCTCATCTGAGTAAACACACAACGCTGGTAGAAATTGCAGGCATAAGTCAAATGTCTAACCTTATGTGTGCAAAACAGAAGTAGATATTTAGTTTTGTACCATTTTTAAAATTTTATTTATTTTAATTGGAGGATGGTTACTTTACAATTTTGTGATGGCTCTTTGCCATATATAATACGAATCAGCCATCGGTATTCATGTATCCCCTCCATCCTGAATCCCCCTCCCACCTAGCTATGTACCATTTTAATAGAAAGAAATGAACTTTTTTGTCTTTAATTTGAGATGGGAAAAACATGAAATTTCACATTTTAGGCAAGGGATTCTAGAGGAAACTTCCATCCTCATTAACAAGGTAACTTTTATCTTTGAGGGATTTTGTAATTTTTTTTTCTACCTTCTACTCCCTCTTTCTTTTATAATCTAAAATTTTTAATATATCTTAAGGAAATTCTAAAGTCAGGGGTATTCTTGGAAGCATCTGACTTCTGATTAAAGTATTTTATCTCCCACTTCAAAGAAGTCCTGTAACACTAGAACCATCTCTACTGACAACACCTTTCTTCACCCTTCCAATCTCATGCTCAGCTTCTGGGAGAATCAAGTTACAAAAGAGACAACCTCTTAGAAAGCCATGGTTCTTTCATTTTAATTCAGCAGGGATAGATGCAGACCTCCATGTCAGTATTTGGAGATCAGAGAAGTGAAGAGGCAGAAGAGAAAGACAGTTCAATTTCTAGAGCATGCTGTTTATTTATTTATATATGACTTTCTACCCTAAAGAATTTAAAGGGGTTAGAAAAGATGCATGCAAAAGCACAAGATAAAATAACTTAAAAATAAGAAAGAAAAATGCCCCTAGGATAAGACACGAAAAAGATGGATTCAAAACTTGGTGATCATCTCAGCATAATACTAACATTCTTTACTTCTCCATCTCTCACTTTCTCCCTAAGGCATGTCAGTGTAATATTACCTGGTTTTTGCCCCACTGGATAGGATTATGCAATTTATAAGCAACATCTAAATTTTGTGTCTTAAGAGAAATCACTATTACACATATTAGAACATTTAAAGGAATCAGGTAAGGTAGTTTTACGTATCTCTTAGTTAGTTTGGGGAAGTTTGTGCTATAAAAATTATTTCAGTTTCCTAAAAGCATCCAGGCCCAATGGTTCAACTCTCAACTTCATGGACAACTGTCTTTACATCTTAGGAGCACAGAAATGGTGGATTCCCCTCTTGCAGCTCAGATCTGAGCTCACACAGCATCTCAGGGAGATGTTCTCTGACATAGGAGCTGAAGAAACTGCTCTCATCCCCACCTCAACCTCTGTCTTTCCATCACCTTGTGTTATTTTCCTTACAATGTGTACCAATATTAAAACTGACTTGTTTATGGGCAAATGGTCCCCTTCTGCCTCCACGCTCAGAGGACATGAGTTCTATAGGAGCAGAGACTTTGTCACTTTATTTACTCTCATGCTTCCAGTGTCGGGAACATGGCCTGGAACAGAGTAGGTGCTTGATGAAAATTTGCTGAATGAATGAATGACTATTTGGGGTAAAATCTTATCTCCTCTAATTCAGTTCAAACATTATCTTCACAACTTTTATTAGCTGGATGAACGAATCAGTTGCATGAAAGCCCCTTGTAATCCAGATTCTTCACTTGAATTTTCACCTGCAAAGATCTTCTCTCTGTCTCTCCCTGTCCTCCTCCACCCCAATCCATGCTGCAATAAAGGAAGCACCCTCCTCATGTTTGAGGATCCTCCTTTCATCTCCACCAGTGCTCAGGTTCAGCCCTTCCTTCTTCCCAAGGACCTGCTGTATCAACTCTGTCAGTTCCATTTGCTCTGGCTCTTTCCCAGCAACATTTAAGAATACTTATGTCCCAAGCAAATCTAAAAACATAGATTTGTTTATTTGCTTATGTCCAAAGGAAATCTGTTAAAACATAGATGCTCAAGGGCTTCTCTTCCATCCCTCCTAAGAAGCAGGAGCATTTGTTGCTAAATCATCAACCAGAAAGGTGTATCACTCCATGGAGTAGTAATGGGCTAAAAGGAAGCTGAGGCCAGAAATAGCCAAATTCAGAGCGGAAAATTGCCTGATGCTGGGAAAATTCCTGATGCTGGCAAATATTGAAAGCAGGAAGAGAAGGGGCTGACAGAGGATGAGATAGTTGAATGGCATCATCGACTCAATGGACATGAGTTTGAGCAAATTCTGGGAGATGGCGAAGGACAGGGAAGCCTGGCGTGCTATAGTCACAAAAAGTTGGACAGGACTGAAAGACTGAAAAACAACAGTGAAAAAGGCAGAGTTCCACTTGCAGAAGAAGAGAATAGATGCTACAGGCAGACGGAGAAGAGTGGAGAATTAAGGTCTTATTCTGACCTGGATGAGGAGAGGAAGCTGTTTGGGGTGAGGAACGGATGCTGGCCATGCATGAGATGGAGAGAAATGTGGGGAAAAAAATCAAGATACTGTGTTATAAAGAGAGGGGCCCCCTTCTGGTTTTCAAAAGTAAGGATTCATTTACTTTTTAATAAAGCCTGCTACTGTTGGGGCTTCCCTGGTGGCTTAGTGGTAAAGGATCCACCTGCCAATGCAGGAGATGTGAGTTCAATCCCTGGGTCAGGAAGATGAAGAAGACAAGAAGAAGATGAAGATGCCTGGAGAAGGAAATGGCAACCCACTCCAATATTCTTGCCTGTGAAATCCCATGGACAGAGGATCCTGGCAGGCTACAGTCCATGGGGTCGCAAAAGAGTCAGACACAATTGACCGACTCAACTGAACTGAGTGACTAAACAACAATAACAACTGTTGTGGCAGGACACCCATTAGTTTGACTGGAACATAATATCAAAGCAGAGCATAAACTAGAAGCAAGAAAACCCACCTTTATCTGGTTTATGTGCTAAGTCTTGCATTCTTCAAAACAAAACAACCTTTACTATAGCTGACATCACATGTCTCTCTCCGTTTCCTGACTTCTGTAAAAAGTTGTCCTCATCCATTATATCCACTCCCTCAATCTGTGCTCACCTCTCACCGTTCTACCACCAACAAACCACCCACACTAAGCCCCTCTTCTCAAGATCACTGATCATGTTGGCCAACGCCACTGGCCACTTTGGGGCCTTTATTTTTGTAAAGCACTGAATCAAGTGGTCATTCCCTTAGACAGGACCAAGGAAAGCCCCAGACCGATGCATTTTAGCACAGCTCCTGTCTCATCCTCAGGAAACTTTGAAGCACCCCTGCTGTGAGGGCAGTTACTCCCCAAATGAAGCCCATTACCCGTGGCCATGGAGGACTCACCCAGCTGGTGACCTGTGTTCCTGTTCAGTCCTCTGGGACCAGCAAGCTCTATGTGTGACTCCTTTGTAGGTTCTCCATCTAGGCTGGAGGTGAGAAACATACTTTCCACAATACCTCCCCTGGGAAAGGTGCCGCTCACAAACCCTCGTGAGCTGTGTCAAAGAAGGCACAATATAGCTCACTAATTTCCAACTCTCTCCTCACCAGGTTCCAGCTTTCAGAGGCTGGAGGCGAGCTGTCAGCCATTAGTCCAGCATCTCACTTTGCAATACGAACATAGTTGGCACCCATTGCTTTGGCTGCTGCTACTGCTAAGTAGTTTCAGTCGTGTCCGAGTCTGTGCTACCCCATAGACGGCAGCCCACCAGGCTCCCCCGTCCCTGGGATTCTCCAGGCAAGAACTCTGGCGTGGGTTGCAGTTTCCTTCTCCAATGCATGAAAGTGAAAAGTGAAAGTGAAGTCACTCAGTCGCATCCGACTCTTAGCAACCCCATGGACTGCAGCCCACCAGGCTCCTCCGTCCATGGGATTCTCCAGGCAAGAGTACTGCAGTGGGGTGCCATTGCCTTCTCCACACTGCTCTGGGGCCTCAGTTAAAATTGAAAGATAACTGCATGATAAACCACAGTTTCCAAAGACCGTACACCCTGTGTCCTGTGTCCTGACTCCATAAACTCAAGGCACAGTGAGAAGCTGTCTTTACATATGGGTCTTATCACAGCATGACACACTGGTTTCTGTGCCTGGCTTTCTCCACTGAATCATGAGTGTCTAGGAGGTAAAGCCTTTGTGTTTAGCATACACAACAATAACAACAACAACTTAGTCACCTGCTCATCTCCTTTCAGCCAGAATTCTGTCCTTTCCTCCTCCAAATGGCTGAGTGTTTCGTAAGAATGTTCTGTTTACTTACTGTCTCCTTTTCTTCACTTGATGCTTGTCCTCAATCTATTCAAACCTAAGTTCCAGTCTCATCTTGGACTGGAACTCTTTTCATTAATGTCACCAATGGTGTTAGTAAATCCAGTAGGTCTTTGGACTCGACTTATCAGCAAACATTTGTTTTTTCGGACAATTGTCTCCTTGAAAAAGTCTTTATTGGACTTCTCATCTATAAGGTGTCTTGCTTTCCTGTTAATTTCATGGTTGACCCTTGTCTTTCTTTCATCAAAGCTCAAGCCCTTAATTACTGAAGTTCTTTTAGGCTCTGTCCAAGGCACTCCTATGTCCTTAATTTCTCCTTTCTCCTCCGACAAGCTGGTCCACGCACACATTCCTCACCACTTATGACCAGCAGACCATAGGCTTTGCTGGAGTTTTAGCAACAAGTCAAGATAGCCGCATCCACAGAGGCTCGTGACAATTCATGATGCTCTTCCCCAACTGGGTCCTCCTCCTGTGCTATTTTAGTGAATGGGCCGTGAGCCACTCAATGTGTAGTTGAAAAACTG
Source organism: Dama dama (assembly GCF_033118175.1). Lineage (NCBI taxonomy): Eukaryota > Metazoa > Chordata > Mammalia > Artiodactyla > Cervidae > Dama > Dama dama. The sequence continues at coordinate 16,990,701 of NC_083682.1, forward strand.
GGTGATATTTCCCTTTTCTTCCTCTCTGATACCCGTCTTAGTGACTTTTACCTCCAAAGTGCTCAAATCTGTGAACTTCTCTTTCTACCCACCGCTCTAGTGTCTGCCAGAATTATCTCTCAACCAAACGTCAGCATTGTGCCCCAGAGGTGCCCCCAAGTGCAGTCCAGGCCCCTCTTACCCTGTCTTCAAAGGGCAGACAAAGTGATCTGTAAACAAGCCAGCCCTACCCCTACCCTACTCTTGTTCAGTTCTTCTTTTGGTTTAATAAATATGAAGCTCTGAGACATGCCCACCATACAGGCCATGGTCTGCCTGTCCTCCATTTCCATCTATACTGCCTGCTCTATACCTGGCTGCATGTTCTGCTTTCCTGCAAGACACCATTCCTACCCAAATGAACTCCAACTTCCTCAGCTCTATGACCAGGACAAGCCTTCCTCTCAAATGCCTCCCCCCTAGTACCGCAGCCATTTCACCTTGCTCTCTGCAAATACTTTAAGTCTGTCCTCAGTTCACGGAGCTTCTTATTGCTGTCCCAGTGGCCAAGACAATATCTGACATACAGATGAAACAAAACAAACATCAGTTAAACCAGGCATCCCCAACCTCCAGGGTCTAATGTCTGATGATCTGAGGTGGACCTGATGTAGTAATAATAGAAATCAAGAGCACAGTAAATGCAATGCACTTGAATCATCCTGAAACCATCACCTCTCCATTCCGTGGAAAACCTATCTTTCAGAAAACTGGTCCATGGTGCCATAAAAGGTTGGGGATGGCTGAATTAAAACGTCGCCAAAATACACAAATAACACACTGTTTTATTAAAGTAAAACAATGACAAGTAAATTGATTTTGCTTCTCTGAGCCTCAGTTTTCTTAAGTATAAGATAGGAAAATTTCACAGGGCTATTTAAAGGATTAAACAAAATAATATATTCAAATAGCCCAGCTTAGTGCTTGTCAGGTAACCAACTCTCTAGAGAGGTGAGATTGCTTTGTGTGTGTGTGTTCAGTTGCATCAGACTTTCATGGCCCCATGGACTGTAGCCCACCAGGCTCCTCTGTCTATGAATACTGGAGTGGGTTGCCCTTTCCTTCTCAAAGGGATCTTCCCAACCCAGGGATTGAACTCATGTCTCCTTCTTTGGCAGGTGGGTTCTTTACCACTGCACCACCTGGGAAGCTTCTGAGATTGTCTTGGTGGTGGTTTAGTAGTTAAGTCAGGTCTGACCCTTGAGACCCTATGGACTGTACCCTGCCAGGCTCCACTGCCCATGGGATTCTCCAGGCAAGAATACTGAAGTGGGTTGCCATTTCCTTCTCCAGGGGATCTTCCCAACCCAGGAATCAAACCTGGGTCTCCTGCATTGCAGGCAGATTTTTACCAGCTGAGCAACAAGGGAAGCCCTTATTTCTGAGCAATCTGAACTAGGAGATTGCCTTATTTCTCTGCAAAATAACACACACACACACAGGATGGCATGGAGCCAGGTGGTAAGGTAGCACTAGCCATGGTTTGAAACAACGGCAATGAGGCTAGGGTGCAAACTCTCCACTTCCACACTCCACTGGCTCAGTGGTCACTCTATTTTCCTAGGAAAGTCTTTCTCAGTGATGGGCACTGTGCATCTTTGGTTTCTGCCTGGTTTCCTATATCCCTGTGACCACAGAAGAGTCATCAGAAGCAGAGAAAGAGGAAAGAGGAAGAGACATAAGAGAAAAAGAAATGACAGTTTTCAGGATGTCGAGTGGATTATTCAAATACATCTTGATTTACACATGACAGATGTGATCCTGAAAAAAACAGGTAAACCGAATCATACTCTGAATGCACAAGGGAATCATGGTATTTCAAGGAATCTTCTACTGAAGCCTTCTGGGAAAAGAATCACCAGCATGAAGACAGGCTTCTCCCCCTTGTGTAAGTATCATGGGCATTGAGTAATCCCTTTTTACTCCAACCTGGGGCAAATTTATGTACGGTTTATGTAAATGAAGACACTTTTAAATGTTAATTTCTGATGGAAAGCCTTCAACTGGGATGCCAGCTCAGAGGAATCACAGCTGCAGGCCCAGCCCCTTCAAGGTTCTTCTCTATAACTAAGTCACAGAGAAGTGGTTACCCTAGAGATCATCAGGCTAAGAAGTCAGGGCTGGGGAAGGAGCTGGTTAACAGATCAACTGGCTGGTAGGAGGTAAAAACAAAGGATTTCTTTCTGGGGTGTTTGCCACGTGGTGGGTGAGCATCAGGGCCATTTCTGAGACTCAGCTGCTCAGCTGCTTGTGATGCAGGAATCCAGGGTCAGAGACCAGTGGGCCAAGCAGAGGCTCTCACACAGGGCAGGGGCAAGAAACGGGAATTCCAAGAGAGGCAATGGACATTTTTTGCATTGTACAGCTGCTAGGGCCTGTCCAACTCTCTGTGACCCCAATGACTGCAGCACACCAGGCTTCCCTGTCCTTTACCATCTCCCAGAGTTTGTTCAAAGTCATGTCCATTGAGTTCATAATGCTGCCCCCTTCTCTTCCTGCCCTCAACCTTTCCCAGCATTAGGGCCTTTTCCAATGAGTCAGGTCTTTGCATCAGGTGGCCAAAGTATTGGAGCTTCAGCATTAGTCCTTCCAATGAGTATTCAGGGTTGACTTCCTTTAGGATTGACTGGTTTGATCTCTTTCCTGTTCAAGGGACTCTCAAGAGTCTTCTCCAGCACCACAGTTTTGAAAATATCAATTCTTCAGCACTCAGCCTCCTTTATGATCCAAATCTCACATCTGTACATGACTACTTGGAAAACCATAGCTTTGAATATATGGACCTTTGTCAGCAAAGTGATAACAGACATTTTATTGAGCTATAAAGATGTAACCTAGCAGGACCCTATGGGGTCTTCCCAGACAGGCCCTCCCCCATACCCTCTGTTTCAGCTCCTGTCTGAAGTACCTAGATCATAGTAGTTGATGCACATTTCCTGAGTTGCTTTGAAGATGTAAAACCCCCACCAAATGGAAGCTGTTAACTATTTGATGTATATTCACTGGAAGGACTAATGCTGAATCTGAAGCTCCGATACTTTGGCCACCTGATGCAAAGACCTGATTCACTGGAAAAGACCCTGATGCTGGGAAAGATTGAGGGCAGAAGGAGATAGGGGTGACAGAGAATGAGATGATTGGGTGGCATCACTGGCTCCATGGACATGAGCTTCGGCAAACTCCTGGAGATAGTGAAGGATGGGGAAGTCTGCCGTGCGGCCACAGAGTCGGACACAACTTAGGGACTGAACAAAAATACATGGATACTTGATATCCATGAGTACATATCCCCAGGCCTCCCTCCTGGGGCCTAAGGACGGATAAAGTTAACCCCTGTGACACCAGCCTGTCCCCTCACCATCAGCCAATCAGAGAAGCTTGTGAACAAGCTGTTCACACCCTTTGAGACCTCCCTCCCTCATCTAGCTTTTTAAAATGCTTTGCCAAAACCCCTGGAGAGCTCGGGGTGTTTTAGGGCATGAGTCACCTTCTCTTTGCAGGGCCTTGCAGTAAACCTCTCTCTACTCCATACTCCAACATTTTGGTTTGTTTGGTCTCAGAGTATGCCAAGTGCAGGAACTTCATTCACAAAGAGAAGGTCAGTCATCAGAACCTGCCTACATGCGACCAGAGAAAAGGTGCCTTAAACAATATTTATGCTGTAAACTAGCCCAGACTGATCTCTATAACCACCCTGAAAGAAAGAAAGAGAGCACTAAGTCGTGTCTGACTCCTGTGATTCCGTGAACTATATAGGATGCCAGGCTCCTCTGTCCAAGCGATTCTCCAGGCAAGAATACTGGAGTGGGTTGTCATTCCTTCTCCAGGGGAACTTCCCACATTTCCCAACCTGGGAATTGAACTCAGGTCTCCCGCATTGTAGGGAGATGCTTTACCAACTGTGCTATGCAGGAAGCTTAACCTGCCTGAGTATCTACCCTGAGTAACTGTCATTTCCCTCTTATTTATTGAATACCCTAAGAAGCCTGACACTGCAGTCAAATGCTACGTGGCTTCTCAGAGGAAGTGTCAGTGGTGGAAAGAAGAACCAGCTGGCAAACAGATTCTGAGTCAGTGGCACGCGCTGCCGTCAACACAAGGATGCCGGAGGCAAGGCCCTGCCTCTCCCGGCCACCGTTCCCTCCAGCTGGATGGACTCCAACACATGGCACGTGCACCTTCAGCTCGAACAACTTAAGGGATTGCTGACACCAGACACAGTGCCCAGCAATGTGGACATTTTGTTTCAAAATGAGTTATGATTTCTTACTGTTGGGAAATGTAAGAGAGAAGGTAAGGGATAAACTGGGGCTTTGAAGTCAACCCATGCCTGCTCCCCCAGCCTAGATTAAAGCAACAGAGCATTTCAGTGGTCACACAGGAAACATTTTAGACACAGCCTTTCCTCAGCTCTCCATCACTGCTATTCTACTGCCTCCTTCTGTCATGGAAGGAGCAAAGAGGGGTGTGTGTGTGTGTGTGTGTGTGTGTGTGTGTGTGGTTTCCAATGGCAGTAGCTGATGAAAGTGGTATTATGTTGAACCGCAGCTCAAAGATGTATCTTTGATGGATGGTGCCCTCTCTCTGAAATCAGAAATTGGCTGTGTGGCTTCAGGAAATATATTATCTTATAACACTCTGATGCCAATCTATAATCCTAGGTGACTGGATCAAGGGCCAGAAGAGCCCGGTGAGTCTTGGAAGTCTCGCCTTGGGCTGGCAAACACAAATTGGGCCTCCTGAACGGCATGGGGGAGGGAGTGAGGGGGAAGAGATGGGCCTGCCCACAGCTGGACAGCATCCTGAATAGCAGAGCTCAGCAGAAATCTATCTTCCCTTTTAGGAAACTTTTCTCACTCGTTTGGCCATTAATACATCACAAGCACGGGACACAGAAAGATGCATTTCTATCTGATCGAGTGACAAGTGCCCTGAACTGCCCGGCACTCCGCAGCCAGTTCCCTGACTCTAACCAATGGTGAAATAATAATAAAAAAGCTGAATAACAGCAGCTGCAGCTGAACGATTTCTCCATCCCAATTGATTGTTCAGATGGAATGTCATCCTGACAGATCTCTTTTGATCACAGTGTCTAATTGAAGAGCCTTCTCCTTGCTCTTGAATTTGTGACCTCAGACCGCTGTGAGATAAATGCAATTTGGAGAATTATTTCCAAACAACAACTGCTGCTCCTCCAGGAACTTACTACTGCTCCTAGTTTTGGAAATTGTTGGGGAACCACCTACTGACTAAGCTATTAAAACTAGGTGTTTTGTTTGGATCGCAGGCTAATGGCTCTATAAATTCAAAAGCAAGAAATATCTCCAGGGGCCGCAGAAGGCTGGGCACTGAGGAGCCCGAGAGCCCTGGGAGGCAGCTGCCTGCACACAGCTGGCCTGACTCCGAGGATGCTGACCCACTTAGCAGGAGGCTCCCCTGGGCCATCTGAGTGCTGGCAATTAGAGCCACATGTGGGAAACTTGTTTAACGCAACCCCTTTGGAGGTAGCAAGTTTCTTTGAATTAGGGTTTTTCTGTGGACCTAAAACTTAGGCTGAGTTTGCCAAAAGGTTCAACAATCAGACAAAACTTTTTGGAGACCTGATAGCTCCAGGTGCATCAGAAACACGAGGCATGTGCTTTATCAAGCTGGCTCCATTTCTGTTCACGGTTTCAGCTATGGCTTCATGAGCATTTACTGAGCCGGGAGCTCACACTGGGCAAGTCCCAGAGGGACCAGTTCTCCTAGTTTTAACAACACTGCTATGGAGCTGGTGGCAAGGCCACACCTAGTTTATAATCCCAGAGGTTCAGAGACATGGTGTAACCTGCCCACAGTGTCTCATAGAGCCCAGGGCAGAGCTGGACCTGGACTCCTGATCCAAGGTTTAACCATCACGCTACGTAAACAGCTTCTGAAGATGGAAGGCTGAGGATCAATGAGACATACGGAACTTTGTGATGCTAAATTAGGAGAGTGTCAATAGGACCTACTGTATAGCACAGGGAACTTTACTCTGTAAAGTTCTATATAGCACAATACTCTGTAGTGGCCTATATGGGAAAAAATCTAAAAAAGAGTAGATATATGTGTATGTATAACTTATTCACTTTGCTCTACACCTGAAAGTAACACAACAATGTAAATCAACTACACTGAAACAGAAATTACATATTTAACAAATAAAGGCACAGTGGGAGAACACAGAAGAAAAGAGACATGTCATTTTAGGAAGATTCAGTACAGGCAAGACAACATAGAGGTGTAAAGAAAACTGGGTCGTTGGGTCAAACTGACTTTCAATAAATCCTAATTCCAGCACGTTCTTGCAATATAAGCTTGGATGAGCTTACAAGTGTTGCTAAGCCTTATTTTTGACATCTGTATGATGGGAATAATACCATGATTGTTTTGAGAATCAAATCAATTAATGTATGCAAAAGCAGGGAGCCGTCACTGAGTACACAGATGGTGCTCAATAAATGGGAATCATGGTTTAATTAAGGCATTTGTGGCCTTCAGCAGGCTCCTCATGTGCATGCATTTTATCAGCTACAAGATACATTTCAGAAAGAGAGCATGAAGCCTCTGTATTGCAATGCGGTCTACAGCGTCAGGTTCACACACCATCTTTCCCCTCTCCCTTCTCCCTGCTGCTCTCCCGCATCCTCTCGCCCCCTCCCCGGGGCACAGGGGCACCGCGCATCAGCACACCCACCCATGGTTGGACTATGACTCATGTTAGGCATGAAAAGGAATGTTCGGTCTATGTAGCCGGCAAGGCCCATGGGGCGGACTCGCATTAGAATGCTTTGCAATAATATCAATCAGTATTAAAAATGTATGTTCTACTCAATTTTTAAAACCTCTTAAATAAATCTTTAAATAAAGCTATTTTGTTTTATCTTTAGGGCTCTGTGTTCAGTCAGCCCCTGGGGCCCTGGTTCCCCCAAGTGCAGCCCCTGAAGTAATTTCTAGGAAAGCCTGCCTCAGCGCACGGCTTGCTGGGGGGTCTCTGGGCTGCTGGAGTCTAGCCTGGGTGATGCAGATGGCTGTGTTTGGTGGCAGCACACGACCAGGGCAAGGAATACCATCCATTAGGCTCATTTACCATCAGGATCACTTCACAGGAAGTGGCTGGTTAATCCACACCCGTGGGAGGCAAGCACAACCTCCAAATGCCATCAAAAAGGTGAGTGAGTCTCCAGGAAGGATAGGAAGGCAGGGGTCTTGTTACAGGGCTGGGAGTATTCAGAGAGAGAGGCTGGAAATGAAGCCAGATATTTCCAGAAAGGAGCATGCTGCCTTCTTTATAAATAACTCTCGTGGTGGCAAAACTCACTGTTCTCTGAATCCACACTAAAATCTCCTTAGTTGAAGCCCAAATACCAACATGGGCCAGGGTGAGACTGGCTAAGCAACATGTGATAGGAAAGAGTGTGGACTGAAGCAAAATGGACAGGATGCTAAAAGATATTCACTTTCATTTAAGCAATAGCAACAATAACAGTTCTACAAGCGATGACCTGAATATATATATCTGCTTCCTAGAACTTCCATCATTTCTTATCCCAGCCATTGGGATGGACGCATACACACTACACACCACTATATATAGAATAGATAACTAAGGACCCACTGTGGAGAAGGAAATGGCAGCCCACTCTAGGATTCTTGCCTGGAAAGTTCCATGGACAGAAGAGCTTGGCAGGCTACAGTTCATGGCGTTGCAGAGTCGGACATGACTTAGTGCATGCATGTGCATGCACGCATGCCTACACACACACACACACACACACATAAGGACATACTGTTCAGTACAGGAAACTCTACTCTATACTGTAATGGCCTATACGGGAAAAGAATCTAAAAGAGAGGGGTGCAGGTATATGTATAACTGATTCACTTTGTTGTACACCTGAAGCTAGCACAACATTGTTAATCAAATATACTCCAACATAAAATCAAAATTTTAAAAATGAAACAAAACGACAATACAGGGAAAAAAACAAATGAATATATATATATTTTTAAAGAGCAACCAGGGAAGGAAACATAAGAGAACTTTTAGAAAGAGGATGGAGGCCTGTCCTTCAAGCATGACCGGGAGATGACAAGGGCGGTGGTGTAACTAAAAACAAAGATGAAATAAACTAACCCCTCTCCTGAGGAATATGTAGTTACATACACATACACAGAACCTGAGACCAGACACCCCACATCTGGGGCTCCTTGACACCAGTTAACTGTTTGACGTTGGACAAGTCACTGACCTCTCTGGGGCACTGTTTATATTATTTCAGCATTTAAAAAACTAAGTGTATGTGAACTCTCAGTTTCCTTCTTGCTGTTAAGTCTGTGCTTGTGGGTCTTCTCCCAGGGTTTTCCCATCAGCCTTCTAAACTCTTACATAAAGACCCGTGTGATTGTTCAGGTTACGTGGTCTGAGGGTCAGAACAACCAGTGTGCTCACTGCCCTTCGCTTGACCACAGTCCCTTCTAGTCCCACCAGCCAATCTGCTTTGTTTACTGTAGACACAGACCTAGGATGCTGCTTCTGGGTTTGAAAGACTTAACTCATTATCTGTACAGACGGTAACATTGCACCTGCTTTCTCACATTCATACCAAATAAACAAAAGCAGAGAAGCCTCTTAGACCAGGATCTGCATGGACAGTGTAGACACCGCATTTTAGGGACCCCAGCTAAGAATGCTCAGAAGGGAAGAGGCCTGGGGCCTGATACCCCCCGTGGGGGCCAACCCGTGGATTCCACCACGTGCGCTCCCTGCCAGGGGAATGGTGGCTTCCTGGGCCGTCACCCTTCACCCAGAACGTCACTCTGGTGTCACCATGAGTCATTCCTCAAAAGAGCAAACAGAGGCAGAAAGGTCGTGCCGGATGCCTGCCAGCCACACGCCGCAGAGTCCAGGCAAGCAGTCCTGGGGCTGAACCCCTGTGAGGCTCCTGCTGGCTGCATCATGTGAGCTGGCATGGCCGGGGAGCCTGACCTGGGCCCGTCTCCCTCCCTTTCACACACCTAGGCTTTCTACAAAACAGCCGTTTGTCCCTGATCCCGGGTGCAACTTTAGCCCCCAAGTGCTGAATGTCACAGAAACTTCCTAGAGGCCAAAGCCCTCTCCTAGGTTCTTGAGCTCCTAAACTAGAAGTGAAGTTCAGGGTTAGTTAAAAAGCTAGAAGAAGGTGTGACTTAAGAAAGAACATGCTGGGCTGGCACTTGCATCCTGTGCTCCAAAGGTGAACAGAAACAACAGCACACCTATCGCCCAGGCCCAGCGGGGGCCGCCGGCAGCAAGATCGCCAGCCCCTGTGTCATCATTGCCAACCAAGGTCTGCTCTGTGGGATTCACGGGAAGAGCCTCCCTGCTCACCACCAAGTCCCACTGCAATCCCTCATGGAATAGAGAGGGTGACCATGGGGGGAGATGCTTCAAAGGACACTTCTTTCAACTGTCAGCTTGACACATCAGGGTTGCCCCACTGTCACTGGGAACTGGAACGTCTTGGGGCCCGAGGCATGCAGGAAACAGCAGTCCATGGGCGGGATCAGCGTCAGCCTTCTCTGCTAACATATGCGGCCGATGTGGCGTTTCTGACAATATTGCTTCTGCCTCACTTGCCATCTAATGCTAAGAGGCTTCTGGAGTCGACTGCATTTAAAGAGTAATGAGTGTTTTCAGGGTAAATGCTCTGTTAAATAACCCTGGATTATTGTGTCGTGTTATTACATTTATAAAATGGCATTTCAAAAAATAATAATTGTTTTAGAGTTAATTGATGTTTTTAACCATCACTGTGTGGAGGATTTTTATTCAGCAGACGGGGAGTGAGCGAGGGAGAGATTTCCATCCAGAGAGACTTGCTTCTGAAAATAGAAACCACTCCTGCCCGTGAAATCCTGGTAGAGACACCCCTCCTTCTCGGAGCAGCGATTCCAGTGAGCTTTTTCCACTGCAATTAAAGCGCCCACAGGACAAAGGTAACCTCAGCCACATTTCCCGTGCAGCCTGCGGGCACCGGCCGGGCAGGGAGCCATCTTCCGGCCAGGCTGCTCCACATGGGCAGGCCTGGCCCCCGACTGCCTGAAGCCACGGCAGGGACCTGAGCTCTGCAAAGCAGCAACTTTTCACATGTGACATTAATGACGCAGCTGGTGGTCTCAGAATTGCAGACCACCGGAGGCAGAGCTGAGTGCAAGGATGTTATAGAATAAAACTCAGAGTTTCCGAAACATCCACATTTGGGAGAGAGTAGACAGCAGGTCACCCTCGACAGTGCCCTGGCGTGACGGAGCTGATGTCACTTTCCTCCTTTTCAGCCAAATTCCTCCATCAGTGCCCTTCAAGCATGTCTTTGTCTGTGTGTGCATGCTAAGTCGTTTCAGTCGTGTCCAGCTCTTTGCTACCGCGTGGACTGTATCACCCACCAGGCTCCTCTGTCCATGGGATTTCCCAGGCAAGAATACTGGAGCAGGTGGCCATGCCCTCTTCCAGGGGATCTTCCTGACCCAGGGATAGAACTCACAGTTCCTGTGGCTCCTGCATTGCAGGCGGATTCTTCACAGCTGAGCCACTGGGGAAGCCCTCAGCATGTTTATAGAGGACCAAGTCCTACTGCATGAGTGAGAGATTACCTCCTCATCACATGATTTCCTTTTGCAGGTATTTCTATGAAGTAAGAACTGGGTATGCGCATGCTGATAGTTTTGAGCATAAATATCTGCATACACAGAGAAGGCCAAGCTAATTTTCGCTAAGATGGACCAAGCGGACAGCTTTGTGCTTGCAGCTCATCACTGTTCCCACCATATAGTCTATCATCCAGTATCTCTAAGCACCTCGGGACTACTGCAGCTGCCTGGCAGCAGCTGATAACAATAGTAAATGGACAGAAAGCCAGGCTAACTCAGAGTAAAACAGAAGGATGCAGCAAGGGAAGGGTGGAGATCACCCAGGGCAAACCCCTCATTTCAAAGAGGATAAAATCAAAACCAAGGATGTTAAGCAACCATGCAGGATGAGACATCTGAATATCTGGGCTACACCAGGAACCTGCATCTCAGACTGCAGAAACCACACATCCTTCCTCATATTCTTCCACCAGTTCTTACAAAAGTTTGCACAGAAACCACATCTTCACTTCTACCCTCATTCCAAAACCAGCACCATCAGATCATGAAAAGGCTCAGCCTCTATGGAGAATTATAGGGGAATTCTGATGACACTGCCCCCGCCCCCACCAAGCTGGGCATCAGTCACTTGAGCGATGATATGTGTCTCCTTTCTTGTCTGCCACTTAACCAGGAGACGGTGCAGAAAGGGACACAACAGAAGGAACTTGGAACCTGACCTCCTCATCAGGGCACAGTGGGCAAAGCATTCTGGTTATTCACATATCCACCAAGACATCACAGGAGAGTTTTTCTGACTCTTTTGGTACCTCTCCCAAGAGTCAGCGAAATGATACACAAAGCAAGTCAAAGCCAGAGATGAATGGGCATTACCTGGCAGCAAAGACACCAGGTCAAGTGACTGTCCGCCACAGAAGGTACTAGGAGCCCAGAAGTCCTGTGCATGACTTGGGACCTGCCGCTCCATCCTCACAGTCCCTGGCCTCTTGCCACGAGGCCATCCAAAGGACAGAAACATGCATGGTACAGAGACGGTCGGCTGAAAGTCCTCCCCTTTCTCCTGCGTCTAAGAACGATAATGCTAGCAGCTGTCTCTGTTCACTTAAACATCAAGCATGTTTAATAATTTTGTGCTTGTTTAGAAGGTAAACAATCTACCTTCTCACCATATAGAACCTTGCACTCAGAATATATGAAGATGAATGCATCTGGTGAGTTACCCACTGCTCTGCTTTGAGACACAGTAAATGGAGGATGAAGGGCTGAATCAGCTTGAGAGGCTGGGACACACTGAGACACATCAGGGAGGCATCGTGGATCAGGCTTGGAAAATCCTTGGGATCTTTACCATTCCCCACAAAGCCAAGGAGTCCTTCTCTCAGACAGAAGAAACAGGCCCCCAAACTATCAACCGATGAACAGACAGTACATGGATAAGACTGCAGGGTTCTCAGCTGTGAAATAAAATTCTGATCTTATCTCATAAAGCTAGAAATTATTAATACAGTAAAGCATCAGTCAGAAAATATTTACATAATTTGGTAAGCTAGGAACTCAGCAGGTGGGCAAGATAGTTTTGGCTAATAATGGAATCAGTATATTTGGGCCCATATACCTAAGTCACCAGGATGTGATGGACTTTTTTCCACATCTTGGTCATGAGATCACTGAAGCACAGTTAGTAATTCCCTTCATCATGAACATCAGTGTTATTATTATAAAAATGAATGTATTTATAAAGCACTTACACAAAACAAATTAAATAAATCTTTTGGAAACTAGTTATCGATATTCTTACAAAAATTAGAAAAAAAAAACACTAAAATTGATTTTTAAAATCATCTCCAAGTCAAGGAGTTGGCTGGATTAGTATCTTCAGGATTTGGCAAGATAAACTAAACAACAACTTATTCCATCATTCTCTAAATATTATGTTTGGATCCTCCAAGATTCAGTGAAGCCAATATTCCTTCTTCATCATCTTGTCCAGGGTGCTTAATTTGTCTGCACAACCTCCCTCCCTTCCTACTTCTCTCCTGCCTCTCTCCCCAATCCATCTTTCTTCATGCATTTTAATAACTTCCATTACGTATGTCATTCCTGAAGTTGAAATGTAGGAAGCAATTTCTGGGAATGGTGAGGGAGATAGAGAGGAGAAAAATCAAGAGAATCAATTCAGTCCCACTGAATTGTATAATGGACAATTAGGAGATTAAGTATCAGAACCAGTATCAGACCAGTTGCTGACCACAAGATGGGCTGGATTCTCTTTTTCCTGGTAGATCCAGTCTGATACCCAGGTTGGTCAATCAACCCCTAGGATAGCTTTAAAAACAATCATCTTTTACTTTTGCACACTGAGATGTCTGTCCAGTTTACACCTTTATCTCTTGTATCAACTATTTAGACAACCCTGCTGGGTGGGTTGTTTGCTATTGCTTTTGACTCTTTTCTCAGCTCATATCACTCCATCTTCCTTATGCTGCTATGATCTGTTAAAACATCATGACTTTGCTTAAAACCTTTCAGAGACTCCCCAGAGGATAAAATCCATGCCACATCTTCCTAGGGCCTTCTGGAAACAAATGAAAAAATGAGCTGACATCTTTTCACCATATGCCAAATACATGTCAGAAACTATCGGATGATTTCAAATTTATAATCTTAACTGATTCTTAGAACAGTCCTTAAGAAGAAGTATTGATGCAGTCTGAGTTGCCTAAAGACACAATTTGGAAAAATGTTTTATGAAATTTGGAAAATGCTTTACCTATTACCGTAATCTCCTTTTTTTCCCTATCCTTTCTTTTATTATTTAAAAGTAAAACATAAACAAGCTACAAACTGTCATAGCTACATTGATTGAAATTGATACATGGCAGCATTATGAGATTTTATGCATTCGTGTTAGCAAAAGTAACTTAAAATCAATGGTTTGGAGAGAAATTATTCAGGAAATCTTAATGACTTATTATAGTAAAAACACTTATAAGAGCACATCCATTAATGGAGGACAATTACTGGAAAGTAAATTTATTATTCAGGAAATCAATTAACTTGTATTTAATTACTTAAAATGATGATCCGTTAGTAAACATTTGTACATTTTGCTTACAAATATCACTTCTGATTATGGTTCATCAGGATACTGACTAATGTTACATCATTGAAAGTAATTTGGTTCACTTCCCAGGACCCCTGTCTGTCTCCCTCTGAGTCAGTATTGAGAAGAACCAGAGGCCATGAGAACTGAAAGGTGGGCTGACGGTACCTCTCTCCACAAGGGAGACTTTTAGTCTCATTGTGGTGAAGCGGTGGCCTCGGGGTGCCCAACCAATGGCAGGTGGCCCTGCGATGAGGGATCTCAAAGCTCTTGGCAACCAGGATGGTCCCTTCTCTGATCATGGATACCTCTCGAAATAACCCAACTCAAAGAAAAGACCCAAAGGAACACAGCTTTCTTCATCTTTTCTTCGGCAACAACAAAAATCTGCATCTTTAGAAAGTCAGGGGACCCGAGCCCTTCTCCACGCTACACTGCTACTGGGCCCCACCCCGCCTCTCCTCCATCTCCCCAGGCATCCTTTGGATTCATTTTCCGGTGTTGTGTGCATTGCTATTGGCATGACATCCTATCAGTGCAGTTAATTACATCCACTTGGAGTGTGAAGGACGACCTGATTGTCTCAAAGAGCCAGAGGCCCTGTCATGCATCTCGTTGCTCTCAGGAAGCAAGTTCCCAGCGTCTCTCCTGCAAGGAGGTAAGACGGACCACCCTCAGCAACCTGCCGGCATCCCAGACCCTGCTCCTGGCCCACATGGGGGCTTGGCCACACCTTCACACCCTTAGTTATGAGGAAACACCGTTTCCTCCCTTCTGAACTTGGCGACACTTCGACGTGACTAGGTGTGCGTGTCTGACTGTACATCTTCCTTATTTTTTTGAATGCCTATGAATTAAAATAATGTGGCTGTCTACCTTACTACTGTGACCATACATTTTCCTGCTGTTATCATTTAGATTTACTAAATGCTATTCAAGTTTTTGCTTCTGCATATAGAAGACTGAACTGAAATTCGGCTCCTTATACCACAGCCTCAGGCTGTATCCCATCACCCTGATCTTTGAACTTGAGAGCAGGAACTGCTGTTCTGGAAGGTGGGCACCCCAGAGGATCTCAGGCTCTTGGAGATTGCCCCCCAGGATCTACCCCGTCTGGGGTCCCTGTGAGACCAGGCGAGCTGAGTGCTTGTAGTCTGCCTGATCCCAGTGCAAACCCAGAGCAGCTGCAGAGAGAGCTGTGGCCGGGGTCTGAAAAAACAGCACACTTCTCCCCAGCGAATGATGTCTCTTTATAAGACAGACATTGTGGAGGATACAGGTGCTCTT
Organism: Dama dama; assembly: GCF_033118175.1. NCBI lineage: Eukaryota > Metazoa > Chordata > Mammalia > Artiodactyla > Cervidae > Dama > Dama dama. The sequence goes on from NC_083682.1 coordinate 17,005,780, forward strand.
GTGGCCCTCTGGGCTGGATGAGCACGTGGTCTGCATGCCAACTTTGTTCTCACCTTCTCTTTCTGTGATTGCCCATCCACCTTTCTTTCTAAAGATGTTGTTAGATCAAATCTATGAGATTCATACAGTGGAGAAGCAAGCAAGACACACAGACTTGCCTTTACCTTACTGCCTCCTCCTCCTCCTCACAGGACCTCCCTCACCCAGTTTTGGGCATTAGAGAAGTGAATGTGTCTACACAGGTACCTCTTCTATAAACGTGTCCCAGGCATTGTTATACACTATGCTTTTTTACCTCCCAGTAAGAAGAACTGATGCTTTCAAACTACAGTGCTGGAGAAGACTCTTGAGAGTCCCTTGGACAGCAAAGAGAACAAAAACTCAATCCTAAAGGAAATCAACCCTGAATATTCTTTAGAAGGACTGATGCTGAAGCTAAAGCTCCCATACTTTGGCCACCTGAGGCAAAGAGCTGACTCACTGGAGAAGACTCTGATGATGGGAAAGATTGAGGGCAAAAGGAGAAGAGGGTGGCATAGGATGAGATGGTTAGATAGCATCACTGACTCAACGGACATGAATCTGAGCAAACTCCCAGAGATAGGAAAGGACAGAGAAGCCTGGCATGCTGCAGTCCATGGGGTCATAGAGTCAGACATAACTTAGTGACCGAACAACAACAAAAAAGACAGGTACATTTCTGATGTCCAATGAGCTAAGATAACTAAGATACCTTGTTCTTTGTAAGAGCTGCAAGGCAGGTCATAGAATGGTTAGCAGGGCTTCAGCCTATGGAGCCATTCAGTTTGTGCCCAAATTTGTGTGGAACCACCAGTCAGCCCAGGGTTGGCTCACTGGGGTTCCCTCTGGAAGAGGCTTGTAAACCCCCTCTCCAGAGACTGGGACTGCTGGGACTTGGTTTTCTAATTTTCAGTGGCTTCCTACCAAAGATTCGCAAAGTGTACTTTCTCCAATAAAGTCCACGACTCACCTTTTCCTTGAGTCCTCACTGACATAAACTGCTATATATTTTTATTATTAGATTTTGAGAGGTGATTTGTATTTTGTGCTTTAATTTGTATTTCCATGATTACTCACGAGGCTCAGCACCTTTTCCCATATGTATGCACTATTTTATTTCAATAAATTGATTCATATCCTTTGTCTATTTTCTGTCAGGTTATTTATCTTTTTGCTGGTGATTTGTAGCTGTTCTTTATTTAATCCAGATATTAATGTCATAAATATTGTTAATCTGTTTTCTCCACTTTACTACTTGCCTTTTAACTGCTTATGTTATCTTTTTTTTTTTTTTCCTTGTTTGGATCTTTTGTACTTAATGAGGCCAATTTATCAATATATCATTTTTCCCTCACTGCTTTTGGGTTTCCTGTCTTAATTACAAAATTTTCCTCACTCCCAAGATTATGTGAATGTAGTGGATGTACAAAACTCTTAATTTCCTGATGCTCCTAAGATGTTTATATTTATATTAGTGCTCAGCTTCCTGGTCCATCTGATACTTATTTTTTATTGTAATATGAGATGTAGTGTTACTAATTTTTAATTATGATAACATAGGGTATTTTTATACCCTTATAAAACTCTTTATTCTTTTTTAAGAAAGGAAACTTAATTAAAAATCACCTTTACGAACATCATCACTGCCAAGCGAGACGGCCTCTTATCATGTGTTTATGCCAAACCCACCCCCCATCCTGAGACCACTGTTCTCCACGATTTTGGGTTTCCAAAGTCTAGGTGGTTGTACCAACATGAATTGTGAAAACCAGAGCCACGTGGCTGCTCTCCTTCGACTGGTTGTTCACACACCAGCATTCTGGACATATAGTTGCCAAAGCAAAGTAAATAAATTCACAGCCTCGAACACACAATCTCAGTATCTGAGACAATGCATCCGGAAAGAGAGCAGAGAAAAGAAGATGTAGCATGAGGATAAAAAGCCTGTACTGAGGCCTGGGGAGCTGAAGAAAGTGATGGATGAAGAGGAGCGAGCGGGCAGAAGAGAAGGGGAAGAGCGCTCTGTGCAGGCTGAGCATGGAGAACCAAGAATGTCCTGGAAGGGTGCCTGAGACTTGCTCCCTCCACCTGCCTCCACCCTTCACATCCAGGTTCAAGGTGAGTGGTCAGCAAGGGAGACCAGACACTGGACCCTTCCAGTGTGGGAAACTGCACTGTAACTAAGAAAGCATTATCCTTCTCACTCATATTTTACCTCTAAATGGAATGTGAGCTGCACTGCAGGCCCCGAGTTGTTTTGTTGACCCCGCACTCTGAAGATGGTCCCCCAGTGCACAGAGAACGCACCCCCACTCCCACAGTCACGTCTAAGCTACCGTAACTAACCCATCATCTGCGGCCAGCAAGGCTGACTCCCGAGTATAGATGTGGAGTTAATTAGACAAATATCGTATGCTGAAGTCCAACTGATTATTAAGACCATAACGAGGATTTAACATCACGGCATGTACTAGAAACATGGTATTATACCTAGAACGTGCCTATCTACCCTCAGAAACCATGTGGAGTCATCAACTGACAATTAGCATTCAATAGCATCTCAGAGCTGTTTTATCACTGCTGACTTAATAAGAGAGTTAGTGTTCTCTCTGTTAATTAATAACTATCGATTAAAGTTTAAGGCAGATGTGTGCTGCTGCTTAACGACAGGGTAGTTAGCACATCTCCCTGCTCAGCCTGACTCTTCCTTCCTCTCTGTGCTACAAAGGAGCATCTTTCTGCCCCTGCAGGCGAGTCTGGGCCAAGAGCATCACAACTGATGGAGTACGGAGGAGGGAACTGCTGTCGGGGAGTGTGGGAAAGAACAAAATCACAAACGACGTTGTGAAGTACCTGGTTTCCTCTGAAGACCTTCGAAGCCTAGAAGCGGTGGACTGTCCTATTGCCATGGTACCTCGGGACTGGGTTAGCCATAATATCTCCCTGGGGTGTGAGTGAAGAGCTTTGTAATGATGACATTAGTGATGGTGAGGTTGGTGAGGGTGGTGGTAGTGGTTGTGATGATGATGGCAGGGATGCTGTTAGCACTAATGCTGGTTAAGATGGTGAGGTTGGTAAGATGCACAACAGACAGATGTGGTAGACTCAGTACATCAGAGCTGATATAGTCGACATGAGGGAAGACCACAAAACATAGAAGGAGGCAATGCTTGGGACCATAAGTGGGCAGACAGGACTTTGAGCCCTAAGCCCTTGAGCCTGGATTGAACTGCATTTTATAAGTCTTTGGTAAAAGAGAAGCAAGAGAAAATAACTTCAGCCCTGGAGGCAATGACTTAACAGCTGGGCCAGAGGACCGAGACCAAGGAGGAAAAGGACGGTTCTAGGTTCTTGGAGTGCGTTGGCATCAGCTCTACCAGGGACTTGTGAGAAATGCAAATTCTCAGACCTCTCCCCACACCCACTAAATCAGAAACTCTGGCGTGAGGACCAGCAGTATGCTTTAACAAAGCCTCTGGATGACCCTGATGCCGGCTGAAGTTTGGGAGCCAATGGTCTAAGAGGTGAGAACAAGGGTTCTAACTAGAGCCTGCTTGTCAGGAGTGGGGAGCAATACCAGAGGCGGGCTGCAAGTATGGAACATGGTGCTGAGTCCCAGGGCAACAAGAGCAGCATGAAGATGGTCCTGGGCATGAAGATGCTCCTGGACAGAGTCACAGAGTCCCGTAGAGGCCAAAGACACACATACCTTTTTAGAGGACAGGAGGACATACCAGGATGCGCTTGCTTCTGTCTCCCCTCTCTCAAAAGTACAAGCTTTTAAAAGCTTGCTCATCTCCACCCACAGTTTCTAACAAAACGCTCAAATCACTACAAAACTTCAAATGATATTTATGGAATAAATGAGAGAGGAAGGGAGTGAAAGGATGAATAAATAAAGGGGAAGTTGAGAGTGGAGCACTGCAAAGAAAGAATCCATGTACTGATATGTGAAACATCCAGAACAGACAGATTCACCGAGACAGAAAGGAGACTGGGGTTACTTGGAGGCTGGGGGCTAGGGGCAGGGGTGGGGAGGCTGCTAACAGGCAGGAGGTTTTTAGGGCAAGAATGAAAATATTCTAGAATTAGATAGTGGTAAGGGCTGCACAAACCCATGAATATACTAAAACTACTGAATTACACACTTGTAAAGGGTGAATTTTATGGCACACGAATTATACCTCAATAAAAGTAATTACATCTTTAAAAAAAAAAAAATCCCAAATGTGTGAATATCAAGCAAGGCATTTTGGAAGAAACATTTCACAAGTCAAAATCTATTCTGGGAAGACATCAGGCGTTACAAACAATGAAACTTAACAAGACAAAACTGCGGACATGAACTGAGATCAGAGCAGTTTGACTGCACTCCCACCACCGTGCGGGGCCACTCCACCCAGACGTCACACAGCCAGGCTCCTGGCAGCTTTGCCACAAGTGCACCAGCAGTGTTGTTCCTAAGTTCATGTTTGCAAAAACGGTTCCCCCACTAGCAGCACAGAGGCCTTCCCAGGTGGCTCATCGGTAAGGAATTTGCCTGCCAATGCAGGAGACACAGGTTCGATCCCTGGGTCAGGAAGATCCCCTGGAGAAGGGAAGGGCTACCCACTCCAGTATTCTTGCCTGCAGAATCCCACGGGCAGAGGAGCCTGGTGGCTGCAGTCCATGAAATAACAACGAGTCAGACACCACTAGGACGCTGAGCACCAGACCTAAGGTGATGTTGGGAGAAGTGGTTCTAGGATGTTCCTCCCAACTCAGGCTCCTTGTCTGGAAACAGAAGAAAATAATCACAGTCAAGAGCCTCTGCCAGAAGTTGTGTACAGATCCATGGAGTAGCTTCTGGGGAAATGCTTTGTTAATTCTAAAATGTAAGCAATCCAAGTTGTTCTTGGGAGATGGAGAGAAAGCGTGAACAGAAGCCAGGCTTGGGTGGGTTAGCACTCATGCTCAGCTCTCGTGGTTCCAGGACTGGTTGGGGAGGATGTGGGAAGACCCTGGGGTCCACGTCAGTCCCTCTAAACTGGAGGCTGCAAGCAGGGTCCCCGCACAGGCAGCAGCCGGCCCAGGGCAAGAGCTACCTATGAGCTGGCCTTCCTGGGACGCAGATCCTTTTACGAGCCTCCTTGTTATTACCACCTATTTCTTTTTATGCCACTGCCAAATACCAGCATTAATCTTTTGTGCTCCCCGAAGGCAAAACACAGGTAATTGGATTTATCCGGTTTTAGAATTTGTTAGGTTCCGTTACAAAATAAATAAATAACTGACCTCAAAAGAGAGGGGGGCCTCGAGTGGCCGCGACACCTCCGGGAGCCCGCCTGGCCTGTCTTCATTAATCTCCGCTATCTTCCCCCAGCACCTTTCCTCCTATCCTCCGGCGGGGCTCCTGGTGCACCCGGCTTGATTTAAAAAGTCCCTGCTCTGACCCCTTCAGCTCCGGGAGCTTCCTGCTCTGCTTCATTTTCCCAGAGGAGGTTTTCTTCTCACTGGGACTGGGCTCTCTCTCTCCATCACTCTTTCCTTTCTCCCCATCTCTTTTCACAGAGCTGTTTTCTTTCCTGACTCTAGAGTGCGGAGCTGTTTAAACTTCCTCTGACTCTTCCTGTTTCTCATCTTCACACTCCTTTTGGCTGTTTTCTAAGCAGACACAGATTCAGACATTCTGAGTAATCACATAGTGTGAGCTCCTTTCAAGGTGCTTTCCTTCGTATCAGGCTAGAGGACCACAGCAAACAAATCAGACACATTGTCTGGTTTGTCCCTTTAACCCATGTGTATTAACTCCTGTAGAAAGTACCTTGGGGACCCGTCCAGACCACATTGGATATTGTCTGCCAACTCTGAGCACCCCACCTGCACTATATCTCCGGTCACATCAGGGAGCCACGTTTAAGCCCCAGGTATCATGCACGTAACTATTTGCCAACCCAACAGCAACCGCCCACCAGGACCTTGCTGATGGAGCCTGCCTCACGCTAGAGGGACTAAAACACCCAGAAACCCACTTTCTAAGCCCACTCTTCCATCCAGGGACTGGGAATATAATGTGATTCTGAACAATAATACCACGGGGAAATCTACTGGGAGAGAGCTTCTAGAAAATATTTTCAAAGGAGACACTCACCAGTTCTTTGTTACGTAACAAAGAAATGCTTTGTTAGTTCTAAAATGTAAGCAACCCAAGTTGTTCTCAGGAGATGGAGAGAAAGCAGGAACAGAAGCCAGGGACTCTGTTGTATGAGGATGTGATGTCTGGAACTGCTGCAGCCCTACTGAAGTCATAACAAGTGATGATCTCAGCACTTTTGTTGATGGAAACTAACCTTGAAAGTGCCTCCCTCAACATTCTCATTAAGTGAGACCATAAACAGTACCATTGTTTACATCACTTTCACTGTTGCGTTTTATTGTTGTTGTTCAGTCACTAAGTCACGTCCCGCTCTTTGCAACCCCATGGACTGCAGCACTCCAGGCTTCCCTGTCTTTCACCAACTCCCAGAGTTTGCTCAAACTCATGTCCATTGAGTCAGTGATGCTATCTAACCATCTCATCCTCTGCCATCCCCTTCTCCTCCTGCCTTCAATCTTTCCTAGCATCAAGGTCTTTTCCAATAAGTCAGCCCTTCGCATCAGGTGGCCAAAGTATTGCAGCTTAGGCTTCAGCATCAGTCCTTCCAATATTCAATATCAGTCAATATCCTTCCAATATCAGTCCTTCCTGAATATTCAGGGTTGATTTCCTTTAGGACTGATGGGTTTATTCTCCTTGCAGTCTAGGGACTCTCAAGAGTCTTTTCCAGAACAACAGTTTGAAAGCATAAATTCTTTGGCACTCAGCATCCTTTATGGTACAGCTCTAACATCTGTACATGACAACTAGAAAAACCATAGCTTTGACTATACAGACCTTTGTTGGCAAAGTGATGTCTCTGCTTTATAATACACTGTCGAGGTTTGTCATACCTTTCTTTCCAAGGAGCAAGCATCTTTTAATTCTGAGGCTTCAGTCACCATCCACAGTGATTTTGGAGCTCAAGAAAATAAAGTCTGTCACTGTTTCCATTTTTTACCCCATCTATTTGCCATGAAGTGATGGGACCAGATGCTATGATCTTAAGTTTTTTGAATGTTGAGTTTTAACCCAGCCTTTTCACTCTCTACTTTCCCCCTTATTAAGAGGCTCTTCAGATTTATAACTTAGAACTAAAAGCATCCTATCTGATACATGATTCCCTCCACCCAACTATGGTTTGATTGGTCTAAGGTAGACACTCAACCAAAGTGGAACACTCAGATTTATCTCTTGGGAGTCATTTTGGAAATGGAAAACAGAGATGCTAGATGATCTGTGGGAACTAGCTTGGGCTGAGAACCAGTGAGCTCAGAAGACCCAGGATGGTTGTCTTATATCCTGTGGAAATGGAGACAGCTGACTGGTAAAAAGACAAAGAAAGCAGATGTGCTGGAAAGGTTCCTATTTTTTGAATAAAAGATCATGTGGCCACAGAGAAATAGGCAGAGTGGCTGCCTAGTTCCACTTGTTAGAGAAGCCAGTATTCTCCACTTCTCTTGGGTTCCATGGTTCTTATAACAGAGCCTCCTTCTTTGCTTAATACTTTGAGTGGGTTTTTATAAGTCTTTACAAAGAACAAGAAAATTTAAGACAAAAAATTAGGTTGTACACAGAACTAGAGATACAGAGATGAATAAGATATCTTCACTGTCTTCTTGGAACTTCAGTTCTGTGAATGGAGACCCATGGAGACCCTGTTAGAGAATCTGTTGCAGCTAGGGATGTAGCAGTGATGGGAGGGTCGGGGGAGGGCCAGTTTACTCCCTTTGCATGCTCTGCAAGAAATACTGAGAGGATCAGATGCAATATTTCCAAACAATGGTACACGGAACTCGTTTTCATTGCATGAGAATCAGATTCTTGAGTATATGTGTCAGCATTCTTAACTCTGTATGTCTGCAGCTGGGAACGGGAATCTGTATCCTAAAAAAAAAAATGTTCCTGAGTCGCTATGACTCACTGTGATCCCCAGCCAGGTTGGCAAAGCTTGGAGATTATTAAGATAAAGGGGACCAAGGAAAACTAGGAATGATTGACAAAGGAAGCAGCATTTGAATGGGGCCTAGAAGATACAGAAGACCTACCAGATGTACAAAGAGGTTGGAAAAGAACGTCTCAGGAGGAGAAAGAGCAAACTGCAAATCACTACACAAATAAAAGTTGCTTGTGTTCATTATTATTGTCACCTCTGTTATGATCACAAATAAATAAATGTCTGATTGTGTCTACACTCAGGAAGGAGATGCGGACACAGAGAAAGATGCAATCTACCTGCCTCTTGTCAAGCAGAATTTATTAGCATGCTCTGTTTGCAAAGTATCATAGGAGGTACTTGAGACAATTACATTGACATTCTATTCTTGCTCTCAAGAAATTAACATCCAATTGAAGCAAAAAAAAAAAAAAGTCTGTGCATGTGTGTGAAAAAGAAAGAGAGCAAAATAATGAACAAATAATATGATTACCAAAGAGCCAGCAATACCTGTAAATAATGGTAGATGGAATCAACACTTCATTTCATTCTTCTCTTGCTTGTAAGGTATCTAAAGTCTACATAATTCTTATCCTGCTTCTCTATAAGTAATGTATCCCTCAACCCACCCCAGCTGCTTTCAACCATCTCTGCCTTTAGATTTCCTCATTTTAATATCATATCCATAGGTGTGCTTGTTTGAGCATTTATCCTTCTTGATAATCTCTGAAGCTTCTGGATCTATAGTTTCCTGTCTGACACTAATCTTAAGAAACTCCATCATCATTGCTTCAATTGGTTTTTCTGTTCCTTTCTCTCTTTTCCTTCTGATATTCCCATTATACGTACATTATACCTTTTATGACTTTCCCATAGTTCTTGAATATCCTCTTTTCTTTTCCTAGTCTTTTTTGTCTTTGCCTATTCAGCTGAGGAAGTTTGCATTGACATATCATCCAGCTCATTGATTCTTTTCTTAGCTGTGTTCAGTCTACTAATAAACCCTTCAGAATCATTCTTCATTTCTACAACAATTTTTGTAGCATTTCTTTCTGTATTTTCTCTTAGAGTTTCTATTTCTATGTTACATTACCCATCTGTTCTGGCATATTGTACATTTTGTCCATCAAATCACTTAACATGTGAATCCTAGTTATTTTAAATTTCTGGTCTGATAATTCCAACATCCCTGCTATATCTGAGTGTAGTTTTAATGCTCACTTTCTCTTCAAGCTATGTTTTGTGCTTTTTTAGCTGAAAGAGGGTAGAGCTGGGTATGTCACTTTTCTGGGTAGTTTAGGCTCCAGTGAAACCCACTGAGGTTTGAATATGGTGAATAGTTTGAGGGCAGGTTTTGTTACAGAGAGAAGAATGCCCTGGTGTATGTCAAAATGGTACCTCCTCCTGCCAGTTCTCATATTTTCACACTGAGAACCTGCTGGGGCTCCTGGAGGTAAAACTCATAAAAGTATGACCCCCAATTTCCAAAGCTGGACCATCTGGACTTATTTCTCAAGTTAGTCTATACTCAATCTCTGGAAAATAGCACATGGCATATAGTGTCCAGTAAACATTTGCTGAACAAATGGATGGATAAACACATCCATCATCCATTGCCTGTGGGAAGATATTTGACTGGCCAATGTGAAAAATGCATAAAAAGGGGCTGAATGCTATTAATCCCCACAGAAATGCAAATTAAAATTTCACAAACATACACTACTTCATATACCCACTAAAAAAGCTAAAAATTATTTTTAAAAAAACCAAAAACCTAAAAAGACCTACAATGACAAATGTTGGAACTGTGGAGCAGCTGTAGCTCTGAGACATTACCAGTGGGGATGTCAATTGGTATAATAACATTGGAAAATGGTCTGTCTGTTTCATTAAAGGTAACCTGACACATATCATATGATTCAATAGCTCTATTCCTACGTATTTTTTAATGAAAATATATTTCCTTATCAAGATTTATACTTAAATATTCATTGCACATTAATTAATAAAAGTCAAAAACTAGAAACAATATTAATCCTTCAACAGGTAAATGGGGAAAAAAATTGTGATATACTCATAAAATGGAATACTACAGGGCAAAAGGAATGAACTACAAGGAGTGACATGTATATATCTCAAATACATTAAACTGAAGGAAAAAAGTCACATATTAGATATACTGTGTAATATAGTATTATTCCATTTAAATGAAATTATAGAACAAATGAAATGATGTCTATGGTGTCAGAAAGGAAACTGGTGCCTGCCTAGGCCTGGAGGACTGACTTCAAAAGGGTAGAGCAGGAATGTCAGCAAGACGACGGCCTAGGAAGAACAAACCTCTGTTTACCCACACAAACACTAAACAACTAGAAACTGGAAATAATAACTTTACAAGGGCTCTGGAAATCAAAGATTACAGAACCTGACCAAATGCCCAATCCAGGAGAGAAAAAAAAAAGCATCATTTAAAATAACAAGAAATGTCATGGTATTTTTATTTCCCCTTACTCTGCCTACCTGCAGTGCAGTGCATTTAGGAGTAAGCAGTAGCCTGGACCTCTATCCAAACTGAACACAAAATAATAGAAGGAAGGAAATAACAGAGATTAGAGAGAGTAGAGATCAATGATATTGAAAACAGAAAAAAATATAGAATCAACAAAACCAAAACTTAGTTTTGAACAAATTAACAAACCTTTAGCTAGATTTACTAAGAAAAAAAAAAAGACCAGATAAAATAAAAATGAAAGAAGGGACGCTGCAGAAGCTGAAAAGATCATAAGAGAGTACTATGGACTATAGTATGTAAACAAACTGGATAATCAATCGAAGATAAAAGAGATAAATTTCCATTTTGAGTTTATTTTTGTGTATGGTGTTAGAAAGTGTTCTAGTTTCATTCTTTTACAAGTGGTTGACCAGTTTTCCCAGCACCACTTGTTAAAGAGGTTGTCTTTTTTCCATTGTATATCCTTGCCTCCTTTGTCAAAGATAAGGTGTCCATAGGTTCGTGGATTTATCTCTGGGCTTTCTATTCTGTTCCATTGATCTATATTTCTGTCTTTGTGCCAGTACCATACTGTCTTGATGACTGTGGCTTTGTAGTAGAGTCTGAAGTCAGGCAGGTTGATTCCTCCTGTTCCATTCTTCTTTCTCAAGATTACTTTGGCTATTCGAGGTTTTTTGTATTTCCATACAAATTGTGAAATTCTTTGGTCTAGTTCTGTGAAAAATATCGTTGGTAGCTTGATAGGGATTGCATTGAATCTATAGACAGCTTTGGGTAGAATAGCCATTTTGACAATATTGATTCTTCCAATCCATGAACACGGTATGTTTCTCCATCTGTTTGTGTCCTCTTTGATTTCTTTCACCAGTGTTTTATAGTTTTCTATGTATAGGTCTTTTGTTTCTTTAGGTAGATATACTCCTAAGTATTTTATTCTTTTTGTTGCAATGGTGAATGGTATTGTTTCCTTAATTTCTCTTTCTGTTTTTTCATTGTTAGTATATAGGAATGCAAGGGATTTCTGTGTGTTAATTTTATATCCTGCAACTTTACTATATTCATTGATTAGCTCTAGTAATTTTCTGGTAGAGTCTTTAGGGTTTTCTATGTAGAGGATCATGTCATCTGCAAACAGTGAGAGTTTCACTTCTTCTTTTCCAATCTGGATTCCTTTTACTTCTTTTTCTGCTCTGATTGCTGTGGCCAGAACTTCCAACACTATGTTGAATAGTAGTGGTGAGAGTGGGCACCCTTGTCTTGTTCCTGATTTCAGGGGAAATGCTTTCAATTTTTCACCATTGAGGGTGATGCTTGCTGTGGGTTTGTCATATATAGCTTTGATTATGTTGAGGTATGTTCCTTCTATTAAATGTAAGACCAGAAACTATAAAACTCCTAGAGGAGAACATAGGCAAAACACTCTCCGACATAAACCACAGCAAGATCCTCTATGACCCACCTCCCAGAATATTGGAAATAAAAGCAAAAATAAACAAATGGGACCTAATGAAACTTAAAAGCTTTTGCACTACAAAGGAAACTATAAGTAAGGTGAAAAGACAGCCCTCAGATTGGGAGAAAATAATAGCAAATGAAGAAACAGACAAAGGATTAATCTCAAAAATATACAAGCAACTCCTGAAGCTCAATTCCAGAAAAATAAATGACCCAATCAAAAAATGGGCCAAAGAACTAAACAGACATTTCTCCAAAGAAGACATACAGATGGCTAACAAACACATGAAAAGATGCTCAACATCACTCATTATTAGAGAAATGCAAATCAAAACCACAATGAGGTACCATTACACGCCAGTCAGGATGGCTGCTATCCAAAAGTCTACAAGCAATAAATGCTGGAGAGGATGTGGAGAAAAGGGAACCCTCTTACACTGTTGGTGGGAATGCAAACTAGTACAGCCGCTATGGAAAACAGTGTGGAGATTCCTTAAAAAACTGGACATAGAACTGCCATATGACCCAGCAATCCCACTTCTGGGCATACACACTGAGGAAACCAGATCTGAAAGAGACACGTGCACCCCAATGTTCATCGCAGCACTGTTTATAATAGCCAGGACATGGAAGCAACCTAGATGCCCATCAGCAGATGAATGGATAAGGAAGCTGTGGTACATATACACCATGGAATATTACTCAGCCGTTAAAAAGAATTCATTTGAACCAGTCCTAATGAGATGGATGAAGCTGGAGCCCCTTATACAGAGTGAAGTAAGCCAGAAAGATAAAGAACATTACAGCATACTATTACATATATATGGAATTTAGAAAGATGGTAACGATAACCCTATATGCAAAACAGAAAAAGAGACACAGAAATACAGAACAGACTTTTGAACTCTGTGGGAGAATGTGAGGGTGGGATATTTCAAAAGAACAGCATGTATACTATCTATGGTGAAACAGATCACCAGCCCAGGTGGGATGCATGAGACAAGTGCTCCAGCCTGGTGCACTGGGAGGACTCGGGGGAATCGGGTGGAGAGGGAGGTGGGAGCGGGGATCGGGATGGGGAATACGTGTAAATCCATGGCTGATTTATATCAATGTATGACAAAACCCACAAAAAAATAAAAAAAAAAAAGAGATAAATTTCTAGAAAAACATATAGTCTCCTTAAACTAAATCATGAAGAAATAGAAAATCTGAATGGATATTTAACTAGTAAGGAGACTGAGTCAGTAATAAAAATCTCCTAACCAAGAAAAACTCAAGACAGGCTGGCTTCAGTAGTGAATTCTATGAAGAAGTTAAAGAATTAACAATAGTTATCCTCAAACCCTTTCCAAAAAAATGAAGAGGTAAGAACACTTCTAAAGTCATTCTATGAGGCCAGCATTATCCTAATACCAAAGCCAGAGAAAGACACCACAAGAAAAAGAAACTACAGACAATATCCCTTATCATAAGGGATGCAAAACCACTGATACAAAACCCTCGATATACAGTCAACTCTTGAACAACACGGGGGCTAGGGGTGCTGACCCTCTGTACAGCTGAAAATCTGCATTTAGTTTATAATTAGCCCTTCACATATAAATTTTGGTTCCTCTCTATCTGCAGTTTTGCATTTGTGGGTTCAACCAACCACAATTCATGCTGCAAATATAGTATTTACCATTGAAAAGAATTTATATATGAGCAGACTGGTGCAGACCAAACCTGTGCTATTTAAGAGCCAACTGTGCTAACAAACTGAATTCAACATGATGTTAAAAGATTATATACCATAAACAAGGAGAACATATTACTGGAATACAAGGATAGTTGAATACATGAAAATCACTCAATGAATATACCATATTAGCAGGATGAATTTAAAAAAAATAGTAAATTGATGCAGAAAAAACATTTGGCAAAATTAAACACTCTTTTGTGATAAAAAATTCAATAAACTAGGAGTAGAAGGAAATTATATCAAGGTAAGGCCATATATAAAATACCCACACTTAACGCTGAAAAACTAGATATTTCCTTCTAATGTCAGGAACAAGGCAAGATTGCTTGCTTTCATCACTTCTATTCACATAGTATTGGAAGTTCTAGTTAGGGCAATTAGGCAAGCAAAATATCTAAAAGTTATCAAAACTGGAAAGAAAGAAATAAAATTATTTTTGTATGCGTATGCCATAATCATCACATAAAAATAAAAACTTAGGTGTTTTATCTAACACATACAAATCAGTTGTATTTCTATGCACTAACAATGAACAATCCAAAAAGGAAATTAATCAATTTAATTTATAACACTTAAAATTACTAGGAATAAACTTAAACAAGGTGAAAGAATTATACACTAAAAACTACAAAATGTTTCTGAAAGAAATTAAAGACAAATATTCATGAAAAGACATCCCATGTTTATGGATTGAAAGACAACATTATTAAACTGTCAATACTACTTCAAGCTGTCTCCATCTTCAATGCAATCCCTGTCAATAGTGATTTTGACTTTTTTGCAAAAATAGAAAAATTCATCCGGATCCCAAATATCTAAAATAATCTTAAAAAATAACAAAGTAAAAGGTCTCATACTCCTGGTTTCAAATCTACTATAAGCTGCAATAACTAAAACAGTATGGTCCTGGCATAAAGACAGACATAGACCAATGGAGTAGAATAGAGAACACAGAAATAAGCTATAGTTCAAATGAACTTCAACAAGAGTGAGAAGCCCAATGAGGAAAAGATACTCTTTCCAACAAGTGGTGCTGGAAAAACTGCATATCTGCATGCAATAAAATTAACTTGGACTCCTACCTTACACCTAACTCAAAATGGAACAAAGATCTAAACAGAAGAGCTAAAACCATTAAACTGTTCAAGGACAAAATATGGGGAACATTTCATGACATTGGATCAGGCAAAGATTTCTTGGATAGGACACCAAAGCATAAAGGACAAAAGAAAAAAAATGATAAAACGGGCAAACTCACAATTAAAAAGCTGTGTGCATCAAAAGACATTATTGACAGAGTGAAAAGGCAATCCACAGACGGAATAATACATGTGCAAATCATATCTAATAAAATATTAATATTCAGAATACATCAAGAATTCTTGTAACTCAACAACAAAGCCTAGTAACCTGATTAAATATGAACAATCAATTGAATAGACATTTCACTAAAGAACACGCACAAATGGGTGTAAGCACATCAATATTAGCACATCAATATCACTAATCATTAAGGAAATGCAGATCAAAACCGCAGTGAGATAACATTTCACCGCCATTAAAATGGCTATTATAAAAGCAAAAAACTGAAAATAACAAGTGTTGATAAGGATGTGGAGAAACTGGAACCCTTGTGCATTGCTGGAAGGGATGTAAAATGGTGCAGCCACTATGCAAAATGGTATGGTGGCTCCTCAAAATTATACAGGATTACCACATGATCTACTTCTGGGCATATAAAACCCCATTTCTGGGAATACACCAAAAGAATTGAAAGCAGAGAACAGATATTTGTACGCTTACATCCATAGCAGCATTATTCATAGCAGCAGCCCATGTTTCCATAGAAAAGTAAATGAATAAATAGTGGTATAAACCTACAATTGGATATTTTTCAGCCTTAAGAAGGAAGGAAATTCTGACACATGCTACGGTGATGAACCTTGAAGACATGAGGCTAAGTGAAATAGGACAGTCATAGAAGGACAAATATTGTATGATCCCACGTATATGAAGTCCCTAGAGGAGACAGAAATTCAGGGCAGCAGGGAGAGAGGATGGCGAATTAGTCTTTAATGGAGGAGGGGGGCAGGGTATCCGTTCAGAAAGATGAAAACAGGCCTGGAGATACACGTTTTTGCACATAAAATGAACACATGTAATGACATAGAAATGCATATTTAAAAGTGGTTAAAGTAGTAAATTTCATGTCATACATATTTGACCACAAAAAAACAGAGGGCATAGAGGAATTCTTTGAGGATGATAAAAAAAAAAAAATATTCTATATCTTTTAGAGTGGTGGTTACACGGTTGAATGTGAATGCCAGGGTTTGTCTAAGTGAACACAGAATATAGTGCATTTTATGCAAATTCCCTCCTTCTCTCCTCACTCTCTCCCTCTGGCTCCTTTCTCCCCCACTTCCTGATCTATGGGCCCTTTATTCTGCTAACATATTCACTAGATACGAGTGTTTAAAGAGGAAACTCTGGGATTAACTCAACTTTATAATTTCCATGCCGCTTAGAACAGGGCTTGGCACAGAGTAGTCAATAAAAGCTGGTTGTTTAAATTGTGAATTCAGTAACTTACATTTTTAAAAAACATTAATGCTACTGTTTATCATGAACTTGCTACACGTCTGATTTTAGTCTAAGCTCTTACAAACTTAATGCCATCTACTCCTCCCCTACAACTTAGTGAAATGGGTGTATAACCCCTCAACCTTTTATTTAAAATTGAGGGTTGGATAAACTTGGTCACTTGTCTGATCACACTCAGCCAGGATTTGAATTGAATCGTCTTGACTTTAAAGTCTGTGCCTTAACCTCTTGACACGGGTTATACTTAACCTTATATTTCTAAGAGCCCACTGATTGCTGCACTGTGCTTAGCTACTCACTCATGTCTGACTCTTTGCGACCCCACAGACTGTAGCCCTCCAGGCTCCTCTGTCCATGGAGCTTCTCCGGAAAGAATGCTAGAATAGGTTGCCATGCTCTCCTCTGAGGGATCATCCCCATGCAGGCATAGAATGCAGGTCTTCCACATTGCAGGAAGATTCTTTCTTGTCTGAGCCATCAGGAAAGCCCACTGACTAGCCGAGTGTAAATGTAAGCTTATAATCAAGAAGATCTATAAACTGTTCCCACTGCACGGCTATAGCATGATAGGTGCTCTGGGGATGTATTCAAGGATCTCATAGTGAGAGCTCATCACAGAAGCCGCTAAATTTCACAGGGACAAAGCAGTAGGTCCCTAAGTCCCTTCATCCTGAGATGCCCTCTGCAATTTTAGGAGACTACTCTCACTGACATTTTTTCCATTCCCGAGAGTTTGCAGATACAGTCCCAGGATATGCCACCCTCTATTTTGTATCCTTAATAAAAAGGGAGGAGGCTGGTATACCTCCCTTGTAACTGCTCAGCATCTCAAGACGGTGACTTTAAGAATGGTGTGAAATTCGAAAATGCTGCAATTATAATAAGCAGGAGGAGACAGGACAAGTTAAATACCAAGTATCTAGGGAGAGATCATTATCTCAACTAGGACTCAAATGCCAGAATCTTTGGTTGTAATGTCAGTGACTTCCCAATTGCTTAAAAATGGATGAGAATATCTTCATTAGGAAAAGTAGGTATGTGTGTGAGAGAAAGAGGTGGACAGACAGAGATAAAGGACACACATTCATCTTTTCAACAAACTTGGAGCATCCCCTCTGAGTTAGGTGTTGAACTGGACACTGGGACCCAAAGATGGAGAGAAAGTTTTAATACATTCAACAAAAGGCATAGAAGCAGTGCCAACAAGGGCAGGGAGAGGGGTATTTTTAGGGATGGGCTAGAAAGCATAGGCCAGCACATAAATATGTGGATATTCATGTGAATCCCTTTATTCCCTCCTTCTACACAACTGCCTTTCGGTCACCTAAGTCAAGGTGGGCATGGCCACTCCAATAACACACCTGACTGATTCATTTCCTTGCAAAACACATGCTGGCTTCTTTTATCCATCGTGGGGAGTTCCAAACATCAAACAAGAATCTCTACACTGGGATGGCATCAATTGCAATCAATCCCAGTCAAGGTGCATGGCATCTGACAGGGCAACACATATGCCCAAGAATGACGGGGAATGAAGGATCAAGCATGAATCAGCTGAGCCCTCACCTGCTGCCTGCCTGGAAGGTGGTCTCTGAACGGGACGTTCCAGTGGGCAGGTGAACAATAAGTGAAGGAAAGTCCAGGAAGCAGGGGGAGTTAGAGAGGATTGGGGTCAACATTGGAACTGGGCTTTTGGAGAAGAGACTCCTGCTGAATACAGCAGACTGCTGATCACCCAGCGCCTGGGGTGGGTCCAACACAAGGGAGCAGACATGCGCCAGAGCTCAGTGATGGAAAGGGGTCTCCAGGTGCCAGGCGAAACTGAGGGTCAGAAAGAGCCGGGTTCTGGCAGCAAGTGAGAACCTGAGCCCTAAATCTGCTGGCACCTTGACTTAGGATGGGGCTTCCCTGGTGGCTCAGATGGTAAAGACTCTGCCTGCAATGTGGAAGATCCGGGTTCCATCCCTGGGTTGGGATGATCCCCTGGAGGAAGGCATGGCAGCCCACTCCAGTGGGCTGCATGGAGAATCCCAGGGACAGAGGAGCCTGGAGGGCTACAGTCCATGGGGTCACAAAGAGTCGGACTAACACACACACAGTGCCTCAGGGGGGACTCAGCACACCTGTGTGGGTGTGGTCCCGTGACCCGGACAGTCCGTCGGGGTGGGGACACTGGCACAGCAGAGGCTGGGGGAGGGGACGGGCAGCACTGCCACTTCCTGCCTCTTCTTTCTCTACCTGGGATGCCAGAGATTCCACCTTAGGCCACTTCGTCCTCACCTGGGCAGAGGCTCTGTCTTTCCTCGACTCTTCCTGATGCCTTGGGAAAGTCTCTTTCTTTCCTTCTCTATTCTTTCCATTTTTGTCTTTCATCTCCTTGGTCTATCTTCCTTGCTTTATTAATACTCATGAAAATACTCCTCAACATTACTGAGGCTGCAAATGCACACTTGAATCAAATAAAAGGAAAGATATGCATCTTAAAATTAAATTTGGCACAACAGAAACAATAATACAAACTCCCAAACTTTTGGAAATATTCAGAAATGTCTTTGGGAAAATGTTTCCATATTATCTCCCTCTAATTATGTCTACTTTTCTTTAGCGCTGGCATTCACGATAAATAGAAAATTATCATATTCATTTTTCCCCTCTTTTGCGTAATTACTTCTCTACAACAACATCGTGTTCTATTATTCTTCATGGTGGGTCTATAGCATTTTGGGTAATTATGAGTTAAATTATCTTCTGTGGCCTCGCCAGAAAACTTCACAACCACTTAAAACGTGCTGTATTTCTATTATGCAATGGAAACTTGGTTAATCGAGATCCCATAAATCTTCAGGCCCACTGGAGATGTTTAATATTCAAAAGCAAGTTTTCAACATTGATCAGCACTCTTATGGAAGGCAGGTCAAGTCCTTCAGCATCTCTTTGATTTAAGCAAAATGTACCATCTCCAGGGAGGAGGAGGCCACGAGAGGTTAGGCAGACTTTGTAGGGTATGAGTCAGCCACAAGGTGAGCAAGAGGGCCTGTACCCGCTGCTGCCACAGTCTTGATGGTTTAAACTAAAATATGAGCATAAAGATGGGGAGACGGGATTACAAAATGACTTGGATTTTAGGATCTAAAAACAGGTGACTTCTCTTCTTTCCATCCTTCCACGCGAATCACTTGCTTCCTCCTGGTTCTCGGAGAAATGCTCTGTCATTGGTGTCCTTGTCATCATTCACCTGCTGACTCTGTCCTGTCTGCAGGGTCCCTGGAGATGCTGCTCATCCTGTGAGAGGTCACAGATGCTCCCAGAGGGCGCAGCGTTCAAGGCAAGGTCAAAGCTAAGGGCACGGATGATCCCGGGGCAGCACACATGGCCGGGACCCTCTGCAGCCTGATTTCTGGCCCCAGGAGATAGAGCAGTGCTTGCTGGGGCGCAGCTGAGAGGCGTCAAGGGCCTGCTGCGGGCACAGCAACAGACGGCCGCAGCCCTCAACCCAGGGCAGACTTCCTAACCTCTGCTCAAACACAGGTCCCAGGAACACAGAGGAGCCGTTTGTTTTCTCTGCTTGAAGCTCATGGAAACATTCTCTGTTCTCCCTACCTGGAAGAGGGTACTATAAAACTCAGAAGAAGGGGGGAAAGGCATTCTAGGAGTAAGCATAGACTCTGACATATAATAACCATGTGACCCAAGGCAAGTGCCTCAACTTTCTAAACCTCAGTCTCCTAGTCTATACACTGGGGATTGTAGAGGAACAAAACTCAACATCCCAAAATGTTTTTGGCATGTGAATTATTTCAAGCTGAAAACAATCAAGGCCCAAGACTCAGGAAGAAACTCTGATCTTCCCAGTAACTGCCTTGAGAATTCAGATAGAGGACCTATTCCAGGAATAGAAGGTCAGGAGAGATGTCTGCAAAGAATACAGCCAGGTGTGTGTGGGGGGCAACTCCCAGAGATCAGAGCCCACTCTGATGGACCAACAAACATTTATTTACCAATCAATCTGCTTTTTCATCTCCATGTGAACTGCCTTCCTCTACTGAAAAGTCCCACACCACTACTTCCAACATCCTCCTTTGTCTTCAGCTGAGGATAGTGTTCAGAGTGAGGACTTTGGCCTTTTGGGTGAGTTATTTAGTTCCCCTGGGTTTCTTCCATGTATACATGTTATTAAACTTTTGTTTGATTTTCTCCTCTTCACCTGTCTGCTGTCTGTTTAATTCTTAGACCAGCCAGAAGACCCTAGAAGGGTAGAAGAAAATGTCTCCTTCCTGGACAGGATCATAATATTCTGAAAATTACATGAAACATAAGTGACTGGCCTGGCACCTGACACGCAGTCAATTATGGATGACAGGGTCTATTTATTTAAGCTCCACCCCCGCAGGTTTTACTGAAGGGTCTGCATTGTGGTCCTGCAGGGAAGGGGCACCAGGCTCAAACACCTCCCTTCTCTAACCTCCTCCACTGAGGCAAAGACACACAGATGGAGGCAGGGTGAGTGCTGAGCTGCAGAAACATCACAGCTTCAGTTTTCACGTCTTAAAAAAGATGTGCCAGGTACAAGAAGTCCCAGGAAGGTGTTATGGCTGGAAGGTGAGAAGGGACTCAGCGGGAAGCCTCTCTCCCTAGGGCCCATTCCAAGCCACCTTCCTCCCCAACCCAATGTCAGCTAAAAAGCATCTTCCTGCAGGGGAAATGGTACACAAATGAACAAACCCAAAATAGTCTGGGGCCATCTTGAGTGGACTGGAAAAAAAAAGATCAAGAAAGGGTAACAGTTCCTAACTCAACAGGCAACGCCAGTTCGGCCAGCCCTAAACACATGTTTAGGACCATGATGATGCTTCCCATTGATGATAATGTTCAAGTCCTCCTTTGGGAAGGATGGACAGGACCTCTTGTCCTTTGCATCTCATGGCTGGACCCCATCAGGTCTTGAGCACAGTTTGCCCAGTCCTGCTTGCCTCCATCCTCCCCCCACACCAGAGCCAGCTACACAGTGAGCATGGTAGGCAGGCCAAAGTCCCCTTCTAGAACAGCAGGACTAAACTGAACCCAAGGACCAGATTTACTTAAAAGCCAAAAAAAAAAAAAGAAAAAGGGCTTAGCTGGGAACGGCTGAGTTGTTTAGAGCAATCCAGAAAGTCACAGAACACGTATGCTGACTGCCTTAAGATGCGCCCCCCCCATCCCCGGCACTGGCACCCCCACCAGTCAGAGATTAGACAGCCTCGATCTAGCCAGCCCCCCTCTTCCAGGCCTGCCAGATCGGGACATGTCAGCTTCCCCATCCGCCCCCTCCCTCCCGGCTCTGCGTGTCTCCTCTGGTCCACAGAAGGCAGGTCTCCGCAGGAACAGCCCTGCTCCCAAGTTTATCACCCTACGGCAGCTGAGAAGACCCCCTCTGCTCTGCTCCCCTGCTCCTCGCCTTGTCCCAGGGATGGCACAGCCTCGGGGGCCACTGGTGGACTCCATGCCCCCCCGGCAAGTGATCTCACCAGAATGCAAGTCCCCCAGGCCCCCAAAGGCTCTAACCAACCACCTGCCTGGTGCCATTATTGTGAAAAGAACGGAACCCTTTTGCTGTGAGCACTTTATTGCTGCAGAGCTAACACTCCATCATGAGACTGAGCCCCTTTACAGTGGAGTAAAGCGTTCAGCCCAGACGTATCATTTTGGATCCTCAGTATCCATGACAGTGTCTGTAGCCAACACCTAGGTCAAGGCTTCCTGCCTCTAAGAACTCACAGTCCAACCACACCCACATGTAACTGAAGAGTCCAGGGTGTGTATCCACCAGAACAAAGATCTGCAGCTGGCGTTATGGGGGCTCAGATGAGGGTGAGTCCTGACCATGAGCAGAAAGCAGGGAGCTGGCTGGCACTGGGGAAGGACTGAGAATTCTAGGGCTCTGTGTGGGGGGAGGAGAGAGGAGAATTCTAGAGCTCTGTATGTGGCTGGGCAGGGGGAGAGAAATGAACCCAGAATCACAGACAGAGAATCACAGGCCATCACTGAGGTTTTGTTTGGCTCCTATAACAACCTGCACTTGTGTGTTGCTTTCTAATCAGCATAATAACACCATCTCTTTCATCTCCTCGATGCCATAGATGGGGCAGATACCATCCCCAAGGGTACATAAATGAATTCAAGTGCTCAAAATCATTTGGCAGGTGAGGGGAGGAGCAAGAATCAAGCCCAGATGGGCATGCAGGCCCCCGGGCCTGGTGCTCCTTCTCAGGCAATAACGGCAGCCGTGAGTGGTGAGGTCCACGCACGCAGGTAGGGTTATGTAAGTGTGGGCAGGGACACTGGAGACCAGTCTTGCTCAGATGCTCTGGGGCAGGAAAGGGCTCTGGGGCAGCAGTTCTCAACATAAGAAATACTAGAAGAGATCTTTAATATGCCCATGCCCAACTCCAGACATTTTGCTTTCATTGGTCTGGGATCCTGGCCATGGAACATCTAAAATGCATCTCCAGTAACTCCAGGGCAGCGCAGGTTAGCACCGCAGCTGGAGTGGCCCTGTATGGACTTGTACTTGGGTCCATGTCTGAATCCATCTTCCCAGGCCAAGAGTGAAGCCATTGCCCCGATCGAAGTCCTTATTCAGTTTAGGTAACTGAAATGTTGAAATTCATGTGCTGTGGCCTTGTTTGGAATAACCGAGGGGCTCTTCTGAATGTTCTAACGTACACAAAAAGAAAAGCTGCTGATGGAGAGGGCGAAAGGCAGAGAAACACCCAGGAGAAGGCAGGACGCCTCCCTGGGAGCCTGACTGCCTCCGTGACTTTGGCAAAATCCTGCTGCTCAGATTCCTCCTTGGCAGTGGTTAACCTCCAAATACTGGGTTCCAAAGAGATTAGCTCAGAACTCCAAATGAAAATGCGAGGGTATTTTAGACGAGAGTTTCTAAGCATAATCCCAGATCAGCCAGCCTGGATCAGCAAAACTGATTATCCTGCCATGCTTAAAAAAAAAACCCTCCCCAGGTTGCTGGTGGGAACTTTTCCCACTTAGCAGAACAGTTACAGCAACAACCCCCACTTCCAGCCTACCGAAACCCCCTCAGAATGTTCACGGACACGGATGATGCGGTCCACTGCAAAACCGAAACAAATTTAGAGAAGATTGAGGTCCAGGAAGAAAACACATCTGGGGAGCACTGCATCACTGAAATAGCCTAATAGACACCAGCTGACCACACCAAGCATCCCAGGCTCCCTTCCTGACATGGGCAGTGATTCAGACACAGGACTTCTAGACACTTGTCATATCTCATCTAATGCAGAGGCACAGAACATTTTTAACCCAACAGCAGATAATTGTAATGAAATGATTCTGGCCAAGAGGGCCCATTTGTAATAATGAATTCAAATCAGATTCATAGCAGCTATAATTCAGACACTGTGAATACCACCTTCATTTTCCATATCATCTCTCTTCCAAGAAGGCAAAATAACTCTATAGTCACATAATTATTTTTACTTTTCAAGTAGCCCTGTGAAGTAGTTATGAGGAAGATAATATTGCCTCATCTACATTAAATGAGTTCCTTCCATGTTCAATCAAAGACCTGGCATCACAAAACATGCCTCCCAGGAAGGAGATCACCCGTCTCTAAGCCGAGCAGCGTCTCACTGGAAATTTCAAAGGAGGACTGAGCTTTCTCCTTCCCTTGGCTTCTCCTGATCGGTCTTTGACCTCCTATGTGACTTCATTCAAGATTGAGAAACAGGCTTGGATTACTTTGATCCGAGGCAGCCACATATGAACAGACTTTCTATGGCTATGACTAATGGACCTGGGAATCACTCAGTGTTTTCAATGCCTTCTGAACATCTGATGCATTCAGAACACTAAATTCCCAAATACAGAATTCCCAACAGTACTCCTTTTAGGAGATTAGAGAGTGACCGTGGTTAAGAACTACAAATTTTTTAGGAGTAAAAAACCCAACAAGATGACACATCTATCCGGGGTCGAGGCCATGGACTTTCAGAGATGGGAAACAGGATGCCCGCCCCCTCGGAGTCCTGACAAACAAGGTTTTCATTGAGACCAGCACACAGCTGCCGAGCCAAGAAACCAAAGGAGCACGGAGAACAGAAGGGGAGAGGTTGAGACCCCCAGAAATCTGTGAGAGTTACTGATGTTATTTTAGGAAACACTGCGATGGTAGTGAAATCAGAACCTTAAAAAGTAAGGGAATAGTAAGAATTCAGTGATGAAAGACAAGAATGGATAGCACGCAAAAGCATCTACAGTGGAGGCATTTGACAGAAATGAAAGAAAATGTAATAAAAGAGGAAAACATGAGCGGTAACAGAAAGAGAATACAGAAAGATTAAAATGGGGACAATGCACTGAATTTCTCTATTTCAGGGCAACTTATACAGAAGTCAAGAGGCAAAATCAACGTTAAGATGGGCTTACTTTAAAAAAAAAAATAAAGCATGCCATCAGGTAACAGATAACAGTTATATTCAAATATGTAAGGTTTTTCTTTTTTTCTCCACAAAGCACAAAAAGCAACCATTCAGCTTTTCCCTTTTTTATTCCCATTCCCATTACGAAGCCCAGCTGCTAAACATTAGAATTGAAGATCATGAAAACAGGCCAGCAGCTAATAAAAAGGCAAATCAAAGCTGGCCCTCTGCTGGTGGAACAATGTTACTGCAGCCCAGAAAGCTTGAACTTTGAGGGGCAACAAGAGGCCGGAGGATTTTGGAAAGTTCAGCACTGAGACCTTATCCTGTGCTACGCCTCCCTGTCCCTGGTAAGAGGGTATGAGTTTGGAGGATGGAGAGAGAGGCACACAGCATTGGCACCCCTTAACACCCACCACCATTTCCCCACGTCGTCTGGAGTAACACGCACCGTAGCCTGGCTGTTACTCCTCGCTCTGAGCAGACTGACCCTCTGCGCATGTGCCTTACAGGGCGTGGACCAGCCCCTCACCCCGGGATTTCTCTGATGCAAGGAAGTATGCATGTTATACTCCCTCTAGTCCAGGGCAGGCCAGAGGGGTTCCCTCCTGCTAGAGGTCTAGAAAGGAGGTCTGTCTCCATTCTGTTTTTTCTCCCTCCTTCTGGGGCCCCCATGCACCGGCAGACAAGGTTCTAGCACCTGTCCTTGGGCTCAAAAGAAAACACAGTGAGACCACCCAGACGGCAAGCATCAACCTTCACGCCTGGGCTTAGGAAGGAAGAGCAGTGGTCGCATGAGGCCTTCCTTTCCTTCCCCAGGGAGAGGCTCGTCTGGACTGAAAAGGTGCAACCAAGGAAGTCGAGGGCCGAGCCCCACCCTCACGCGTTCCTTGGAGCTGACAGGCTTCTGGCTGCAGAATCTGGGGCACGATGTTTTATTTCCACCTTAACCATCAAAGTCACAGGCAGGGCAAATGCATTCACCCCGTGCACACTGTGAGCAGAGTTAAGCTGGGACGTCCCTGAATCTGTCTCCGAGGACCAGAACTGCCTCATTAAAGGGATAAAAGATGATATCTGCTGAGCTGGTGGAAAGTGGTGGCTGCATTTTTATTAAAGTCTCTGCTGCAGCAGGCCGGGTCCCTAAAGGTTCATATTCCAAGAATCTCCACCCCTCTGCCTGGAGCCGTAAGTGCTTCTCTGTAACTCATTAAGGTAAAACAAAAAGCTTTCCTATTGTGCTTTTCACACAGGAGTGTTGTCGTTGCATAAAAGAGACATGTTTCCTCTCCCTGGGCCGAGCCTGCAAATATAAAACTGCCCTCGTAATTTACAATCGGGGCCCCAGGAGCAGCACACGGGGTTGGCATGGATGGCTGCAGACTCATAAAGGGCCCGGGCCCAGCAGCTGGCAATTCCAGAGCCGGAAATTTCAGGTATCCCGCTGATAGAGGCCAACCGGCCGTCTCTGGACCACCATGCCTCATCACAAACCTTCCCGACCGTGAGACAGCCCCCTGGGCACCAGTGGTCCCAGGCTCAGCCCGCAGTATTTCTATGCCAGGGCTCGCATCGCTGTGCCAAGTCTAACCACAGCCTCATGGATACATGCAGTCCCAAGCCTGGACCTCAGGACTCGCTCCGAAAACCCGGGGCCAGAGAAGCCACAGCGAATGACCAAGCGGTCCAGGAGAACGGGTCCCAGCTGCCACAGAAGGCCAAGTGGGCACCTCTTGGGCCTTCAAAAGCCCTCTCCCACGCTCGCCCCCCACGCAGGTCTCCGGTCCTCTCTCGCTCGCCGGCTCCCACCGAAACCCATCCGAGGGGCTCAGTCCCCCGGCGAAGTACAGCTCCCTACCTCAGGGTGGCGCTCTCCCCCTGCCGGACCGTCACGTTGTCCATCGCCTTGGGGAAGGTGGCATCTCCGCTGCGCACGGGCACTCCTGTGGGTACAAGGAACAGCAGCCTGAGAGACACGACCACGAGGCACTTCCAGGGCAGGAACAGGGACCCACAGACCCCCATCCTCGACAGCCACAACTTCCCAGAACTCCGGCGGCGGCTCGGTCCTCGTACCCCGCCCCGCACGCCGGCGGGTCTCGGGCAGCCGCGCGGGGAGGGAGGCAGGGGCTGGAACCAGCCAGAAGCGGAGAAGGGGGTAAGGAGAAGCGGAGTCCAGGCTCTCCGGAGTCTACTGATTCTTCCTCGGATCCTGCCTCAGCTTTCCAGCCTGGCACAACCAGATGCCCCCTCCTGCATCCAAAAAAGCGCTTTCTCGACGCTCCCCTGGGGAGGAGGGAGGCGGCCGGGAAGGCAGAGGAAGGAGGAAGGTGCGGGGATGAAGGTCACGGTTGCTCTTTCTCTGCCTCTCTTCGAGATGCTACTTTAACATTCAGTTGGGCACGTCCTGCCGAGGTCTGGCATCAAAAGTTTATAACCCAAAGAAGCCAGGCTAGTGTCTCTGACATAAAGGAGATGTCATAAAAAGCTGCCGCTTCAAGGAGAGGAGAAAATGTTTTATTAGATCACACATATGTACAGATGTATTTAGAAACCAGCCCGAGTCTCCGATCTGGAACGCCAAGGCGGTAAAAAGTTCCACCGCGGGGACCCGCAGCCGCGGCCAAGTCCGACGATCCTCCGGAGCGGTGGGTGCCTGGCGTCCTCGCCGCAGCCCGGGCGGCGACTGGCGGCCGGCCCGGCCCGCGGAGCGCCCGCGGCGCAGGCTCGGGGCGCACGGGGAGCGGGCGGACGGCGCGCCCGACTCTCCGGGGACGCGGCGCGGGGCGCGGGGACGCGCGGACGCCACGCTCAGCGGCCGCCCCCGGCCTCCGCGCTACCGGCCTCCCGGGAGCAGACCCGACGCGCGCGGGCCCAGACCTCCGGGGTTGTCATGGCAGCAGCTCCATCACTGACCGCCGCTCTCCGCGGTGCCCGCGCCGAGCAAGCTGGCTGACCGCGCGCATACCGGCTGGCGCGGGGCGCGGGCTCCCACCTTAATCCCCGCCGCGCCGCCCACTCGCGCCAGGAGCCGCGCGGGCCGGGCTGCCACCTCCCTGGTTCCTCTCTCCCGCGACACCGCGGCTGCCCGGGAACGCTGCGCCCCTTTCGGCGGCTTCCCTACGTGCTGGCGGGAGGGAAGGGCGGGAGAGGGAGCTCGGGGACCGCAGCAAATTGGAAACTGACTCGCACCTTCCCTCCCCGGATGCCGGATGCCAAGGCAGAAGTTGCCAAACCCCGCCCTGAAGAGCTCAACTAGGTTTCCCGCGCCAGAATGCCTACTCAATGCGCGCGGTGCGAGGCGTCTGCAGCTCTGCCGTCCCCACTCCACGTGGCCGAGCTACAGTCCCATCCCAGACAGCTTTCCTGGGCTCTGGCGAGATGGCGGAGCGCTTTCTTCTCCGGTGACCCATTTTGGAAATACTCCTGGCCCTAGACTTGCTCTCTCTCTCTCCAAATGGCAAATCTGAATGTCTCTCTACCGCATCACGTGCAAAATCGTCTCCATTCTACTCCACATTACTACCCAAGGATCTCACTGTAAGCATACAAGAGCTGGGAGAAACACAGAGAGATCCTAAAAAGTATTGACTGACTTTTACAAAATCCGTCTGTTGCTTTATGCTCACAACATGAAGTGGCGCCATCATGCATCTGGAGAGGAATTGGTGGTTAGGGCATTCTTAGAACCCAGTCTGTCAGTTTGGAGTGCCAACGTATTTCTTCTGGTCAAGAACTGAAGGCTTTCCTTGGGCCTGTTGAGAGGATTTCTTTCTGCTCCCCTGGCAAAAGCCACACCTTATTGTGTGGCTCCTGCCCTTGTATCATAATCATAATTGAACGGTTGCTAGGTGCATTTTGCTTTACTGTATTGGTACTCAAATCCTTTTGCAATATTAGCCTGGGCTCTGAACAACTGTTCCAATGAAATGTAATTCAGAAATAAGCTGTAAACTCTTGCCATGGATTGTGTTCATTGCTGAAGGGCACAAAAGCATGCTACCTGCTCTCAGTTATAAAGGACTGGACACAGATACTCTAATACAATATACTGTGGGTTTCCCTGGTGGCTCAGTGGTAAAGAATCCACCTGCCAATGCAGGAGACATGGGTTCAATCCCTGAGTCAGGAAGATCCCCTGGAAAAGGGAATGGCTACCCACTCCAGTACTCTTGCCTAGAGAATCTCATGGACAGAGGAGCCTGATGGGCTACAGTCCATGGGGTCCTGAAGAGTCAGACACGACTTAGCAACTAAACAACTATATACTGTACTATGATAAATAGACAATATAAATAAATGCTGTCCATTCTACGCCCCCTGTAAAAAGGTAACTACACATATCCCAGGTCTAAAGTTTTTAATTAGAGCATGGGACCTCAGGAAGAAAGAATACTTGTCTCTAGTTATGCCACATGTGTAAGTTTTAGTAGAGTGAAAGTACCTGGAGTTCCTTCCCAGAAAGCAGGCATTAACAATGCAGATGAGTAGTATGCTTCCCAGTGAACTCCCTGCCAGGAGGGGTAATATATGCTAGGAGGAGAGGCAAGGCCTCAGAGAGCAGCCTAACAACTTATTCCGGGATCATCCACCAGTTTTAATGACACGCATCTTTCCTTAAGACCTGAGTATAGCTGGGTTTTCTGTATACACATTGCATGTATCCCTCTAAACTCGGAGATGTTCTTGTCCACTGTCAATGTTCTGGAAGGACTTCAATTGTGCAAAGGGGAGAATTGGGGCTGGGCTTACAATTTTCTTCAATGACAGAGTTTGTGTCAGTCTGCCACACAAGTCACGCAGAGCCCTCCACTTGGCTACCGGGCACACGGATGACACAGCCGACTCACACCCCTGCCGGTTCTAGTGCTTCTCGGGAGGTGCAGCTGGGCTGTTCCCAAAGGCTGGATCAGCCCGTGTAGGACTGCTTGAGATGAAAGCAGTTGTTGGAGGAGAAAAGAAAGCAGAAAAGAACATGAGATTCCAGGTGCGAGGAGAACAGGTGGGGCAAGAAGAGAGGCAAAGATAAGATGAAGCGAGACAGTATATATTCATAACACGGGAAAATCCTGCCCTTGGGGAGATGGTCAACATTTTTAATTTTTGCAGGGCTGACTCCCCCCAGCTCTAGATATCTGGAGTCCTAGAGAATGGGGCCGTCATCTTTCTCTTCTGTGAGTCGGCTTTCTAGCTAGTTCAGTGTTTGTGGGTGAATAAGTGGATTGAACTTAAGAGCCAGTGAATCAGAGAAATAACAGCAGGGGGTTGATTTTTGTGTGAATCTACGCCTGTCTACAGTTTGGTGGGGGCAATTCATTCATCTGTAAGGCATTGCTAGTGACCAGTATATCCTTTGAGATATTAGAAGGCCATCCAGACTGAAATGGGAAAGGGAAAAGGTAGAACCCAGTCTGTCAGTTTGGGGTGACTCAGGGCAGGGGAAGCACTGGCTTGGTGACAGTTGGGTAGAGAAGGTGCTTAGGGTTGTGGGCTCTTAATGGGTTGGTTTGCATATAAATGGTAGGTTGAAGGCTAGTCATTTGCTATCTCTAGAAACAGCTAGCCCTGAAGAGTCCAGAATTAGAAAGCCTCCAAGATGTCAAAGCATCATAAAATACAGAATTAAAAAAAAAAAAAAAACCTCAAAACATGATTAATACAGGGTGACAACTAATGAGACACTTGCCAAAGGACTTGGCACCATGGAAGCACTTAGTAATCCTAAATTATGATTATATAGCAAAATTCCCACTTTCCTATGATGTAAAAAAAAAGACAAATGAGAGGATTTAATTGCCCCATGGGCCAACCTAAGCTTTGATTCAGGTCTTACGGACATCTAGATATTTAGGGTGATTAGTAATAGAAAATGCAAGTTGGACCCAGTGCAGTTTAATGGCTTCAGAGGACTTAAAGCAGGGAGGTGACATGATCTGATGAACTTTAAGATATCACTTTGTCATGAAAAGAAGGGGCTTCAAGGACACGAAGTGGAGTCAGGAGTAGAAGAGGGAGGACATGATGTTGGTGACCATGGTGACCCACGGTGATGGAGAAACAGGGAACAATGAGGAGGGTGCTGTGGAAGCACTGTGGCCAAGGCTTCCTGAGAGTCTAGATGTTGAGACTGAGAAAATAAAACGGTGGGGGTTGAGTTTGAAGTGGCACAATATCTGGTGATGGGGATGAATCCAGAAGAAATAGGTTTAGGGAGGCAGAAGTTGAAAGAGTGGGTAAAACACTGTATGAGAGAGTCGGATGGAGCCGTGGGCTGGCAGCAGGAGGAAAGAGGCTGAAGTCACATCAGAGCCCGAGGACACTGGTGTCCCAGTTAGGCTCCCTGTTACAGGGGAAAGGGAAATAAAAGTCTCTCTCCATCTGCTCTGTGTGGGTGGGGTCAGGGGAGTATGTGATCCGTGGAACCCTCACACCAAATCTAGAGGCCCCTCTGCCTTTGTAAATTAGGAATAAATCCCATCAGT